>NW_026606193.1:0-693000 GCF_029834395.1 Sorex fumeus
GACTCAAGGTCCATCGACATTGTTCCCAAAGGCACCATTTGATGTCATTGTGGTTTCAAGGCAGGATTTCCTTGAGTCTACATACCATAGGCTGTGAGACAGAGCACAGAGGAGACTAGCACGGGGGGACAGGAGGAGACGGGAATAAGGAGGGAGGCGGCAGCGTGCGCCCTGGACCGAGGCGCTCAGTGAGACTGGAACAGGCGCGTGGGGAGAATGGAATAAACGGCATCACCAACCAGCCTGGCAGCCTGTCCCCTCCTTTATGCACCTGTTGGCATTAGCGGTGGCAACAGGCTGGGATGGAGAAGCAGCTTCATGGCCACCGAACGCACATGAGGGCCAAGAGAGACCATACCATCACCGCCACCTGCTTACTTATTCATTTTGTGATTACACAGTCTTTCTTTCTGTCATCCTATTTCATTTTTCTTTTCTATCCTTTTACTTTCTTTCCCTCTCTCCTTCCTTCCCTCTCTCCCTTCCCTTCCCTCCCTCCTTCCTTCTTTCCTTCCTTCCTTCCTTCCTTCCTTCCTTCCTTCCTTTCTTCCTTCCTTCCTCCTCCCTCCTTTCTTCCTTCCCTCCCTCCCTCCCTCTTTTCTCCCTCCCTCCCTCTCTTCCTTCCTTCCTTCCTTCCTTCCTTCCTTCCTTCCTTCCTTCCTTCCTCCTCCCTCCTTTCCTTCTTCCCTCCCTCCCTCCCTCTTTTCTCCCTCCCTCCCTCTCTTCCTTCTTTCCTTCCTTCCTTCCTTCCTTCCTTCCCTTCCTTTCCTCCTCCCTCCTTTCCTTCTTCCCTCCCTCCCTCCCTCCCTCCCTCCCTCCCCTCCCTCCCTCCCTCCCTCCCTCCCTCTCTGCCTCCCTCTCTCCCCTCCCTCCCTCCTTCTTACTCCTCCTCTTCTCTCCTCCCTCCCTCCCTCCCTCTCTCCCTCTCTCCCTCCCTCCCTCCCTCCTTCCTTCCTTCCTTCCTTCCTCCTCCCTCCTTTCCTTTTTCCCTCCCTCCCTCCCTCCCTCCCTCCCTCCCTCCCTCTCTGCCTCCCTCCCTCTCCTGTCTCCCTCTCTCCCTCCCTCCCTCCTTCTTACTCCCTCCTCTTCTCTCCTCCTTCCCTCCCTCCCTCTCTCCCTCTCTCCCTCCCTCCCTCCCCTTCCTTTCTTCCTTCCTTCCTTCCTTCCTCCCTGTTGTCCAAACATCGTTTGTTGAAAATGTTTTTCCTCTCCATGGCCTCAGCTCCTTTATAACAGATTAAATGTCTACAGATACATGGTTTAATTTTTGTGCTGTCTATTTTTTCCTTTTGTCTGAGTGACTGTTTTGTTCTAATAACATACTTTCTTAATTAGAATTGCATTGTAAAATAGCTTTGAAGATCAAGAAACATAAAGCTTCCAGAATTTTTTGCTCTCAAAAATGATTTGGTTCATAAGGTTCCTTTGTGATTCCATGCAAGTTTCTGAATTGTTTGCTCTTTTTCCTGGGGGGAGCAAGGTCCATTGCAATTTTATTAGGAATCGTGTTGAATTTGTAATTGTTTAGGTAAAATGACCAGGTAAGGCTGGGGAGAGAGCTCCAAGAGTGTAAGCACATGACTGGTAAGTACAAAGCCCTGGGTTCAAGCTCCAGCATTGTATGACCTTGCAAGCACTGCTAGTTATAGGTATAGCTATAATGGCCCCAACATTTCTAGGGAGCTCCCGAAAAGATGGCCATTCTATTATATTTATGTACATATTAATAATTTTTTTAATTGAATCACTTGAGGAAGAAAATAACAAGGCTTTTTCATGATTGGATTTCAGTCATAGAATGTTACAACACCCATTCCTCCACCAGTGTATATTGTCCATACACCAATGTCCCCATTTTCCCAACCTCCAGACCCCTAACACCCCCAACACCCACCGTTGCCACCTGTCTCTATGGCAGGCAACTCTCTCTCTCTCTTTCTCTCTCTTTCTCTCACTCTTACTCTCTCTCTCTCCTTTTGTTGCATTGTAGTTTGCAATACAGGTACTAAGAGGTCATCATGTTTGTTCAGGGTGTTCAGTACTTTGATCAGAGGTACTTTTCCAGTAGGCAGGGGTCACACCCACCAACTGGCCCCCTGGCGCCGTGTAATCCCATCAACGGCCTAGACCCAGAGACTATAAAACCCAGCTCCCAGAAGCTCCTAGACATCTTATCATCTCATTCCTACTTTAGACAAACTGGCAGGCTACCGAATGTAACCCGCCCACAAGGCAGAGTCTGGTAAACTCCCGTGGCGTACCCAATATGCCAAGTACCAGTAACAATGATGGGTCTCATTCTCCTAACCCTGAAAGAGCCTTGGATATGGCACTTTTAAAAAAAATCTCAGGCTAGGATGAAGGAGACATTACTGGGGCCTGCTCGAGGAAATCAACGAACAACAGGATGGTCATGATCGTGATCGTGATCAGAGGTACAGCTGGAGTCACTTTTTGTGACTCAGCAGTGCCTTTGGGGTGTGAACAGAGCTGAAGGACTTATGCTTCATGAAAGGTTCCAAGCAAATGAGCCATCACCCAGATGTCTCTACCACTTACTTTCACTGTGAGAGGACTGAAGAGAGAGTGCAGCAGGTAAAGTGTCTGCCTTGCGTGCAGCTGACTGGTGCTCACTCCGCTGCAGCACACCAGGAGTGATCCTGAACACAGAGCCAGGAGTCAGTCCGAGCACCACCAGGACTGGCCCAAAAAAACAGAAAAGTTTTAAATTTATAAACATCCGTTTTCAGTTCCATTTCTAGCGGTGGAGTTTAAACTCAATATTTCTCACAGTTATGCAGTGGAAATGACTTATGTATGCACTTCATAGGTTTATGTTCCAATTAAATACAACAGTGCATATAAATCATCAGCCATAATGTCTGCCAAATAGTAAATACTCTCTAAGTGTTAGAGTTTTTACTACACAATTTCACATATGAATCAGAAATAAAAATAGTCACAAATACATAAAATATAAGATTAATAACATTTTTATGTACTTTAGTTTTTTAATCAGAGCCTGGCAAGCTCCCTGTGGTGCACTCGATATGCCAAAAACAGTAACAAGTCTCACAATGTAGACGTTACTAGTGCCCACTTGAGCAAATGGATGAACAATGGGAGGACAGTGCTACAATGCTAGTTTGGTTTTTTTTTTGTTTGTTTGTTTTTTTAGTTTAGGGCTGGAGCGATAGCACAGCAGTAGGGCATTTGCCTTGTGCACAGCCAGCCTGGCCAAGCCAGGTTCGATTCCTCTGCCCCTCTCGGAGAGCCCGGCAAGCTACTGAGAGTATCTCGCCCGCATGGCAAAGCCTGGCAAGCTACCCGTGACTATTCAATATGCCAAACACAGTAACAAGTGTCACAATGGAGATGTTACTGGTGCCCGCTAGAGTAAATCGATGAACAATGGGAGGACAGTGTTTGTTTTGTTTTGTTTGTTTGTTTGTTTGTTTGTTTTAATTTTATTGAATCACCGTGAGATGGTTAAAAACTTTCATGTTTGGATTACAATCCTACAATGATCAAACACCGATCCCTCCACCAGTGCACATTTCCCACCACCAATATCCCCAATATATTGCCTCCCTGCCTCCATGGCAGACATGATTCCCCATAATCTCTCTCTACTTTTGGGCATCATGGTTTTCAAGACAGACCCCGAGAGGTTATCATGTTTGGCCCTTTATCCACTTTCTGCACACGTCTCCCATCCCGACCGATTCCTCCAGCCATCATTTTCTTAGTGATCCCTTCTCTATCCCAGCTGCCTTCTCCCCTTTGCTCATGAGGCAGGCTTCCAGCTATGGAGCAATCTACCTGTCCCATGTATCTACTGTCCTTAGGTGTCAGCCTCATGTTGTTTTATACTCCATAAACGAGTGCAGTCCTTCTCTGTCTGTCTCTCTCTTTCTGACTCATTTCACTTAGCATGATATTCTCCATGTCTATCCATTTATAAGCAGAGTTCATGACTTCAACTCTCCTGACAGCTGCATAGTATTCCATTGTGTAGATGTACCAAAGTTTCTTTAACCAGTCATCTGTTCTAGGGCACTTGGGTTGTTTCCATATTTTGGCTATTGTGAACAGTGCTGCAATGAACATATGGTACAGATGTCATTTCTACGTGTGCTTTTTTGCATCCTCAGGATGTATTCCGAGAAGTTGTATTGCGGAGTCATATGGAAGCTTAATTTCTGTTTTTTGAAGGACTGTCCACATTGTTTTCCAGAAAGGCTGGACCAGTGGGCATTTCCACCAACAGTGAAAGAGTGTCCCTTTTTCCCCACATCCATACCAGCACTGGTTGCTTTTGTTCTTTTGAATGTGTGCCAGTCTCTGTGGTGTGAGATGATACCTCATTGTTTTTTTGATTTGCATCCCCCGATGGCTAGTGAATAGCCCTACCCCGTGTGCTATTGTTCCAGCCCTTATTTATATTATTTTCATACTAAATTTCTGAATTTACCTTTTTATGTATATTTGTATATATGTATAACAATATCTATATATAATTATGAACTACTTTTTAACATGCCATCGTTTTGACCTGAAGTTTTTGGGGGTATCTATGTAAGTTTGGGCCACAGCTGGCTGTTCTCAGGGCTTACTCCTGCTTCTGTGCTCAGGGAATTTTCATTGCATGCAACTTGCCCAAGTTCAATACCTGACACCTCTTGGGGGACCAAATGCAGTATCAGAAATTGAACCTGGGTCAACCTACTTGCACGCGGCCGATCCGGGTTCTATTCCCAGCATCCCATATGCTCCACCGAGCACTGCCAGGAGTAATTCCGGAGTGTAGAGCCAGGAGTAACCCCTGAGCATCGCCGGGTGTGACCCAAAAACCAAAAGAAAAAGAAAAGAATATAAATAATATAATCCATAGTGAAAAGCAAATATCAATCACATGTCATGAATCAGTCTGCTATACAGAAAGTGGAAGGTTTAGCAGGAGCAGTGCTCTTTTTTCAACAAACAATAACAAATCAAACATTTTCAACCGTGCATATCATAAAAAATCGTATTGCTTAATAAGTGTGTTATATAGCCAATTATCTAATTTTGTTTTTGTAAATGTAACTACATGTATTTTATAAGCATCTTGATTTATTAATTCAGACCTATTTGTTAGTACCAGAAGCTATAATTTATGGGTTGAAATTTAAAAGGGGAAATTAATAAGCGTCACTGTAACTATTGTGACAGAAGTAAATAGTCAAGTAAAATAAGTCAAAAGTAAAGAAGCTCATGAAAGAGAATGAATACCTCTTATCTCTCAAAGTCTTTTTGTCTGCTACTCTTAAAGATTCCCAGTGTTGATCACTAATCTTGGTATAATATGTCCCAAGACTTGGACAGGTGGGCCGACCCAGGAGTCACCAGGCTTCAGTGAGCTAACGGGGCCCTCAAGGGCAGGGAAAGGCCCGTTGCCTCAGCCCATGAGGACATCTGAAGAGAAGAAGGTGACATCTCTCTTTCGAGGGTGTAACTGTGCAAGTGCAAGGAAGGGCAGTAATTGGGAAATAAGAAACTTGAGTCTGCACGTTGGGGCCCCTACAGCAGTGAAAGAGGAGTAACTATTACAAATCTGAAAACAGAAGAGCCAAATCCACCAGCCCTTAGAAACTGGAAAGCTCCATGCGGCTGAGCAGGAAGCCCACGGAGAAGCCGTGCTGGCCCTGCAGAGAGCAGGAAGCCCACAGCAGCTGGTGACCTGTCCCATCAGCACGGAGCTCCTAGAAGAATCCCACTGGAAACGACACACAATGCCGTTTCGCAGTAAGAAAAAGTGAACATTTAATGGGGCATCATTTATTCAGCTTCTCAAACTATGGATTTTTTTATTTTGCTTTTTGGGTCACACCCAGAGATGCTCAGGGGTCACTCCTGGCTCATGCACTCAGGAATTGCTCCTGGCAGTGCTCGGGGGACCATATGGGATGCTGGGAATCGAACCTGGGTTGGCCATGTTGGCTGCATGCAAGGCAAATACCCTACCTGCTGTGCTATCGCTCCAGCCCCTGGATTCTTTTTTTTTTTTTTCATTCAAACATTTGCTTTGACACTCAGGAGATGCGTCTGGCGCTTCTTACCCCTCTTACGGGATGGAGCTGCTCTCCCTGATCAGCGTCACTAAAACCTCTGGTCCGTTCAATACTTGGAACAGCACAGTATTTCCTCCTGAAATTTCCCCGAAGGAAGGTCTCACAATTCATACAATGCCAGCAAAGAGCTTGTACTTACTCAAAACTCCCAGTCCTTTTCCAATGGGTCTGACACAGGAGTAGGATTTAAGAAGGGTATGGGGATATTTTCCTCCTCTTTCCAGTATTTCTCTGAAATAGTGTGTTTAATGATTGCCACTCAATGCCTCTTTTGCAAAACACAACACCCAAAAGGAGAGAGAGAACAGAGGGGAATGCCCTGCCACAGAGACAGGGTGGGATGGGGGGATGGGGGGTGGGAGGGATACTGGGATCCGTGGTGATGGAAAATGGGCGCTGGTGGAGGGATGGGTACTGGGTCATAATAATTGAAACCCAAACACAAAAATTTGTAAGTCTGCAACTGTACCTCATGATGTCTCACTATTAAAATTTTTTTAATAAAAAAATATGAATTGAGGAATATACTTAAAAAAAAGAAATAGTGTATTTAGAGTACTTTAGAGAAATGGATATAATTCTTCATAAATCTAGAAACTTCTTCGGGGTTTTCTTTAGAAGGACAGTTCGGTTCTGGCTCTTGTGGGATGAGTAGAGAATGAGCAGGGTTGACATCAAGACGGGTTCTTGCCCTTGCCTCCTGATGTGGAACACATAGCTACTTTTCCTCTTTAGGCTAGTTCCTCTTCCCTTAAAATTTAGTTTATCCAGTCACTGTCCTCCCATTGTTCATCAATTTGCTCGAGTGGGCCCAGTAACATTGTGAGACTTGTTACTGTGTTTGGCATCTTGAATACGTCATGGGGAGTTTGCCAGGCTTTGCTGTGCGGGTGAGAGACTCTCGGTAGCTTGCCGGCCTCTCCGAGAGGGGCGGAGGAATCGAACCTGGGTCAGCCATGTTGGCTGTGTGCAAGGCAAACGCCCTACCGCTGTGCTATCGCTCCAGCCCAGTTTATCCAGTATATTTTAAAATTGTAGGTACCATGGTATTCAATAGCGTTAATGGTAGAATTTCTCACGTGGCACATTTCAGCACCACACCCTTCAACAGAATGTCAGTTTCACCCCACCATTATCCCTGATATTCCTCCCCCCATCCTATTCTTTCCTCTACACCCCTCCCCCCATGGAAAGCTTCCTACCAAAGACCAGTTCTCAAATTCTGTTGCTTTGGGACATTTGTTATTCCTGTGTTTCTTTCTGGGCTGGAGCGATAGCACAGTGGTAGGGCGTTTGCCTTGCACACAGCCAGCCCAACTGAGCTGGGTTCAATTCCTCCACCCCTTTCGGAGAGCTCTGGAAGCTACCGAGAGTATTTCTCCCATACGGCAGAGCCTGGCAAACTCCCCATGGCCTATTCAATATGCCAAAACACAGTAACAACAAAGTCTCCAATGGAGACCGTTACTGGGCCGGTTACTTGGCCGGCTAGAGCAAATCGATGAACAATGGGAGGACAGTGATACAGTGATACAGTGTTTCTTTCTATCTCCCAGCAGAGAGATCATTCTGTATCTCTTCCATCCCTTCTAACTTCACTTAGTGTGAGACTTTTCAGATCCATCTATCCATTTTGCAACCTCATGCAAAATGCAGTGATTTCTATCTTGTCTTAAAAAAAATAGTAACATTCCCTTGCGTCTATGTACCTTAGTTTCTTTATCCTGTCATCTGTTCTTGGACACTTAAGTTGTTTCCAGTTAGGGCTATTGTGAATAGTGCTGCAGTGAATATGGAAATGCCATATCTCTTCTGAATAGAGTTTTGGGGAACTTGGGTAGATGCCAAGAAGTGGAATTTCTGGCTTATATGGAAACTCAGTTACTAGTTTATAGGAAGTGTCCATTTAAAAAACATTGGATCAGTTGCCATTCCCAGAAGCAGTGGACGATGGTTCCTCTTTCCCATATGCATGCCAACACTAGTTTGTTTGTTATCTCTGTGATGTGTCTCAGTCTCAGTGGTACGAGATGACACCTCATCCTTTATACTTGCACTTCCCTGGTGGTGATACAGACACCTTCTCATAGGCCTTTGGGGCATCTGTATGTCTAATTTGAGGAAGTTTCTGCTATTCTCTTCCCCTCATTTTTGATGTTGTAGTCTGCTTTGGTTTTGTAAAGTTCTACCAGTACTTTAAAGATCTCAGATATTAGCCCTTTTTCAGATGACTGGTGGAGAGCCCTTTACTTCTTTTTGTGTCTTTTTTTTTTATTTTGGTCATTCTCTCTTTCACGGTGGAGAAATTTCTTGCCATATACCATTTGGGAGAAGGAATACAAAGGAAATTGAAAGTAGCAAATTGGGGAAGTATATTACAGGGCCATATAAAGCTAGATGTCTTGAGAAGGAGAAGGAAAATAGGGATCAGGGTGAGAGGGAGAGAGACTATGTCTAGTAGACCTAGAAAACAAAGCAAGTGTGGTAGAAAACAATTCTGGATGAAATGGGACTAGTAGAAAGATTGAGGGGACTGAGTAACATCTGGAAAGGCTCTTTGATTTGATTCAAATTCTCTGATTTTAAAAAATTTTAATGTACGCCTTTTTACAGTTTGGTACAATATTTCCAGTTTGGCAAGAAAAGGTGACCAAGAATATTGTTGAGGGTCATCTTCCCTTGACCTTCAAGGCTTATTCTGATGCAAAATCAGCTGGAAAGTTTCTGAAGGAAGTAGAGCCATTTTCAGAATTAAATCAGGTTTGACAAGGACTATTTTTCTAACAGAGCCCTGTTTCCTCATGTTCAGAGTAGTGAAAAGAGATTATCTTTAAGTGTATCCGTTTCTAATTTAAGTCTGTACCACTGAATGGAAAAGCAGGATTCTTTTGTCTTCCGTTAATGCATATTTAGATTAATTCTTTACTTAATATGTAGGCTATGCATACATCTTTCATAAATTCCAGCACTAAGGTATCAAAAGAGATTCATAAAAGTATCCACGAATACTCACTAGACTAGAAAAAAATGACTATAACAGCTTGTTTGATAAACTGTTTGTTGTTGTTAACTGTCACAATCTTTTAAAAACTAGTCTAAAAAAATTATGGCCATTGTCTGAAATTTTACTACAACATTTTTCAAAAGATGAATATTATAAACTGACAATGTGGAAAACCAACCTGTTATCATTTTAGATATTTTCTTTTCACATCTTCTTAAGTTATTTAACTTTAACTTTACTTGAGTCCCACCCAAATTTAGCACGTAACTGCATCTTTTTTTGAGTTTCATTTTTCTGTAAGTTTTCTGACGTTAAACCTGTTTTTAACTTATTAAACACAACTGTCTCTTTAATGAAATAACTCCTTTTTTTTTCTGAAACAGGCACTATTTTCCTAGTTTTTCAGCCCCTCTAAGTAATGTCTATGACAAACATGCCAGGTTAAAAAAAAGTAAAATAACTCTAGAACAAATTATGTTTTATGAGAGCACGTATGCTAGATTAATAATTTTGTAAAGCAAATAATTTAAAGCAGAAAACAAAATAATTTAATATGCAGTTTAGGAGGAAAGGAACAGGTACTTGGGGGAAGATAACATAATAATGTTACATTGTATATAGATGTAGCTATCTCCTCCTGAAAGCAAAGTCAAAAGCTCTAATTAATGCTCTCTGCACTCTCGCTTTCTTTCTCTCTCTCTCTCTCTCTCTCTCTCTCTCTCTCTCTCTCTCTCTCTCTCTCACACACACACACACACACACACACACACACACTCCTTATTCTAACCTGTCTTCACAAAGTCTTCTGGTCTATGACTTTGCAGGTCTTCTGGAAGAAAAACAAGATGTTGATTGTTAAACTGGTTTCAGTGAAGTTTAACTAGAACCACTAGTACTTTTACAAATAAAGTTCGAGATTCTTCAAGTTTAAAAATAGCTTTCTTCTTCTTAAAAGCACATGTATTCATGCAAGTTTTTAAAATAAGTGAACTGATATTATATACAAACTGAAAAACTCCTACTTAAAATTCCACTTGCACTCTCAGTGATGCAATTTATTCTGGCATGACTCAGGGCTCCTTGTCCGTTGTAATGACCCACAAATTGACTGCGTTTATCACAGGGTCTCTTCTTGAAGCTTTGCTTTATAAAATGTATCTTAATATTTTAGCTTTAATTGTGATAAAATTTCAACTCAAAACTATGATGATTTGTTAATTACAAATTCTTTCTGAAAGCCGCCGCTCCTTTCTCTACAATTTATAGTCTTTAAAACCTACTCAGATTTGCTTTGAAATATGTAATTATGCAGTTTAAGTCATTTTTCATAATCATACTTCTAAGGTAATCTTGTATTTTCATTTTAAACGTAGTACCATTCAAACAAAATCATTAATATTATTGGGAGTGAATTTCAAAAAAAAAACATTACATATTCACTTTGTTACTTTAATACTGTCATCATGCAGATCACACAAAGAATATTTTCCCTGGAGACCAGTCTTTACGTTCAAGAGCAAGTGGTATTAAAAGATTATTGGGCTTGAGGGCCGGCTCAGTATGCAGAGAGAATAGAGCATGAACAGGAACTCAGCCAGACACATAAACAACTCCTGTTATAGCAAATAAATAACTAGTGCGTGATCACATTTGTACCTCAAGACAAATCATGAAGACTGACTGGACAATAAAGGGCTTTCCAGTAGTGTTGTGGGCTTCTATTTTAGCTTTTTTGATATTTGTGACATTTTCTGTTGGAATAATAAACATCTAGCCATACATGCATGCATACATAATTAGAAGCCTGTCGTAAGCTTTGCTTTACTATGAAGTGAAACAGCTGTCCTGTAAGATAAAAAGCTTGAGTAACATAAAGATAGATGGAAAAGAAATTACTTTTCTACTGGTGTTTATGGAGCGATAGCACAGCAGTAGGGCATTTGCCTTGCACGAGGCTGAAGCGGCCAACCTGGGTTCGATTCCTCCGCCCCTCTCGGAGAACCCAGGAAGCTACCGAGAGTATCCTGCCCGCACGGCAGAGCCTGGCAAGCTCCCCGTGATGTATTCGATATGCCAAAAACAGTAACAACAAGTCTCAAGATGGAGATGTTACTGGGCCCACTCCAGCAAATCTATGAACTAAGGAGGACAGTACTACCATGCTGCTGGTGTTTACAAATAAAGACAAAAGACTTGATCATGGTAAGCAGATTTTTAAACAGAGTTGTGAATTAGATGATAGATGTAGGAAGTGATTTCTTTTAGATCCCTTTACACTGTTGCAAATTGGTATTTATTTCCAAGTCACTTCTATATTTACATTTAGGTCATTTGGGTAGTTTGAATCAGCAAAGGGGTGATTAGAACAGATTTTTCATGGAAGTGTTTTGCCCGGGGACCCCTGGATTTAAGAGCTTCAGCACCATGCAAGACTGCTAAATGATTTGCATGTCAATGGGCAAGAAATCTACACCTCTAGGTTTATTCTCACCCATTTTGGCTTTTGGCACTAGACATTGAAAAACACTGACTAAAACTTATTACTGAAATCAGAGCATCACTCCTCTTCACATGGACTCCTCAAGCATACAAGGAACAATGTTTTCTAGCCGTTATAATCATCCACAAACAATTCCCTCCTTGCGTCTGACACATACATTTCATTGCATGTGTGATTGTATTAAGGATGTCAGCATACACAGGGGGAATGTTCCAGGATGCTGTAGACATCTTCAATTAAAAAGAATTATTTTTGTTCTAATATCAAGAAAAAATATGTCAAGCAAAAAGTGGTCAATGATCCATGAAAGGGAAGATGAACAGAAGACAAAGTAAATTGGTTAAGCATTATTATCTTCACCCGAGACCACTAAGCACCAGGCCTGACCTTGTTCTTGGGCCTCCCTGATAGGAATCTAATACGGAGACTCGTTGCCTGTGGAGGGTCTTGAAATGGCCTTTGCTGACTCCTTTTATCTTCCCGCCTTCCACTATAATACACCTTCAGAAATGTACCCCCCTGATGCGCCCATTCCAACAGCGCCACATAATCACACTGTCATTTTGATTTTTTTTTTTTGTCCTCCTGGTATTTGTTACTTCATGAGGTGATCTCAGGGATTTGCTTACCCACTCTTTTTTCTCCAACCAACCAGGATGTGAGCTCCAAGAAAGCAAACCCCCCATTTTTTATTCTTGGCCGCTCTTTAATCTCTAGCCCACTCTAAGAACAGGGATTGGCAAACCCCAGGTATTCAGAACATGGAAGGGGGCACTGGTGCTGGGATCGGTGTTGGGAAAGAATGCCTGAAATCAACTATGAATGAGCATTCGTGGTGCTTTGATAAAAACATTTTAGGAAAATTCAAATAAATACTTGGGGGCCGGAGCAATAGCACAATGGGGGTGGCATTTGTCTTGCATGCGAATGACTCGGGTTCAGTCTCCAGTATCCCATATGGTCCCTGAGCACCATCAGGATCTAATACTGAGCGAAGAGCCAGGAGGAACCCCTGAGCATTGCCGGGTGTGACCCAAGAAAGCAAGAAAATAAAGGTAAAGGTAAAGGCCCTCCCGTTGATCATCGATTTGCTCGAGCGGGCCCAGTAACGTCTCCATTGGAGACTTCGTTGTTACTGTGTCTGGCATATCGAATACTCTTGGTAGCTTGCTGGGCTCTCCAAAAGAAAATAAAAATAAAAATAAAAATAAATACTTGTTACTACTTTTCTCCCTTTTTGGGGGGTAGGGGTGTTTCCCAAATGGTGGTTCTCAGAGTGCCCCAGAACCATTGCCCGTGACTCTCAGACAAGTCTTCGCCACACAGTGCTGCTCTTCTCTGGGCCTGCCTGGCCTCTCAGGCATGTGTTGTCAGGGACAGTGTGTGCTCGAGGCCTCCAGGGATACACATGAGAACCTCAGGGGTCAGCTGATGGCAGGGACTCACCCCCCGAGGTCTCCAACCGTGTGCTGTCTCTCGAGTTCAATCGGTTATTTCTGATCTATACATTATGTTTAGAAAACACAGCTAGCTATGTTATGACAAATATAAAGAAATAGGATTGAGGGTGATGGTATTTAACCACTTATTTCTATGGAACAAGGTAACTCAGAGTTTTTCCTCTATGTACTGAAGCTTGGAGGATCTGATATATTTGAGAGTGGGACGATAGTCCAGTTAATAACAATGATGCCACTTACTAAATTAGGCATTGTGGTAGACATTCCATGCCCTCGTTTCATTCCTTCAAACACTCAGTGATTCGAACAGTGTCACTAGCACCATTTTTGTATGGGGAAACTGAGAAGGAGCAAAGTTAAGAATCTTACCTCAAAGTAGCCTGACTGGTAGAGTGTAGCGCGAGGATTTGCAGCTGGCTCTGGGAACCCTCAAAGCCTGATCCTAGCCTCTGCTACACACATCTTTTTTTTCTTATACACAAAGGGATCATATTTTTATTTTTCATAGTTTATATCCTACATTTAAGGGCTGGAGCAATAGCACAGCGGGTAGGTAGGTCATTTGCTTTGCACGCGGCCAACCCAGGTTCGATTCCTCCACCCCTCTCAGAGAGCTGTGCAAGCTACCAAGAGTATCCCTCCCCCACGGCAGAGCCTGGCAAGCTCTCCGTGGTGTATTTGCTATGCCAAAAAACAGTAGCAACAAGTCTCACAATGGAGATGTCACTGCTCCCGCTCCAGCAAATCGATGAACAACGGGAGGACAGTGCTACAGTGCTATTTAAGTGTCAGTCAGGTATTCTACATCCAGCTTTTAGTTTATCTTACTGGATATATGGACAAATTAAGTCTGGAATGGTTAGTTTTGTGATGGCATTAACATTCTGCCTAACTAGCTTATGTTTCCTGAAACTCTGTCCATTGTTTTGTACCATCCCAGGGGAACTCGGTCTGAGAATTTGGAGGCAATTTGCCAGATGTTGGAAATAATATTCCCATCCTTCTTGCAAATGGGACTGCATTCTCCACCACTCAGTCAAGGTGTTATTAAGAGAGCATGCCCTCCCATGAATGGTTTTATTTCAAAGTGTATTAATTTTGGTTAAGACACTGGAGGAAGTAACACCATATCCACTGTATGAGGAAGGCCTCAATTGAAAGGTGATGTCAGGAGGATGATAAAGCAGAAAAAGAAACCATGCAGTGGGGAAGCGAGAAGGTGATAAGGAGAAGAAAAGAAAGTGAAGTAGCAGCAGGAAGTGAGGGAGAAGAAAAAACAAAGATGTAGACAAGAAATATTTGATTCGCCTTTTAACCATTTGTTAAATGTAGTATCTGTGGCCCAGAGGCCCCCTCCAAGAGGTAGGGGTTGGCAATCAGAACCACCACCCCCCTCCCTAAACATTTTCTTTTTAATCAAAGAAACCTTTCCTGTGAAATAGATATATTTCAAAAGAAAAGAAATAGATACATCTGCAGATTGCTCTAATCTGTGACCAAAAAATCTATAGTAACATAAATCCAATACCTACAAACATGTCAAAGGTTTCCACAGTTAAGAAGCATCGTAGTGAGAACGGTCTTTCCAGAATGTTGAATGTATTAATAACTTGGGTAGTAATAAGTATAGGTGGTCCCATCAACGGCCAAGACCCAGAGACTATAAAACCCAGCTCCCGGAAGCGCACAGCTGCAAATGCAGCCGTGCGACATCTGATTATCTTGTTTTTACTTTGGACAACCTGGCAGGCTACCGAATGTAACCTGCCCACACGGCAGAGTCTGGCAAACTCCCCGTGGCGTACCCAATATGCCAAATACAATATACAATGATGGGTCTCATTCTCCTAGCCCTGAAAGAGCATTGAATATGGCCTTTTTAAAATCTCAGGGCTAGGAAGAAGGAGACATTATTGGTGCCTGCTCGAGGCAATTAACGTGATCGTGATTAATAAGTAATAATGGGTATTAAAAGGTACTGGGTAAAACGACAGATTGGTAGAGCATGGAGTGTTATAGCATAGATTGCCATTGTCCTGGTGATATAAAACCACTTTCAATTTTAATTTCACTTGTTAACCAGCACAGATTTAATATGGTAGCACGTACGACATGCTTAAGCATTTATACTTCCTTCAGAAAATGTTTTTCAAGAAGTCGCTAATTATGTAGACTTTAGTCATGCTTTCCCTAAGAGACTGTTGAACATTAACACAGAGAACACAGCTGTGCTTTCATTAGAAGAAAAATACCACATTGAACCAAGAGCAGAGAAATCATAATCTCATACCCTGAATTGGAAGAGCAAGTGAGTCATGCTATTACAAACAGAACAGCATCAATCCACACATTGTAGTTAGAAGGGGAAAGAGACTTTTTAACAGATAATCTGAGGCTATCTTAGCTCATTCTATGGACTGGCCTTTCCAAAGGGTCTAAGTTAATGCGTAGATCCTCATGGTTAGTCATTGATAGCAGGTGCTTATACAAGAAATACAGAATAGACGTAGAAAATAGTATAATTTGACATCTAGATATTAAAAAGTTCATACAGCTGCATATACTGTTTTTCTTTAATATCTCTCTGTGTGTGTGTGTGTGTGTGTGTGTGTGTGTGTTTAGGCCACACCCAGCAATACTCAGGGCTTACTCCTGGCTCTGCACTCACTAATCACCCCTGACTATTCTTGGACATCAAACCCAAGTCAGCTGTATGCAAGGCAAATGTCCTACCCACTGTCCTATCACTCTGGCCCCTGGAGTTTCTTTAAGGAAAAGTATTTCCCAAGTGAATTTTGCTTTAAAAAGATGTAACATGTGACATCTTTTTTCTTTTACTGGCAAATAATTTATTATTCCACACATACTCCGGCCCCTCAGGGCCAACTCTGTACATGTGGCCAAGGGCATACATACAATACTAAAGTCAAAATGATAGTATGTATGAAAACACTATTCTATATATTTTTGAAGTTATTATTTTTTAACTTTTATTTTTGAGTCACCGTAAGATACAGAGTTATAAATCTAAACATCATTGGATTTAATTCATACAGTGTTCCAACACTCATCCCTCTACCACTGTACATTTTCCACCACCAATGTCACAGTTTCTTTCACATGAAAGATGGTGGAACAGAAACATGTGACATATATTTGAGACTATCATTTTGTGCAGAACATGGATAAAAGTAGAATTGCCTCAGAATTTATGCCACATGAAATGCTCAGTGAAATATGCTTGTTAACAGCCATTTGAGTTCGGGAAGACACAACGTCCATTGCCAACTTGATGGTTGTTCTTCCAATCTGCTTCTAATTGGCATCTTCTGTAAGGAGTTGCTCCAAACTTTGCTCCAAATACATACATAAAACAAATTTTCCAACATCCATCTCTTCTACAAAACAGTATAGCATCTTTTATATTTAGGCATTTCACTCGAGCATAATATTTCTAACAACAATCAAAAACAACCCAAATCACCTCATGTTTTAAAGTCAACAACTACAAATTCTAGATATTGAAGTTGATCAGAAATGTATGTGACTATTCTATCGATTCTCAAGAAAAAGTCAAATAAAACAGCAGGTATATATAAAATGGTAGCAATTTGTTATTATTATTATTTTTTTATAAATGTCATTGTTGGTAGTTTTCCGGCATCCTCTGTGCCCTATTGTATACCTTGTTTGTACTGGTATTGTTGATTACGTGGCTTTGCGTTTGTTAGTGATTTATTCTCTATTTAACAAATATTTATTGAGGGTTAGTATGCAAAGTGATTCTCTTGGCATGGGGAGGTGGTGGAGCAGAAACATCCATATCCTCATTATATTTCACGATCACGATCACGACCATCCTGTTATTTGTCGATTGCCTCCAGCAGGCCCCAGTAACGTCTCCATTGTCCTAGCCCTGAGTTTTTTTTTTAAAGTGCCATATTCAAGGCTCTTTCAGGGTTAGGAGAATGAGACCCATTATTGTTACTGGTATTTGGCATATTGGGTACACCACGGGGAGTTTGCCAGACTCTGCCGTGTGGGCAGGTTACATTCGGTAGCCTTCCGGTTTTTCCAAAGTAGGAATAAGATAATTCGCGGCCGCAGGCTTCCGGGATCTGGGTTTTATAGTCTCTGGGTCTTTGCCGTTGATGGGATTTCACGGCGCCAGGGAACCAATTGGTGGGTGTGACTCCTGCCTACTGGAATTTGGAGGATCTGGTTGGAGGATGCTCAGCCCAGATCCGAGCAGGCTTGGAGATCTCAGCCCCGGGGCTGAGATCTCATTGTATTTAAATTAGAAAAATAGTAAAAAGAGCATATATATATATATATATATATATATATATACACACACACACACACACACACACATATGTATAGTCTATATAACATTGTGGGTGTAGATAAGTGCTTTTGAGGAAAGTATCAAGGGGACTCAAATGTGGATGTGAGTGTGTATATAGAATAGAAATAATATTTTAGCTACAATAGCCAGAAAAGGTGTTTTGCAAGTGTCATTTGAGTCAAGTCTGAAAGGAAGGACTCTTGGGCGAGAACCCAGGAAATGAAACAGGGCAGCACACAGTCCTGGCGGCCTGGGATGGTTTGTTTATAAATACTGAGAGTTTATCCGGCAAAAAGTCGAGAGAAACAACGTGAGACAGAGAGTAAGGAGGCAGGAAGCAGATAATTGGTTAATTGGTGCCTCATTTACAAATGTGATTCAATCCAACTGGTTGGGCTCAGAAACTCTCATTTACATAGGTCTTAATCAGCTACGGATGAGGAATCAGACTTGGCTAAAGACTGGGGGTAAAGGGTTACGTATCAGCGCAGATCACCACACACGTAGGGGTGGCGTACCATGGGGCTTACTTCATGATTGCTGGGAGTTGTGGCTGGACTCTACCACCATTGTTGCTGAGGCTAATCCATTGAACAGTCAGCCCTCAAAGACAAACGTGTGCCCCAAGTAAAGAGCCCTAGCACGGCGGAAACCTGGAGCTCAGCAGCCTGTGTTGACTTGCTCTCCACAAGACCTGAAGTTACTCAGATCTGCCGTAACAATAATGAATGCTGGCTATGATGTGAAGAAAATTTTGAAAAATCTTGTGTAGTGCTTTTGGGTTTTTTTTCAAGATATAGCCACTATGGAAAATAGTATAAAGTATCCTCAAAATGAAAAATGGTCTCTGGAAAGAAAGATGGCGGCCGCACGGGAGCCTTGTGGAAAGCGGGTTTGAGCCGGGCTCGGGGAAGCGGCGGGGACCTCATGGGAAGGGGGGCTTTGTGGGCCGTCCCCCACGCCCCACCGAGGTCGCCAGCTGCCCCCCACGAGCGGCTCTCCGGCACGGCCACGACTCCAGGGCACAGAAATCAATCTCTTAACTAGCTAACTTTTAATAGAAATTCTTCCAGGGTCAATAAGTAAAATAGCAGAAATTCAAAACCGCGCGGCCGCGATAGCGGCCGCGCGACATCATTTTATTCTTAAACCAAGTTGTAGAAAGCAAATCATTTCACAACGCTGTTTCAGCATGTCTGATTGGGGGGGGGGGGGGTGGGTCGTAAACTCTAAACAATAATTGTGCATCTTCTATCGAAATAATCTATCTAGTCAAAGTAGATAGAGTATTAACTAGAACTCATCTGCCTCATAAGAATTGGGAGGGGTGGGAGGTGGGGGTCTATTGGGGTTCGGGGTTAAAAATGAGTATTGGTAAAGGGAAATGTGTTCGGTATCTACATGACTGAGACCTAAACCCGAAAGCTCTGTAACTTTTCCCACAGTGATTCAATAAATAAATAAATTATAAAAAAAAAAAAATGAAAAATGGAACCACCACGTGATCCAGTAATGTTAACTCTGGGAAGTTGTCCAAAAGAAAACAAAAGACTATATTCAAGAGATATCTGCACCCACATATGTTTATTAGTGTTGTTGAAGTGTTGTCATTTACAACTCAGACCTGGGAGCAACTGAAGGGTCCATTGATGGATGAATGGATAAATGGCATATATATATATATTTGCAACAGAAACCATAGAAAATGAAAACATTCCACCATTTGTGACAGAGACTGATAGGAAGCCATTACAGAAAGTGAAACAGACAAAAAAAAGAGAAGCAATAAGATACTATATGATCACGTTTATATGAGAGATCCAAAAAACAGCCACCATAAGATCCAATTCTACCGAAAAAGTAGATCAGATTAGAGTTTAGGAGAGGCGAGGACTAGGGAAGGGGATTCAGGGGCAGCTGGTGAAAAACATAAAATATTTAGTCTTGACTTAAGAAAAGAGGTGAGAAACTTGCCTTTTCGTTTTCGGTCTTTATATTCTATTCCAGGTGTTTTCCTCACTCTCAATGATAAGGGTTTTTCCCCATCTACGGATTTCTGATGTTTGACTTGTTTAATATTTTCAACACAAAAGTTTTTGAATACCTCAGCCCTCCAAATTCTACTTTCCTATTTTTCTAAGTGATTACGATTCAGTACTAAACAGCAGATTTTTGTGAAAGTAGGCTCCCCGTCATATATTTGATATGCCAAACACAGTAACAACAAAGTCTCCAATGGAGACGTTACTGGGCCCGCTCAAGCAAATCGATGAACAACGGGAGGACAGTGGGACAGTGACAGTGACAGGACAGTTAATAGAACAGTTTTGATATCAGTTTCAAACAGCATATTAGTGAATACACTTCTCCAGTATGCTTAGGCTGAAACTTATTCTGTCATATCATTTTTATCTCACTTTTCTAGAAAAAGAATAAATAACATAATACATGCATTTATCTTTTACTGCATATTTGGCATAATTAAATTCCTAACCTTTATTTATCAAGGAATTCTCTCTATTCAGAAGTATTTGTGAAGCTCCTGCATAAACTTTGTTGTTTTTCTTATTGATTTACCTTTTGCATTTCAGATTTTAGCGCGATATTTTGTTTCCATTGTTCAGTCTTGTACAGAAACTTATGATGCACCAAAATCCTGTGTGTTTTGTGTGTGTGTGTGTGTGTGTGTGTGTGCGTGCGTGCGTGTACGCACGTGCCTGTTTGTTCATTTTCAGATATGTCTTCTTCTGGCTAGAATTTTTAACCAAAAACATAGCCTCAATACACAAAAAAGAAGAAAATGTAGTCTTTATATGTTATTGACTTACAGAAGTAAAAATGAAAATACAAACTAGCCTGATCTCACTCCCCAAAGCAATATTCCACAATATTCCCAAATCTCATTTCACAAGATCAGATCTTATAGATATCAATCTGTCCTACGATGCGTTTTCCACATCTACCCTCAGTTTACCACGTTCCAGAACTCATTCCCAGTTGTCTCTGCAAGAGAGCCCTGGGGAGGACGCTGGGTTCCGAAACTTCTCGGGACTATGGTCCTAATAACTGTAGTATCTTTTCCAGAGCTGCCTCACAGAAACGCTTCGGCCCCTCTACTTTGCCAGGAGGCAACAGGAAGCCAGGAGCCATGAAGGAGGAAGAAGAGGGTTCTCACAGAAGCACGACCAAACAAACAGGAAACGTGATTTGGGAATCCCCAGAACTGCGAAGAGTAAGCTATTCCTGTCTGCTGTGCATACATCACCTGGGCGGTGTTATTTTTGTAGCAGTCTCTGCAGACTCGCCCTGCTATGCTGTTGCATCAAAATTCACCACACTCTTTTCTTTTATGAATATCTCTTAATTAGTTGCCCCAGTGGTGCTGACAACTTTCATTTATAAAGTCAGCTCTGAAGAAAGATACCTAATAAGTGATGCTCAAACAGAAAAGACTACTAATTATGGGAAGGCAATTAAAGTCTCTTGAAGAAATCAGGCAAAATAAGGTTTCTCTGTGACTTATAATAAGTGAGGATCGTAACTCTTTTTTTTTTTTTACACACACTATACATACCTTTTTATACCAGTTATTTTATTTCCACTAGGCATTGGGATGTAATGATGAGTAAATCAGTCAGATACCTTCCACTGGGGTATAGCCTAGTGGCAGCGTTTTCGCTGGTTGGTAGCAGTTCAAAATTTGGAGCACGAGATGGATTCAAAGCTATTGTTTCGGGTTTAAAATGTAAGGAGGAGAGGTAACGAGTTGTACAATCACAAGAAACTAAATCCTGCCAACAGCCACCAGTCCTCAAGCTCTGCCTTATGCCCCAGAGCCTCTAGCTGAGGACCCCATCTTGGGGCACATAAACTTGGACTTCAGGATGGTGATGTTGAGCAAAGGCTGGTCACACCATGCCAAATTTCTGATTTACGGGACTATTCTCCAATACGTTGGTGTTTATTTTTAGCTATTGTGTTTGTTGTAATTTGTTCTTTGGTAGTTAAAAAAAAATGAGCCCACTTTTTCTCTGTTCCACATGGCTGCCGGGAGGGAAAAACCTGGGATTGGAGTATCAGCCTTCCCCTGGGGTCCTCTGCAGGGAGCTGGCAGGTTCCTGCTGCTGAGTGTGGGGTCTGCTGGTAGCTGCTAAGGGCGGAGGTATCTCCTTCCTTTGCGAGTCTTTACTCAGGCTGTACAGTTCCCCTCAAGTAGTGACTGGGTTCCAAAAGTGATTGCCCCAATGAAACAAGGAGAAAACGAAGGGCAAGTTGATGAGCAACGCTGGGAAAATTACATAGCATCTTATAGGCCACGTTCTGTTAGCGGGAGAGTCATAAGGTTCTGCTGTCTCAGAGGAAGGTTCATCATTTTGATGTCGGTGGGCCCCATGGGTGGCCCCCTCTGCCACCCAGGACCCATGCATTAGACATGAAAGCATAAAAGTACACATCTCAAGAGGGGAGATGCGGGTGACACATGTGCTCGGGCACCACATGTGCTCAGCACATGGGCTCGGGCAGCACATACGTGCCCTTCCTTTGTTCAAGGTGGCCTTTATAGGGTTTCTCCGACCTGCCCCCACGTGAAGCTTCTTCCCAGTTAAAAGTCCGTTGCTAAGGAGGTTACCAGGGAGGTCCAAAAAGAGGAACTTCATGGGGAGGAGGCCTATATCCTCAGGGTCTGCGGATGGTCTTGGATGGTCTTATCAGGTCTTTGTTTTTCTGTATCCACAAGGTGGGTCATTCTTAGAATTCTTCTTCCATGAAACTTGGTTTCATTGCAAAGGGCCTTTCCCTATCTACCTGCCTACATAAATTTTACCCTTCCATCCGAAGAGATCTCAGATCTCAGTGTGAAAAACACATAGGGGATGGGATAGTTTCCTCACAGTAATATTTGCAAGATCCCATTATGTGGTGATTTAGCAATTCAGTATTGTCTCAATGATTCCTTGATTCAAGTGTTAGTATTTGAAAGGAAGTTAGAAATGGTGGCAAAGCAAAAAAAGGCATCATTACATGCCAGGCGTAGCTGGGACCACGTGAATATGTTTGGACCTATTATAACACACGTGCACGATAAGTTTCATAATTAAAAAAATGCCAAAAAAACTGGCCAACCTTAAAATGAACTTAACTCTCTAAACTGTCCATTGAAATAGGGAATGAAAATAAAATTAAGATTTTTGGGGGGTAAATTTAACTGTAGAGTACTACTAAGTACTCTACTTATGATTATGCCATGATTATTTGAAAACAATAAGTAGCACTTAATGCATAGAAGTCTATAACATTAAAATTATAGTTTATAAAGAGCTTATTTTCATTAATATGGTTTATAAATGCTAAGAAGAGCAGAACTATTATTTGCCAAGATATACAGGCAATTTTTCTGTTACAGAGTTAACGACCTTATTGAAATAGTTTGTTTGCTGGCAGCGGTGCTCAGGGCTTACTCCTGGCTCTGCACTCCAGAATCAGTCCTGGTGGGCTCGGGGTGGGGGGACATATGGAATGCCCGGGATGGAATCCAGGTCAGCCATGTGCATGAAAGGACCCTTCCCGGTGGACTTTTGGTAAAAGAGAAGTTCCCAGATTCTTCAACATTTCCAAGTAGTTAAAGGAGCTCAGAAAATTTCAGTGAAGAAACTAGAGGAACACACTATAAGAGTTAACTAGCTTTGGCTTGTCTTACAAGTTCTATAAGTCAACTAACTTCAGAGCTTTTATAGGAAACCTGGGCCTTTGTGTTACTGGGAATGCTGTAAGGGGTTTTCCTGTAGCCTCTTTAAAATGAAAATTGGGTCTTTTGCTTTTCTATCAGTTGACAAAAGTGTTACAGAGAATGCAAAGATCAAATGAGTGGCCTGGTCTTTTGCCTTAGGTATTTCCTATTCTCTTAGCCTTGGGGAGAGCCTAAATTGGGGGCAGAGTTTTATATTAGATAATCGTTTAATTCCTGTTTATCAGAAAGACCCCCCAGGTATTTCATAGAACAAGAGCCGTCAAAACTGGGACTACTCAAAGCATTTGGTAAAGGAAAACTCTGGGTCTTTGTTTAATTTTTTTCCAGAAAGTAGAAAGAATTTTTTATTGTTTTCATTTATAAAATGTATGAAGTAAATATAAAGCAGCAACATTAAAGCTCAGCAGATTAAGACTGAATAAAAAATATGAATTATTTCTTTTCACCTTTTACATTTGGATGATTAAAAAATAATTGAATATCAGTACAGAGTGAATCAGACATAAGGAAAACACACTTCAGTTCATAATGACATATGCGTTTGTTATTGAAGCTAAGATTCCTGTTAAGCTATTGCCTAGGTTTGATAAAATAGAATGACTTTTATTCTGCACAATTTTATAAGTCTAGAATTGCACATCATAAGAAAAGCTTTATAAAAATGACAAAAGCTAAAAAAAATGAATCTTTCCCATTGCAATTACAATTCTTATAGCTGTGTCTCCCGCTGTGATGTTTTGTTGTAAGGAGATCTCACTTGTGAAACTGCCAGTCTAGAAAATGACAGATGGCTAAACCAGTTTTCAACCTGTCTAAGTACTGGTTTAATTGGTTTAGATTGCTTTATCATCATCGCCATATATCTTAAGTAGTATAAGGGCATGGTGATCCTTTCTGTTGTGATTTACCTGTGGTTATAATTAGATCCATTTTCTATGATTATATGGAATTATTATAGTTTCGGATTTTATTGGCTACTATTTCTTGAGATGATAAAACTCATGACTTCTTTAAGAATATGTCAAGTTCTATTTATCTGAACGAAATGGCTATAACACATTAATACTGTGAAATAGTCTTAATAGAATAACACAATAATTACTACTATTACTACTACGACTTTTTGGTTTTGGGGCCACACTTGGCAATACTCACGGCTTATTCCAGGCTCTGCACTCAGGAAAAAAAAACCCAATTTTAAAAATAAATTTGATAAAGTTGCCCATAGACAACTTTATCAACAAATAAGCCAATTATTTTTTCTATTCTTTAAGCTTTGTGGTGGTGGGTGGGGAAGGCATTCGAACAAAGTTAGTTCAAGTGAAGGTGTGAAATCCTAAGGTTATTTTCCCCAAAGACTGAATTAACCCCATTTAGATATAGAAACAAAGATAAGAACAATAGATAAAAGACAGTTTCTGAGTCCCCTTTGCTTTTCAAAGGTTTCTTTGAAGAATCTGAATAGTAGAATAACAAACCGCCCAAAGGCAACAGAAACCTAGAAGTTGTCCTCAGAGAAGCTCATCTCCAGGAGGGCCGAGAATGGGAGAGGGAGATGCAGGAATATTCAAATCCTGCCAACAAAAGTTTATAAACCAGGACACCCGAAACTTTCTTAAGATGGTAAAAATTGGGGCCGGAGTAATGGTACAGTAGGTAGGACATTTGCTGTACCTGGATTTGATCCCTGCATCACACATGGTCCCCTGAGCACCACCAGGAGTAATTCCTGAGTGCAGAGCCAGGAGGAACCCCTGAACATCCCCAGGTGTGACCCCCAAACCAAAAAGCAGTACTAGTATTACTAGTAGTAGCAATACTGGTAGCATTACCACTAGTACTGTTGCTGATGTAGGCAGGTAGATAGGGAAAGGGCCTTTGCAAGGAAACCAAGTTTCATGGAAGAAGAATTCTAGGAATGACCCACCTTGTGGATACAGAAAACAAAGACCTGATAAGACCATCCAAGACCATCCGCAGACCCTGAGGATACAGACCTCCTCCCCATAAAATTCCTCTTTTTGGACCTCCCTGGTAACCTCCTTAGCAAGGGACTTTTACCTGGAAAGAAGCCCCACGTGGGGGCAGGTTGGAGAAACCCTATAAAGTCCACCTGGAACAAAGGAAGGGCGCGCATATGCCGCCTGAGCCCATGTGTGCTTATGCCCATGTGGCTGAGCACATGTGGTGCCCGAGCACATGTGGTGCCCGAGCACATGTGTCGCCTGCATCTCCCCTCTTGAGATGTGTACTTTCATGCTTTCGTCTCTCTCTCTCTCTCTCTCCCTCCCCCTGGGTCCCGGGTGGCAGAGGCGGGTGGGGAGAAAGTGACCGTCTTTCTCCTCCCCGCTTCACATAAGTCATCCGTGGGGCCCACCGACATCATTACTACTAGTAGTAATAGTAGTAGTAGTAATAATAATTGTAAAAAGACTCCTTTGACTCCATGGCAGAAACACACTGCTTTTAATCATTTATCTTCCTCCAAAACAAACACAAAAACCAGAAAGGTGTCGACTCAGAGACTGGCAAGGATGATGTCAGGTCTGTCCTCACATCCTCTTTGAGTTCTCTAAGATGGAAAGTGTCTCCGGGGCTTCCGGGAGGACCCGAGTGGCCGGGTAAGAAGTGCTTCTGCATCTTTCCAACTCTCAGAATCGCCGACGGCTTCAGAATTGGGTCACTTGGTAAACTTGGGAGGTCCAAGACAAATCCAGGTCCTGACATTCACCTCAAGTCTTTCCAGCACGGCTGCTTCCCAGAATGAATCCTGGTGTCTGGGCCGGCACCAGATGGTGACTATCTTGATGTCATCTGGGCTTAGCTTCTGAGGATTCCTGTCTGCAATTCTGGCCAATTTAAACGGCTGGACTTGCAGTTTATTCCACAGAACAGAAGCAAGAAAATCTCATGCTGTTCTGCCACCAGGAAGAATTTCTGTTGCCAAAAAAAAAAGAAAACCCACCCAAAAAACCCCAACTAATTTTTTTTCTTACCATACTAGACTTCTAAAAAAAGTAATTATCTCTAAATTTTTATCCACTATCTAGTAGGCTATACAATTAAAAGTATTTTTACATTAAGATGGAATTTTCTTTCCTGTTTCTTTTCTGCTTCCTGAGCTGAGCCAGGCCTGCAGTTTCCCTTCTGGGACAGCCTTCATCTGGACTTGACACAGGTCTGAGTTTCAGCCTCACTCTCCATTAACAGCTCTTGTTTCTCAAAGGTACACGGTGTGCTTTTTCATATTATAAGTCATCAAAAAAAGGACAGCTTATCTTCTTTCCTAACACTGCTTATTTTCTTTTATTCTCTAATTAAAAATTTTCCACTTTAAGCACCGTGGTTTACCAAGTTGTTCATCATACTGTTGTTACAGACTTTCAGTGTTCCAACCCCAATTCTACCACCAGTGTGACCTTCCCTCCATCACTGGCCCCATTTTCCCAATCACCCCCGAGCCTTCCCCCTTAAGTGGCACAAACATTTATTTTATATTGCTTATTATATTCAATATGCCAAACAAGGTAACAACAATTCTCACAATGCAAATGTTACTGGGCCCCGCTTGAGCAAGTCAATGAACAACAGAACACTGCTACAGGACAGTGCTATTACAACCAAATGGCTAATAGAATTATGAACAAACAAACGAAAGAAACTTCAGTGAAAAAAAATTTGTGAAAAATTGTTGTATCTCACCATGGGGTCCTGATGTCTTTGTCTGAGTGTTTCTTAGGCTCCTTGTGGCTAGCTGAGCCCACTGTGTTGTTGTTTCTTGAACTCACTTGAATCCTCAGTTACTTTAACATCTAATTTGGTGTGGTTCAGCTGGTTGTCAGTATTTTAGAATTTGGAGGGGATTTTGTGACCACTTCCACATCCGTGAGCTCTAGAAACTCCAGGATCTGTAATTGGGCTGTGAGTTTACATAGTAGGAGTTGTGAGAAATGGTGTTGTTTTAGCCTGGGCCTCTGGAAGTGTGGGGTTAAGGGGTGGGGGGACATTGTCTCCCCCTGCTCCCAGAAGACCCCAGAGTTCTCAGCCTGAAAATCCGTGTACCTGGAACTTTTGTCAGTTTGGTGTCTCTGCAGAGATTAATCGAGGAGCAGAGTTAGGCCATTGGCAAGTCAGCATCTTTGGACTCAGTAGGGCAAGGTCGTTGTTAAACTCCCTACTGAGGGCACCCAGAGTTATCCTCTAGGGGACTGGTTTAGCCCATGAGTTTTGGTGGCTTGGCTTGGACCTCTTTTGAGATTTAATCGTGAGTCTGCAAAGTGGGGCCAGTGGGTAAGCTTGCACGTCAGGGATAATTTAGTTTTTAGTCACGATCACGATCATGACCATCCTGTTATTCGTTATTCGTCGATTGCCTCGAGCAGGCCCCAGTAACGTCTCCTTCGTCCTAGCCCTGAGATTTTTAAAAAAGTGCCATATACAAGGCTCTTTCAGAGTTAGGAGAATGAGACCCATCATTGTTACTGGTATTTGGCATAGTGGGTAACACCACGGGGAGTTTGCCAGACTCTGCCGTGTGGGCAGGTTACTTTAGGTAGCCTGCCAGTTTGTCCAAAGTAGGAATGAGATAATAAGATGTTGCATGGCCGCGAATGCCTTTGTTCCTCTGCCAGTACCTTCATGTGTGTGGAGAGTGGTCTCAGCATGGTGGTGGCTGGTTCTGGAGGTCTTTGGCTACTGGAGCCCTGGTCGGGGTGGGGAGGGAAACTCAACTTGCTCCCCTCCAAGGGGCCCTGGAGAGGACAGCCAGGTGCGGGGGAGGAGACTCTGCGATGTTCTCTTCCGGGAGCTGGGTTTTATAATCTCTGAGCCTTGGCTGTTGATGGGATTACACGGAGCCAGTAATAGCTTTTAGTAATAGTCAAAAAACCCAGAATGTTCATACCACATTTACTTTTTTTCTTTTTATATGCACAAATAGGCTTAATCAAATGAGAGAAAAGATCTTACTTTCACTTTCTTCATAACAATTAGATCATCAGGGGCTGGGGCCAGAGCACAGCGGGTAGGGGGGTAGGGCGTTTGCTGTGCATGCGGCCAACTTGGGTTCGATTCCCATCATCCCATATCGTCACTTGAGCACCACCAGGAGAAATTCCTCAGTGCATGAGCCAGGAGTAAGCCCTGTGCATTCCCAGGTTGACCCAAAAAGCAAAAAGCAAAAAAAAAAAAAAAAAAAAAAAAAAAACCAAAAAAAAACCCAACACAATTTGATCATCATCATCATCATGCATTGTTCTGCAAATTTTTGAAATTTATTTTATAAAATATACTCCCATTTTCATTCTAATATGGTTGCAAAGAAAATTTATTCCCTCACCTCACTCACATTCTATACTTTCCACCTTTTTATGTGATTTGTCTGTATCCCCTTTTGGGATAAGAAACTCCTAAGATTCATGGAACTTCCTCAATGAACAGAGAGTTGAACGTTGTAGTCTCATCATCTGACCTGACTGTCGTGGATAAAAGAGGTCCTGAAGATTGACTCAATTTCCAGTAATCAATGATTTAATCAATTGTGCCTAAGTGAAAAAGGCTCCATCAGGGCTGGAGCGATAGCACAGTGGGGAGGGCGTTTGCCTTGCACTCGTTCAACCCGGGTTCGATTCCCAGTATCCCATATGGTACCCTGAGCATTGCTAGGAGTAATTCCTGAGTGCAGAGCCAGGAGTAGCCCCTGTGCAATGCCAGATGTAACCCAAAAAGCTAAAAAAACAAAAAAAAACAAAACAGGGGCTCCATCTATGCTCCACAGGCCAGAGTGGAGAGAGCTTCCAAACCATAAACACGCGATGTTTGGGGAGAACATTGAGCCTGAGGCGGACTTGGAGGAGACGTGGTGCCCTTTTCTTCATGCCTGGGACTATGTGTTTTCTCTTTGTGATTTTCCTAAATTATAACCTTTCATAATAAACCCTTGATGGCATCAGAAAAAACGTATCTCTGCATTCTATGAACTCTAGCAAACTAGCTACTACACCTAGAACCAAACTCAAGTTAGTGCTTTGGGAAGCCCTCGATGGACAGCTCTTGGATCTGGAGCACGGGTTATCCGAGAGGCTTTATCCTGTGGAAGAGATCTCTGGGGTGTTGTCCCGGGCAGATACTGTGATCATGAAATTGAACGGGGGGAAGCCCAGCGGGTGAGTGGAAAATTGCTCGTCAGGAGTGTGGAGTAACTCTGCGCATGTTGGAACTGACCCATGGGCCCACTTAGTTGGTGTCAAGTAAGTGCCGTTTGCTAAGATGGCCCTGGCTAAGTCATGTGGTTTGGGTTCTATACTCAGCACTGCATTTGGTCCCCAAGCCCTGCCAGGAATGAGCCCTGAGTGCTGGGCCTGTGCCCTGAGCAATGCCAGGTGTGGCCCCAAACCTAAAAGACAAAACACACAAGAAAACTTAAGCACCATGCTTCCTGTGGAGGACGCGGGTGCTTCATGACTGAGCGACATGCCCTTTGCATGTGCCTCTTTCCCAGGATTCGGCAAGGAGCCTTTTTTTCACTGGGGCACTTCGGAGATCTTATGCTGCAATCAGAGGAAAGTTCTAGCAGCCTCATCAAATGTATGTGCTCAGCCTTCTTTGATGTACTACAGACCAGACCGCTGTTGAGAATATTAGGTAAATTAACAAAAGAATAGGGCAAGGCAGAGCAACAGATTAAGAGACTAATTTTAGCAAGGTGGAACTTTTAATATAAGGAAATTAAGGAAAGAGTCGAGTGATTAAAATATTTATGGGAGTGAAACAAGGAGGAAACAGAAAAGTGAGATTTACTGGATTACACCCAGCAGAGTGGAGATCTTTAAATAGTTATTAAGATGTATAAATGAGGGCTGGAGCGATAGCACAGTGGCTAGGGTGTTTGCCTTGCACGCGGCCAGCCCGGGGTTCGATTCCCAGAATCCCATATGGTCCCCCAGTTCGATTCCCAGTGTCCCATATGGTTCCCTGAACACCGCCAGGAGTGATTCCTGAGTGCAGAGTCAGGAGGAATCCCTGAGCATAGCCGGGTGTGACCCCAAAAGCAAATATATATATATATATATATATATATATATATATATATGTACGCAGATAGGGTTTAACATAGATTTTAGCATAGCACTCACACTGCTGGTTCCTCAATATTAAAGTTCTTCAATACTTGTTCAGTCTATTTATTTCAGTTTTGGGGGGAAAATTAAAAGCCTGAAGACAGAGATTGCCATGAGAGCTCCAATAGACAAATGCTCTTGTCTGAAGGTCAGGCGTGCCCACCCCTACATTCCACTCACTGGGGATGCAAAGTAACTCGCCACTCTGTGAGCTAAAAGGCCGAGGAACAAGAGGAGAAGTTTCTAGGACTCTAATCCAGGGTAAATTCACTTCCTGTAGTATGCTCAAACCCTTGCTAAAGCCCTGACGTGGGCTAGACTGAGACACCATGAAAGTGTGGAATATTTCAAGACTATGAGAACTGTGTATTTATAATTTTGAGAGTAGGTCATAGCTGGCTGCGTGAAGATCTTATTCCTGCAGGCCATAGGTTCTGCAAACTAACAAACAAAATAAACCCGAAAGAGAAAGACTGTTTTTTGTTTGTTTGTTTTTTTGTGTGTGTGTGTGTGTTTTTAGCCAGTTGTTAAGAAGCAGAGGCAACAATCTGAATTTGCATCCTTGTATGTGTCTCAAGGTACTGAATGTTGTGGCACTTGATGCATCTCTGTGAGAATCTCATGAGAATTGAACTGCAGTTCGAGACTTGCTCACACAGAGACGAAAACTGCAACCTGGAACCCCTTTACCTTTTCGCCTTTCTTAGTCCCTAATTTTAATTTTTAAGGTGCTATTACTGAAGAATTCCTCATTTGCCTCATCCCTTAGTGGAAATTCTGTGCACATAAGGGGCACACATATAATTGGCAACCTAATTTTTCTGCTTTCATCAAATGGTGCAGTGCCAAATCTTCATTGAATTTGCCAGTTAGACGCACTTGGGAATCCAACAGAAGCAAGCATAAGAGATGAAAATGAACAAATTGGAAAGAGTCATTAACTTTCTGTTTTCCTATCACAACAAAAAATGATATCACTGGAAGTGTGGCAAAGTGGGAAATTGTAATTGAAACATTAAAACATCTTCAGAGTGTAATTCATATTTATTTAACTTATAGAATGCCATTCATTATAATTCTTTTTTTTCCTTAGGGAATACCACAGATACTCCTGACTCTGTGCTCAGGGATAAGTCCTGATGGGTTTAGGGGACCATCTGGGGTGCAGAGAACAGAAATCAGGTTGGCCATGTACCAGGCAAGTGCCCTACCCACTGTACTATTGCTCTGGTCCCTCATTATAATTTTTGAACGTGATATCTAGTGTGCTTTCCCCAACTAAATACATAATGGTCCAAATGAATCAGCTTTTCAGAAGTGCATTTTAGGCAGTATTTTTCATGTTTGTTTTTTTTTTTTGTCTTATGTACATAAGGCTACCGAATGTAACCTGTCCACACAGCAGAGTCTGGCAAACTCCCCAATATGCCAAATACCAGTAACAATGATGGGTCTCATTCTCCTAACCCTGAAAGAGCCTTGAATATGGCACTCTTTAAAAAATCTCAGGGCTAGGATGAAGGAGACGTTACTGGGGCCTGCTTGAGGCAATCAAAGAACAACAGGATGATCGTGATGATGATGTACATAAATCCTAGACTTTATTTGGCAAGCAAAATTGTTAGAAAATTAAGTGAGAAAGCTGACTTGACTTATTACCTTAATGAATAAAGGCAATTGACAGATTGTCATGGTTCTCACTAATTACAAAAGCAATTCAGAGTGTGAAAATCACAATCATTGTGGTTACCAAAAATGCCCTTGAAATATCTGTTCTAATGTATAATTTTCAAGTTTGCAATATCGTCATTATTGGATTATCATTATGGGTGACAATTAGAAAACTGAGACAATAAGAGTCCCCAAAGTTGATTAACAGGAATGAGTTTAAAAGAGACACAGTTTAAAAACATCTATTTATAGTTCTTAGGCAACTCATACGATCATTTACGAAGTGACAATGTTTTTCTACAAAACTTTCTTTGGCTGTAATGGCAGTTTTATTTTAGTAGTGACTTTCCCCATTTTATTTCCTGCTTATAAATCAAAGTAGTTCACATTTAAAAATCTCTCACCAATTCTAAAGAAAAAAAGAAGCATTTCAAGGGAAAATTAAATTTTATTTAGTTTTTAGGCCTTCTCAGGGCATCTAGGGGTGACTTTCTTGGACCTGAGCATTTGTAGGTAGCTACTGGGGTTACGTGGTGTTGGGACACGGTGATCGCCCTCAAATGCCAGTAGAGGTGGTGATGGGGAGGGTTGTAGGGCCCAGGCAAGCTATGTTGGAGTTGGGGGGGAAATAAGCGTTGAAAAACGCCCTGCAATGAAAGGAAGGAGGAGGGCAGCAGAATAACGAATAGATTAGACTATTAGTTATGGAAGCTATAAAGAAACTCCTAAGTTGTAATGAATTTGGTCTTTGAGAATAGAAGACAGCATGGACCACAGACAGAGGCCAAGTTCCAGCTACACCACTTCATTTGTCTGTGACCTACCACCTCCAAACCTGACATCCTGTTCTTTTTTCTTTTTTTTGCTTGTTCGGTCACACCCGGCGATGCACAGGGGTTACTCCTGGCTCTGTGCTCAGGAATTACCCCTGGCGGTGCTCAGGGGACCATATGGGAAGCTGGGAATCGAACCCGGGTCGGCTGCCTGCAAGGCAACCGCCCTACCCGCTGTGCTATCGCTCCAGCCCCCTTTCTTTTTTTTTTTTTTTAATGTAGGATGACATCCTGTTCTTGAGATTGAAATGATAATAGCCTTTTCATGGGCTCATACACATTCCATCCTCACATCTTTTCATATATAATATATATACTCATTTATGTATTTCATGATTAATAAAAGATGCACCGTATGGATATGTTTTCAATTCCTTTGTCCGCCAGTCCAATTTGCTGCATGTTGTTGATTTGTTTATGACATATTTAAACCATTTTTCATGGCCGTAAATAGGTGCTAAGCTTTTTGTATGAGATATAGAAAAAAAAATAGGGTGAAAGGAAAAATCAAATGTGGAGCAGTTAAAGAAACATGAGACATGAAGATTGCATAATGGACCAGCACATCAAAAATCTAAGCACACATGCGGTCAAAAGCTAGGATAGATCCAAGGGGTGGCTGGTCACCGCCTGGCTACCTCATCACCCTGCCCAGACCTGAGGGTCCCTACTTCCTCTTATTCCCCTCATGGGATTTCCCAACGTGGTCCTCCCACCCACCAGGCACTCATACGCCCTTGCAAAGTATTCCTGCGCACACGCCTAGCCTAGCGCGCTCACAATTCAGAAGTCGGTCCTGGTCAAATAAATTGAGATTATTTAGGAAACACATTCTCTCTGTCTCTGATTCCTGGAAGCTGTTTCCTAGCATAGAAGTGATTATTTAGAAAGCATATTCTCTCTCTCTCTCTCTCTCCCATTCTCTCTGTCTCTGTTTCTCTCTGTCTGTTTGACTCTGTGATATCTGGGAGGTGTTTCTTAGCATAAAAGTGATTATTTAGAAAACACATTCTCTCTCTGTCTCAATTTCTCTCTCTGTGTGTGTCTCTGTCTGTCTCTGTGATATCTGAGAGCTGTTTCCTAGCATAAACGTGATTATTTAGAAAACACATTCTCTCTCTCTCTCTCTCTCTCTCTCTCTCTCTCTCTCTCTCTCTCTCTCTCATTCATTTTCCCTGTCCCTTTCCTTCTCGCTCCCTCTCCCTGTCTCTTGTCTGGGTCCCTGGTTCCTGGGAACTGTTTCCTAGCAGAGACGCGATTCTTTAGAAAACACATTCTCTCTCTCATTCATTCTCCCTCTCCCTCTCCCTCTCCCTCCCTCTCTCTCTCGCTCTCTCTGTCCCCGTGGCTGTCTCCCTGGTCCCCAGGAACTGCTTCCCCGCACAGAGCGCAGCCCACCCCCGCGAGCGGCGTCCCCCGGCGCCAGGGGGTCTCCGGCGCGCCTGGCACCCGCAGGGTGAGCTCGCAGCCTGTTGGCACCGGGCGCCGGAGCGGCGGCGAGGCCTGCGCTGGGTGGGGGGACCCGGCTCCGGGGCCGGCGATCGGGGACCGGGGCCGGCGATCGGGGACCCGGGGACGGCGACCTGGGGGCGGGGGGGCCTTGCCGCGCCGCCTCCCGGGGACACCGTCACCCGCCGCGCGCGCCCTGCGCCGCCTCCGCCCGCGCCCGCGCCCGCGCGCGCCCCGCCCGGCCCGGCCCGGCCCGGGGACCCCGAGCCCGACGCCCCCCAGCCCGCGGGGCGCGGCCAGGTGCGCGGGGCGGCGGGGCCTGCGGGACGCTCCTCCCCACGCCGCGCGCGGCCGCCGAGCCCGGCCCGCACGCACGACCCGCCGCCGCCGCCGGGACACGCTCGCGACCCAGGTACCGGCCCGCGCCCCACGCGCGCGACCCCCGGGGGCCCCCCGCGCGCGACCCCCAGGTGGCGGCGACGCCCGGGGACCCGCCCCACGCCCCCCGCGACCCCCGGGGACCCGCCCCACGCCCCCCGCGACCCCCGGCATCCCCGCGCGCCCCGCGCATCCCCGGGCATCCCCGCGCGTCCCCCGCGCCCCGCGCCCGCCCTGCCCGGCCCCGTCGCCCCCGCGTGCCGCGCCGTGTCGCGGGTGACCCAGGCCCAGGGCGCGGTCGCGCGGGGTCCGGGGGTCTCCGGCGCGGCTTTGTGGCGGCGGCCGGGGCGGGGCGGGCCTTGGGGCGGCGCCGGGACCCCCGGGGAGTCGGGCGCGGGGCGCGTCGCCGGGCGCCAGCGGCCGTGGGGGTGGGGGGCTGGGGAGGGGTGGGTGTGGGAAAGAGGCTCTGGGGGGGCTTTGGGGGGGACTGAAGCGGGAACGGAACCGCGATCGGAGCCGGGAAGGGAACCGGGGTGGGGGGACGCGAACGCGCAGGACCCGCTCCGGGTTGCCGGCGCCCGGGACGGGCGTTTCTCTCCGCACTTAGTTGGCGCCGCGTGGCCGCGCGTCGGCGGGACCCCCGGGCACGTCCCCGTCCCTGGTCGCCGCCGCCCGGAACGACCCTCTCTGCGCTCCAGGCCCCGGGACCCCGGGACCCCGGGACCCCGCGCCGCCGGCCACTGCTTCCCGGGCTCCCCGGCGGGCACATTCAGGGGCACCCCTTGGCGTTGGCAGGGACCAGCGCCCGGTGCCAGCCGGGCCCCGCGCAGAGCCAGCGCGCCGGACTGTGGCTTGGGGTCAGCCCAGAGTCGCCGGCACCGCGCTCGCTCGGGAAAGGCCACCTGCGGTTGGTTTGTGACACCCCCTCCCCCCTTTCAATCAATTCACCCCGACGGAGAAGTTCGCTGGTGCCCCCACTCGCAGGGGGATTTGTTTTCAGCCGACTTGTAAAAAATGCAGGAGAGATCCATCTTCTCATCCAGCCACACCGGTTTCTGTTTCCCTTTTTGCACTGTGCATCGAGCTCTCATGCAGAGTCTTTTTTTTTTTTCCCTTTCTTTTATTAGACATGCACCATCACTTTGAAGAGAGTTATCCTTAAGGACGGTTGAGTTGCGGTAGTAAAATGAGTTTTCTTTAAAAATGAAATTTTTCGAATGGAACGTGCTCTTGGACACACCAGGGAGGGCTTATCGGCTGGGGTTGGACCCGAGGTCGTGACCTTTGCAGTCCTGAGACGCTGGGATGGAGTAAATGATGGGACAGTTTAAGGTGGACTTTAGCTTCTTAGGGCAATCATTGAAAAGATCCCATCCATGAAATGTTTTGTTCTGGACACTATCAGAATCAACAAGTTTTATCATTTTTTTAATCAACTCGCTATAGAATCGGAATGGACATTAAAATCATCATATAGAAAATTAAAAAAAAAACTTTTCATTGGGATAGCATTGCGCTATTATGTTTGTTTTGTTTTGTTTTTTTTTGAGCTTGCTCCTGGCTCTGTGCTCAGGGATTACTCCTGATTGATTGGCACCATATATGTGCCAGGATTTAACCCTGGCAGGCCACATGCATAGCCAGCGCCTGACCCACTGGACTGCCATCCGGTCTCCCAATATTCTGCGTTTTATGTGTGCATGATTACACTGCAGAGCCAGACTACAAAGCCAGTTCTGTCACCATGCGAGTGAGTTAGTCATCTCTTTACTGCATTTTTGTTGTGGAATTCATGCTCCTACTCCAGGGCCTGCCTGTGCCAGCACTGTCTGGGGCCTGGTGGATGGAGCACCCGCCCCTCTAGCAGCTGAGCCTCCAGGGTGGGTAAACGCTGCTTACTCATGACAGAAGATAACAGCAGTGACAATCAGGCACTGCATGCCTAATGAGGGCGCAGGCCTTCTGAGCCAGACAATCAGGTTTTCTACTGGGCTGGTCTGAAAAAGCCACAGGAAATAATCAAACTTGATTGGTTTTGATTTTAAAGGAGGGAGGTTGGTGTGTTGTGGGTAAGAATGTAAGGTGGAATGTATGAGGATCTCCTGAAGTTATAGGAAAAATGAAAAATATTAGGTTTGCTCTGAAATAGTTTTTACATTCTTGGGTGGGGTTTACACCTGGTGCTCGTCAGGGATCAGTACTGGGTTTGGGGGGCTTAGACCTGGTGTCCGGGGTCTCCTCTGGGTTGGCTGTGTACAGGGCAAGCACGTTATCCACCATACTTTCTCTCTAGATTCGAGTATTTTAAAATAGTTGCATTTATGGTGCAGGGTTGTAGGTGGACCTTTCAAATAGACAACTTTATGCACACTGTTGAAATTAATTTTACTTCTACTGACTTTTTAGGCTTGTTTGTTTGTTTTGGGGGCCGCACCTGGCAATGCTCAGGGGTTATTCTTGGCTACACACTCAGGAACCAACCCCGGTGCTGTTGGTGTTAGAACCCAGGTTGTCCACCAGCAAGGGACACACCTTTTCTGCTGTACTATCACTCCGGCCCTTCTACTGCCTTTACTAAATCTAATGCATGAGCCATATTTGGGTCAATAATTATTCTGAATATTTAAATATGCTGGATTACCTTAAAGAGTCTAGTTGCTTGTTTATAATACAAACTGACATAGACAGTCTCTTGATAGCAAGATATTTTAGTTACTTTCTTAACCAACGTTTTAAGGACACAACCCAAAGTGTGTTATAGTGATGAAAATAGTATAGATGTGTCTCTGAGTTGCTAAAAGAATAGGATTATTTTAGACTCATTCATTAAAATATAGTCTCATAAATATATTATGGACAGTAATAGATGAAAGTTATTCCATCTCTCATGAACATAAGTCCTGAAAGTCTGTGAAATCACTAATTTTATAGTCATCCAAAAATAGAGGATTTCCAGGATAGAGTACAAACTAGTCTATCTACTAATTGATCTCTTGTGGATTTGGTTTTGGGCGCTGTGTCACCGTTTATGGCCTTGCCATTGTAATCTTTCCTACAGTTTGATTGACAGCTTCTGTGTGATTTCCCTGAAGATAGCGACAAATGCTCTTTGCTTGATATTGAGGACATAAACTTCTACTGACAATACTATCTCTACTATGCGAGAATGTCAGCAGTAAAATATGAGGCCTCAGTGAGAGAAGCAGAAATGGAGGGCTTGGGAAAATTAGTGTAACAGAAGAAAACGGCTTCACTCGGTACCCTAAACCGAGTAGACAAAGCTCATCAGTCTTGACTGCAGTTGACGAAACTCATCAGTCTAGACTGCAGTTGATGTAGTACCTAAGTAGTGCTTTCTGGGGCTGGAGCGATAGCACAGCGGGTAGGGCATTTGCCTTGCATGCGGCTGACCCGGGTTTAATTCTCAGCATCCCATACGGTCCCCCAGGCACCGCCAGGAGTAATTCCTGAGCACAGAGCCAGGAGTAACCCCTATGCACTGCTGAGTGTGACCCAAAAAAGAAAAAAAAACAGTAGTGCTTGCTCCCTAGTATCTTAAAGTGATCTCTGAAAATAGCTCAAAATGTAAAGTGACAAAAAAAAAGAGGTGGCTGAAATATTTACGAGGTACTGTTATATGATACTTGAATGTTTTTCAAAAAGATTTCTACTTAGATCATTGACAGACGAAGTTTACATTTGGCAAAATTCCTGGCGCCATACGTGGTGGATCCATTTACAACGTTCGGTTTTGCAATGTTTACTTTGCATTAAGAATTTTAAGTTAAACTGACGGGCATTTTTTGAACGTCGTGGGCCATGTTGTGACAATGGCTAAAACATAGGGTCACTCATTGACACAGTGCCGTGTTCTAACTGGAGGCAGTAGTTCTTAGGACGTGGTTCTCTGAGAAGCAGCGAATTGGTTAAAAATGCCAACTCTTAAGCCATCACAGAGTACACAGAGTACTGAAATTAAACTCTTAAGCCATCACTGAGTATTGAAATTAATTCAGACCTCAGGGGGCTGGTGTCTTCTAGAAGAGTTTTAGCACTCTGAACTTTGCAAACTGCTGCGTTTAGATGTGGATTATTTTAGTTTATTTTCCTCCGTCTTGTTGAACAGGCCTGAGTGTGCATGACTGCCTGTGGGGGGCACAGTTCCTGCCTCTATCCGGGACAGGTCTCAGCTAGACCCACCCAAGTGCCAGCCCATCACTCCTGTCCATCGACTCCTCACCTGGGTCTTCCCACCTCTCCTGCCCTTTGTCCCTGGCTGCACAGTCCCTAGTCAGGGCCGGAGTCCCCTGGCTTCCTCGGTCCCCCTGCCTTGCTTCCTTATATCCCACATAGGAGAGAGAACGTGCGAGATTCGACTTTTTTCTTCCTACTTCTCTTCCCAAGACCCCTCGGACTCCTTCCGTGTTGGGGAAGGTCTCCTTGCTCTCCTGACAGGTTGGTGCATCCTCTTGGTTCATCTCTGTGTCATCGGGCAGTTGGCTTGTTTCGTTATCTGGGCTGTTTCTGGTTATAGCTAACAGATCACACGGGTTTGCATCTATCCTTTGGAACGAATGTTCCTGCAGGAGTGGAATGGCTGAGGTAGATGTGTGATAGGTGGAGACTCCCCTATTCTCTGCTCCCTAGAGTTTGGGTGGGTGATATTCCCACCCACAGGGCCTGAGGGCTCATGCTACTTTGTGCCCAGCCTGACGCGTTTGACGTGGGCATTTTGGTGTGCATGGGGAGTCATATCTCATTGTTGTCTCACTTGCATTTTACTAAATTATAATAATTTTTTTTCATGTACCTGTTGCGCATCTCTCTTTGTCTTTGGTGAAGAATTTGTTCACCTCTGACTCTCCTCTAGTGAGAAGATGCTCCATACTCTTGTTTTAGAACAGACATCAGAGGCTGGAGCGATAGCACAGGAGGTAGGGCATTTGCCTTGCACGCAGCTGACCCGAGTTCAATTCCCAGCATCATCCCATATCCCATATGGTTCCCAGAGCACCGCCAGGATTCCTGAGTGCAGAGCCAAGAGTGACCCCTGTGCATTGAAGGGTGTGACCCCCCCCCAAAAAAAAGAATGGCCTACCCACAGCATTATATCCATTCAGTGCTGTCTATCAAGATACTGCTAAGACTCACTGAGGGAACAATCCACAACAGTCCTGAAAACATGACGGAGGGAGGCAGCGCGCGCCCTGAACTCACCTGTACTATGAAGCGATTTGGCCAAAAATAGAAGGAAGGGGTAGTAGAGCGGGCAGAATGGAGAGTCCAGAGTTCAGCACTCACTGAATTTATGACGAGGGACCCTAACGTCTAAAGGGAGAATGCCAAGTCCCTTCAGTTCCTGTTCAGGGAGAGTCAGCAAAGAGCGAAGCTGACCGCCGCTTCAGAGCACGAGGGGAGGAGAACGCCAAGTCGAAGTTGGATGTTGGACCTGAAGTCACAGGCGCATCAAAGAAAATTCAGGCTCTGCGCCCCGTCACGTAGGCTGCTGTGATGTGTGTGGAGATTCATCTGCAGAGGTCAGGAGAGCGAAAGTAGAACTGAACAGCTGGGATGGCATCACGCTGAAGGGCAGTTCTGCAGGGAGGAAACTTCCCTTCCACAGCAGCAATTGCAACAGAGCACATACCCTGAACGGGAGGCCGGTGGAACAAAGCACCCCACCCGGCCTAGCACCCAGGGTAGTCAGAGAAGCAAAGGGCAGCAACTCACATACTCACAACCCCACACGAAGCACTGTAGAACAGAGCTGAAGGTTTGTTCTTCCGTCCATTTTATAGTCAAGGTCTTTCCTCAACTTATAACACATATCTCAAGCCTGGAAAATATGAAGCCCTCCATCAGAAGATTGCAACCCTACTTCTGTGTTTCTTTTTTTTTCTAGCATTTTGGGTCACACCTGACGATGCACAGGGGTTCCTCCTGGCTCTGCACTCAGGAATTACCCCTGGCGGTGCTCAGGGGACCATATGGGATGCTGGGAATCGAACCCAGGTTGACCACGTGAAAGGCAAACGCCCTACCCGCTGTGCTATTGCTCCAGCCCCTACTTCTGTGTTTCTTGCAAAAGTATGAGATGAAATTTTCCCCAACATTCAGACCTGCCACAAAGACAATAACAGTGGTGGGTCTTTTGTCGTAATATTGAATGTGATCAACGTAGAGAGAGAGAGAGAGAGAGAGAGAGAGAGAGAGAGAGAGAGACAGCCAGCCAGACAGCCAGACACAGTAAAGTGGAAATCTGCCACACAGGTGGGAGGTGGGTGGGAGAGGGGGGTACACTGGGGTTCTTGGTGGTGGAAAATGTACACTGGTGAAGGGACGGGTGCTTGATCATTGTATGACCGACTGAGATTTGAACTGAAAGGCTTTGTTACTGTTCTCACGGTGATTCATCAAATAATAATAATAATAAAAAATAATGAGATGAGTTCCTAATACTTTCATGAATGCTCGCTGTTGATTTGGGAGGCAACTATCAGAGTAAAATTTCATTTCGACAGCAGTGAGCAGCGTTTGGACCCTTTTGGCACTCACCGAGCAAACGTGATACATCTTGTGCAATGCTTACTCATGTTCCCTTCAGTTCTGTGACCCTCTGTTGGGGTATTGGCCCACGGCGTGTAGCGACCTTCTTTGTCTGTGAGAGCTTTGTGTTCCCTTAGCTGTGCAACCCCGATCATCCCCGCGGAAAGAAATACGCCTCAGACCGCATCTCCATCTGTGGAGATTAGTGCTAATGGGCCACATTCTTGATCTCTTTTCATGTCCTTTTCTCTCTGCCACTCTCTCCCTTTCCTTTCCTCTGCTGCTCTGGGTCCTGTTCCCCACCCATTTCAGATAAAAACTCTTAACATCATTGCCCACGTGAAACCTGTGTCAGTCACCTCTGCGACTGTTATGTTAGCACAATTATTGCTCTGTTACAATTGGCCTTAGTTCCACAAGCTCTCTACCATGGGGTTCTTACTGCATTTTAATTTCATGGGTGTCTGTGTGATTGACTCAGTATTGGTTTATCAAGATTAGCAATAATCAACATATGGTAGATACCGTGTACATATTGGTTGAAGAAATGAATACCTTTATTCTAAGTATATGTATCCTATTATTTTTTGATTTTTTTTTGGGTCCCACTCTGTGATGCACAGAGGTTACTCCTGGCTCTGTGCTCAGGAATTTCTCCTGGCGGTGCTTTGGGGGACCATATGGGATGCTGGGGATCGAACCCGGGTCGGCCATATGCAAGGCCAACGCCCTCCCCGCTGTACTATTGCTCCAGCCCCCAGTATATGTATTCTAAATTTATGTATTTATTTATGTACTTATGTATTTTTCTGGCCACACCTGGCTGTGCTCAGGGCTCACTCCTGGCAAGATTCAGGGGATCCTATGGGGTGCTGGGGGCTGAAAGAAAGCCAGCCCTGTGAAGGCGAGCACCTTAACGTTTGTACTAAGTATTAGGTCCTGAAAACAATTTTTTATATTTTTAAAATTTGGGATTACCCCTGGTGGAGCTTAGGGATTACTCCTGGGCTACCTGTTTGGGGATCAGTCCTGGGCAGGGTTCTGGGAACAATGCGGGCTGGTGATTGAACCCGGCTGAGCTGTTTGCAAGGCCATTCACTGGACTGCTGCTCTGGGCCCTGATGATTTATTTAAAAAATTAACAACTGCAGAGACTGTAACGTGCCAAACACGGAATAACAATCACCTTAGGCATGCTGTGCCATGCAGTTCTTCTAATATTAGGAAGTTTTTTCTTCTGGTGTATAGCACAGCGGTAGGGCGTTTGCCCTGCATGTGGCCAGCCCAGCCAACCCCAGTTCGATTCCTCTGCCCGTCTTGGAGAGTCCGGAGAGCTACCGAGACTACCTTGCCCGCATGGCGAAGTCTGGCAAGCTCCCCATGACGTACTTGATATGCCAAACACAGTAACAACAAAGTCTCACAATGGAGACGTTACTGGGCCCGCTTGAGCAAATTGATGAACAGCGGGAGGACAGTCCCACAGTGCTACAGTATATTTTAGAGTTGAGGAAAGGGAATAGTTTCTGGCCAGACGCAGGCCTGGAGGCCATCCCAGAGGGCCGCATGGTTGGTGCTGGTCTGACTCATCGTGCTTGGCCCAGCTTGGTGCAGCTCAGACCCAGGGGGGCTGTGGGGGCCTCCGGGACCACCGTGCACAGCTTCAAGACCTCAAGGCCACGTCTGGTGGTGTTCCGGGGGCGCGTGGTGCCTGGGATGGAAATCAGAGTGTGGGGTGGAGCTCTTTGGACTGTCTCCCCGAAACTACCTACAGGCCTGCAAAGGTGAAGAACCCAGGGGACAGACCTTGTTTGGACTGACCCACCTCCCCAGTTGGGCGAGGACCCAGCAGTGTCTCTGCTGCTGGCCCTGTGGCCACCTCAGGGCTGGCCGGCCCTGGCAGTGGGCGCTCAGGGTGGACACTCCCATCTTTCTCCTGCTCTTCGCTTTCTGCTTCGTGCAGTCACCTGTGTCACCCCGGTGGAGCAGAATTCCTCACTGTGCTGCTGGCGGTTTGAAAGTAACCCAAGGGTACATTGAAGCGGGTGCATCCTCCTGCCGCAGATGTCCGCCCGGACTGTCCCCGGGTCCAGAGCTCTTGATGCCTTGCTCCGATGAGGGCGATGTTAGGTGCAGTCAGTTGTTTCATTTTTTTTCCCCCTTCCTCGAGAAAGGAAGTGTGATTGCATGGTAATATCAGTTGAGTTACTCGGGCCTTTGCATTTTCATTTATTTAAATCTCTAATCAGCGACGCCTTGTCGTCGAAAAGGAAATATTTAAAGGTTGATTTAGTAGATGAACATAGACAATCAGAGTTCAATTTGGTTCTACCGAAGCTCCCTATTAGACTAACTGCACAGAGCTATGTATCTTTTAGTATCCTTAAATTAGTTAATAATGTGAAGAAAAGTAGATGATGGAGGCCAAAGAGGAAAAGCAACGGATTGTTTCATAGTTTGTGCTTTCTAATTATGCCCTAACTTGTGGCGCTTGCTGGAAGCTGTTCCCATAGCTGCGACCATTCTGTCATTAATGGGGACCACTGTGTCCCTCCCGAGGCCAGTCACTAGTGGGATCAGCATCTCGAAACATTTCCAGCGCTTCAAGGCGTCATATTCTCCCGCCCCAGAGATGCCAGCGGCAGGTGCAGTGCCATGTGCTTGGACGCGCTGGCCAGATGGACGCTTTGGCTCTTTCCATGCTCTGTAGTCACTGCATTCACCCCCGATGACGTGCCAGCCCCTCACGACCCCTGCAGTCTCCTGCCACATGCAGTCTCCTGTCAGCCGACTGTGTCCTGCTGTCCTGCTCTCTCCTTTGCCATCATCAGCAAAAACAGTTTGTGAAGTTGTGTGATGTGTAGCCAGGACTTTCAAGAGACTAATGCATCGTCTCCAAGGATTCCCATGTCCTTGAGTAGCTTCATCCACACTCAGTGAAGCATCTGTGCTTCATCTCATGGGTGTTCAGATATGATCCAGGAGTCCAAAACAAAAAACAAACACTGTCCTCCCGTTGTTCATTGATTTGCTTGAGTAGGCCCAGTAACGTCTCCATTTTGAGACTTGTTATTACTGTGTTTGGCACATGGAATACGTCACAGGGAGCTTACCAGGCTTTGTCATGAGGATGAGATACTCTCGGTAGCTTGCCAGGCTATCTGAGAGGGGTGGAGGATCGAACCTGGCTCAGCCAGGCTGGCTGCATGCAAAGCAAATGCCCTACCGCTGTGCTATCGCTCCAGCCCATCCATGGATCCAAATATATTTAAAATGAATTTGAGTTCAGTGGGGTTATTCTGGTCTCTTTTTCTAGTTAGTCGTGCTCTCAAGATGAGTCTTTTCATCTTTTCCTTGTAGTGTTATTTTCGTGTTTGCATTGTAGAGCTCCTAACGAAACGTACTGTAGATGACTTGATTTTTATTTTAGCTTTTCCAGTTTCCTAATGGCACCTAGGAGTCTTCCTCTTCCTGTGTTCGAGAAGTGTCCCTGTGTTCTTAAACCGGGTGTAATCCTGGGATAATTCACCTTCTCTGTGGTCTTCGCGCAGTACCTTCCGTATCAGCCAAATTTAGGCTAATGCTTCTGGCGGCCATAGCAAACAACAGATCAGGCCTACAAATAAAACCAAACAAGTATACATGAGCGAAGGAGTGACAAAGTAAATACAAATCAGACTTGAGGCTGTTCTCCCTTCAGAAATTATTCATGTGTTTGTTTTGGGACCATTATTAGTTCTACAAATAACCACAGCATTTACTCTGGATACGAGAAATGTGTTTAGTTGATTTTTTTTTGTCCTTTAAAAGATTAAAAATTTTCTTGGTTTGTTTTGGGACCGCACTTGGCTCTGTGCTCAGGGCAGCCCTTGGGTCAGTGGCTGGAGCCAGGCCTGCAGTTGGCCAAGGGCACTGTCAGCCCGCAGAGGCTGGGCTGTCACTGGTACCTTTCTCTGTAAGCTCTGCAGATCCATCAGGAAGAAAGCTTGAAGGGAATAAACACAAACATTTCAGAAGTGTCACACAAGGCGGTTGGGAAAGGGAAGAGATAACTCAAAACCTCAAAGGCTGAATTCCCTGCTTAGGGTAAAGTTTCAAAGTAATGATAGCGGGGGCTGGAGAGATAACACAGCGGGTAGGGGCGTTTGCCTTGCATGCGGCCAACTCAGGTTCAATTTCCAGCATCCCATATGGTCACCTGAGCACCGCCAGGAGTAACTCCTGAGTGCAGAGCCAGGAGTAACCCCTGTGCATTGCCAGGTGTGACCCAAAAAGAAAAAAAAAAAAAAGTAATGATAAAACGGATGGATTTTTGTCTACAGCAGGATTCCCAAGTTTTGTTTTTGATTTTGTGTCTGGGTCATACCCCGTGATGCTCAGCGGTCACTCATGGCTCTGTACTGAGGAATTGCTCCTGGCAGTGCCCAGGGCACCATATGGGTGTGGGTCGGCTGCATGTAGCAAGGCAGGTGCCCTTCCCTCCACGCTTTCTCCAGCCCCCTTGAGTCCTAAGTTTTCAAAGGAATTTAACCTATTGGTTAAGTTTAGGAATAGCTAAAATGCAACATTTATCACTTGATCACTTGACATCCCATTCATTACTCATTGATTTGCTCGAGCGGGCGTGAGTAACGTCTCCATTCATCCCTGTCGCGTGCTAGTGTAGCCCAATGGCATCTGCTCATTCTAAGAACACAAAGAGCCTCAAACTGATCGTTCAGGGTCTTGACGAAGAAGTCTGACCGTCTCGTAGGTGGGAGGCCACGTGGTCTTTTGATGTCCAGTGGAATCCAGTCGGTTACGGCTCTCGTCCAGCTGTTGTCTCCAAATCTCATTACGTGTCCAGCCCATCTGATTTTCGATGCCTTGGCAAACGAGACAGCGTTCCTGATCCTTGACCATCGACGGAGGTCAGAACTCCGGATTCGCAACATATATATATATATATATATATATATATGTATATATATTTTTTTGAGGGTGACATCTGGGATTGTAATTACCACAGTTCAAACCCAGGTTTCACAAATGCAAGTCAGTTATTTTTGAGACAGCCCTACATTAATATTGCCATTATTGTAAACCAAAGCACTTAAAATCAGACATTATTAAAACAGGAATACTTTTTTTTTTTATAATTTTCCGAAATGATTCTTGATTTGTTTTCAGTTTTTAATGTGACATTCATGCACTAGGAGGCCCGAGAAAACTGGAAATGATTATAAAATAACTTTAAAATGTATTTTTAAAGGAATAATTAAAAATAGAGATCATGGATTTTAGAATATTAAAATCATTACAAACTTTGCATAGCTTAAGCACTTATGGGACTTGGAGAAGGTGTTTCCTATTGTGCCTCCAGGTATCAGTACCATTGTTTTGGGGTTCAGTGAAGCATCTTTTGTTGGGGAGGTGAGGCAGCCCAAAGGGGCCACAGCGTGTGCTCCCACTAACAATTCCACCACCTCAGTTTCCCCAGAGCATTGCTGGCTGTTGTCCTGGGGTCCCAAGCACTGGGACCTGAATATCACCATGCAGAATGTAAGACCTTTGGCCAGGTTGGTCCTTACTGCAGTATTGACACCCCCCCCCCCCCCAGTGCTGTGTGGTGTATTCCTTCTAGTGCAGAGAAGAAAGAAATGATCTTCCCTGTGGGAAGCAGAAATTTCATAATCCCAGTGGTCTAACGCAGAAAGCCCCTGGATAACTATTTTTTTTATTTTTTGGGTCACATCCGGCGATACTCAGGGGTTCCTTCCGGCTCTGCACTCAGGAATTACTCCTGGAGGTACTCGGGGGACCATATGAAATGCTGGGTATTGAACCCAGGTCGGCTGTGTTCAAGGCAAGCGCCCTCCCCGCTGTACTATCGTTCCAGCTCCTTGGATGACTATTTTGAAAGCCAAAGAGTTTTCATTTAAACAGGACCGATTGGTCCACTTCAAGTTCTGAGGCTCTTAGGTTCCCACTTCCAACCTACCGACCTTTGATGCAAAGAATCTACCCAGGGGACTCGCTTCTCTGAACCGTCTTTCCAACACTGGGCAAAACATAAACTGTTGCTTGTGTTTTTGCTGATCCGGCAAACTGACGTTCTGTGTACTGCATCATTCACTTGCAGCGACTCACCGTCTGTCATTTGTTTTATTCCAGTTAATTCTTTAAGGCACAATGCTTCCGTTGGCATTTTATTGCATTCATGTCATACCTGGTATGCTATTGCCTTATTGATCACTTTTACATAATGTTGGGAATTTGTGTGCCTGTATATATTTTTCCTTGGGCTGGAGCGATAGCACAGTGGGTAGGGCGTTCGCCTTACACGCAGCCAACATGGCCGACCCGAGTTCGATTCCTCCGCCCCTCTTGGAGAGCCCGGCAAGCTACCGAGAGTATTCGATATGCCAGACACAGTAACAACAAAGTCTCCAATGGAGACGTTACTGGGCCCGCTCGAGCAAATCGACGATCAACGGGAGGGCCTTTACCTTTACCTTATATATTTTTCCTTACAAGGATATTTCAGGAATAGTTTGGGAACAAGGATCTCCCCCCTTTTGATTAGAAATTTTCTGTATTTCACATGCATGGGCCATAGGATATAGTTGTTGTCACCTTTTGTGTCTGTGGGATGGGGGGCAGGGGGGATATTTTTACTTCATGGTCCTGCCTTTCATGATATTTAAGCATATATACTGTATGTGGGTCTTGCATTTCTCTTTAAGTCTTTTATCATTTCCCTGATTGTCAGCAGAAATGTTTCAGTTATTAAGCATTCAAGGAGAAGCTATGTTTCTCATAGGTTTCCTTTCCTCTTTGGGAATCTAGTCCTCAGTGAAATCCTAGGGAATAGAACTCAGATGTTAACGAAAGGATTTAGAAAGCATTAAAATATGAATAAAGTTTCTGTAATCATCCCAAATTATTTGTAAAACTAACACATGCCTTGGTAAATATTTTGCCAAATAATGTGACCATTAATGTTGTAAATGACAGGTCACTCTAGAAACCTTCTAAGCATGCTAGAGATGAAATGCTCATGTAACAAGAAAATTTATCTGAAGATAAAATTCTCTTCGCAGCTCTTGAGACCGTGAGGTCTGCGCACAGTTCGGACATTTTCTAGGGAAACTGCTGGTTGACAAGGATGAGCTTGAGGGTACCTGTGAGTCCTTGGTGATTTGCATTTTCTAGGGAAACTGCTGGTTGACAAGGATGAGCTTGAGGGTACCTGTGAGTCCTTGGTGATTTGCATTTTCTAGGGAAACTGCTGGTTGACAAAGATGAGCTTGAGGGTACCCGTGAGTCCTTGGTGATTTGCATGTGTGGCTCTGGGAATCCTCAGCGCTGCCCTTCGGGCTCCTTAGGGAGCAGAAGTGGGATTTGCCTCTGGTTTATGGTGGTCATGACAAAGTGCGGTCTTCCCGGGAATATGTTCTTCTTTTCTTACCACAAGAGACTGAGAGATAGAAAAGCAAAGGCAGTACCATGACAGGCTCCTCGAGGAGCCAGAAGAAGCTCCGTCTAGGTTTCAGTTCCCGAATTCCTGGAGTTGAGCGCAGATACCTGGATCTGAGTCATGATTGCCCCGAAGTGAGGGAGCCAGGGTGAGGTCAACGAAGGGTTACTAATCAGATCCAGGTAGGGAAGCCCCCCCACCCCACATATAACCCTTATGTAACTCTTATGCGACCTTACGTAACTCCAACTTACAACCAATCAGCTAAGTACAAGCAGTGGAAAGCCCCTCAGACTTCCACCAAAAGGGTGGTCCTTGGAAAGCCCCTGTTATATAATAGCACTGTCACTGTAGCACTGTCCTCCCATTGTTCATCGATTTGCTCGAGCGGGCCTAGTAACGTCTTCATCGTGAGACTTGTTACTGTGTTTGGCATATCGAATACGTCACGGGTAGCTTTGCCAGGCTTTGCCGTGCGGCCGAGATACTCTTGGTAGCCTGCCGGGCTCTCCGAGAGGGGCGGAGGAATCGAACCCGGCTCGACTGGCCAGCCTCGCACAAGGCAAACGCCCTAAAAGCCCCTCACTTTTGAGACTCAGGGCCGCTCATTCTGAGAAGGCTGCCCCTGTGTCCTTGAGCCCTTCTGGCCAATAAAGACCCTTTGCTGGGGCTGGAGTTATAGCACAGCAGGTAGGGCGTTTGCCTGGCACGCAGTCGACCCAGGTTCGATTCCCAGCATCCCATATGGTCCCCTGAGTACAGCCAGGGGTAATTCCTGAGCACAGAGCTAGGAGTGGCCCCTGTGCATCACTGGGTGTGACCCAAAAAGTAAAAAAACAAACAAACAAACAAACAAACAAACAAAAAACAGCTTAAGGAACTGGCTTTAAGATTGAAGAGACTGAGAAATCTCCTCTCAAGTCAGGTGGTGATAGACTTGAGTTCCATCTACAAAATCTACAAAATATCTTCACAGTAACATCTAGGTTAGTGTTTGATCCTCCCTCCCCTCTTCCCCCAAATTGGACATCACAGCTCAAACAGAAGGGGCGCATGCAACTTAGTCATTCTGCGGAGAGCAGTAAGTTAACCAACCCTTTCTGATTAACACTGTATGTTTCTATATATGTCCTTGCCTTGGTCAGGGATCTTTCAGCACTAGCCAGTTCCTGGCATTTGCACAGATGTCATCATTTCGTTCGTTTCCGACTCATTTATTAACCCTGCGTTAGGTGTCAGAGACGGAGCGAGGCAACTGAATAGTTTAAAGAAAATGAATTGATGGAGGCTGGATCTTTTCAAGTGCGTTAATTCTAGCGGAAGCGCCGCACGTCAGTTAGATGGCTGCAACACAAGGTAAATTTGCAGGGCGAAAATGTGCTGTTTTCAGCCTTGTCAATTAAAAGGCATTTTCCACACCAGCAGCTAAAAACATTCATGTCAAGGGTTAGTATGGCACAGTGTTCGGCTTATTAGCTAAAGTATGGCTCAGGTATGAAAGTGGATTATGAAAGGTTTGCGTGCCCACTGCAGAAGCAGTTGTGTTGACACACCACGTCCACCTTCACGTCTTAAAAACTCTCTGCACTGTGCTCTGGGGGACCCAGGGGCGACTCAGCTTGGCCCAACAGGACTCCCAATTTTTTTTTTTAAATAATCATGCTGTGCACATAGCAAAGAGTAATCAACATTTTCGTGATTGTCTCTAAATCGATATTTTATTCGGATTCTTTTACATTCTAGAACCAAAGTTTTCCTGTGTTCCTTAGTTGAATGTCTGTGAACTTGCCGCCTGCCTGTGGAAACTGTAAACTCGCCACACCTTGCTAATCCCCACACGGATCTTCCACTTAGCTCTGGTCATGCAGCTTCAAACAGCTTCACACCCCCAGCTGGTGCTTTAATCTTTTCTGTTTATGCAAATCTCAGCTGTCCCGGCTGGCCTGACTCATGAACCCTCTGAAGACTGGAACCTGTTGGGAGAGTTTCCTTGCTACTGCTCTGGGGTGTCGAACAGTGCTTGCTAGACACTGAATTGTTCGTCAAGTTGGTTTTGTTCCACCACATTTTTTCCTGTAATGCGAACCAGCCTCTATGTGATGGGTAAGCATGCAAAATTGGTTCTTGTGCGTGATCTCCTCCTCCATCATACTGGTATGCAGTGCCACCAAGTAACTGCATAGCATATCAACACGGAAATGCCAAGGGCAGAGAGGATTCCCTTTCGTCAGACTCCCTTCATCTTTTTTGAACAGGAAAAGTTAATACCTCTTATGTATTTCTTTCTTAAAGAATTCTCCATAGCCTTTTAAATGTATGGAATTACTATAAAAATCGTTACGCTTTTGTCAGTGTTTTAAGCTGCATAGATTTTTAAAAAGAGTTTCTGGCAAGTCTTATTTCTGAGGGTATAAATTCTATTATATTTGCTGTTCAATTTTTTCGAATTAAAGAACACACATAAATCAGGGAGTGAGCAAGCTTATTCCAAATCATTCAATATTTACTGAACGCTCGTTGTATGTGAGATGCTAGAGCTGAAGCCAGACTAGGGGAAACGATCACGGCTTTTCTTTCAGTGCTTAGGAAACAAGACACAGTTTTCTTTGGTCCTGCTTCAGTTGCTGGTTCACAGACCTGGAGAGACCATAGGGGTCTTCCTCTGCTCAGAAGCTCTCTGTAGTATTTATTATTTATTTATTTATTTATTTATTGCTTTTTGGGTCACACCCGGCAATGCACAGGGGTTACTCCTGGCTCTGCACTCAGGAATTACTCGTGGCAGTGCTTGGGGGACTATATGGGAAACTGGGAATCGAACCCAGGTTGGCCATGTGCAAGGCAAATGCCCTACCTACTGTGCTATTGCTCCAGCCCCACAGTATTTATTTATTTTTTATTTTTTTGCTTTTGAGCAGAGTTGACTCCTGGCTCTGCACTTCAGGATCACTCCTGGTACCGGGATCCAACCCAAATTGTCAAATAGCATTTTTTTAAAAAAAAATAAGTTTTATTGGATCACCGCAAGATACAGTTACAAACTTGTATGATTAGGTTTCAGTCATACAGTGCTTGAGTACCCATCCCTCCACCAGTGCACATTCTCCACCACTGATGTTCCCAGTGTCCCACCAGCTACCCCCATCACACCCCTGCCTCTGTGGCAGGTACCATCCTTCTTACTCTCTCTCTCTCTCCTTTTGGGCTTGATGACTCTCAGTACAGGTACTGAGAGGCCATCGTGTTTGGTCCTTGGTCTACTTTCAGCACACATCTCCCATCCCAGGCGATCCCTCCAACCATCATTGACTTAGTGGTTCCTTCTCCATCCCAGCTGCCTTTAAAAGTGAAATACACTGCTTCTCTGCTATGCAGAGTTCCAGCAGCCGAAGACCTCCAGAACCAGCATTTGCGGCCGCGCGACATCTTACTATCTTGTTCTTACTTTGGACAACCCGGCAGGCTACCGAATGTAACCTGCCCACACGGCAGAGTCTGGCAAACTCCCCGTGGCGTACCCAATATGCCAAATACCAGTAACAATGATGGGTCTCATTCTCCTAACTCTGAAAGAGCATTTCTCTGGGCTAGGACAAAGGAGACGTTACTGGTGCCTGTTCGAGGGAATCGACGAACAACAGGATGATTGTGATCATGATGGTGACGCTACTGTTCACAAGGTTCTCCCTGCCGACCTACTGCCTTTTCTTCTGAAACCTAACTGCTGGGATATTTCCCTTCCCTTTGATTTCAGTGTAGCTTATGTATTTGCCAAACTTGCTCCCTGCGTTGTCCTGTCATGTTAAACTTGGGTGATGTTCACAGTCTCTGTGGGGCAGTTCCCAGTGGAAGGGAAGGAGGGAATGGCGACCTTTATTATTCTTTCAGGTGATTCTAATTTCAGGCCTTCAGTTGACATCTTGGCTGTTTCCTATTTTGGGTGACATGCGGGTAATTAGGATTATTTTAAGAGAGAAATCAAGTCAAGTGCAAGTGAATCATCATCGTAAGCCCCTTCTGACACCCACCCACCATCGACTGTTAATAACGGCTTCACTGTCTCTTCTTCGGGTATGTTAGTTGGAAGTTTTTGTGAATGAGGATTCTGATGTAGCTAATCCTGGATCAGCCGGGTAAAAGCTTGTGGAAGTTGTGAGGGGAAAGAAGTGATGGAGCAGCAGAGTATGATGCAGTTCACCTAGAAAGTCATCTCAGGCGATGTTGCAACTGATGTTGCCAACTGATGTTGCACTCAGGTGATTGTGGCAATTTCAGTTTCCGTAGAATGCAGAGTATTCACATCGAAGTTTGATGCTTTTTATGTAGCACAGAGATATAGAATCAGGTCACGGTCAGGTCTCGTTGTTCATCGATTTGCTCGAGCGGGCCCAGTAACGTCTCCATCATGAGACTTGTTGTTACTGTGTTTGGCATATTGAATACTTCACGGGTAGCTTTCCAGGCTTTGCCTTGCAGGCTAGATACTCTTGGTAGCTTGCTGGGCTCTCCGAGATGGGATAGAATCAGGATAAAGAGAATATTGTGATAGCTAAATAATATGGTTAATTTCCATTAAAATGGTTCCCCCATCACCACCTCTGGGGCCAGAGAGACAGTACCAGAGTTAAGGCGTATGCTTGTATGCGGCCAAACCCAGTTTGGTTCCTAGAATTGTGTGTTGGTCAGTTAAGCACCACCAGGAGTGATCTCTACACAAAGCCAAGAGTAAGCCGTGAGCACAGAGCCAGGAGTCAGTGGTGAGCACAGAGCCAGGAGTGATCCCTGAGCACAGAACCAGGAGTAAGCCCTGAGCACAGAGCCTGGAGTCAGCCCCGAGCACAGAGCCAGCAATAAGCCTTCAGCACTGCTGTGTATATCCTAACCCCACCCCATCACAGCCATTTTTCTCTTAAGGATTTCTTTTCTCTTTGTGACTTCAGAGCCTCATTTGTTCTCTGTGGTCACTCAGCCCTTCTTTGTTTGACCCAAGAGTTAGGACTCCTACAGTCTCGCTTTCTAGGAATGACCCAGCTGGAACCAGCTCATCTGGATTGCTACTCCAGAGGTGCTCATACAAAGTTTTAGGACAGCGATGCTTGATTGAGTAATAAAACAGAGTTTTCTGACTATACGCAATTTTGATTAGAAAAGTGTAATGGCCAATAAAATATCAAGCATATAAAGAACATAAAAATTTCATTTCCATTTGATTTCTGGATGACATTTGATATGCTAATTCTTTGGTTAACGTCTACTTTTAGAGTATTCTAATCTCATCGGCACCAGTTATAGTTCAACTCATAATCTCAGAAAATGTTTTCGAGTCTAACAAATAAAAATAATATTTTATGCATCGGATAATTACAACCAAGTGAATGTAGATGCCGCATGATCAAAATAGCCCTTAAATAATCATCATGTTACGAAATAAAGTTTGGAAGAATGAAATAGACCAGGGTCACAGAAAGCTCTGCCTGCCTCTTGCATTGTGCGTTATTGTCCTTAAAATCAAGTTTCCTTGCTTAATGCAGTGTCCTTTTCAGATTTATGCCTGGGAGTTGCCATTGGATTGATAGTGTCCATAGACTTGAGCCCAGTTTGTGTATTCAGCACATTTATATATATATATATATATATATATATATATATATCTCATGTCACTGTCACTGTCCTTCCATTGTTCATCGATTTGCTCGAGCGGGCCCAGTAACGTCTCCACTGGAGACTTTGTGTTACTGTGTTTGGCATATCGAATACGTCACAGGGAGCTTGCCAGGCTTTGCCGTGTGGGTGAGATACTCTCTGTAGCTTGCTGGGCTCTCTGAGAGGGGCGGAGGAATCGAACCTGGGTCAGCCATGTTGGCTGTGTGCAAGGCAAATGCCCTACTGCTGTACTATCGCTCCAGCCCATACATATCATGTGAAAGTTTTTTTATTCTTTAAATTCATATTTGAGTATAAAAACTGGTTACACCTGTCTCAATCGTTAGGGGAATATAATTTTTCTGCGACCATTGTTTCAAAGGTCGTCGTGTTACTGATGCATCATTGTTTTCGTTGTGTTAATCCATTTTCTAGCTGTGGGGTCAATAGTAGTTGTGTTCTTATTTAATTATGGTGTAATTCATGTGTTTCTCGGCTCCTTCCCCCACCTCCAGAGGTTCTGGAGGCTCAGGAAGTACCTGGCAACCCTGTACCTGGCTGGAAAACTGACAGTTCAGTTATGGGGTGTGGCTGTGCACAGGTTTCACCACCAGTGACTTGGATCACCGTGGTGATGCTGGGGCCAGCCGGTGCCTTAGGGAGCCAGGCAGGGCCTGGGACCAAATCCAAGGCGCTACCCCCGAGGGTATGTGCTGTGACACTCTCTACTCAGTCCTGGCAGGCTTTAACCTGGGGTAACCTTGGTTTGTGAGACTGCAGGTGTTTTAGGGGTACTCTGACCTCCCTTCTGAACAGGTCACCATACTCACACACCACTCCTGTGCTACCTCTGGGTTCCCTTGTCCTGCTTCTCTTCATTCCACGTGAGTGAGATTCTGTGTCCAGTATTGTCTTTTTTTCTGACTTATTTTATATAGCATGACCTATGGTTTCATCTGCACTGGTACCAGAGGCAAACGTTTACCTTTCCTCATAGATGAGTTGTATTTTATTGCATAGATAGATGATAGATAGATAGATAGATAGATATTATGTATCTATATATAGAGAAAGGGAGAGAGTACACATCTGCTTTTTGACTCATCTGTCTTTAGGTGATTGGATTGTTTCCATATTTTGACAATCGTAGATAATCTTGTAGTGAACATAGCTGTGCATAGAGCTCTTAGAGTGAGTGGGGTTTGTTTTCTTTCTCTGTTCTCTTCTGTGCTCTGCCAATAGGTACCCAAAAGTAGACTCGCTGGATCCTGTGGTAGATGAGCTTTTGAAAAATCTGAGCGTTTTTTCGTAGGCCAGTGACACCCCTGTAACAGTGAGGAGAACACCTTTTCTTCAGTCTCTTCTCAGTGTTGGTTTCTACTTGATTTTTTTTTTTAAATGTAGGAGTACTGCTATTTATTCAGCCACTGATTAGGCTGATTGAATGGGGCATGAACTCCACCGGTTTCTACTTGATTTTTGTTGGAGGTCATTCTCACCAGTTTGAAGTCGCATGTCAGTCCTTTGACTTGATTTTGATTTTACTGTACGCTTCATCGTTTAGATTTTCATTTCCCTGGCCAGAGGTGATCATCGGCATTTTTTCATATGCCCATTTCTGTCTCTGATGCCTTCTTTGGTGGAGTGAGTGTCTATTCAAGCGACTTCACCAAAGTGTCTCCCCCTATTTTTGTGATGGGGTCGTTTGCTTTCTGGTTGAGTTTTATATCTTGTATATCCTGGATTTTAGCTTTTGTCAGATGTGTGGTGTGTGAATATTTCCTCATAGGATTTATTTGCATTTTAATGAGAACTCCTTTCGCTGAGCATGTTTGCGTCTGTGTATATCAAGAACTTTGTTCTATAGTTTTGTTCTATTTTTGTGATGTATTGGTTTTAGAAATCTGTATGATGTTGGGCTTATACAATAGGTGGGAAAATTCTTCATTATTTTTGAAGGGATTGAGATGGGTGGGTAAGAATCATCTTGGATGGTCTGGAAGAGTTCATTGGTGACCCGTCTGGTGCTGGGATTGGGATTTAGAGAGACTGTCATCACCGTGTCCATTTCCTTGCTGGCCAGTTTTCTAGTCCCTGTTCACTAGCATTGGCTTCTATAAATTTACCTGTTTCTTTGAGATTCTCCAAGGAAGTGGCATAAAGTTGTGTTGCAGTCTTTTAATCATCCTTTCTAATCCTGTGATTTCTACTCAAGTGTCTCCCTTTTCATTTCTGATTCTATTCATTAGGCTTTTCTTTTTTTCTTTTTTTTCTCTTAGCCTATGTAGAGGTTTTGCATTATTATTATTGCTGTTGTTGTTGTTGTTGTTTTGAGCCACCCTGGCTGAGCTCAGGGCTTCCTCCATTCTCCTGCAGGAGGGGATGTCCCCTGCTGGTGGGCAGGGCACCATCCGTGGCGGCGGGCTGGAACCTGGGCTGGCCACCTCAAGACAGACGCCCATCCCCCCACCACGTTGTCCTCTCACTTCAGCCCCGGGTCTCCCGGACTTATCTATGATTTCAAAGGGCAAACTATGATTTCATTGACCGTTTGTATGTTTCAATTTCAGTTATTTTCATTCCAACTTTTATGACTTCCTCCTTCTGCTGACGTTAGCATTCATTTATTCTTTTACCAGTTCCTTTAGAAATGAGGTTAAATACAATTGATTATGGATGTAGATCTGTATAGTATGGATATAGAAAAATATCCGTATCTAGTTTGTTTCCTAAGGTAAGCGGCCAAGTACCCTTTAGTATTATTTCCTAGTTCATTTGGCTTTGAGTCAGATTTCTTTTGCGAGGGGGAGAAGGGTCTTGGGGCACACCTGGCGATGCTCAGAACTTACTCCTGGCTCTGCACTCAGAGATGACTCTTGGCCATGCTCGGACGACTTTATGGTGTGCCAGGGGTGGAACTCTGGTTGGTCATGCGCGAGGCAAACACTCTGCCTGCTGCTACACCATCCCCTATGAGATTAGATTGTTTATTTGACATATATATGTGTGTGTATATATATATATATACATATATATATATATATATATATATATGTCCTCGCCGGGGCCCCTTGGAGTGGAGCGGGTTGAGTTTCCCTCCCTGCCCTGACCAGGGCTCCGGCAGCCAAAGACCTCTGGAACCAGCCACAACCATGCTGAGACCACTCTCCACATGCATGAAGGTACAGGCAGAGGAACAAAGGCATGCGGGTCCCGGGGCTGAGATCTCCAAGCCTACTCAGATCGGGGCTGAGCATCCTCTACCCAGATCCTCCGAATTCCAGTAGGCAGGGGTCACACCCACCAACTGGCCCCCTGGCGCCGTGTAATCCCATCAACGGTCAATCACCCAGAAACTATAAAACACAGTTCCCAGAAGCACGCAACATCTTATCTCAATCTTACTTTGGACAAACTGGCAGGCTACCGAAAGTATCCTGCCCACACGGCAGAGTCTGGCAAACTCCCCGTGGCGTACCCAATATGCCAAATACCAGTAACAATGATGGGTCTCATTCTCCTAACCCTGAAAAAGCCTTGAATGTGGCACCTTTTAAAAAAAATCTCAGGGCTAGGACAAAGGAGACGTTACTGGTGCCTGCTCGAGGCAATCGACGAATAACAGGATGGTCGTGATTGTAGTGATGTATATATATAGAACTGTAGCATGGTTCTCCCATTGTTCATCGATTTGCTTGAGTGGGCCCAGTAACGTCTCCATTGTGAGACTTGTTGTTACTGTGGCATATTGAATACGTCACAAGGAGCTTGCCAGGCTTTGCTGTGATATATATATATATATATATATATATATATATATATATATATTTGTTTCCTGCTGTAAACTTCTATTGTTACTTACTATTTGGCTGCATCCCTGTGTATTCATTCCGACAGCTTCTGTGTTCATTCTCATTTGTTTCTAGGATTTTTTTTTTTTAGTTCTTCTTTGATTTTTCTTGTTAACCCAGTAGTTCCTCAATGCCATATTTATTGTCTCCAGATGTTGGAGTTTTCCCAGCTTTCTTTCCCTGATTGCTTTACTGCTCCGTTTCCAGCACTGCCATCGGAAAGAGAGTAGTTCAGTTCCTGCCTCCCCTGTCGCTCCCTCTTGCACCCGGCTGTGTTCTCTGCCGCAAGGGCGTGTGTTTACACTCTCTGGGCCTGCAACTCGCTGTGTCTGATGACGCCTCATTCCCGGCAGCTGCTTTCTCCTCGTCCTTTTTCCTGGTTTGCCCTGTCCGTGACCCCGTCTCAGGTCTGCAGTGCTGCCCTGGGTGGATGCTGGGGGCCTGGCCCGGGGGGGGGGGGGGGGGGAGTACAGGTGGGGCCCAGCCTCGGGGTCTGTCAGGGACAGTACTGGGAGTGTTGGTCTGGGCTGGGCCTCTGTCCAGGAGGGAGCCCTCAGCCCCTGCTGCGCCATCAGGAATTCACCTTCCAGCCAGTTCCTCAGTGTGGACAAAGAGCTCCAGTGTCCACACCGGCTCTCCACCCTGGGTTAGGGCGCTTCTGAGCTGTGTCCCCGCCCCGCGTCGTCCCTGGCTGGGTGCCCCTGCCCTGCAACTGCCTCGGGGCTTCTGGGGTGAGTGCATCCGAACAGGAGGACGTAAGGCAGGTCCCCCCGGATAGACCCTCTGTGCCCCCACCCCCTGCAAAGTCAATATTAATTTTCCTCTTTAGCAATGGTGAACCCCACGGCTCCAGATGTATTATCTTTACCTTGGGCGGATTGTTTTCATTGCTAAGCGAGGTGGCTGATTTCTGAAATAGTGCGTTAGCTTGTTTCATATTTCCAGAAAGTTCCGTGTGTGACATTCCCTGCCAGTCCCTGACCAATGTCCAGATTCCCTGGACAGGTGTGAGCTAAGGACTCAGCCACCCAAGGCCTCAGGGCTCAGCTCTGGGCTGTCCCGGTTCCTGGTGATGTGTCTCTGGGCTGGAGCAGCAGAACCTCTTGCATCCTTCTCCCGGCCTGTAGGACCGGGTACCACATCCCCTAGTCTCCGTACTTTGCACAGTCAGTTTCCTCTTGACCCAACGTCTGTGCGCCCCTGCTCCTGACCGCTGTGTCCTAATAAGGAGGTTTGTGAAGTGACCGCTAGGATCGTAGGGCTTTTACCAGGCCTGCCGGGATCTTGATTCTCTGGCACTTCCCTGCTCACTTCCTCGGTAACTGTGTCCGTGAGGTTGCATCCTTTTGTCTTGGTTTCTGTGGACCTTGCCAGGGCTCAGGGCCTACCCTGGCCACAGCCCAGCTACTGGGCCGGAGCGTCCAATAGGCAGGTGCAAGGCTGGGTGCTTCTCTGGACAAGAGGGGGCTGAATTCAGCCCTCCAGGGCTCCCCAGGAGGTGTCTGGGGCCAGGCAGGGGTGGAGTTCAACTGGGACCCTGTGGGATGTCCATCCCTGTGCTCTCCACCTTGCTTGGGAAAAGAGAAAACAGACTTGACGTGGCAAAAATGTTTTCACGATCATTTGGGCATCAAACACACGGGTGGAGAGCACCTTTGACTTCTGATGCGCCGTTCTGTAGTTTCACATTCCTGCATTGTGTATTGTACCACTTCATGCTTAGTACATTTTTTTTATTTTGGCTTTTTTAAGGGGGTCACACTCGGCAATGCTCTGGAGTTGCTCCTTGAGCATTCAGGTATTACTCCTGGCAGTGCTTCGGGGACAATATGGGATGCTGGTGATCGAACCCGGGTCAGCTCTTGTGCAAGGCAAATGCCCTTCCCGCTGTGCTATCACTCCAGCCCTGTATAGTACATTTTTACTTAAATTTAACACTTGTAAAGGAGATATTTTCCAGTGTATATGAGTGTGTATATCTCCCTATGTGTATATACACACTCACATCTATATTGCTTCCTCCTGAAGCACTTAATGTATCTAACTTAGTTTGGAGGAATGGTTTACCAGCATTCTCTTTCCTGGCAAATGTACCCTGGCAGTTTGTACTTAATTCAGTTTGATGAAAACTAATGGGCCAGAGGAATGGTACAGAGCTAAGGCACTTGTGTTGCGTGGTGTGGCTGATCCCAGTTTTTCTCTGGTCTTCCATGGTCCCTGAGCACAGTAGTACTGACTCCCGAGTATGGTAGTACTGACCTCCGAGCACTGGCAGTACTGACCCCAAGCACGGCATTACTGACCCTGAGCACAGCCATACTGACCCCTGAGCGCAGAGCCAGGAGCAAACCCTGAGCACTCTCCAGTGTGGCCCCATACTTAATATATAATATTACATAAAATTATAATAAATATATAATATATTATATCATATATAGGGCTGGAGCGATAGCACAGCGGGTAGGGCGTTCGCCTCACAAGCGGCCAACATGGCCGACCCAAGTTCGATTCCTCCGCCCCTCTCGGGGAGCCCGGCAAGCTACCGAGAGTATTCGATATGCCAGACACAGTAACAACAAAGTCTCCAATGGAGACGTTACTGGGCCCGCTCGAGCAAATCGACGATCAACGGGAGGGGGCCATATATTATGTGATAATAATATTACATAGAATATATATTGGGTTGGAGTGATAGCACAGCGGTAGGGTGTTTGCCTTGCATACAGCTGGCCCGGCTGAGCCAGGTTCGATTCCTCCACCCCTCTCAGAGAGCTCGGCAAGCTACCAAGAGGATCTTGCCCGCACGGCAGAGCCTGGCAAGCTCCCCGTGACGTATTCAATATGCCAAACACAGTAACAACAAGTCTCATGATGGAGACGTTACTGGGCCCGCTCGAGCAAATTGATGAACAACGGGAGGACAGGACAGGAAAATATATAATATTGCATAAAATATGTAAGTTAATAATAAAAGAAGGAGGCATATTTGTAACATATAATTCAGTATTGAAAATTTTGCTTTTAATTTCAATGAGATTGGCAGAGATTAAATGGTTTCAGTATATGCTGTCTAATTTTTTTAAACCAGGGAATGCTCATAGAATGCCATAACAGTTGATGTTTATCCGAAGGAGAGTATATCAATTAGAAAACTGTGCTTTGCAAAGTAGTTCTCTAGAGGAGACTGCGTTTTCTTTAACTTGAGGATGTGGCACTGCTTTTGCTTTGTTTGTACATATTGGACTTGTATTGATTTCGCATCAGGATTGCTATTGTCTTAGTGAAAACAAATTAGTGTTGGAAGATCCTAGTTTAATGTAAGATTCAGTAGTAATGAAAGCAAACCACAGTATGTGTTCTTTTGTTAACTCTCCAAACTACTAGTTATGCTTGTTTTGGTGATTTTAAACATTTTACTTCATTTTATTTGAATATTTAATTATTTTCAAAACTTTAGAAACTTAAATTCTAAACAGTTCTACTGAGTGTCTTTCCAGGGGTCAGAGTTGAGTGCAAGATATATTGGGTCGTTCTCAGAACAGCCCCTATGAAATATGTTGTTTTTATAAGTGACTTAATAGTTTGTATGTCGCGGGACAGGTTAATAAATTCTATCTTCTAAAATTGCTTATCAGTCTCTGGAAAGAAAGATGGCGGCCGCACGGGAGCCTTGTGGAAAGCGGGTTTGAGCCGGGCTCGGGGAAGCGGCGGGGACCTCATGGGAAGGGGGGCTTTGTGGGCCGTCCCCCACGCCCCACCGAGGTCGCCAGCTGCCCCCCACGAGCGGCTCTCCGGCACGGCCACGGCCCCGGAGGCACAAGGACTTAGCACAGAGAACCAGCCGCTTGGAGCAGAAAAGCAAATGGACTTGTGTTGATCCGCGCCACCAAGCCTGCCCGGAGGGGGAAGGGCGTTGACCGGCCCGCCCGCTCCTCTCTGGAAAGAAAGATGGCGGCCGCACGGGAGCCTTGTGGAAAGCGGGTTTGAGCCGGGCTCGGGGAAGCGGCGGGGACCTCATGGGAAGGGGGGCTTTGTGGGCCGTCCCCCACGCCCCACCAAGGTCGCCAGCTGCCCCCCACGAGCGGCTCTCCGGCACGGCCACGACTCCAGGGCACAGAAGCCAGTCTCTTAACTATCTAACTTTTAATAGAAATTCTTCCGGGGTCAATAAGTAAAATAGCAGAAATTCAAAACCGCGCGGCCGCTATCGCGGCCGCGCGACATCATTTTATTCTTAAACCAAGTTGTAGAAAGCAAATCATTTCACAACGCTGTTTCAGCATGTCTGATTGGGGGGGGGGGGGTGGGTCGTAAACTCTAAACAATAATTGTGCATCTTCTATCGAAATAATCTATCTAGTCAAAGTAGATAGAGTATTAACTAGAACTCATCTGCCTCATAAGAATTGGGAGGGGTGGGAGGTGGGGGTCTATTGGGGTTCGGGGTTAAAAATGAGTATTGGTAAAGGGAAATGTGTTCGGTATCTACATGACTGAGACCTAAACCCGAAAGCTCTGTAACTTTTCCCACAGTGATTCAATAAATAAATAAATTATAAAAAAAAAAAAAATAAAGAAACGGTTGCACTTTTGCTAATTTATATTAATTTAAGGGATTAATATTTCTTATGACATTGAAATTTTAAAAATATAATTAAATCACCGTACATAAAAAATTGTCTTGAGTCATAGTTATATTTAAATAAAACATTAGAAAAGAAACTTTTCTAAATAAACTTCTCTGGTATTAGGACAATTTAATAATTCACTATTTTTATTATTTCTAAAATATGAGGATATTTAATGAATTTTATTACTTGAATTACATTGCTATAAAGTTTTATTACTTTAAAATGCAAATATAATAACACATATACAGTAACTTCTCTTAATAACTAACTGAGTTTTAATTAGTAGGGCAATGATAGATGTTCCTCAAAATGTTATTTTGTTGCAATGAGTGGGTAAAATATGTTTATATTTTATAATGATATGACATAATTCAATACAAATAGTGCAATTAATGAAAACACCTTTGTGACTGTAAATTTGATATTTCAATGATAAAATTTTGACTGTGTTAACATTTTGTTATTTTAATAAAACTCTTATAAATTTAAAAAAAAAAAAAATAAAATTGCTTATCATATCAACTTGCCACATCATAGAAAAGATTTTACAAACCAGAAGTTATTTTTGTTTTATTAAACTATGCATCTATCCCCTTAGATATAAGAGCAGTATTGGCAATGTTCAGACACCTAAGAGATTCTATAAACAGTTCTCAAATTATTTTATATGTTTCTTAACACCATTGTTATTTGGAAAAATTAGCATTCTGGTAACGAGAGACTTAAAATCCTAGAAAAATCTCCATAGCAATGTTATTTCAGGCTTGAAAATTAGATGACTAGATCAGTAAACACAAACATTTCAAATAATTTTCACCTATATAGGTGAAAAAACAAATGCAATATGGGTTGACTCTACTGTCTTCATGTAATTTCATTGAGAGAAACTTAGTAGGGGCTGTTGAGTGTTGAGAGTGTGTGTGGGGTAGGGGGGTGTTAAGACCTTGAATGCGGTGGATTCCAATTCAATTGTGAATACAGTCCTCTGAGCACAGCCAGGAGAGATCACAGAGCCAGGAAAAAGCCTGGAATTACTGGGTGTGGTCCAGAACACACACACACACACACACACACACACACACACACACACACACACACACACGAGAAAGAGGGAGAGAGAGAGAGAGAGAGAGAGATCATCAGCTTACTTAGGTTATAATGTAGTGAATTTAGTATAGATAATTCATTAGAATGTTTTTAAAAAGTTTAGTAACTGAACTAAAACTGTATTCCTGGGTGCCAGAGTAAACTTCTGGGAGGGTGTTTGCCTTGCACACGGCCAACCTGGGTTCGATCCATGGCATCCCTTATGCTCCCCTGAACACCGCCAGGAGAAATGTCTGAGTGCAGAACCAGGAATAACCCTGAGCTTCGCCTGCTGTGACCCAAAAAACAAAAATAAATAAATAAACAAACAAATAAGAAGTAAGAGTACGGAGGTTAGTAGACAGTATTCCCCGCCCCCTCTCCCCCAAATAAACAGCTCTGTAGGTCTGTGTAACAAAAATATAGTGTTTGTAAGTTCCAGTAATTTATAAAGCTCATAGAATTTACTTTGAAAAGCAGTACCAGTCTCAAAACATTAGAAAAAAATACTGTACACAGTTTTTCATTGTTAGTATAGCTGTGTTGACAGCATAATGAAAATAGAACGCAGCATTGCATATTCTCTGGACAATCTAGTTTTATTTTGTTCATTTTAAAGTTTATTTTTGATATTATAACGCAAGGGTGATGTAGGTCTATGACCATGGGGTAAAGGGCTTGGTAGTCAGAGGTGGAAACAGAGGTAGAATCTTAGAGATTCATCTGAATGTCTTCTAAAACCACAATCACAATATTTTTTAAGAGGAGGTTTGGTCTATAAACTGCTTCTCCAGATGCCACTTTATTTGGACCTACGGGACAGGGGTTTGCAGTTTCATTTGAGGACAGACCTGCTTGAAGGCTGGAAGTGAAACGTCCATCCCAGGATCCCACTGATAAAGCTTCCGGACGGGTTCGACTCTTCTTTCATCCCACGTTCTGTGGTGCTGTTAATCTCCACAGCTAATGCACACTTGTCTCATTTGGTGTTTCTCCTTCGGGGATAAGGAGAAGTAATACTGTCTTTTGATTTCTTGAGTTGCCCTTTTTTTAAGGCACTTTGTTTTACAAGATCATTAAACTCTTGGTAAAAGATGGGAGTCCTGAAAGGTAATTCAAATTTCTAAGACTTGATCTTTGCTTCTTATGGCCTTTATTTCAGAAATGCAGTATTTAGACTTGAGATAAATGCCAACATTGATACCTACCCACTGCTGGAAGAATTTTACACTGTATTAATTTATTAATCCCCACACTAACCTGATGGATTAGGTGCTGTTTCTCAGTGTGTAAATGACTGTGTCGAGGGTTAGAGATGTTAAATAAATAGAACAATTCACCAGACATAGGGGAGCGTGTCTCGTGCCTGCGGTAGAAGCCACGTGCATGGCCACCTCATTCTATTATAGTGTTTGGTTGTTGGTGCGCAAGGCTGAGACCATGTTGTGGCACTTGCTAGAATGTTGGAGATTTCATTTTAGTGACATTGTTAACGTTCTTCATTGGCACCTAACCTTGAGACCTTTGCTTTCATGGGCTTCGTGTTAAAACTAGATTAACTGGGAAATAACTCAAAGTATTTGGACTAGTAGATATCGGGGAACTCTGTTTGAGGGCCACACCCGGATGCATCACTCCTAGAACAGCTCTGGGGACCATACGTGGTGGCAGGGCTTGGATTCTGTCATCTGTGCCTGGTGGGTGCCTTAGCTCCGCGTTATCTCTCCAACCCCTTTGGTTTAGAGGCTTCTTTTAGTCGATTCCAGCCTTCAGTCATTAAAAAAATATGGTCATCTTTGGGAGACCATAATAACAAACCGAAATTAGAAATAAGCTTATGAATGAATGTGGTTCCTCTGTGACAGTTTTGTAACACGTCTATGATAACTTGGTTCGTGAAGTTTGTTTAAATAATTAAAAAAAATTAGAAGCAGTCTTGTTCTCAGATGAAAATTAATTTTATTATGAAATATATTTTGGGCTCATCTGTGTTTGTGTCTTCGTCATCTTATCGTGTCAGTGTCCCGAATCTGTTAACAGTGTACTGTTAAAATCACGTCAGATTTCACTGAAAAGAACAGGACACCCACTGTAATTATGAAAGGGACAGTCTGATATTGTACTCAGAAGATAGACTTGGCACAAACTCTAGAAAGCACATTTGTGCATTTTATAGGCTTACTACTTATATATAGATTGCTTTAATAACCAACTTGTTCATTTGATATTTAAATAAATATTAGCTTAGGGAACAAATACGCCATTTCTCATCATTTCTTTCTATCCTCTTTTGTGGTGGGAGCTTATTTAAAATACCATCATGGAGATAATACTGAACGGACTGCTATGATTTATTTTTCTTTTGCCCTTTGGGGTGGTTGTGAATGGTCGTATAACCATGCTCTGCTGTGACTTGGCTTGCTTGGTTGATGACATGAACAAGAATTGGAAAAACTTAAAGGGAAGCTGTTCAAGCAGTTAGAACCAAAGACCTCCTCTCTCTGAGTAACGGAAATCCAGGCCTAGAATACTTTCCAGTGTACCTAAGAAAATAGTACTCATGCAAAATGAAATGATAGTAAATTAAAGAAATGCCATACAGAATGAAAGTCAATATAGCTAAAACTTGTCCAGCAGCATTAAAGTACTGGTCCATCAATTTAATTAATTTGTAATGAAATACCGTATTCTAAATTTTTTACCTTTTATTTTGGTTATTGGTGCACAGTGGCTGTTTAAGCATCACTCCTGTCAGGTCATTGCTGGGAACTGACCCCTGAGGGCTGTTGACTTCACTCTGTCAACTCACCCTCTGACCCTTAACTTTATTTTAAAAACAAAATGATAGAAGATCTCTAAAAAGGTATAATGGTAGCTTATTTTATCTTATTTTAGTGCTCAGAGCTTCCGCCTGGATCTGTGCTCAGTGACCACTCCATATGGGATGCCGGGGGTCTGACCTGCTGCCCTTATATTGATAGTTTTTAATTTAAGAGTTCACTTAGAGGGGGTTAGAGCTATAGTAATGTGGATAGGGTGTTTGCCTTGCATGCGGCCGACCCGGGTTTGATTATTCCCAGCATCCCATTTGGTCCCCCGAGCACCGCCAGGAGTGATTCCTGAGTGCAGAGCCAGGAGTAACCCCTGAGCATCGCCGGGTGTAACCCCCAAAAGCCAAAAAACAACAACAAGAACAACAACAAAGAGTTCACTTAGATGCAATATGTCCAACATCTAATTGTTTACACATGTTTAATTTAAAAGTGATTCCACAAGATTTCTAAAATCAGTCATTAGATATTTTTGCTCGAAGTGGTCCTCCCGTTGATCGTCGATTTGCTCGAGCGGGCCCAGTAACGTCTCCATTGGAGACTTTGTTGTTACTGTGTCTGGCATATCGAATACTCTCGGTAGCTTGCCGGGCTCTCCGAGAGGGGCGGAGGAATCGAACTCGGGTCGGCCATGTTGGCCGCGTGCAAGGCAGACGCCCTACCCGCTGTGCTATCGCTCCAGCCCTAGATATTTTTAAAAAAGATATTTTTAAAAAAGTAATTAAATCTTAGACCAGTAATTTAAAATGGAATACAGGTACTGACACTACAAAGTTTTAATCTGAATTTACTTTTTAATACACACTTTACCTTGATTGCTTCTAAATCTTAAACATCTAGAATCCTGTTAGAGATTTTCAGAATATTTTATGTATGGGAGAGTCGTGGCATATTTCCATTAGCACAAACAAACAAACAAACAAACAGCTGTTACTTGAATTATGAATCTTAAGGAAAAATGATTTGTTTCTTCTAGTGCCAGGGATTGAACCTAGAGCCTCACACCTGCCTGGCTCAATGCTATAGCACCGAGCTTCATCCGTAGCTCAAGAAAGTAATATTATTTTTAAAGAAACAGCCAAAGTCTTGGGCCAGAGTGGTAGGACAGCAGGTAGGGTGTTTGCCTACACAAGGCTGGCCCAGGTTTGGTCCCTGGCATCCCATACGGTCCCCGAGCCCTCCAGGAATTAGCTTTGTGCACTCTGCCAGGGTAGCTTCTGGGGAGGGCCAGTTCGGGGCCCCAAACAAACACATGAGCAAGAAGCACAGAGTAAAGCCACACTTGGTGCGAAGAGTCTCTGCCTGTCCTTAGGTCTGTGATGGGGGGGGGGGTGGCAGGTCGGTCTTCTGGATCCCAGGCAAGGGGGCTGCGGTCACTGTAACAGCTTAACTCTGTGCTGTGGATAAGAGACATTGAAGTATTTGGAAATTGTGGTAGAAATAAAAGACTTCTGTGCAGAGAGAACGCTAGAGAGAAGCTCACCCCGTTGACAGTCATCAGTTAAATTTGTTGAGTCCAGGAAATAATTGTATAAGCCGGTTTTTCCCATCTGATCAGTTATTCACTATAAGACGTGTCCTGGTTTTGTAATGGAAGCAATTGTGTTAGATCCCAAGGTGAGTTAGACCTGGCGTCAACGGGCTTGTTCCTCCAGCAGTGCTGTGAGAAGTGACCTCCATTCCCCAGGGCAGGGCCAGGTAGAATGTAAATGACATCCCTGAGCACTGAGGGGCTGTCAACAGAGCTTAGGGGTCACACTCCTCTGTGCTCAGGAGACCAGGTTGTGCCAGGGACGGACTCCTGGCATCCCTCACACAGCAGATGCTCTGCCCGTTGAGTGCTCTCTCTCTCTCTCTTTCTCTCTCTCTCCTCCTCTCTCTCTCCTCTCTCTCTCTCTCTCTCTTTTTCTCTCTCTCTTTCTCTCTCTCTCTCTCTCTCCTCTCCCCCTACCCCTCTGCTGTGGAACTTAACGGGGAAGAATGTGTTCAGGTTTTCCTTTAGTTGGCCCAGGAAGTTGTGTGTGTGTGTGGGGGGGGGGGGGGTGTGCGCACGCGTGTCTGTGTGCATGTCTACATGTCTACGTAAGCTGAGAAAATTCTTACCGGTATCTTACATTTGCTGAATACCTCAAACACAACCTAACGTGATCTTGTACTTTGCCAAGCAATCTGCGCGTTAGTTTGTAATCTCGTGGTAGGTGACCTTATTCTCATTTTATCGACTGTAACACTTGCACCTGGACAGGTGATGTTGCGTGTCTGAGATCCTGCAGCTTGGAAGGGGGTGGGGGGGGGGCGAGTCGGATTTGACTCCATAATGTCAGTATTCTCAGGCCAGTGCACCTTTCTGCCTTCAGAGTCAACGCCACAAAAGGCTGTTGGAGCTCTGTGTGGAAGGTGTAGGCTGGAGACAGGCTTCCCCGGGGAATTAGAAATATGAGACTAGAAGTTCACCTGGAGGGCAGGCGTGGGATCTGATGTCAGGGACTCTGTAGCCCTGAACGTGGAACCTCACAGTGCGACTTGACGCCCCGAGTTGGCATTTAAGTACGGGGGAGAGATTAGAGAAAGAAGAGGAGAAGGAGCTTCTAAGGACCAAAGAATTCGGATAGAGGGGTTAAATATCAGCCGGGCTGAGGGACTGACTGAGATAGTACAGAACACAGTTAGGGTGCCCACCCAGCTCCATCCCCAGCACTGCCTGGGTCCTGAGGCAGTGTGGATCGCAGCCCTGGAGGTCCTGAGTACCCCCGCGGGGCCCCCGGGCCCCCGGGCCCCCGGGTACTGCGGTGCTTGAAAAAGGGTGGGATTCTGGAACCTCCCATTGAACCTCTCTCCTGGTTGGCTGAGAGTCTCCAGTGGGGTCACCAGGCCTCCCGAGCACTGTGGGGAGCTTCCCCACCCCCAGTTACAGGGATGATGAGTGAAAACTCAATGAAGATGAGAATTTCAGAGTCAAACAGTTGGCCACAGTCCCCAGCACTTAACAACATCCCATTAGAGTGGACTGGGAGGTCATTAATGGTTCTTGGGGTGCAGTTTTAATCAAGGATATCTTAAAGACGGCCCTGGACACAGGGTTAGTGAAGGATGCGATGGATGTTTATGGCTGGGAAAAGATATCTTGAATTTCCCTTTTTTTTTTTTGAACCTGTGGGAAGGGAAGTGCTTGAAGAACCAGCAGGGGATACAGCCGCAATGGGCTTGGTGCTGGACGCTGTGAACGAAGCAGAAAGCTGGTCACTAGTGGGCAAAGAAGGAAAGGCTGGAGAGAAAAGGGCGTGAAAAGACTCCTAGGAGAAAACCAGAAACACAAGGTAAAGAGACATGGGGTCTCAGGCTATCTCTGGACACGCGGACAGTCTGAGGGTTTGTAGCATGTGGTCAGCAGGCTGCCAGGACGCTCTGGGCAGCCCTGCCACACCACAGCTCCTAGAAACCAGGGTCTGCACACAACACGCACAGCTAGATAAGCGGATCTGAAGTATGCAGAACTACCTGTTCTCGCAGACGCTTTTCTCTTCTTTGTATGTGACGATAGACGTGTATTTACTCTATCTAAATTTGTTCTCATCACACTTTCTCTCATACAAATGCTTATCCCCTATTCCCTTCTCTCTGTTAGGCTTTACTTTTTATTATTACAGGCAAATATTATCCACTTTCCTCTTGTTGCCCTTTCTCCCTGTAGAAAAGGAACAGCATATGTCAGTTTAAATATATACAAGGTTCACATGATGTTTTTCTTAGCGTCTCATAAGTCATTTATTATTGGCACCACCTTCGAGTAGGTATTGTTTATTTTATTATTTTTTCTTCAAAATTTTATTTTACTAAAGCACCGTGAATTACAAAATTATTCATAATTGTGTTTTAGATAGACAATGTCCCATCACCAATCCCAACAGCAGTGTCAAGGTTGGGTCATTTTCACTGTCACTGTCCTCCCTTTGTTCATCAGTTTGCTTGAGTGGGCCCAGTAACGTCTCCATTGTGACAATTGTCAAGGTTGGGTATTATTTTTTAAAATACAAATGTTTCAAATGAGAAAATAAATAGTTTATATACTTGTTGATGAATTCATTGTTTGTATTTTGTTATAATGCTCTATGTACATTAAAGAATTTACTAAGACAATTCGTTGGAAACTTTATTTTTATTTTTTTAAGACCATCATAAGGGGTTTCAGCCATACAGTGTTCTAACACTCATCCCTTAACCGTGTACATTTCCTACACCAATGACCCAAGTTTCCATTCCACCATCTCCTACCCCCTGCCGCCTCTATGGCAGGCACCTTTCCTCTCTCTCTCTCTCTCTCTTTCTCTCTCTCTCTCTCTCTCTCTCTCTCTCTCTCTCTCTTTCTCCTTTTGTGCATTATGGTCTGCAACACAGGTACCAAGAGGTCATCATGTTTGTTCAGGGCATTCAGTATTTTTGTCAGGAAGGCACAGCTGCGGTAGCTTTTATTTCACTGCATAGTGGCTTTGGGTTGTAGATGTGACTGCCTAGGCTTCCTCAAGTTCAGGGAGGTGGGGGAAGGTAGCCCATCTTGCCCCAAGAAAACCTGGAGATTTCAGTCACAAAACCCTCATATCCAAATTTTCCGCAGATTACTATCTTGGTGAGGCCTGTCTGTCCTGAGACCATGGAGTCCAGTCGAGGGCATGGTGGTGATTTTGGATTGTGGGAGCAGGTGCTTCTGGAATTCTGCTTGGGTGGGCACCAGACTGACCCCCCCCTTTCCGATGTACCCTAGTCTGTTCAGCCATGTGTGGGTCTGAGATTAATTGCCGTTTTTGATCTCTTTTGAGATTTATTTGGGTCTCTGAAGAGACACCAGTAGAGGAACTTACATGGTGTCACTGGGAATTGGTTTGTGGGGGTGACTGCTGGTGCTTCCAGGAGTCTAGAGAGGTGGGGGAGATAGTATATCCCGACCCCAGGAGAGGCTGGAGATTTCACTCACAAAACCCACATACCTGAGTTTTCTGCAAGTTAATATCTTGGTGAGTTTTGTCCCGGAATGGTTGAGTCTAGCAGGAAGCCTGGCAGCGATTTTGGGTTGTGGGGGCAAGTGGTTGCCGGGGGCTCTGTTTGGGCGGACACCGGGCTGACCCTGCCTTCCCCTCTCCTATCTACCCTGCTCTGTTCAGCCTTGTGCAGGTCTGAGATTAATCTGAAGCGTTTGAAGGTGAAGTGTATTTATGTGGGAAAGATACATTGATGTAAATTGGAATGTGCATTTCCCAGCCGGTTCTCTCAGGCTGGTGCGTTTTGACCTGAGGGCTGATCCTGACCGTGGCTGTTCTCTTTCATTTCAACTATGTGAAAGGTGGAGAGAGGACCCTTCCTTCCCTGGCCGCTGACCTTTTTCCTCTTTCCACATTGAGAGGTTGCTTTTTCATGTGTGCTCTGTGTAACTCCTGTGCTCTGGCTCGTGAATATTGAATGATGGGATAAAAGGACTCTTACACACGAGTACTAGTAATTCCTGCATCTTACATGGAATTTTGAATGAATGAGACATTAAAATGAGTTATTAATACATGTCTTTATGTAAGTGCTACCATTGATAGGTTATGCATAGTTCAATTGAAAAGAACTTAAAAAAATGTACCTTTTGGGGGCCAAGGGGAATGGTATAGCAGATTAGGTCTTTGCCAAATCCTGCCAGGTGTGTATTCCTGAGCACAGAGACTAGAGTAAGGCCTGAACCCTGCCACATGTGGACCCCACGTCCCCCCAAATTTGTCACAAATTCTCTAATTTCAGTATTTCCCCAAAGGAGTTAAAGATTATTAAATTAATCAGAGAGCCTCATGAAATCGTCTAACTTTTTTTTTCCTGTCTTGGGGCCACACCCAACAGCGCTCAAGGATTGGTCTAGCTCTGCACTCAGGAATCACTCCTGGCAGTGCTCGGGGGGCGAGGGGGGGACCATGTGGGGTGCTGGGGATTGAGCCTGGCTTGGCCATGTGCTTGGTGAGCACCCTACCTGCTTCTGACGTTATGGATTTTTCAGTCCTAAATCAGGAATGACAATACGGGAAGAAGTAAATGCACTCGGAGCACTTCCTCTGTTAACCTGGATGGGATTGGCAAGGAGACAATTTCTTCTGAAATCCTGGCGACTGTCCTAGCTGTTTCACTGCCCCATGTGGCAGAGGGCTGGCTAGGTGCGGTGTTTGCCTTCTCACGGCTGCTGTCCGCTGCTCAGAACCCTGTCTCTTGGACAGACTATGGGACAGCAGCGGGCCGTAGGCTGGGTTGTGGTGACCACTTCCTGCATGTGCTGTCTTCTGTGAATGTACTCTTTGTTGGGGGGCGGGGGCATCCTTAGGGGGTGCAGGAATGACTCTCAGTGACACGTGGCCAGCTGGTCCAGTTGATTCTGTCCTGGACATCAGTGTTCACGGAGGCCAGTGGTGCAGGGATCAGAACCTGGGGTCTTCCTCATGTACAGAGCTGACTCCTTGTTCTGCACCCTTAATATAGAGAAGACCCGTGTGCATGTTTTAGAGGAATTGTCGTTCGGTTGTCGACTCAGCTGTGATTGCCCACAAAAGGCGTAGTTTAGCTAATCAGAGAGGAGTTGGAATTCCTGAGCCAATGTTATTAATGGGGGGCTCTCTGGGGGTGCTGATGAGAGTGGGGGCTTCTCCTGGGGGGCTGATGCTCAGGGGATCACACTGTGTCGGCCCTCACAAAGCAAGTCCCCTCACCCCTGCACTGTACTATTAAACTATCATTAGTTCCCTATTATAGTGATAATACTCACATGGCTATTATATTATTATATCAAAATGCATAATTGTAGGTCTGTATTATTAGCTCACTGCGTGAAGGATGACTTAGATTCCAACTCTCTGGCAAAGGACAAGAAAATGATGCACTTGCACCGGAGAGAGAGCGCAGGGGTTAAGGTGCTCCCTCTCGTGCAGTGGACCAGGCTGGCCCCCCAACCCTTTGCTCTCCCGAGCACTGTTGTGGCCCTGGTCCTCTGGGCATTGCTGGGCGGCCAGCTCGTTTGCACCACAGAGGCTGAGATCACAGGGGTGGGTGGGGGATGGACGGCTGTCTTCCAGCTCCTCCTTCAGCAAATGTTTATGAAATTATAAAATTATTGCTTTCCTCTGGCACTGTCTTTCGGAGGGAAGAGTGAATAACTTTTTTTGGCATGGGCCTTAAAATTTCTTGTTGAAGAAATATTCAGATTATAACTCCATGTTTTATTTTATTTTATTTTATTTGCTTTTTGGGTCACACCCAGCAATGCTCAGCGGTTCCTCCTGGCTTTGCACTCAGGAAACGCTCCTGGCAGTGCTGGGGGACCATATCGGATGCTGGAGATGGAACCCAAGTCGGCCGGCCGCATGCAAGGCAAACGCCCTCCCTGCTCTTCTATCGCTCCGGCCCCTGTAACTCCATGTTTTTATCATCGTGACATGCAACTGTTACACATGTTAAAGTCGAGGGAAGTACTGGACAGTTGTCTGGTTTTATCCTGAAAGTGTTATTTTAGCTTAAAGTGATTCTTTTAGCTGGGAGGAGAAACTCTCAATAGTACAGCTTCATTGGGAGCTTGTTGTGAAGTGCAAGTCCCGCAGAAGCAGAATTATGGAAAGTAAATGTAGGATGTTAGAAACATGACACGTTTTTAGAGTCCCGCTTCTCTGGACCCGGTCAGATCAGTTCTCAGCTTGCTTCCGGGGGATTCTTCGTAAGCTCAGCCTTCTTATTATTTTTGTTCTTTTGGGGTCACACCCAGCGATGCACAGGGGTTCCTCCTGGCTCATCCACTCAGGAATCCCTCCTGGCAGTGCTCAGGGGACCATATGGGATGCTGGGAATCGAACCCAGGTTGGCCGTGTGCAAGGCAAACGCCCTACCCGCTGTGCTATCACTCCAGCCCCAGCTCAGCCTTCTTAGAGGATGGATTACAATCCTTAGAGGATTCTCCAGGAGGTCTGCTTCAAGCGGGTGTTCAGCTGGGGGTCTTTTGTGAGTGCACTGAAGGACCGGATTCCTCGGTTGGTTTGAGTTGTTGGTGTCTAGTTTCCAGAACCAGTTACAGGCAGACAGACCTACCCAATTGATGCTCGGGTGGTAGGTCTTTGTTTTCAATGCGACCCTCTGTGGTTTGAATGGCTACTCTGCTGAAAAATTTATTTTGATGCTGATGGCTGCTGTATTCAATGGAAGATGCCAGGAATAAACCCTTGCCAAGTCAATAAATGAGCTCCATTGAGCTGGATGTTATGGAAGTGGGTTTATGGCTTTCTTCCCACAGCATTTCAGTGTGAAAATTTAGTCTTTCAGCAACAGAAACACAGGAAGGCCAGTTCAAGCTGGAGCTGTTGAATTCCCAGAACTTGAGAGCAGAGATGGATATTTCATTTTATTTATTTAATTTATTTATTTTTGCTTTCTGGGTCACGCCTGGTGGTGCAAAGGGGTTACTCCTGGCTCTGCACTCAGGAATTACCCCTGGTGGTGCTCAGGGCACCGTATGGGATTCTGGGAATCAAACCCAGGTTGGGTGTGTGCAAGGCAAATGCCCTACCCGCTGTGCTATCGCTCCAGCCCTTTATTTTATTATTTTTTCATCCAGGATTTTGGGCAAATACTGTAAATGTAAAGTGGAAAAGTGAAATGTGAGAATTCCTCTCTGAACTCAGTTCACTAAACATGATCCCCCCACCCCTTCCACCCATGCTGCAGAGTAAGGCGAGGCAGGAAGTCAGAAGTACCTACTGGATAGTCTCACTCCTAAGTGGAGCAGCAGAAGAGAAACTGCAAAGCCTCGTCATGATCAGTAGAACTGGGCGGTGAGGAGACCGAGCGGGAGGGCAGTGCCCTGTGGAGGGGTGGGGGTAGTGACTTAATATAGAACCATCCTTAAGGCGCTTCTGAGTGGAGACACCTCAGTTCGCACCGTCTGTTAAACTTTTGCCACACACCCTGGCACTTCTGCTTTGCTTACTGTGTCTCTTCCAGGTGTGACTCTCACCCGCTTAGCTGCCGTGCTTCTCGGACAGAACATTAGCCTTCTTGCCAATACTCCCTGCCGTCTATCTGTCTCGGTTAAATCGAGGTCCTGTTTGCAGGACTGTGGATCACAACGGACGTTCCCACAGTCCGTTCCCCATTCGGGTGCCAACATTCGTCTTCCCTGTGTGACGCTTGCTGGCTCTTCTTTCGTTCTTGGAAGGTGCTAAATGTTCCTCCCTTCGTCTTCTAACTGCTTCACGTTAGCCTCTGGATTTCTCTGCGTACTGACCTCTGTGGGTTTATATCCCTGGGTTATGGGCGGCCGTTGGCATTGTCTGATTTCTCCTTTCATGTTTCATTCTCAGTTATGAGCAATAAACCCTTTCGTTTGGATTTCCGTGCTGAGTCATCTCAGTGGCAGTTGACTTGTTCTTGGTACTCCTCCCATCTCCTCTTGTCCCCTGTCCTTACCAAGGTATTTCTTTTCTTTTAATCTTTTTTTGGGGGGCCACACCTGGTGGTGCTCAGGTGACTGGGTGGGGTGCCAGTGTCCCACCCAGCTCAGCAGCTTGCAAAGCAAACACCCGACCTGCTGTCCTATTTCTCTCTGATCCCCAAAGTTGTTTTTTTAAGAGTCTTACAAGGATGGAAAGCTTTCATTCTGGTTCAGATTTTTCAGGATTTCCCCGAATCTCATGCATGACCAGATCTCGTGCATCCTGGTTTTTATTGTTGCTATTGTTTTAGTTTTTCGGGTCACACTCTGTGGTGCCTGTGGCATTCTCTTGCCTCTGTGCCCAGGAGTCACTCTGGGTGGCACTCAGGGGACCACATAGGTGCTGGGGATCAAACTCAGCTTAGCTGCATCCGAGGCAAATGCCCTACCCACTGGACTCGGTCTTAGGACCATCCATTCCTGTTTCCTTGAAAGTTTCTGGGTTTCTTTGTAGTTCCAGTATTTTAGTTCCTACCTCCTAAGCACTTTTTTTTTTTTGCTTTTTGAGTCACACCCAGCCGATACTCAGGGGTTGCTCCTGGCTCTACACCCAGGAATCACTCCTGGCGGTGCTTGGGGGACCTTATGGGAAGCTGGGAATTGAACCTGGGTCGGCTGCATGCAAGGCAAATGCCCTCCCCGCTGTGCTCTTGCTCCGGCCCCTCCTAATCACATTTTACTCTATTGAAATGTGTCTATTTCCAGTTCAGCAGGACCAGACCTTTTTGTTTTGTATCTGAAATTTGCGTAATGCTAGTGATTTTACTTGGATGTTAAATATCTATAGCAATTATACTTGGGCGTCCAAAAAAGATTGAATGCTTCTGTTATATTATGGATGCATCTTAATTTTTTTTAATTTTGCATTTTCATTGATTGAGGTTCTGTGATTTACAATACTACTAATGAGGCTTTCTCATGCACATAATTCCACCACATTATGGTTACATTTTTATGCTTTTATTTTGCTCTTACAACTGGATTTACTTTTCTTTTTTATTTAAATTTTTCTTTTTTGTGTTTGGTTTGGGGCCTCACCTGGCCTTGCTCAGTTCTTTCTTCTGGCTCCACACTCAGAGATGACCGCTGCAGGCTCAGGGGACTGCACGAGGTGTGATGTCGGGGGTCAAAACTGGGTAACTGCAGGACAAGTGCCCTGTGTGCAGCACGGATGTCACCATTCACCATGTACCGTGCCCACAAATGGACTTATTGTTACGGAGCTGGGATTCTGTGTAAAGAACTTTTATCCTCCAACCTGACTTAATACTCACTAGCTTTCTTTTACTATCTTTCCCATCTGCCTAGCTCTAAACTAGGCGATTGAAAATGTTACTTAAACTGTAGATCGAGAAAGCGCCTGTTCCCCGTCAGTGTTTAGTCCCATTGAAATTTCAGAAATATTGTTGACAGAAAATTGCTGTTGGCCCAGGAAGAGGTTGAGTGGGTAGAGCATGTGTGAGGCCCAGGGTTTGGTGTCCAGCACAGAGGAGCAAAACTAGAAACTCTCTACTCCAACTTAAACTAAATGTGCTTTTTACCATTATGAAATGGTACTGTTACTCAGAGAAACAGTATATTCATAGTGTAACCATTTATCATTAATACACTCAGTGTTTTTCTGATTATATATCCTTTTAATTTTCTTGAGGTATTCATATTTTGTTTTTTGTTTTGTTTTTTGGAGGGGCCACACCTGGTGGTGCTCGGAGGTTCTCTTTTTTATTATTTATTTATTTTTAAATTTTAGTCTTTTTAAAAAAAATTTTATTAGTGAAACACCATGAGGTACAGTTGTAGATTTACAAAATTTTGTGCTTGGGTTTCAATTATACAATGATCGAGTACCCATCCCTCCACCAGGGCCCATTCACCGCCACGGGTCCCAGTATTCTTCCCACCCCCATCCCCCCCATCCCACCCCGTCTCTGTGGCAGGGCATTCCCTTTTGTTCTCTCTCTCCTTTTGGGTGCTGTGGTTTGCAAAAGAGACATTGAGTGGCAATCATGTTCAGTCTATAGTCTACTTTCAGCGTGCATCTCCCATCCTGGGTGGATCCTCCCAACACCCTTTATTTGGTGCTCCCTTCTCTATCTGAGCTGCCTTTTCCCCTAGCATGCGTGACTGGCCTCCAAGCCATGGAGTGAACCATGAACTTATCTCGGCTATTCTTGGGTGCTAGTCTCCTATTTTGTTACTTTATGTCCCCCAGATGAATGCAATCTTTCTATGTCTATCCCTCTCTTTCTGACTCATTTCGCTTAGCATGATACTTTCCATGTAGTACCACTTGTATGTAAATTTCATGACTTCAATTTTTTTCTAACAGCTACATAGTACTCCATTGTGTAGATAATACCGAAGTTTCTTTAACCAGTTTTTAAAAGTTTAAAAGTTTCTTCAGTCTTTAAAAGTTTAAAACTTTAACTTTAAAAGTTTCTTTAGTCTTTTTATTGGATCACTGTGAGGTAGACCCTTACAAAGCTGTCCATGATTGGATTTCAGTCCTACAGTGTTCCCTCCACCAGTGTGCATTACCCAGTACCAGTGTCCCCAGGTTCCCTCCCATCACCCCCCACCCCCCACCCAGCCTGCCTCTATGGCAGGTGCTTTTCTTCTTTCTGTCTCTGTCTCTTCTGTGTCTCTATCTGTTTCTCTCTGTCTCTCCGTCTCTCTTTTGGGCATTGTGGTTTGCAATATTGATACTGAAAGGTTGTCAAGACTATCCCTTACCTACTTACCACAGAATCTTGTCCAGCGTGATCATTCCCAGCTACTATTGTCATAGTGGTCTCTTGTCTATCTTACCTACCTCAGCCCCACACACACTCGTAGTTGATTCCAGCCCCTGACCCGCCCTCGTAGCCCCCCGTTTTCCCAGGGGTTCTCTTGGCTCTGCACTCGGAAATCAGTCCTGGTGGGCTTGGGAGGCCCTTCCATGGGGCAGGGAGCAAGCCCTGCTGTGGGGGGCCCAAGTGCCCTGCCCACAGCCTCTCTCCTGTGCCTGACTCATGTCCATCTAGGAACCTGCTCATCTGCCAGCCTTGGCTTCGTAGAATGAAGATGTTTTAAGTAACCCCTGAAGTTTCTCTTCACTCCCAATGTTTTTCTTCATTTACAAGCAGTTTCAACAGTGTATGTCCAGGGAAGTCATTGCAATTACTGTAGTCTGAGGGGATTAGTGTATTGTAAGGAGATTAGCCCACTGTCTGCTTAGGAGAGAGAGAGAGAGAGAGAGAGAGAGAGAGAGAGAGAGAGAGAGAGAAAGAGAGAGAGAGAGAGAAGCATGGGTTACAGAGTGTGACAGGACAATGACAGGTCACCCGAAACCTGTTACATCCAAGCACCCACTGCAAGGCAAGAAACCCACTAATTCTGCATATACTATTTTCTACAAGAGATAGAGAGCGCAGAAAAAAGTATGCAACATGATTTCCAGTCTCTGGAATTCTGGAATTCTTTTGTGGGAGGGAGGTAGTCTCTCTGGATAGAGGCATTTTTATTTAATTTTCTGATCCACAGGATTATTTTAATAATAGAGAAACAGAATCAGGGAAGTAAAATAACAGACAAGGGTTGTATACATTGGAAGTTACTCAGTTGGAATTCATATTTGTGTGAGTGAAGAGGTCGTTGTATTTCTTTATGAAACCAGTTGGATAGAAAATAATTACAAGTGAAATGACACTGAGTTCTTATGTGATGACTTCAGTTGTGAGTGTAGCCTCTATCTGAACTAAAATAATCTTGGAAGATTAAAGTATTTTAGAAAGTCTTCATGGAGGTGATGAAAATTAAATTGTCTTTGAGGGGACCAGGAAAAAGATAAACATAGTGAAAGCGGAAGTATAAGAAAAGAAATTGGTGTAAAGGCATATAAATAGAAGTAGATTGTAATTCTAATGTAGAAGTCAATAAACCGGTTTTTCCTGCTTACAGTGGAAGTTTACCAAAGAGCTTGTAAATAAGATCAGAGAAGGCATTACTGGAGTAACTCAGTTATTCATCACTTACAGTTGAACCTAGAACAAAACAAAAGCTAGGGGCAAAACTCCCGTGCAGTTGAAAATTTCACGTGTGACTTTCACTTTCCATAAGTAGCACTGTAGCACTGTCCTCCCGTTGTTCATCGATTTGCTTGAGTGGGCCCAGTAACGTCTCCATTGCGAGTATAGTTGTTTGTGTTAACTGTTACTACAAACCTGCTTTCATCCAGGAATCTTACTCATAGTCTCAGTAGATTTATGTAATAACCACATTTTTGAATGTTAAATATATAATATATACGGAATTCTTAGAGTGAGCTACAGAGAGGGAGATGTTACTAGGAATCATAAGATATTTTATAGTACATTTATGTATTTATCTGCATTCTGAGTTTAGATTTGTTGACAAGAAAATTTAAACATCATTGGATATGTACACTTCAAACCTATGTGGTCCAAGGATCAGTTATATTATGGATTCAGCTTAGTGATACAACTACATCAGATCATCTGCTTTGCAGAACAGCTGTGTCAGAGATATGCTCGAACTCCATTCTTTGGCTGAAGAAAGGGATGGACGATAGGAAATTTAAAAGCGTTTCCATAGTTCGTGCAAATAGTGAATGGAGAGCAAAAACAAAAATCGGGCCTTTTTGCTTCGGGTTCTATACTCTTTGTTGCTTGTTTGTTTATGAGTTGTACTCGGCGATACTCGGGTTACAGCGTATCTAATCCTGGTAGCGCTCAGAGGAACATATGTGATGCCAGGGATCAAACCTGGGTTGGCCATACGTAGGGCAAGTGCGATCTCTCCTGCCCCAAAGATTCTATACTCTTAACCAGTGTGCTGTTCATTGTTCAGGGAATTTTGTTCAGGGAAAGCTATAGACTCTTACATATAAGTTTGAAAGTCAGACACACATGATACATTTGGAAATGCAAAGTGGGTTAAGTCCTAGAACCAAAGTGATTTGTGTGCTGGTGTATAGCGGGGGTCATATATATATATATATGTATGTATGAATATCTGTGAAATCTGAAATAATTTGTGATTGGATGCAGATATTGAAGGTGAGAAAATATTAAGTCTTGGTGAAGCTTTGGACTTAATTTTATTATCATTAATATGGTAACAATGAATAGTACTTAGGTTTAGAGTGTTATGCATTGTAATATGAATATAATATTTATATCAAATATTGATATCAAGATGAATAAAATTATTGCATTTTAAGATGGGCTGGAGTGATAGCACAGCGGGTAGGGCATTTGCCTTGCATGTGGCCGAACTGGCCGACCCGAGTTTGATTCCTTCTCCCCTCTCAGAGAGCCTGGCAAGCTACCGAGAGGATCTCTCCTGCATGGCAGAGCCCAGCAAGCTCCCCGTGACGTATTCGATACGCCAAACACAGTAACAAGAAGTCTCACAAAGGAGACGTTACTGGGCCTGCTCGAGCAAATCGATGAACAATGGGAGGACAGTGCAGTGCAGTGCATTTTAAGATTGATAATTTATCAACTGGGAGCCAACTGAGTCTACCTTATCTAGTGAATGGATGAAAAGTATTAGTCTGTGGGATCACCAAGAAATATGCAGAAATGAAACTCTTGAGACATGCTACAACATGTGGGGGTTAGGATGTAAGTACAGTGGGTCTGGCAATTGCTTTGCACACGCTCACCCAGTCCGATCCCCTGCACCCTGTATGGTCCCCAGAGTCCCCCAGGAGTGACCCCTGCTGCAGAGTCAGGGAGGAAGCTCTGTGCACTGCCAGGAGTGCCCCTTCAGCCGTATTTTAACACTGACCTACAGCTTAGGCTCATGGTTATGATTCGATTTTTGTAACCGTCTAGAAGAGGAAACTAACGCAATAAGAAGCAAATCAGAGCTTCCCTGCTCAGGGGATGAGAGGGTCCCTGACCAGGACGGATGGAGAGAAGAATCACACCAGCAAGCAGGAAGCTTTCGCAGGTGCCGGTACCTTCTTTGCCGCAGCCAGACAGTAGCTGCGTTAGAAACAGGCCCAAATGTATGTTGACCATCACCAGACAGAATGAACCCCCCTGGGCAAAATGCCAAAGCAGATGGCACCACACTAGGGCTTCAGCCGCACTCGGCTTCACCGAATGCAGAAAAATGTTACAAATATTCTATTTTATTTTGCTTTGGGTGTCAGAGGTGCCCAGGGGTTCCTCTTAGTTCTGTGCTCAGGGGTCATCCTAGTTGTGATTCGGGGGCCGTGGGTGGTGTTGGGGGTGGAGCAGGGGTCCGCTGCATGCAAGCCAAGTGCTTTGCTTGGGTCTGTCCCCAAAGTTATAAATACTTGAACAAGTGAATGCTGGTAGCAATACAGTTATCCCAGCGTCAAAGAAACCAGTTGGTAAAGAGCTTCAAGAACAAGGGCTTAGCTTTGGAAACTTCAGAGAGGAAGACAAGAGAGGCATAGGGAAGAGAAGACAGGAAGAGAGAGAAAAGAAAGAGAAGAGAAGAGAAGAGAGGAGAGGAAGAAAGAAGAGGAGTGAGGAGGAGAAGAGGAAAGAGTGGAGAGAGAAAAGAAGAGAGGAAGAGAGAAGAGAAAGAAGGGAAGAGAAGGGTAGTGTAGAGGAGAAGAGGGGAGGGGAAGGGAGGGGAGGAACAGAAGGACTTGACTTTGTTGGTCAGATCACTGTGAACAGTGAGTGAACCCATTGGAACTGTGTGGTTTCTGCACTGGGAAGAGAAGAGAAATTCCATTGTAGTTGGCAATTTCCTCTAAAGAACCAACTTGGCCTCCCTTTTTTAAAATTTTTCTTTACCACATTTTCACTTACCTTCAGGCCACCATAGATGTCTGTGAAATAAAGAATTCCTCAAAGGAATCCCAGTCCTGTTAGCACGGCGATGAGTTCAGAGTGATCTTGACCTGTTCGTACTCTGCACTGGGAATCTTCTCTTTGGAGGGACCCCTGAGTCAGAACACATTCTTCCTTTAGAGGTTCACTGGGAATCAGGGACTGTCGAGAACATCATCAATCAAATGCAGTTCAGGTCATTGCTATTCTCTGGGTACAGATTAGCCAGGCTGCTGTAAGTCACGCCCCCTTATTTCATTACGGAGCGACCTGCCATTGCTAAGTGAATTAGAATTCTATTAGAAGAAGAGGAGCAGAGGAGTTTGAGGGTTGATCTGTTCAATGAAACTCTGAAACATCCGAAGTGACAGACCAGCTGCAGCCCGTGAGTGTGGCCTTGGGTAAAACTCACCTGGACGTTTTCACTTAAATTGTGCGGGTAGGACATGTGGGTGCTGACAGGACCGTGAATATAGTCTCTGGAGAGGAAAGACACGGTCGATGGATGCTGTCACAGACCGTTTTTCTTTTCATGGAGTTGCAGGGCAGGAGAAGAGAAAATTGTGAATAAAGGAATCTACCCGGCTCAGCTCCACCAATCAATCTTGACGATCTAAATGCAAACATCAGCTGTAGCAGCCACGGCTACGAAGCCACCAGCTTTTATCTGTAGCTTTCTTAGAGGTCTCGGGTGCTTGGACCATAGGGGTGGTGACTGTGCCCACGTCTTCATTTCCAGCGCCCTGGTGGGGGAACTGACTTCCACTAGAGGAGTTGGTGGTCATCATCATTTCAGAAGCAGAGGGTCTCCCCCTCCTGGGTCTTTTCCAGGGTGCGCTGGCACGTGGGGTTGGTCTCACAGCAGGCCACGAGCATCTCAGATGTGGCCACACCCACCTGTCTCTTTCCACAGAGCCCCTCAAGTTTCCCCTTCAAAACGTTCTGATTCTGGAGGCCAAATCCATCACTGCGTTGGAAGCTGGGACCGTGGCGCTAGAAATGTTTTTCCTCCTTCTGGTGTGTTTGTTATTGTAGATGGTGCGGGGACAGTAAGCTGTGTTTGTTTTAGTTTGGGGGCCACACCTTGAGGTGCTCAGGATTTACCTCAGGTAGGATCAGGGGACCATATGTGGTGCCTATCCTCACTACTACTACTACTACTATTACTATTACTACTACTACTTACTACTACGACTACGACTATGACTACTATTACTGTGTCACTGTAGCACTGTCCTCCCATTGTTCATAGATTTGCTCGAGCGGGCACCAGTAACGTCTCCATTGTGAGACTTGTTTTTACTGGTTTTGGCATATCAAATACGCCACGGGGAGCTTGCCAGGCTCTGCCGAGCGGGTGGGATGCCCTGGGTAGCTTGCTGGGCTCTTCGTGAGGGATGGAGGAATCGAACCTGGGTCGGCTGTGTGCAAGGCTCTAGCCTCTATGCTATTGCTCCGGCCCACTACTACTACTATAAACAATAAATAAAAATTTCAAATCAATTTTGCCCTCACTATTTTATGAATATGGAGACTCTATCAGAGCTTCAGGGTTTATTGACAAGGGACGATTTTGTCAACGTCTGGCAGAGCTGGCAGAACTGGATAATCAGGTGATTGCATTAATTGTGGTCACAGTTCATCTTCTTAAGAGTGGAAAATGGGCTGTTCCCTATAGGAAGTCATCTGGATGCAAAGGGTGGGGTCAAAAGAAAAATGGGAATATAAGTGACAGAGTTTTGGGATAAAAAAGATGAGGATCTTCGGAGAGCATGGTTATTTGTATCAATTCTATGTACACAGTTAGTCTATAACAAGTTTCTTAATTTTCCCAGAGGGGAAAAAGAACAATGATGTGACACTCATATATTTTGGAGGTTAAAAGGAATCTTTTTATGGTGGATATAATTATTCTATAATCCTTCTTATAGTGGGGAAATTATGAAGATACCTTTATATATTACAGATTTGTTATTTCAGCCTCGTGTGCTTTCTTTGAACTTGGGTGGAACTGATTTGATTTTGTCTAATTATAACTTGGTATGATTTTGTGCACTTTAGAAAAGAAATGTTATGGTTCGATACCTAAAGAACACATTTGCCTTTGATTTGATTCGCTCTACTTGATCTAAAACAGAAATAAGTTTATCTATGACATGATAAATGGAATTTTGTAGAACATGAAATTGATTCAATCACAGCAATTGCTATTTTTCAGTGTTTTAGTCAAAGGGAAATAGAATCGGTTTTTCTGTTACTCTTTACTGAGATATTATAGTTGATTTTGCATTACCCGGAGTGAAGGAGGCTTTTCAGGATAAATTGTCATACTATCAGAGAGTCAAATGTAGATAATGACGAGTCTTGGAAAAATTCTTGGTGTCTGAGATGAATTTTTCAGGAAAAAAATGAGCTTAAGCTTAAGCTTCCCTTATTTGGGCAATTGTGGGTGATTGATTATCATTGGATAATTTTTAGTTCTCGGAGAGCCCGGCAAGCTACCGAGAGTATTCGATATGCCAGACACAGTAACAACAAAGTCTCCAATGGAGAGGTTACTGGGCCCGCTCGAGCAAATCGATGATCAACGGGAGGGCCTTTACTTTTTACTTTTACTAATTTTTAGTAAAACTGTTCATCTCTGCTCTGGAGAGTGAGATTTGAAGAAGCAGTCGATTTAAGTTCAGAGGAAAGATTGACTTAAAGATAGTCAAGATCATGTTCCTGAGCAGATTTAAGTTTCTAAGACATTTAAAAATAAGAGATTTCCCGCATACCCCTGTCCCCAGATGTATTGCTTCCCTGTGGTCAGCATGAGTCATTACAATAGCACACATTTTGGACACTCAGAGTGTTATTTACCCAAAAGTTTGCTGTGGCTGTTGCATTGAGTGGGTTTGGGCAAAGGTTTATGGCCTATCTACAGTAGAAGAGCGTACAGAGCCTTTCCACTACCCTAAAACTCCTCTCTGCTCTGCTGATTCATTTCTACTCTTCCTTTATCCCATCACCAGCCCAGTCCTATCAACCTTTTTATAGTCTCCAGAGTTCTGCCTTTTCTGGAATGTCGTAATATTATAATCATGCAGTATGTAGCGTTCTCAGATTGGCTTCCTTCATTAACAATAGAGAGACTGACTTCCATGAAAGTAAATATATACTCAACCCTCTGATAAAATATACTCTGAATAGTCTTAGTCTTATCCTGAAAGCAGATTGCACACGTATCTGGCAGATGAATCAAATAACTCGCTCTAAGAATTAAGTTTAATAAGAGTTATATTACTATTTCTTTTATTGATGTTTACTTTAATAAAGTTAATTACATTTTACTTGCTTTTAAAATATTGCTATGATGGTGGAATACATTGATAATTAAACTAGGAAAATTGCTATCTCAGTACTCATCTGCCCATTTTCTTCATTTGATATTTTAAATTTTAAAATTGGTATACTGGTTTAAATGAAAAACTTAATCACATTAAGAAATTTAATAATAAAAGATATGTCCTTTCTCTACGTGTTATGGGGATATAGTGAACTCTCATAACATTCATAGATCTTGAAGAAATGTTCAGATTAGAACACGCCACGCAATCCTGAATCAAAGGTTAAATATCAGCACAATTTAAAAGTTGATCTTTATCTTAATTTTTATTATGAAATTTCCTCCTTCCTTGCATATTTCTTTCATATTCTTGTATGCCTTCCAGGCAGACTCTGCCTCTTTCTCCATCATATATTCAACATCTTGTGGAAATAAGAACTGATTTTTTACTCTAGGCACAAACTTATCATGGTTTAGGTTGCTTTCAGAGAAAAATCAGAACTTGGATGGGTTCCAAACATAGCGTGGGCAATTAGGGACTTATCACCAGGAGGCAGAGTGGAAGGTAGTGGGTGGGAAATTCCTGAGAGAAAACCCCAGACTCGGTGTGTCTGGCTCAACTCGGCCAGCCCAGCAGGATTCCTCCTTCACCCAGCCAGAGGGCGGAGGCGTCACTGGGTGTGGGTGAGATGGAGGATCAGGAGCCTAATCAGATGCCGAGGGTGACCAGATGTGCGGATGAGTCTCAGGTTTAATGGACTTATCAGAAATCTTGCTGAAACTGGATTTTATAAGGAAACGCACAGCAGATCTTAGACGCTCCTGGAATCTGTGTAAGGTTTCATCAAGTGCAGACTGCCTGTACAAAGTCTAGGATGATTTATTTACGTTTCATAAATGGAAAGGGGTGGAGAGGTTGCGGAAGAGATTGGCATGATAACTTCGGAGTGAAATTACCTTGAGGTGGAGGCCTTTCGAATTACCCAACGTCCCTACCAAGGAACGCTGGTGAGGGTTTTTGCCTGTCCACCTCTCCCTTTGCTCTGCCTCTGCCTCTCTGCCTCTCTGTCTCTGTCTCTGTCTCTCTCTGTCTCTGTCTCTGTCTCTCTCTCTCTTTCTCTCTCTCTCTCTCTCTCTCTCTCTCTCTCTCACACACACACACACACACACACACATACACACAGGTGAGAGTGGAGAGTGGAATAATACTGTGCTTCTGTTATTCCGCATCTGGAAAGATACCCATCCCCCTATATACAGGTTCTGATGAGCTTTTCCAGTCTTTATGGACTAAATATTCAGTCCTCAGAGGCAGTCTGCCCCATTTGAAGTGTTTCCATGGACGCTCCTTTAGAGTGAATTCCCTTCTCATGTGATATCGGGTCGGTGCCTAGGACACTTCAGGAGTTTTGACTTTACAGAGATAAGTACATTTGATGGGTCTTCCTTTTTTCAGGTAATTATTAGTATGAGAAGCTTCTATTAGATTTATCAGGGGAATGGTTACTAACATGAGAAGCTTTTGTTAGATGTATCTATATGATACAAAATGATCAAATAAGGCTAGCAAATCAATTAATGATACTGCTAGATTGTAAGTGTCATTGATGTTCACTTCATGACACAGGGGAACAGAATCTTGAGCAGTCCCTTAAAGCACATCTGCATGGAAATACCTTCCTGCTGCTGTGCACCTCAGGGAACTCCCAGGAGTCTCGAAATAGGATTAGAGGGGAGAACAGTGAGGATCTTTCTTGAGGGCAGTGAGTTTCTAGTCCTGGTCATTGAGTTGATGTGTGGCTGTGCCCATTTGTTTACTATGTTGTTTATCATGCTAGAAAGTGGACAACAGAACATAGTGAAGCCCTTACTGGAAGTCAGAGTGATACTTGGCAACCCTCTACCACACTGCCTTATGCCAGATTCCAAGGAGAGTTATAGGAGAGAGCACATTTTCAGGGGATTCCAGGGTCCTTGGGGAGGGGGATACCACCACCTCTGACAGTGACTTCTTAAAGATTTTCTGCAGAGAATTGTTCTTCTCTACCCAGGTTTCTCTCTCTCTCTCTTTCTTTCTTTCTTTCTTTCTTTCTTTCTTTCTTTCTGTCTGTCTGTCTGTCTGTCTGCCTGCCTGCCTGCCTGCCTGCCTTCCTTCCTCCCTTCCTTCCACATACCCGGCAATGCTCAGGGGTTCCTCCTGGCTCTGCACTCAGGAATCACTCCTGGCGGTGCTCAGGGGACCATATGGGATGCTGGGAATCGAACCCGGGTCAGCCGCGTGCAAGGCAGACACCCTACCCGCTGTGCTATTGCTCCAGCTCCCAGGAATTACTCCTGATGGTGCTCAGGGGACCATATGGGATGCTGAGGATTGAATCCAGGTAGGCTGAAAGCAAGGCAGATGCCCTCCCAGCTGTACTATCACTCTGGCCCCAGTACCTTTACCAGGGAAGTAGAGGAACTGATGGTAGAACCTTGTAGTAAACAGCATTTTTGTGTCGGAGGTCCCACCTGCTGGTACTTAGGGCTAACTCGTGGTGTTGTGCTCAGTTGTCACTGCGGGAGGGGTGCAGGGGTCCCTGTGCAGTGCCAGGGATCAACCCATGTCAGCCACTTGCTAGGTAAGTTCCTTAATCCTAGAACTCTCTCAGAAATGGCCTTCTCCAGAGTCTGAGGGCACTGTGGCGTTCTAGTGAAGATTGTAATGACTTGGGTAAGCGTGAGAATTGCCAGTGCTTTGAAAACTCCCAGCTGTTGTCAGCATTGCACATTTGCTCAACGCTTTAAGAGTGAAAATTCTTGCGCAAGGCTTGACCTAAGTGAAGCCATCTCCGAACTCCTGGAATGAAGAGTGGGCACGTGGCTGGCGTCTTGTAAAGCTGTCCGTGGGGATAGAGGAAACGGGGGTCTTGAGAGGAGGCCTGGCAGAGCAATGAGCTTTCCTCACCTGATCTCTGCTGCAGTCTGTGTTTCCCGGAGTTTGGGACAATAACTCAGCAGTCCCTGTGTCTCTTCAGCGTTTTCTCCTGAGGGTTGCACGGGGACTTGTGGAGTGTGGCAACAGGGTCCAGACAGATAAGACCTGTCCCTGCATAGCAGATGAGACCTGTCCCTGATTAGCACCCAGTAGGGAGTGTCTGGGTGCATTTGACCAGCACCAGGTATCCGGCCTAGAGTCTCATCCAAAGCCCCCAAAATTGTCACCGACGCTTAGCGAGTCATTCCTAACTGCAGCACCCAGCCCTCATTGGGATTGGGCCTGGGCATAGCAGAGTAGGAAAGGTGATAGGTCAGTCTTGTTAACCTTTATGTGATTGGACCATCCTCTTAAGCCGAGACCCTCTATAGAATATGTGTATATCTGGCAATAGAGTGACCGGCTGTCGGCTGCTCCCAGAGTGGTTTCTCCACGTACCCATCATCCTTGGCCCCACGTCCACCCGGACCCAGTGTGCAGCATGTCTGGGCATGTTGAGGAAAAACTGTCCCCCCACAGGGACTGGGGTTTAGCGGCCTAGTGTGGGAGTGAGGAGAGTCAGATCTGGCCTGGGTGGGCGCTCACAGAAATGTCCCCCACCTCCCCAGCCACGCCCAGAGAGCAAGAAGGGGTCAGCTCTTCCTCTTCACAGTTACGCGCCTGGTGGGAATGCCCAGTTTTTGGTCAAGAGAAACATTTGTTTTTCCTCGGAAATCTTGCTTTCAGCGGTGTGTTCATTCAACAAGCATTTTCTGAGGCCCGCCCATAGAGTTTTTAATTGTGTTGTAATTGATGTAACCTTGCGTTGTAAATCTCAGGCTGATTACTACCTTTGCTGGCTCACGCCTCTGCTATGCCATGCAATCACTGCACCGTGAGAGAGATCGGAATCTCGTCTCCAAACCACGTTGCAGTTGCTTGAGTCATGCTCTGAAGCTGCTTTCACTGTGCCGTGTGGTCCAGCCATAGAGCTGACCTGTATGGCCCCTCAGGGACCCACCCCGGCCTCTTGGGAGCTTCCTTTCTACTTTGTTCTCAGAATTTGCTTTTTCATCCCAATTCATGAGTAAGTGATACTGTACAGTTTTGTCTTTCTCTTGACTTATTTTATGAAGTAAGCAGTTGCTCTTAAGATCCGTACATTTTATTATACATGGAGGATTTCTTTCTCATGTCTGATAATCTGCTGTGTGTGTGTGTGTGTGTGTGTGTGTGTGTGTGTCTTTTCTGGCAATCCATAGTGTCACTAGCGCAAAACGTTTACTTGCCTTAAAAATGATTTTTAGAAAGTGGGACATAGAAGAAATTCTGCCTTCACAAAGAATTCCTGCTTTTCCCCTTGTGGAGGCAAGAATAATGTAGATGCTGTGATGCCCTTTTCAATTTTTTAAAATTGAATCACCGTGAGATGCAGTTACAAAACTTTCATGATTGAGTTTCAGTCATTCAATAATTGAACACCCGTCCCTCCATCAGTGTGCGTTTTTCAGCACCGATGTCCCCAGGTTCCCTCCTGCCATCCCCACCCCCATCCTACCCTCTGCCTCTGTGGCAGGCACCTGCCTTCTTACTCTCGCTCTACTTTTGGGTATCGTGGTTGGCAATACAGGTACTGAGAGGCCAGTCCTTGTTGGTTCTGAGGCTCCTTTCAGCACACAGATAATGTGATGCTTTTTAACGGGAGCTTTTGATTGTGTTGACTGCTTTGAGTTGCAACTCACATTGTGACTCTTAAGGTATTTTTCACACTGGCTTGTAGATTCCTTATTTTTTACAACGAATGTAACGCTTCAGTTGTTTCCGACTTTGGTAATAAACGTCAGAACAGAACAGATAAGTGAGCCTCAGGTCTTCTGGCTCAAGAAAGAATCTGGTTGGGAACAACTCTGTTTGGTAAGGAGAAGACCGTTTTCCTACACAGTGATTCTGCTACAAAGATGAGGAGCTTGTTCAAGGCTGGCAGCATATTGAGCGTTTGGAATCTGGCCATTTGATCATTCAGTAATGGTGCCTGTGTCCCCCTCAATGTTTGTTTCGGCTGGTTATACTCCAGTAGGGGCAAGCCTTGCTTCTCCCCGTTTTTCTTGCCTGGGACCCCTCTTTCTCACTGCTCAGCCCCTAGTTGTAGCTCTGGTCTCCATTCTTATGCGATCTTCCCCCTGAACCCCCTGGGGTATGGCGAGCGTCACAGGAGGCCTGGTGGCCTCTATGGAGCAAGGCTGGGTTACATTCTGGTCATTCCTGCTCCCTTAAGATGTTTGAGCCCTGCTCTTCCGGTCGGAGCAAATGAGGTGGCACAGTTGAGGGAAAATTGTGTCTTTCTGGAGACATCATGTGAAAAAAAGATGATGCAAATCCGACAATGAGACTGGCAAACCCAGTGATGGAGCTGCTTCCTGAAACATCAAAGTACATCACAGTGCAACAGCCAAACCTCCACGTCACAGCTGCCCCATGGAAGTCACTGCTGGGCATTTGGCTCTACTTGGTCCTTCTGACCCTGAGATTTGGCTGCTGGGTTCCTGGCCCCCTGTTCGGGGCACTCAAGGAGACGCTGAGTGTGGGTGCAGGATCCATCCTGGGCCTCCCTCATGTGGGTGAAGCCCCCCGGGATTCCTGGGCCCTCCCTCTCGGCCCACAGTCAGGCACTCGTGTCCCTTTTTAGGTAGGTGGACCCTGCAGAACTGGCCTTTCTCAGTTCCTGCCCAGCCTCTCCGCAGCACAGGGTGGCCTCGATTCCTTTCTTCCCTGCACTCCTCTGGAAGGGGCCCATGCCTTCTGTGTGCCCCTCTTTGTATTCTGTTTTCTCTCTCCTCTTTGCTCTGGTAATCTGATAAATTAATGCTCCTTACAGTTTTAATGACTGCTAATAGATTAATGCATCTTAATGATGGTTAATGGCTTAATCAGCTACACCTCCTGGGTGAAATATTTGCATTTTAAAAGGGCTTTTTGGAACCCTAACCTTGCTTAAAGGAATAAAACCTGTTGACAAATCCCTAGGGGAAAGCACCTTGTCATATCTCTCCCCTCCCCACTTTGAATTTTGCTGAGAACGGAAGTTATCTGTGTCCTAGTTTAACTAGAAGCATTATTTTCCCCACCATTATTAGTAAGACTTAGTAATGGTTCTTGAAGTTGGTGGCATCTCAGGTTTGATGCAGTGCATCAGCTATGCCTTGCCTCCCTTCAAACTGCGTCCTCATCCACATCCCGCACACGCCCGAGTGCACTGGGACAAACTCTGGCCTCAGCGCGGTTGCTTCAGAGGAACTGCCTGCTTGATTGCTGTAAGAACAGAATTTTGAAGGAGTATTTTTGGGGGGTGTCCATTTTCAAACACCTCCCCAACTTTACGAACGTTAGGCATCGTCCCTGGAAATGATGTTTTATTTATGACATCTGTTTTCCATTTAAAAAAAAAGCCTGTCATTTATTCAGCTGCTATTCTGTGCCCTCCTGGCTCCTTTTGCTTTGGGGAAGAAACGATAACTGAGTCAGCTTAGGTCTGCGGTGGCGCTGATGAAAGTCGCTGCCCCTTTAAAGATGAAAGCTTTTGTGGCGGTAATTACTGATAATGGGATGCGCAATTTCAAATAGAGCAGTTGGGATTCTTAACCCTTTTGGGGAGACATTAGAAACAATTGTGGAATAAAGAGTGAGCCATCGACAACAACAAAAAAAGAAAGGAAAAAAAATCCAGAGAATTGGCGAAAATTCAGCTCTTTGTGCTCCTGAGTGGGAAATGCAGTGAAAGGAAGCTCCAATCTCCCTCCTTGTAGATTCATTGCCGTCTGATTGGCTTCTCTTTTGAAGCAGTTAAGTAGTAGCATCGCTGGCAAGAAGAATATTTATTTAAATGGCTCTTTGAGCATTTTGTTTCTTCATTCTTTCCATCCCCCCCCCACTCCTGTGTCAGGTTCAAGTGGGTTCGGATCCTGGGCCCTGGGTGGGTTTCTCTGGGACGGTTCTGCCTTTCATTTCTCTGCACGTTCAGAGTTGTTAAAATGGAGTGAAAGACATTTAAAAAAATGCACAGCCCATTTTTTTTTCACCATTGACAATGGGCAAATAGCTTTTCAGTATTCTGTAGGAATGAATAGTTTTAATTTAGCGAAGATCACCAATTTTATATGTAGAAGTTCTTCAAAGGAGTCAAAGCAGTATCCCTTTGGAAACATGCCATCAAGCATAAACTTAGTAGGCTGCAGATTGTTACATTAAAAAATCATTTTATTAAAGCACTTTATTATTTTATTAAAGCATTTCATTGACGTGATTTACACAGTTATTCATAATTGAGTTTTAGACATACAGTGTTCCAGCGCCGTGCCCGCCAACACTGAGACGGGTAAAATTTGAAAATAAACATCAAGGTCTAATATGATATTCTAATATGCATGGCATTTAGTAAAATTTACGGTACGTAAATTTTGAAGTATGATTTATTTTGTATTTAAAAAAATAATTTGGGCCACATCTGGCAGTACTCAGGGCTTACTCCTGGCTCTGTGCTCACAGATCACTCCTGGCGGGCTCGTACGCGGAAGGAGATCTTGGGGATCAAACTCCAGTTGGCTCTGTGCAAGAGAAACATTTCAGTTGCTGTCCTCTGTGGCTCCCAACCTATAGAATGTTAATTATTATCAGTTTGTTACTTCCTAGCAGCTGAGTTGGGATCAGTGCTTTTCAGATTGAGTAAGTAAAGTAAAGGTCCTCCCGCTGATCATCCATTTGCTCGAGCGGGCCCAGTAACGTCTCCATTGGAGACTTTGTTGTTACTGTGTCTGGCATATCGAATACGTCACAGGGAGCTTGCCAGGCTCTGCCGTGCGGGCGAGATACTCTCGGTAGCTTGCCGGGCTCTCCGAGAGGGGTGGAGGAATCGAACTCGGCTCGGCCATGTTGGCTGTGTGCAAGGCAAACGCCTTACCGCTGTGCTCTCGCTCTGGGATTAATAGTCATTAAAGTGAAGTGCTAGGAGTCAGAAATAGGACAGGAAGTAATTACTATGAGAGCAGGGAAAAAAAAACGGATATTGTGATGTAGTACTGGCAGGTAATGGCAAGCAGTGATTGACAAGCAAATAGGGTTCGAGAAGGGGTGAATTCAAAAGGCAGATTCCACTCGCTTTGTATGTTTGCCTGGGGGCCTTGGCATTGAATGGCTGGTCTGTGGTTGGTGCTAATTTTCAGAAATGACATCAGTCCCTCTACACATTTTCTATTTTTATGAGAAACCAAATCCTTCCACTACTATACTGGGACCTAGAGAGTACCCAGGCCAAGAATCTGTGAACTGTGTTTTTGTGGAGGAAGGCATGTGTGTGTGTGTGTGTGTGTGTGTGTTCCACAGTGCTTTGGGGTCTGTAATGAACCTGCATCCCAGAGAGCTCTAAAAATAGAACACGGCGGGGTCTTGGCGGGCTTGAGTACTCAACTGCCTGAGAGAAGGATCTCAGATGACCTCTGAATGCACCCTTGAGCTTTATAATTCCAAAACTGAGACGGCAAGATGAATGGAACGCACAGATGTATAAATACGTGTGCACACAAACACAGAGGTGTGCATCTCTGTGTGTATGGAAATATATGTACTGTAGGCATATTATCTGTGCTTGCTTTCTATTTTTTGCTGCATTTTCTTGCTCTTCCTCGGTACTGAATTTATTCTCTCTGCCTTGCTTTGTCCCTCCTCTTCCCGTAGGCTGACACTGTATAGGAAAATCCCTGTATTTATTTGTGAATCTTGTCCGCAGGGGTTGAAAGGCCCATTTCTGAGGTGCTGAGAGTTTAGCTGACTAAGAGAGAGCAGTGCATGTGAACAGTTGACTTGGATCATCGTGTTGTTTGAGTTTCCATGGGAGGAGGCCGCTGTGAGGTCCAGTGGACATTGATTGATTTTTGTGGACGAATGAAAGGTTTTCTGAAATACATTTTTCTGTCAGAGGATTAAACATTTGTACGCTGCGGTGTTTATGACTTTATTCTTTATGTTGTGGTCAGTCAGGAAGGTTAAGTACCATGATGCCAGTTTAGCGGTGATCCCATTTAGCAGCCGTGATGGAAGGAAGGAAGGAAGCCCACCACTCTGGGCTGGATACCGGGTACAAAAGGGACCCATCCCCCAACCTGGGTGTGAGTCGACTTACATGTATCCACAGAAGTCAGCTGGGTCACTGGACACCCTAAGTTAGTCCCTCGGGGGGCAGCGTTCAAAAACACGTCCCCAGCTCTGCAGGAAGAAGCACTTTGGTACTGTTCCGTGGTGGTGAGCTGGTCGCTCTGACAATGCAGATTCCTTTTCTTTCCCTCTTTGGGCCACACCCTCACGGTGCTGGGCTTCCTCCTGGCTCTGTGCTCAGGGGTGTTATCCTAGTAGTGCCCAGGGACCATCTGTGGCTCCAGGTTCAGGTGTTCTCCCTATGCCGCCCTCTCACCCCTGTGTCGTGTTGATACCCGCTGCCTGATCTGGGCTGCTATTGCCTCTGCATGCAGGCAAATGCCCTACCCACTGTATGAGTTCCCTGGCTTTCTTTTCACATCTTTCAAAAACTGAAGTTAGTGGGAAGTATGCATGTGTGTGTGTGATTGTGTTTGTGTGTATGTGTTGGTGATTGTGTGTGCATGTGTGTGTTCGTGATTGTGTGTGTGTTCATGAGTGTGTTTTCATGATTGTGTTTGTAATTGTGCATGTCTGTGTGTTCGTGAGTGTTCATGGTTGTGTGTTTGTGATTGTGTGTGCGTGTTGTGTGTTTGCTATTGTGTGTGCATGTGTGTGCGTGATTGTGTGTGCATGTGTGTGTGTGTTCATGGGGGGGGAACGTGAGCAAGCAGGTACAGAGGTTAGATAAACACAAACTCGCACATCTCAAGGTCAAGCAATTTGTGCCTCTGTCTTTCAGAAGTAGTGATTGTATTTGACTTATCCCTCACTGTATTTTGACCTGGTGTGTTACTTTTGCCCATTTGCCATCTGGTCACTGTTCTTCTTCCCTGTCCTGAGTCAGCTTTCTCAAGTGCTGAGTTAAGAACCTTTCTTTGCTTCGTGTGCTCGGTGCAGCTGTTAATAGGGACCAAAGAGTTCTTTATGGTGTTTGGAACTAAGTGATTCTCAGCAGATATTTAAAATATAAAATATAGGTTCTTTACAATAATGTGTTATATGATATGTCAATTATTGGAAGCAAAAAGAAGCCATATGGCAAGTGTAAATTGAAAAAGGGCAGCTTTTCAATTCAGGAGCTTGTGCTAAGTTTGCTTTCTGGTTTCTTTCGGGACCAGTTGGATGATTCTGAATGTTCATCACTAGTCTTATTATGTAGGCTTCAGGGAAGGCAAGGACATGGCTGTGTTAAACGTACCGAGATCTCTCAGAGAAGACACACAAAGACGAGTTGTGATGCAATAAGCAAAGGGTCTTTATTGACTAGCTCGAACTAGTTCCCTTGTCTGACTCACCGACACAGTGTTAGCCTTCTCTGAATGATGTCTCAAAAATGAGGGGCTTTTATACCATAACGTTATTCTAACAGGGACTTTCCGCGGACCACCCTTTTGGCTGCAGTCTGAGAGGCTTTCCACTGCTTGTACTTACCTGATTGGTTACAACTTGGAGTTACCTAAGGGTTACATAAGAGTTCCATACGGGTTATATGTGGCGGGGATTCCCTGCCTGCATCTGATTGGTAACCTTAGTTGACCTCACCATGGCTATCTCACTTTGGGGAAACCGTGACTCAGTTCCAGGTATCTGTGATCAGTTAGAAATTGTGGAACTGAAACATAGGCCGAGCTGCTTCTGGCTTCTCGATGAGCCTGTCATGGAGCTGCCTTTGCTTCTCTCTCTCTCTCAGCTGACCAAGGGCTCTCCATGCCCCCGTGGGCTCTCTAGGGAAACTGCTGTCAGCCTGAGGTCGAGAGAGATAAGGCTGGCCGAAGCTCCCGTACCCAGGACGGGGACTCGGAACCCCCGTGAATGATGTGGGTGGTCAGAAAGCAGTTGTTGGCCCTAGATTCATCATGCCAAGCTGACCTCGACCACTGCCACCTTGGTAGTCTGTGCCCATTATTCTCTGGATGCTTCTGGATGCGTCCAAGTTACCCGGCGGAAGTGATGAGAAGTGGAAGGGAGGGAACCAATATTCCTGCAGTATAATTTTAGCCCCATCATCTCTTCTGGACCCATTTAACATGTACTTCACTTGATCAAAAGATTTTAAGGAATGGAAAATTTGGGGCCCAAGGATGCTGCAGCAAGTAATGCACTTTCATTGCTTTGGGTTACCTTGGGCTCCGTTGCTGGCACCTATAAGGTCCCCTGAGACCGTCTAGAAGCTATCCCTGAGCACGAACCAAGAGTAAGCCCTGAGCATCACTGGTCGCTCATTCCCTTCCCCTGAAACAAGGTAAAAATAATTTTTAAAAAATGCTCTAAAATTCATGGCCTTAGAAAATCTGGCTTCTCTCAGTATAGCTAACATAGGCAGGTGCTCATGGTGGAACCTTTAGATGATTTACAGGGCAGATTTGCAGACATGCATGCAGCCTAGATTCTGTGAGCTAATTTTCAAGTGTGTTGATAAACTGCTTTAGGTGATCTTTGGAGATACAGCGGGTCCGCAGTTAGTGTAGGTTTCCCTAGAAAGACAGGACATCCTTCGGTTTTATTTTAGAGCAAAACTCTTAATAAGAATTCCTATTTTTTTTATCAGTGACTTTACTTTGTGCGATTGTTTAATCCGAGCGTTGGTTCTCCTCTACTGTCTGTGCCGGTAGTTTTGAGCTGTTTCACGCCTTTATACTGTCAGTGAGTGGCCACAAGCCAAGGGTCCCGGTCACTGTTGGTGAGGCAACAGCAGTTTTTCTGGATTCTGGCAGGAATTATCTGTGGACCACCACAGAATGGTGGATGAAAACCACTGGTGTAAGCTGTAATACTCTTACAAAGATTAAATAAAATTACAAAAGGACGATTGGTACAATATCTAGCTATAATGCTCAGTAACTGGCCACTTTGTTCTTTGAATGTCATGATTGAACCTGTCATATTGGTAGTCGTCTATGTGAGCACATAGGTTTCTCGTACTGAACCTTATCTTTACGTCTTGAACAATGATCGAATTTCTCCTTTCATTGCCCAAGGCCCCTCCCCTGGTTTAGTGATTGGTTCTGTATTCCAGTGGTTGCTTTTACTTTATGGTCTGTAAAACAGTATATATAGCTGGAAAATCAAAGTTGAATAGGTACTTCAAAATAAAAATCACACTTTATAAAAAAAAACAAAAGATAGAATCTCTGACTTTATCTGCAGAATTAGGAAAATACTTAAATACTGTCAGAGGTCATGATTTTATAGCAAGCATTATCTTACAAATTTGGCTGCTCTCCAGAAGAAAATCTAGAGAGAGATAATTGGAAGTGTGCTAATTTCTGTGAGTTTTAGGAAATGTTGTCACATAAAGCATAGAAAAAGTTGAACTGAGGCAGTGCCGACTGTTTGCTTGAACTGTCCTGTGTGAAAGTGATGATTATCCCAAATCCAGTAACTTTTTTTATTATGATGATTATTTTTGGGTCACACCCAGCGATGCTCAGGGATAACTCCTGGCTCTGCACTCAGGAATTACTGCTGGTGGTGCTTGGGGGACCATATGGGATCCTGGGGGTTGAATCTGGGTGGGTTTCATGCAAGGCAAACACCCTACCCTCTGTGCTATCACTCCAGCCCCCCCCCACCCCCCGGCGAAATCCAGTAACTTTTATCCAGCATTTAGCTTACTATCTGTTAGGCATTTCTGTTTACTTTAGTAACAGGGAAATTGGGATTTCAACCTTAACCACGATAAATGCTCGTTTCCCCAAAAAAACTATGGAAATGATTATGAGGAATCTTCAAGCACTGCATAATGCATTCAGTTATTCGAGCAATAGGATAAAAAATCCTCCAAGGATTGAGAATTTGAAATAGCTATTGTTTTTTAAGAGGTGACAGTGAAATGGAAGTGACCCTAACAGGTTCTTCAACAAGGTTTTCATCCTACCTATATGTCGTCTGACCCTTGCAGTTGCTGGCAGAGCTTACACAGCTTCTCAGGGAGATGCCAGTGAGTATAATTGCGGTGAACTGCATCGCCAGAATGAGGGGTCCAGCGTTCCCAGAAAACTTCAATACAACATCCACAGCCTGCTCTAAAAAGATGCTTATTGACCTTTTCATTTTGAAAGAACTGTCTCAGATCAACCATGTAAGAGACCTTTGATGGTAATGCATCAACCCTCCAGTTCACAAAGATCTCACTCTGTGGAAAAATGATGAAGAATCAATAAAGTTTCTTTTCAGGAGCGTCTGTGCATAGGCCAAGCTTGCACGGGACAGGCTGGTAGCACAAAGGCTTGGAACCGCCCGATTTGTTCTGACCTTCCCACAGACTAGGGCTATCTGGAGGCGACTAACAGATTATCTTTCACTTAGGGAAGAGCAAATTGGCAGTCCTTTGAGCCAATCCTTTTATCTAAATGGACTTTTCTGAGAGTGTCTGGCACTGCTTCAGTGATCATTCCCAGCTCTGTGAAGATCTCCGTGCTCTGTCTTCTGAAATCACTAAGCTTCAGGTTTCTGAATATTGATTTTGAAATAGGTCTGTGATTTTGACCTTTTCAGGTATCTTTTCTTGAAATACTTAAATACTTAACAAACATAAAGGGGGCAGTGTAAGAAATTTCAATCAGTGCATCATCTCCGGATCCATAACTGTTTTCACTTTTAAAAAATTAAGCAGATGTAGTGATCTATAGGCTGGGTTGAACTTCAACATGTTATTTCCCTTTTCTTCAAATAAAGAGCGTATAAAAGCTGTGATAAAAATCTGCTGAAAGCCCCGTTTAATCAGTTTTTCCTTTTTATTCTTTTTTTCCCCTTCAAAATATTAACCTTGGTCTAATAAAAGTCACAATATAGTTACCACTCTGGTAATACTTTTGTTAAAATGAAAATTTTTATAACCATATTATGGCAAATTATTTTATGATTAAAAACTTATATAACCACACTTCTCTTTCTTTTTCAAGGAAAGTAAAACTCTGAAGAAAATAAAACGCATGGAAAGAGATTGGATAATAAGAATTTAATTAATTTTAATAGCACAGCAGGTAATTTGCCTTACATGCTGCCAACTGGGTCGACCCATGTTTGATTCCTCCGCCCCTCTCGGAGAGTCCTGCAAGCTACCGAGAGTATCCCACCCACACAGCAAAGCCTGGCAAGCTCCCCGTGACGTATTCAATATGTCAAACACAGTAACAACAAGTCTCACAGTGGAGACGTTACTGCGCCCGCTCGAGCAAATCCATGAACAATAGGAGGACAGTGCTACAGTGCTACTCTTAATACTAAAATAATTTACAGTATGCTAATTGAGACTATAACAGACGAGGCTTTAGTTCCAAGAATCATAATGACTAGTAGTCATTGTTTGTCAAAAATAAAGATTGAATTGCTATATGCCACAGGGTTTTGTCTAAGTTAGAGAATTTGTTCTCTGTCCCATGTATACCTAAAATTCTCCTTTGCATTTTTCTGTACCCATGTTATATTTTTGTTTATTTTTTTTATTTTGGACCACATCTAGCAGTGCTCAAGAGCTACGCTTGATTCCATGCTCAGGGATTATTCCTGGAGTGGCTCAGGGACTTTATGGGGTGTTGGGGGTCGAACCCAGGTTAGTTGAGTGCAAGGGTAGTGTCCTTCGACTGTACTATTCCTCCAGGACACCTTGTCTTGATTTTCAGACTTGTTTGAATCAACTATTTTTTTTGTTTTTAAAAATTGTAATAGTTTTGTTATGATTTACTTGTGACTTTATATCTATTAGACTTAAGTAGACAAGGTCCCCTTAGAGGTAGCCTGTGATTCTCTTGAGTTTACCTTTTAGGGAATTCAGAGCAATAGCAGTGCACAGTTTCTTCAGAATCATATAGGGCCATTAAGCCATGGCACTTGCTAAAATTGTGCACTGAGTTTAAAATGAATCTTTGTATTTCTTTTTATGTTGCTCATGATAATAATATCGGATACATCACAGGGAGCTTGCCAGGCTCTGCCGTGCAGACGAGATACTCTCGGTAGCTTGCTGGGCTCTCCAAGAGGGGCGGAGGAATCGAACTCGGGTCGGCCATGTTGCCTGTGTGCAAGGCAAACGCCCTACCCACTGTGCTATCACTCCGGCGTGATGTATTCGAAATGCCAAACACAGTAATAACAAAAGTCTCCAATGGAGATGTTACTGGGCCCACTCGAGCAAATCGATGAACAACGGGAGGACAGTGACAGTGACATGATAATAATAGTTACTGGATGTTTGAAAAACCCTGATTTTCCTATTCTTGCATATATTTACAATGATTCTATTTGGTCTTCAATGAAGCATAGTTGACTTGGGGCTGGAGCGTGGTGGATAGATGCATGGGCTCCTACCCCGAGCACTGCTGGGGTGGTTCTCAGTGGAGGGCCAGGAGGAAGCTGGACCCCTCTGGGCAGGGAACCACTCCCTGAAAATAAAGTGATTTTTCCAGTAGTGCATATACCAGTTCAGTAGACAGTAGGGTTAGGATTGCAGCTCATGGGGTTGACTCAGATCTCCTCTCCCACAACTGTGTATACACACACACACACACACACACAGGACACACACACCCACACATGCACATGCACAGTGAACACACACATACTCACGCACTCACACACTGTGGACACTCACACATACACATACACAGTGTGCACACACATACGCAAACACTCACATACACTCACACACTCACTGTGAACACACTCACATGTACATACACAGTGAACACACACATGCACACACTCATGTACACTCATACTCACACACTGTGAACACACACATGCACATACACAGTGAACACACATATGCACACATGTCCACTTACACACACTGAACACATATACACACTATGAATACACACTCACAGATGCACTGAACACACACACTCACACACTCACACTCAAACACACACACTCCCACACATGCACATACAACAGTGAATAAGCACACATATAAACATACACTCACACACTATGAACACACATTCACACATCTGCACACACACAGTGAACACACACATACAAAACACACGCCGAACACACATTCACACGCATGCGCATACACAGTGAATACACACACAAACATACATACACATCCTATGAACACATATGCACATACACAGTGAACACACACATACAACACACTGAACACAAACACGCATGCATACACACAGTGAACACACACATATGCATGTACTCACACACCCTCACACCCACCCACACCCTGTGAACACATACTCACAGATGCACATACACAGTGAACACACACCTACGCACACACTCACACACGCTTCCTTCCTGAGACTGCATTGCAGCTGAATCCTGAGTACTCACTTCCACCAACACTGATGGAGTCTCTGTGTCTCTCCTTCGAGTCCGTGTTCCAATTCTGTCTGTCTGAAATGGCAATGGAGAAGATTATCCATGACTTCTACTCAAATCTCTTCGATAGCCATGTCCACTTGCCGACATACCAAATTCCACAGGATGGGTATGTCGTTCCCAACGTTCTCCCTTCCGAAATCCGACACGCCATTTCGTCGGTAAAGAAGCAAACAGCACCCGGCCCAGACAAGGTCAGACCTGAACACCTGAAGAACCTGCCGTCAGTACTCATCAATACGCTGGCTCGGCTCTTCACTCGCTACCTGTCTGAATGCAAGGTTCCGTCCCAATGGAAAACCAGCAGGACCGTACTACTGTTCAAGAAGGGAGACATCCATGACATTGGCAACTATCGCCCGATCTGCCTATTGTCTGTCATCTACAAGTTGTTCACTCGAGTCATCCTGAATAGGATTGGCAGAACACTAGATGAAGGACAACCATGCGAGCAAGCAGGGTTCCGCAAAGGATTCAGCACCATCGACCATATCCACACGGTAACCAAGCTCATTGAGGTTTCTCGGGAGTTCAAGATGCCACTCTACTTAACGTTCATTGATTTAAAGAAGGCCTTTGATTCTGTTGAGACGGAAGCGGTCATTGAAGCCCTAGCCAATCAGGGCATTCAAGCCCAATACATCAGGATCCTCCGTGAGCTCTATTGCGGATTCACTACCAGGATCTCACCATTCTACAAAGAAGTGATCGTTGATGTCAAGAGAGGGGTGCGGCAGGGTGATACCATTTCACCGAAACTCTTCAGTGCCACCCTCGAGAACATCATGCGACGACTGGAATGGGAAGGAATGGGAGTGAAGATAGATGGTCCGCAACTACACCACCTCTGCTTTGCTGATGACATTGTTTTAATAACACCAAACATCAGCCAAGCGGCACAAATGCTGGCCGACTTTGACCGTGAGTGTGGAAAGGTAGGACTACAGCTGAATCTTACGAAGACAATGTTTATGAGAAACAGCCTTGTTCCTGACGCCCCATTCGCTCTCAATGGAACGACCATCTCCGAATGCAACAGCTATGTGTACCTAGGTCGAGAGGTCAACATGAAAAATGACCTGGCACCCGAGCTGCGCAGGAGGAAGAGAGCAGCTTGGAACGCCTTCAAGAACGTCAAAGAAATAGCTAAGAGGACGAAGAACCTCCGGCTCCGAGCACATCTCTTTGATTCCACTGTTCTTCCTGCATTAACATATGCCTCAGAGACCTGGGCCCTACGCAAACAAGATGAGAACGCTATTCAGGTCTCCCAAAGAAGAATAGAAAGAGCTATGCTTGGAATATCACGTTTCACTCAAATGAGAGAAAGAATCCGGAGTTCTGACATCCGTCGACGATCAAGGATCAGGGACGCTGTCTCATTTGCCAAGGTGTCGAAAATCAGATGGGCTGGTCACGTAATGAGATTTAAAGACGATCGCTGGACTAGAGCTGTTACCGACTGGATTCCACGGGATGTCAAAAGACCGTGTGGCCGCCCACCTACCAGATGGTCAGACTTCTTTGTCAAGGTCATGAACGATCGGTTTGAGGCCCTCCATGTTCCCGCAGCGAAGAGATGCCATTGGGCTACACTAGCACGTGACAGGGACAAATGGAGACGTTACTGGCGCCCGCTCGAGCAAATCGACGACTAACGGGAAGTTAAGTGATTAAGTGATTAAGTGAAATGGTTTCTGACGGAGAACCTCCCTGACTTGATTTGATTCCTCTGATCCTTCCGCGTCTGTGGTATATTGAGAACTCTATAATCACGATGCCTTGCTGTGTTTATTTGGATCATTAGTCCTAGAGACAAATATTACTGGGTTCAAAAGATTTTTTAAAAATGTTTTTAGCCCAGAGGAATGCCTGAATATACAAATATCTTAATAACTACTTGACATTTTTAAAATTTATGAATTAATTCAGCAACTGGAAAGCCATGTATAGCGGAGAAGCTCATTTTGTTTGTAATCAAAGGATATTTTAGGGCCTTCAACACTTACTGCTACAAAGTTATGGCAGTTCATTAGGAAACATATTTACTGTGTATCATTGACTTATGTAGTGTTAAGTATGTTAATTAAAAAGTAACCTGATTGGGGATAGTTTTTCTAAGAATTTAATGTGCTTTTATATTACCACACAACTTCCAAAGGGAAAAACTAATCTAAGATTCTCAAGTCCTGTCAGATTTTATTATTGTTCATTTGCTTTTAATATTTTAGCTCTTATTATCTGCCAGATATCATACTGCTTTCTATAAATGTAGGTGTCAGTGGGAAATAAGTTTTGTTCTCCAGAATCTCCCTGTCCGGGCAGATGTTCTTCTTGGTATCAGGGATGCTGGGACAGTTCCCACGTCCCCCAAGCTCTGGAGGACCAACCCCCAAGCACTGAGTTCAGGGAGTAGCTTCTGAGCACTTCAGCTTGAAGCCCCGAAACAGGAGTGAGGGCACTGCTTGCAGGCCACTTGTCTTGCACGTTTGGTCGCTGGCAGCACATATGGTGCTCTGGGTCTCATCAAGAGTCCTTGGGTGCAGAACTGGGGTTAGCCCTGAGGATGTAGCCTCAGAACTCCCCCATCTTTCCCCCGAATAACAATCATTTTATAGCCTTTGGAGAAAATGAGCATTTATGCTGCTTAATGTTGAAATATACTTTCCAAAGTAGTATGCCCAAAAGATTGCAAAGTAATGATCTGTGATGATAGAAACAGGGTTGTCTGAGGTGAGAGGGAGAGTTGGAAAGATCCCTTGTAATGTCTCAGGAAATCTTTTCCTAGAGCTCATGTGCAGATGCTCATAAAATTGTAGGAACAGCTTTGGCTTGGCCAGTCACTTACTTTTTTTTTTTGCTTTTGGGTCACATCTGGCAATGCACAAGGGTTACTCCTGGCCCTGTACTCAGGAATTACTCCTGGCGGTGCTCCGGGGACCATATGGGATGCCGGGGATCTAACCCGGGTTGGTCACGTGCAAGGCAAACGCCCTCCCCACTGGACTACCGCTCCAACCCCACACACTTACCATTCTTAAACTGATTATTCTTAAATAATGGACAAATTAAGCCAGTTTCACCAATTTGCTTATTAAATTTCTTAAATTTAAATTGATTAAATTTCTTCTTGCTGTAAATAGATCAAAGTATATTTAATTTCATTTATCTTAAACTTTCGTAGGTACTCTACAGAATAGGGAAGCATGTTATAGGTATAAGGAAAATTAATGTTATTGGTTATTATGTAATTAGCAAGAACTATTATGTGCTTGTATTAAACAGATGCTATTAAAGTTGTTCAGTGGGAGAATAATGCCAACTGTATATTTAATTTCAACTTTTATAATAGTTGTAATTACAATAAAAATAAACCTATGGGATTAAGTTTAGCAATGCATTTATTTATTTCTATATGTCTAAAATGTTTCACCACGTCACTAATATAAATTGCTAATGAGACAGTTTTTAAATCCTTTAATTGATATGTACTTCACGCTTCCCAGCTACTTCGTTTGAATTACATTTAAAGTGCCAGTGTTCATGTGTGGTTCATGGCTAGTATGTTTGACATTGATGGGTTAGGTTAGTATGACAGATGGTCAGAAGTTTAGCTGATAAAAGAGTAGAGATGTAAAAGTATGTGGAATTTATTGAGTCTTGACAGTTCAGCCGAACGTATGTGGACAGGAGGAAGAATCACCTCCCCATGAGGAGAAAGTGATGTTGAAACATAATTTACTGAAAATGGTCCTCGTAGTTTGAGCTCTTGAGAGAGGGTTTCACTTTATAATCTAGTGCTTGCTACTCTTAGGGAGAGTCAGTATATAATTTAAGGAGTGTCTAATAGTTTGCTATTCAGTAAATTTTCGGGAACAGTGGAGAAAACATTTCTAAAAGGGTAATCAGGTGAATAGTCATCTGTCAAGATACTCCACAGAAACAGACTTTTAAAATCCATGTGAAACAACCAAATCTCAGCGTGCTGGGCTCATGGCAGACTATCATTTACTAAGTTTTCTTGACCATCTCTTAAAGAAGCTTTGACGGTTTTGCTCTCCTCAGCCCTCACCAAACTTTCTGGACTAAGGGGGTCCTACTCTCTGCCCTATTTTATGTCCTCTTGTATTTATCCTTGGAGCACTGTTCCCTGCGGTGGGCTGCCACATCCTGAGGGTGCTGAAATGATCTGACTGAGGGAACAGGGCTAGCTTTGAGTGCCTCTTGTTTGTTTTTGCGTTTGTTTTTTGCAGTTCTCAGGGCTTCCTCTTGGCTTTGCACCCCGAGATCCCTTCTGCTGGGCTCAGGGGACCCTCGGGGTGCCAGGGATCAACCCCTCAGTTGCCTCCTGCAAGGCAAGCTTCCTACCCACAGTTTTATCGCTTGGGCACCCATGGGTACAAATGAGAGCACACTTTCACTTTCTGTTTTTTCACTTCCGGAAGGCAGATTTCCAGGGCCACTGAGTGGGTTTTTTTAAATTTCCCTGGAAAGGGCCATGGAGTCTGTAACTTAGAGCAGTGCCCCTGAGATGGTGGTTTCAGGCCCTCAGTTTCACTGATTTGTGGAGGAACGTGCGTGTCTAGGACGAGTGTTTTATTCCAGGACTGAGGAATGCTTTAATCGTGGCACTGTAATTACCTAGCCGGTCTGTCACTTTCACTTAGGGGATGACATTTATTCATTTATTCACTGAAATTACTACCTATCATCTCATCTGGGGAAGTGCATTTTTTGTGAACCACATCTGCTTCTGTGATTTCTAATGACTCATGTAAATTGATAAATGACTGGCACTTTGTTGGAGCCTCATTAAATAGTCTGCAGTTAAAAGCCCTGGGAATATTTACAAGCTGGGTTTGGTTATGCAGTGATTTTTGTCTGGTTGTGTTTTGGGAACCACACCCAGCTGTGCTTGGGGGCGAATACTTTGGGTTGCTTTGTTTGGGGCTCATATTCTGAGGTGCTCTTGGATCACTCCTGGCTGTGTGCTCGGGCTTAGGGGACCCTTTGTGGGGCCGTTCAGCCTCCTGCAAGCCCCCTACCCACTGCCCTCTCCCTGGTCTGCGGGGGGTGGGGGGATGGAGTATCACTATTACTGATTTTCCCTGGGCTGGAGTGATAGCACAGCGAGTAGGGCATTTGCCTTGCACGCAGCCAACACGGGTTCGATTCCTCTGCCCCTCTCGGAGAGCCCGGCAAGCTACCGAGAGTATCTTGCCCGCATGGCAGAGTCTGGCAAGCTCTTCGTGGCGTATTCTATATGCCAAACACAGTAACAACAAGTCTCACAATGTTGCTGGGCCTGCTCGAGCAAATTGATGAACAATGGGAGGACAGTGACAGTAACAGTGACTGATTTCCCCAAGCTAAATTTCTGACTGTCACGTAGGGTTAGATCTCAAAGGGAGGCAGCTGGGTGGAGGAACTTCACTCAAGATCGTGGCTGGTGTGATTGCAATACTGTTCCCGGGGTTGGTGGCAAGTTCCCGGGGTCCATGTCACAATAGTATAAGCAGAATCATACAGGCCCCCTGGCAGTCAGAGGTGGGAGGAGGGGGGAGAAGACCGCCCCCCAGTTGAGTCCACCCCGGTGAGTGTGTTGGACCCTGGGAGGGCGAGGGCTGCTTCTCTGGGCCCTGGGCGCTCCTGGGGGGAATCTGGAGAAGGCTCCAGAACCAGCCTCAGTTGGGCTCCAGAAGACGGCCCAGTTAGCTGCCTGGGTACTGATAACCCATGTGTCACTGTGGAGGTGTGTTACCAGGAGCACCTGTTGATTCCCGTGTGGGTGATTTGATTTGGAGAATACCAAGCTGCTTGCTTGCTTTTTCTCTTTCTTTCTTTCTTTCTTTCTTTCTTTCTTTCTTTCTTTCTTTCTTTCTTTCTTTCTTTCTTTCCTCTCTTTCTCCCTTTCCATCTTTCTCTTTCCTCTTTCTTTCTTTCTTTTTCTTTCTTTCATCTTTCTATTCTTTCATCTTTCTATTCTTTCTTTCTTTCTTTCTTCCTTTCTCTCTCTTTCCATCTTTCTTTCTCCTTCCTTCCTTCCTTCCTTCCTTCCTTCCTTTCCATGTTTTTCTTTCCTCTTTCTTTCTTTCTTTCTTTCTTTCTTTCTTTCTTTCTTTCTTTCTCTCTCTCTTTCCATCTTTCTCTTTCTTTCCTCTTTCTTTTCATCTATCTTTCTCTTTCTTTCCTTTCTCTCTTTCTTTCTCTCTCTCTCTCTCTCTCTCTCTCTCTCTCCCCCCCCCTCCCTCCCTCCCTCCCTTCCTTCCTCTTTCTTTCTTTGTTCCATGGGAAGGGGTTTATGCATGACTTTATTCTGATATAATTGCTGTTGGTTTTATCTCGCTTTTTAAATCCATGCAGCCTTCCTCTGTAATATCTTGCTTTTTTCCCCTGTCTTCTAGTATGAGCTGTGTAAAAATTTGAACTTCCTGCACTGCTTTGAAGTGGGGGATCACTTCTTTGTCTTTCTGGACTCTATTTGCACTGGATTTTCAATAACCCCAGAAGCAGCTGTGTAGGTGAAAGGTCTTTCTTTTACAAAGGAGGAAACAGAATGTCAGTTCCCCTTCCCTCCTTGAACCTGTCCCCTGCAGCAAGTGGCCTGCACTTCAGGCTTTCCTCTGTTTACATCATCTGAGGAGACTCTGGCAGCTCCAGGAGCTTCCCTTGGAGAAATCTGCACAAACCGAGTGACAGAGTGACACTTTCAAATTGTGCACGCGACAAAGCTGAATGTTAAGGTGTCACCAGTTGTCCTCATGAGCTCTGCTTGTTGCCCAATTTCCTGTAGAATCTAAAGTATCTAAAAATAATTTTAATAAAATTAAGTAATATTTAAGGCAGGACTCAGTGACAGTTGTCTGGTAAGTATAGAATAGTAACATTTTTAGTGAAAATGTTACATCTCTACATCTTCAGTGATGCAAATCTGAAACCCACAGAAAGGTGTAACGTAGTGTTAGTGTGATTAAAACACCCCATTAATCAGGTTTCGTTAATACAGAAGGATGCTATGTTAATAGGACGATTTTGGTGGATACCTCCTCTGGGTTAAAGTTAGCAGAAAAGTGATATTCAACTCCCAATGATACCGTGAAAACAAACCATTTGGCATCATATGGACAATGTTAAATATGCCTCACAGATTCCTTCATGATCTCCATAAATAATGAGACTAAGCATATATGTGAATATCTGCATATAAACATATCTGTTTAAACATTGGCATAGTTTGTTTTTTTTTACAAACATATTCTGTTCTGTTTTTACAAATATATTTACAAATATATTTACAAATATATTTACAAATATATTTAGCCAGGGGCGAGACCTCCAAGCCTACTGGGTTTGGAGTCGAGCATCTTCCATCCAGATCCTCCAAATTCCAGCAGGCGGGGGTCACACCCATCACCTGGTCCCCTGGCGCCGTGTAATCCTATCAGCGGCCAAGACTCAGAGACTATAAAATCCAGATACCGGAACCGCGCGGCTGCATTTGCGGCCGCGCGACATCTTATCAGAACTTTTTTTTTTATGACATCTTATTATCTCATTCCTACTTTGGACATACTTGCAGGCTATAGAATGTAGCCTGCCCACAGGGCAGAGTCTGGCAAACTCCCCGTGGCGTACCAAATATGCCAAATACCAGTAACAATGATGGGTCTCATTCTCCTAAAGAGCCGTGAATATAATCTCAGGGCTAGGATGAAAGAGATGTTACTGGGGCCTGCTCGAGGCAATCGACGATTAACAGGATGATGAAATGAATGAAAATGAAAATTTAGCCAGAAGTGGGAAAATTAATGTAATCTTTAAATAGAATGCTCTAGATAAAATATTTTACTTAAATTTGAATTATATTTTTATGATATTTTATGCCTTCTAAATGAACAACAATTGTATCATGGCAGAGTGTGTTTTTACTGTAGTTGTCTTGTGTGTTTTCTTATACTTCCCGTAAACGGTCAACTAAATGTTAAAAGCATCAGTCCAGTTGATAGACATTAATCACTTAATCACTTAACTTCCCGTTAGTCGTCGATTTGCTCGAGCGGGCGCCAGTAACGTCTCCATTTGTCCCTGTCGCGTGCTAGTGTAGCCCAATGGCATCTCTTCGCTCCAGGAACATGGAGGGCCTCAAACCGATCGTTCATGACCTTGACAAAGAAGTCTGACCATCTGGTAGGTGGGCGGCCACGCGGTCTCTTGACATCCCGTGGAATCCAATCAGTAACAGCTCTAGTCCAACGGTCGTCTTTAAATCTCATTACGTGACCAGCCCATCTGATTTTCGACACCTTGGCAAATGAGACAGCGTCCCTGATCCTTGATCGTCGACGGATGTCAGAACTCCGGATTCGTTCTCTCATTTGAGTGAAACGTGATATTCCAAGCATAGCTCTTTCTATTCTTCTTTGGGAGACCTGAATGGCGTTCTCATCTTGTTTGCGTAGGGCCCAGGTCTCTGAGGCATATGTTAATGCAGGAAGAACAGTGGAATCAAAGAGATGTGCCCGGAGCCGGAGGTTCTTCGTCCTCTTAGCTATTTCTTCGACGTTCTTGAAGGCGTTCCGATGGACATGGGAGTCTCCCGGTGGACGATTCCACAACGAAATAGACCACATCATATTCAATCGACGGTTTTGCCTGACTGATGTCGCTGTTGTCCCAAAATTTCGAACGGGATCGGACCACCGTCTCCTTCGTGCAAAATTCTACTTCACAGAGCGGGGAGAAAGGGCTGCAAAGTTCAAAAAGAGAACTCCCAGAACGACCACCAACTGGGAACTCTTTGGTACTATTGCGGCAACATGGGAAGATGCCATTGTTGACAACATTGACGAGGAATACGATCGACTGGTTCAGCACCTCCATGAATGTGCGAGGAACGCCAAGAGAGAGATAGCCACAAAAAGTCGCCTATCTTCGAAAACTCTTGAGCTAATTCGCCAGCGTGGTTTGGCGCATGCCTCAGGCAACCGCAAGCTAACGTCCGAGCTTGCAAAGCAGTGCAGAGATGCGATCAAGGAAGACCTCAAAGAGAGAAGAGCAGAAGTACTGGTAGATGCGGCAGAAGCCGGGAAAAGTATTCGTAACGCCCGCCTGTCCTTCGCCAACTATAAGACCAAGATGACTGCCCTCCGACGTCCTGATGGATCCATCACATCCTCCAGAACGGCAATGGAGAAGATTATCCATGACTTCTACTCAAATCTCTTCGATAGCCATGTCCACTTGCCGACATACCAAATTCCACAGGATGGGTATGTCGTTCCCAACGTTCTCCCCTCCGAAATCCGACACGCCATTTTGTCGGTAAAGAAACAAACAGCACCCGGCCCAGACAAGGTCAGACCTGAACACCTGAAGAACCTGCCGTCAGTACTCATCAATACACTGGCTCGGCTCTTCACTCGCTACCTGTCTGAATGCAAGGTTCCATCTCAATGGAAAACCAGCAGGACCGTACTACTGTTCAAGAAGGGAGACATCCATGACATTGGCAACTATCGCCCGATCTGCCTATTGTCTGTCATCTACAAGTTGTTCACTCGAGTCATCCTGAATAGGATTGGCAGAACACTAGATGAAGGACAACCATGTGAGCAAGCAGGGTTCCGCAAAGGATTCAGCACCATCGACCATATCCACACGATAACCAAACTCATTGAGGTTTCTCGGGAGTTCAAGATGCCGCTCTGCTTAACGTTCATTGATTTAAAGAAGGCCTTTGATTCTGTTGAGACGGAAGCGGTCATTGAAGCCCTAGCCAATCAGGGCATACAAGCCCAATACATCAGGATCCTCCGTGAGCTGTATTGCGGATTCACTACCAGGATCTCACCATTCTACAAAGAAGTGATCGTTGATGTCAAGAGAGGGGTGCGGCAGGGTGATACCATTTCACCAAAACTCTTCAGTGCCACCCTCGAGAACATCATGCGACGACTGGAATGGGAAGGAATGGGAGTGAAGATAGATGGTCGGCAACTACACCACCTCCGCTTTGCTGATGACATTGTTTTAATAACACCAAACATCAGCCAAGCGGCACAAATGCTGGCCGACTTTGACCGTGAGTGTGGAAAGGTAGGACTACAGCTGAATCTTACGAAGACAATGTTTATGAGAAATAGCCTTGTTCCTGACTCCCCATTCGCTCTCAATGGAACGACCATCTCCGAATGCAACAGCTATGTGTACCTAGGTCGAGAGGTCAACATGACAAATGACCTGGCACCCGAGCTGCGCAGGAGGAAGAGAGCGGCTTGGAACGCCTTCAAGAACGTCGAAGATAGACATTATTTATTATAATATAGCACTTCTTAGACACTTAGGACCTTTATATCACTGGAATAAAAATAAACTTCTTTTTTTAAATTTTATTATTATTATTATTTTCTCCCTGGGTTGGCTGAGTGCAAGGCAAATGCCCTACCCACTGTACTATCGCTCCAGCCCCTGGAATAAAAATAAACTTCTTGAAGGAGCCTTCTAGAAAGAGTGGAAGCATTTGAGGTCTTCATATGCCTTCAAAAGGTTTTTACTTCTGGGGTACTGGAGCAATAGCACAGCAGGTAGGGCATTTGCCTTGCATGCGGGCCAACCCAGGTTCGAATCCCAGCATCCCATATGGTCTCCAGGAGTAACCCCTGAGCATCGCAGGGTGTGACCCCAAAAAGCAAAAAAAGAAAAAGATTTTTACTTCTGACTTCTCAGCCATGCAAGTATAGAAATTTGTGGATTTCTCAAATCCTCATTGCATTGTTAACTGTTTGTTAGAGACTTTTTCACAAGTCGGGCTACCCCTGCAGTGCCAAGGGCTTCCTCCTAGCTCTGTGCTTTGGGCTCATGCATGGGGGAACCAGATGCAATGGTGAGGTTTGAACCTGGGAAGGCCACATGCCACGCAAGGGCCTTCTTTCCCTCTGGACTGTCTCTCCTCCCCCACAAAAGTTTTTTCTTTTTTTCCCATCATTGACAACTCTTATTGGGATCCATATGCTGCTGGGGGATTGAACTTAGCCCCCTGCATGCACACCCATGTGCTGTCGTGTGAAACATCTCCTGGTGATGCCTCTTGGTTCAACTCAAGCGCAGCCTACACCTTTCCAGAGCTCTAATTTTGTTAAAATTTAGAAAAGGTTGATTGTATTGCACAGGTGTATGCTTGTAGTAACATAGTATTTACACTTGAAGTGATTAAGAATGGAGACTTCAGTATCCGTGACAGGCACTTAGGAAGAATGTCTCTTTTGATAGTGAGTCTTCATGGCATTTGGTTGCCTATATAAGTTTAGTCAAGTCATTTTAGGGTTGAAAGTTTTTTCAGTTCTCACAAAGCACGGTCATTATGGAATTGAGAATTCAGCGTATATAGCTGGTTGGCATTTAAAATTTGGGACTAGTTACTGAGATGATTCTGTGAGTACGGTTTACCTTAGAAGCAAGACCCTCCAAAAACTGAACTGTAAAAGGTGGTGAATGCTTGGGGAAGTGGTTTTGATAAAAGCAAGTCCCTGGGAAGGAGAGCAGGCAGGGGCCAGGAGAAGCTAGAGTGTGGTCCTTGCAGCTGGACATGGAGTATTTCAGGAACGGATTACTTCACCCCCAGACGCTGTGCGTTGGGCTCAGGTAGGCTGAGACTAGCAGTGTCAAGAGTGTTCCGTGCGTTGTCAGAAACTGCTGAATTGAAAGTGATGATGAAAGTGCCTCGTTAGTGAGTGAATCATTTGGGGACCTTCCAGGTGGAGTGGCTCGGCCCGGCCCGGCGGTTCTCAGCTAACTGGTCCTGCCCTTTGGCTCCGCTTCTGAGGTTGGGAGCGGGACCAGGTTGAGGCCTTCCAGGGGTCACCCAGACAAACCCACTTTGGCTGCTTGCGCCTCTGGCCCGTTGGCTTCATTGAAGTATCTGTTCCTCTCTTCTCTCCATCCCTTGATAGGGTTGTTTGTTTCTAAAAGTTTTTGAAGTAGTGACCATCCCCCCACTTTTAATGCCTGGACCCTTGGGCCACCGGGGCAGTTCCTGCTGGCAGTGTGGGCCTGAGAGGGTTGTGACTGGGCAGGGCTGGTGTCACCTGGTACCAGGGATAAGACTGTGGAACGGGGAGGGCCTGTGTCTGCCACTCGGGACACAGTCCCGGCTGCTGGTGAGTTTCGGGACTTCTGTCTGCATCTTGGACACTTGCTTTTTCTCAGATGAGTCTTGTGCAGTGGTTTTGCTCCTGGCCAGTAAAGTCTGGACGTCGAGATGACTGTCCCTGACTCTCTGGGCTGCCGTTTCCCGGTGTCACTGATTTCTGCCACTTTCTTCAAGTCTTTCTTTATCATTGGAGCTTAGAGTTTCCTGGAGAGCAGAAGGTTAACTTTTGTTTGGTTATTTAGCTGGCCACTTGGCACATGGTTATTGAAGACTTCAGGCCCTCGGTGTGTGTTGAGATAAGTAGAGAAATAAATAATGTATTTTAGTTTCCTGCACAAAGCCCGGCTCTCACTGAGGTTGTCCGTTTCCTTCCTGTGTCTCGTTTCTCCCTTGCTCTTTGCTCTTCGCTTGTGTAATGACCTTGATCCCGTTTCTTCCTCTTGCCCTTTGGAGGCTGCCATGACTTTTACAGACAGGATTATAGCTTTGTAGTTCAATTTTAAAAATAATTTACTTAAAAAAATCAGCACTGTGATTTATAGTCTTGTTAATAACAGTTTCAGTCTGATCATGTCCCAAGTCCAAACCCATCACTATGTGGGCACGGTCAGATGCCCACAGTGTCAGCTTCCCGCAACCTCACATGCTCCTGAGCAAACTCAATCTCTACAACGAAATATTATGGTGTCCAGGACTCTCGACGATGCCTTCATGTTGTCTGCTCAGCCCCTCCCCCACCACTGCTCCTGCCTTCCCATGCGTCTCACTTCTGCTCTCTGGAGTCCAGAGTTTCCCATCATCTGGTAACTTCCGTTCCTGTCTTGCTGCTCCGTATACTGCAGATGAGTGGGATTCTGGGGACTTTCCCTTTTGTCTCCAATTCCTTCTCTCAGCATGATGCCCTCCAATCTATCCAAGTTGCAGCAGATACGTGATTTCATTCTTTCTTACAACTGCCTACTGTTACACTGTGTATACTCTGTGTGTGTGTGTGTGTGTGTGTGTGTATGTGTGTGTGTGTGAGACGAGGGTGGGATATGGGTGGGCCACACCCAGCTGTGCACAGGGCCTGCTCCTGAGTCGCTCCTAGTGACCCTGTGCCCCAAGTGTGGTGCCTGGCATTGAAGCAGGGTGAGTCATATGCGGGCAGCCCTGCACTATCTCTCCTGAGCTCGGTCATCTGAGTGTTTCCATATCCCAGCTGTTGTGTTCAGGGATGCAGTGAACAGTGCACTGCATGTATCTTGAGTTAGCATTTTGGGGGGTAGTTACCAGAAAGTGGGTCAGTGGGTCATTGGGAGTTCTGTTCTTGCTTCTTGGAAGAATCTCGATACCATTTTCCTAGAGGTGGAGCCTGGCAACATTCCCTAAGCAGTGGAGGGACCTTTCTCACCACTTCTGCCTCTACACAGCTCATCTCCGGCTGCAAGAGAGCCCCTTACCACCACCCTGAGACTTAGCTCCTTGCTTCAGTTTGTATTTCTCGAACAGTCGTTGCCCACGAACACTCTTTCATCTGCCCGCTGGCTATCCACGTGTCCTCTTCATGGAAGTGCCTGTTCATCTCCTCTCCCTATATTGTACGCAATTATTAGTGTTTCGTTGTTGAACTTTTCATCTTGTAAGTTGGGCATCATCTCAGGTCTGTGCTGAGACCCCAGTGTTGGTACTGTTACTCACATATTTTGATTTTGCTTATCTTGCTACTTCGAAGTAGAGTTTCTTTGCCTGTTCTAGAGGTGATTTAGTGTTACTTGTGCGGGTTCAGTAGCTGTGGGCTGCTTTCACTGTTTTCTGGGAAACATCCTACCACCACATCAGACCTGAGTGCTCACCCGCAGGATAGAGTATTCTCCGTGGGATGACTTTTCCACTGTACCCTTGGACTGCATTCATCCTGGGAGCTTATGGCGGTGCCCTCATAGTTCAGTAGTCTTTTCTTTCTCCCAATGCATAGGTTTCTGTCTCGGTCTTTGACTTTGGCCATTTTAGGTACTATCGTGTGTTGGTGCTCATCTAATTGGGTTTGTTCTGATGTCGATATTGTTCCACAAATCAAATGCATTCTTTCAGACGTCCTTCTTCTCATTTTGAACCATTGTTCATGGTTCCTCTACCTTCTACTTGGTCGACTTTTGGCTTGTGTCCTGTTCCGTGACCACTTGTTGTATTTCTGAGGGTTTCTTGAGGAGCAGTCAGTCCAAGGGGCCACTTCTGTGGATCCCCAGCCCAGCTGGGTGTCCCATCTCTTTGCCATCTCTTTGCTTGTTCTCTAATACTCTGGAGTTTTGCTTCAGAGTTCGCTTTCCGTGTTCTTCAGCTCAGCGATGTCTCCTTGTCACTGCAAAAAGGGTTGGTGCCTTTGGGGTTCCCTGAACCTCAGACATGAAACGCGCATGTACGACTCCTGGTGCTTCTTGGTCAGAGGCCGGGTTCCTTCTTTAACGGCTTCCAGGAGGTAGTTGAGGATCTTTTCCTGCCCTGTGGCCAGGCCTCATGCTGGGTGCTCTGTGCACACTGGACCCTTGCTGCCCCGTCCCTCCCTGTCCTGCTGTCCTCTTGGTCTGTGGCACACGCTCTGCCGTCACTGCGTCCCCAAGCCTGTCCCCAGTGCTTGCCTCTGTCCCCAAGGCCACAAGCTGGTGTGTGGGAACTGATGAGAGGCGAGAGGGTGGGTATCCTGCCCCAAGTCCAGGTGGGGAGGAATTTCTATTCCCGCCCCTTACTGTTCCCTTTGTGTTGGTGATGTCGGTGGGCCCCACGGGTGACTTATATGAAGCAGGGAGGAGAAAGACGGTCACTTTGTCCACATCCACCTCCGCCACCCGGGACCCAGGGTTACTGGGTTCTTGTCTCGCCTCGCAGAAAGGAATTTCAGGAGTAGACAGGCAGTGAAGTAAATAGATTTTATTTGGAGGGTTTTTGGAGGGGAGAGAGAGAGAGAGAGAGAGAGAGAGAGAGACTCAAAAGAGAACTCAGGCTTCTCCGAGGGCGGTGAGAGCCCCTTCACACACTCCAGCATTAGACATGAAAGCATGAAAGTCCACATCTCAAGAGGGGAAATGCGGGCGACACACGTGCTGAGGTGCCACATGTGCTTGGCCACGTGGATGCAAGCAGCATGTGAGCTCAGGCAGCATATGCGCGTCCTTCCTTTGTCCAAAGTGGCTTTATAGGGTTTCTTCAACCTGCCTCCACGTGGGGCTTCTTCCCAGGTCCAAGTCTGTTGCTAAGGAGGTTACCACGGGAGTTGGGGGTGGTGATGGTCTTCGTTGGGCCGAATCTCTAAAGTTTGAGATTGAGGGGGATGAGATTGAAATTGAGATTGAGATTGAGATCAGATTGAGGGGGAGGTTCGAGGGAATTCGAGGAATCTCCTTCATGGGGAGGGGCCCACTCTGCTCAGGGGCCACTGCTCAAGGTCTCATCCACAAAGTGGATCAGCCTTGGAATTTTCCTCCCAGAAGTTTTGCTGACCCGTTTCATTGTCCGAGGCCTTTCCCTTTCTACCTGCCTGCATCATTAGTGAGGTGGAGCCGAAGGCCACTCTCTGTGGTGGTCACCCCCTGGCCTTGCCCTCTCCCACCCCCTAGGACATGGGCTCAGCCCTTCCCACAGTGCTCTACCACTCTTGCTCCTGTTCTGGTGCTCAGAAGCTCGCACCTCTGCTGTTCTTTTTTTTTTTTTCTTTTTGGGTCACACCTGGCAATGCGCAGGGATTACTCCTGGCTCTTCACTCAGGAATTACTCCTGGCAGTGCTCGGGGGACCATATGGGATGCTGGGAATCGAACCTGGGTTGGCCGCGAGCAAGGCAAACGCTCTACCCGCTGTGCTATCGCTCCAGCCCTAGCTCTGCTGTTTTTGAGCTTCCTGCCAGCTTGCTGAGCGGTTCCTCGGGGTCTGTTTCCTTCCTGGTGATGCGGGGTGCTCCCGAGCACCTGGGCCGAGGGTCCCGGGGTGGCCACGCAAGGCTCAGGATTGCACGTGCCAGGCAAGGCCCTCGAGTGTCTGGTAGCCCCTGTCCTGGTAGGACCCAGCTGGCCCCGCGTGGACTTGCCCCTCCCGTGGTACCCAAGTGGAGCTGGCCTGGGTCACGGTGGGAGGCGGCACCAGTGTGTGAAATCTGAGTGGACGCAGTCAGTGGGGCTGGAGACTCCGTGCCTGGGTTTGGACAGACATGGGAATGGAGCATCCAGCTTCCCCCCGGGGGCACGTGGCCACTGCAGTGCCGTTGCTGTGTCGGTGACCTCGGCTCGCCTGCCCGCTGGTTCACCGGAGTTGATCAGGAGGGGACCCACGTTACGCTTCCAATATCTCGGGCCTGAAAAGTCACAGGGCCCCAGGGGAGGAGGAGCCCGAGAGCCCCAGTTGATTCTCTTCTTGATCATTACATGTTTCGATCAGAGGGTCTTTGAGTGTGACCCAGCCAGTATCTTTGCCTTTACTCCTGCATCCTCAGGGGCCGGAGAGGTAGCACAATGGGTAGCGCACACTCGCCTTGTTCATGGCCAGGCCGGGTTTCATCCCTGCATCCCATATGATATGTCCCAGAGCATCACCGGGAGTGATTCCAGAATGCAGGAGGCAGGAAGAACTTCTGAGCACTGCCGGGTATGGTCCAGAAAAACAAAAAATGAAAACAAAAATCCACATTCTCAGGGGCGGCAGGGAGGGTCTGGTGCTTCCCCTGCGTGTGGGTGATGCACTTCTGTCCTCGTCACCCCACAAGGTCCTGGGGCATCGCTGGGTGTGGCCCCCAATGCCAAAGCCAGACCCAGAAAACCCAGAGCTCCAGTTTCAGTCACTCTCCTCATTTCCGGCCCCAGATGTCATAGTGGACATTTATCGCTAATAGAAATCGTGCTTTGCTGGGCAGTAGACACAGAAGTGTGGATTGTTTTCCTGGTCCTGCTAGTTGCATAGGAAATTTGGAGTGTCATTTAATTTCAGATACGGTGGTGGCCCTTGCAGGTTTTCTGAGTAGGAATTTTTATGGAACTCAGTATGACTTTCATATGCAAAAAAGCGCCTCATCAATACCAAATACTCCAGTGACTAGTTACTTAATGAAACACTAGAAATGTAAGTGTTCACATTACCTCTAGGAATTAGCGATGGGAAAACAGATGCAAGGGAAACTAGAATAATAATGGCTGTTAAATAAAGAGACTGCTGCTACTGAATGTTTTTCTATGCCTGTGTTTTCTTTGAGATCGCCTAAAGTAGGTCGTTACAAATATTTGATCTTAACACTTAAGTAAAAATAAAATTGGAGAGAAACCCACTCTTGTTCTTCTACACAATCTCCTTTGTTTTTTTTTTAATTTTTGTGTGCCATTTTTAATATCAAATAGGAATGTTTTTTTTACATTTCTGCATTTCCTTTTGATTTTGGAAGAAAATATCAATGGCTTAAGATTTTGGATGGAAATGACCTGACTCTATAGATATTTAACGTGCTATGCTTTTTCCAGTGGCCTTTTGCCATTGTTCTTGGAAAGATTTTAATAAAAAGGATTTCTGAAATCTCAAGAGAACAGAAGTAAGGCTTGATGGATTTCAGCATATATTAAGTGTATATCCTGGATGAGACGAACGATGTGATACCCAACACAGCTGGTACCTTTCCCTGCCCATGTATCTCTATCTGCGAACCCATCTTGTGTGTTTGTGACAGAGACGACATTGATGAATCACTTTAATTTTCAGGGCAACAGACTGTTTGCCAGGACTATCTATAAAAACCAGCTAGATCTGGACCCGATCATTAAAGATATGTGTAGAGTTTCATAAACTGAAACAGACCAGAAATAATTTACACGTATTCTTAGATTAGAAATATATTGAAATGCATGTTTTACCATTCTCTGGATTCTTTAATCTGTTTTTTTTTCTTTAAATGAAAAGATGAATACCTATGTAAGTGTCCCATTTTAGTCATTTGGTAAAATTAATTGTGATATCATTTGACTTTTTAATTTGTGTGTGTGTGTGTTTTGGGCCACACCCAGTGAATCTGAGAGGATAGTTCCAGCTCTGCGCTTAGGGATTACTCCTGGCAGGGTGTGGGGTCCCTCTGGGACGCGGGGCACAACCCCAGGGCTGCCACACTCAAGGCCAGAGCCCTGCCTGTTGCATTATGCCTCTGACCCCAGCCCTTTAAATTATTAAAGATACTTTAAAAGTGGAATCTGTATAATTAGGACTTGATTTTTAGAGAAATAGTATCTTTTGGTCATATGTTTAAACTTAGGAAGTCATGTTTTAAGAATAGTTATGGTATCAATTTTTAACCAAAGTAATTATGCATTTGGTGAGGAACATAAAAAAAAGATACATAAACTCTCAGAAGTCTGTAAGATTAGTCTGTAACAGATAGCTAGGTTGGTATAAGAATTGAAAGAAGTTATGTAGAAAGAAGTTGCATGGAACAGATAGAAGTCATGTTCTCTTGATACTTCGAATGTGAGAAGTCATATATATTTTTAAGTTTATTCAAGGCAAACATCAAAATTTGCATCACTAGCTATCTTTTTTTTTTCTTTTTGGTCACACCCGGCAATGCACAGGGATTACTCCTGGCTCTGCACTCAGGAATTACCCCTGGCGGTGCTCAGGGGACCATATGAGATGCTGGGAATTGAATCCGGGTCGGCCGCGTGCAAGGCAAATGCCCTACCAGCTGTGCTATTGTTCCAACACCATCACTAGCTATCTTATCTATGATATAAGGTACTTCTATGAATTTGAGGATGAAAATAACCGTTCTAATATATACGCCCTGTATTTTCAGGTCCTGTCTGCATTAAACAGAACAGTGTAACCAGCACAGATTGATTGGATTTGCTGCTTCCAAATGCCTCCGTTGTCACGTTTTGATCCCAGAAATTCTGAAGATCAAGTCTCAAAACGTAAGACCTTTTAAATCTGTTTATTACGTAGTATCGGTAAATGCCTCTCGCAGTATGAATGACCTAACCTTTTCGCCCATAGATTGGCAGAGGGCGTGGGGAGGGTTTTATAGCTCCTGCCTCTTTCAGCTTAGCTGGGACAGCACAGAGATGAAACCCTTGCACCTCCGACGAGAAGTTGGGTCCCTTCGCTTGGCATCTGCTGTAGCCCAGGCTGGGCTGATCCTTGCTGCTTCTGCTTATGGCTAATTGCTTAACTGAACAAAATGTGACTCTGCAGTGACAACTCACAGCCATCCCCCAAAGCAACCCTCCCATTTCTGGCTTATCTGTGTACCAGCCTAAGGGTAATTTGTGGATTTTTAGAGCAGCGAGGCAAGTGCGTCCAGACATCAAAAAGTCCGGACCAGCGTAAGAAAGTCAGTGGGTGTAAGGCACTGCTTCCCAGGGGATGGTGTCTACAAGACATAATCTTTCATTAACAGGAAATTGTGACTGGCTTCCTAAAACTCCTGAGGTCTGAGATGCTCAGTTCTTCCAGGTATATTTTGAGGTATGCCCACAGGCTTCTGGCTGGGACCTTTGGCTCTGTGGCACCCCCGTGTTTATGGAGGCGAGGGACACACCTCACTGGCCATCGCGGGAAGGATGTTGTGTGCTCTTGGCAGGCTTTGGCGAGGCTAATGATAGCTCAACCTGGTCTCTTGCTGTCAAGTGATGAACACTCCCCCTTCATTTTTGTTTTTTATTCATTTTGTTTGGGGACCACATCTGGTGGCACTCAGGAATTACTTCTGGTGGGTTTGGGGTACCCTATGGGATGTCCGGGATCATACCTAGGTCTGCCACCTGTACCGGCAAAGGCCATCCCCACCATCTTGTTCAGCCCCACCCCTTCCTCCTCCTCCTCCTTCTCCTCCTCTTCCTCCTCTTCCTTCTCCTCTTTCTTCTTCTTCCTTCTTCTTCTTTCTTCTTCTTTTTGTGAATGATCATTTCCAAAGATCTTTCTTCAGTTTGAGAAAGTGGAATACTTGTCACTTGCTTTTTTATGGTTTAGCTCTGTGGTCTTGCCACTGGAATCGCTGCCTCATGCTAAACTTCGGTAAACATCTGTCCAGTAGGGGGAGGGGGAACACCCATGCATAATCTGAACCATATCCACGACCGATGGGTGGAACGCGGCACACATGTATGAAACATAGTCCAGACAGAAACACTTCGAGTGGGAAAGGGGATCTGGCCTAGGAGCACTGCTGAGAAATCATGCAGTGTCCCATCCTTCAGTTGGAATGTGCGCCAACCTTAATGGTAGCATTGTCCTCCCGTTGTTCATCGATTTGCTCAGTGGGCCCAGTAACATCTCCTTTGTGAGGCTTGTTGTTACTGTGTTTGGCATAGCAAATATGTCACGGGTAGTTGGCCAGGCTTTGCTGTGCGGGCAAGGACGAGATACTCTCCGTAGCTTGCCGGGCTCTCTGAGAGGGGCAGAGGAATCGAACCTGGCTCGGCCGGGTCAGCGGTTTGCAAGGCAAATACCCTACCGCTGTGCTATCACTCCAGCACGACCTTAATGGTACACACAAAATTAAGTACACACACGCTACGCTGTGTGACAGAGGCACCGTTTATTTGAGAGTTGGTGGTCAGCTGAATGGAAGGGAAAACACACCTTGAACGACCAGGCCCAGAATTTGATCTCCCATTTGACCCAGTTATAGCACTCCTGGGAATATACCCTAGAGAGGCAAAAAGGTATAGTCGAAGTGACATCTGCAATTGTTTGTTCATTGCAGCACTCTTTACAATTGCCAGAATCTGGAAAAAACCTGAGTGCCCGAGAACAGATGACTGGTTGAAGAAACTCTGGCACATTTACACAATGGAGTACTATGTAGCTATTAGAAAAGACGAAGTGGTGAAATTTACATACAAGTGGCACTACATGGAAAGTATCATGTTAAGTGAAATGAGTCAGAAAGAGCGGGATAGACACAGAAAGATTGCATTCATCTGGGGAACATAAAGCAACAAAACAGGAGACTAACACCCAGGAATGGCTGAGATTAGTACCAGGAATTTTGCTCCATGACTTGAAGGCCAGCCACATGTGCTAGGTGAAAAGGAAGCTCAGATGGAGAAGAGAGCACCAAATAAAGGGTGTTGTGAGGGCCCTCCCAGGGTGGGAGAGACATGCTAAAAGTAGTCTATAGACCAAACATGATTGCCACTCAATGCCTCTCTTGCAAAACACAGTACCCAAAAGAAGAGAGAGAGAACAAGGGGGAATACCCTGCCACAGAGGCAGGGTGGGACGGGGGGTGAGGGTGGGGGGGATGCTGGGACCCGTGGTGGTGGAAAATGGGCACTGGTGGAGGGATGGGTACTTGATCATTGTATAACTGAAACCCAAGCACAAAAATTTGTAAGTCTATAACTGTACCTCATGGTGTTTCACTAATAAAAAATAAAATAAAATAAAATAAAATTAAAAAATTTTTAAAAAAGACCAGGCCCAGTTCACGTGGCCTGCATTTGGGCCATGATGTACCAAAGTACTTTTTCCCCAGAACCTTCTTTCCGAACTCAGAGAGGCTCAGGCTTCTGATGAGTGTGATACAAGAGAGCCATTTCAAAAAGACTTGGAACTTGAAATACTCCTTGATCCGTTGCAGTCTTTCGTGTCCTTGTAATGGGTTTTCCCTCTCCTTGCCCTTCAGAGTTCATGCCACCACATTTAAGCACTGCATTTGGCCATGGTGGCGTCGTGCTGGTGTGCATAGTTGAGAGGATGACTGGGCTGAGGGCCATGGCTGCTGTTCTCAAGGCAAGTTAGAACCTGACTGGGTTCACACGTTGCCTGGAGAGCTTGGCTTTGTGCCTTGGCTGTTGCTCACATCAGACTCTGCCGTGTTTTTTTTTTTTTCCTCTCCCCATGACTTTCCTTATCTTTTTCTATAGAAAACTATTTACTTAAAAAAAAAAAAAGAAAAGAAAGAGAAAGCTTGTCTCAGCATATTGTTTCCAGATTCAAATCTTGGAATCAAGGTTTTAGATCACACAGCTCGCAAGTGATATTTTCTATTGGCGTATAAAATTTGATTTTTCCCCTTTGGTTCCCGTAGCTCTTTGAAAATAATTTTTACCTTATTTTAGTTTATAACTTCAATATTTGCACGTGCCTCTTTTATGATGATATCTTTCATCTCAAGATTCTCTTAAAATGTAGTGTGTGTTCCCCCCCCTCACTCACACACACATACACACACACACACACACATATCCCTCCCTCCCACCACACACTTTTGGTTTGGGGGCCATAAACATTGGTGCTCAGGGCTGACTCCTAGCTGTGTGCCCAGTAGTCACTCTTGGATCAGACCCTACTTGGCCATATGAGACACGAGTGTCTCATCACTGTACTGTCAGTTAGACATGGGCCCTGCCTTCTGCGTCTTTTGAATCTGAAACTCTTATGGGGCCAATAGTAGATCACGTGCATTTTGGCACCTACACAGCCTACCACCAACCTGTTCTCCACCTCCCCAGAGCTAACCGCTTACAAAAGGGTAGCAGGTTATTGCATACAGGGGGATGGGGGAATGGGGGTGGGAGGGATACTGGGATCCGTGGTGAGTCTGTAGAGGAAACACCAGGCGTAGCAGAACATCTTTGCAGATCTTGTATATAACAAAGTTCTGATGTGTGCCATATCTATAATAGATTTCTGATATGAATATCAAATATCACGGGGCTGGAGCGATAGCACAGCGGGTAGGGCGTTTGCCTTGCACGCAGCCGACCTGGGTTCGCTTTCCAGCCTCCTGTGTGGTCCCCCGAGCACTGCTGAGGTAATTCCTGAGTTCAGAGCCAGGAATAATCCCTGTGCATTGCTGGATGTGACCTAAGACCCCCCCCCCCAATAGCACTGTAGCTCTGTCCTCCCCATTGTTCATTGATTTGTTCAAGCAGCCACCAGTACTGTCTCCATTGTGAGACTTGTTACTGTTTTTCGGCATATAGAATATGCCACGGGGAGCTTGCCAGGATCTGCCATGTGGGCGGAATACTCTCGGTAGCTTGCTGGGCTCTCCAAGAGAGGTGGAGGAATCGAACCCAGGTCGGCCGCGTGCAAGGCAAACACTTAACCTGCTGTGCTATCGCTCCAGCCCCCCTCTAAAAATAATAATAATAGTCAAATATCAGAATGCCATGTTGCTATATCTTCGTTGACCCAGTTGATATCAAGTATTTCTCAAATAATCACTGCATCTGGAATGAATGTGACCTATACCATGTATGCAGGTGAGGTCTGAGCTGTCGAAGTGGGCACCAGGAGGTCGTCCCTGCCCTTCTCCTGGTCGCGCCTGATGGCGAGTCAGGCTTGAAGCCCTGTCCCCGGCCACCCCTGAACTATGGCTGTGCAGGACTCCGGGACCTGAGGCTGCTGCCCCGTGCACTGGCGTCACCCCACCCGCTGCTGTTGGTACCACCCCTGCTGTTGCAGTGACTGCACTGCCAGGGCTGGGTGCCCGCGGGGAAGTGGCTGCTCTCAGGTGTAACCGGCTCTTTGCTGCAGATCCTTTCTTTGCCTTTTGGGGTTAGCCTTAAGTCAGCGGCGTCTGCAATGAGGGGTGTTGGGAATGATCTTTTCTCTCCCGCACGCCGGGGACAGCCCGCCTGGAACCAAACACGCACTTGGCTTCTATCAGCTTCTCTCTTCCCGAGAGGTTGCTTGTCCCCAGAGGCGCTTTTTTCTCCTCTCGCAGTGTCCAACTTCCCCTGGAAACCGGAACATAAACACTGCAGCCTGGGGTGAACGTGGCTGTCTCTGATGTGCCCGCTTCCACGGCAGTGAGATGCTGTCACTGAAGAACCCGCGGGAGCGCAGATCCTCTGGGCCACAATACACACAGTCATCTGTGCACACGTGAAATCATGTCATACTTACTGCTTACTGTTAGATAAGTATGATGTGAGTATAAACAGATTGGCTCTCTAAAAAAAGTGTGATTTCGACAAACACCCAATAGGAGAGAGAGAGAACAAAAGGGAATGCCCTGCCACAGAGGCAGGGTGGGATGGAGGGATGGGGGTGGGGGGTGGGAGGGATACTGGGATCCGTGGTGGTGGGAAATGGGTACTGGTGGAGGGATGGGTATTTGATCATTGTATAATTGAAACCCAAGCACAAATATTTGTAAATCTTCAACTGTACCTCATGGTGTTTCACTTACAAAAATTAAAAATAAAAATGTAAATGATGGAGAATGAGCACTGGTGGAGGGATGGGTACTGGATCATTATATAACTGAATCCCAAGCACAAAAAATTTGTAAGTCTACAACTGTGCCTCATGGTGTTTCACTAATAAAAATTTTTTAAAAAGTGTGGTTTCGGTATGACTTGTTGGAAAAAAAAATTAGTAGATCAGAGAAAGTCAAATTGTTCTTTAAAGGCTTTATAAGACTTATAGGACTTATAAGGAAAGTGTAATTTTAATGGTGAGGTGTTTGGGGTAGTTTTGTTTTTACTTTTGTTTCCAACTTTTAACGCAGAAGCAGGAAAATATGGTGACAAGTATGGAAACATGGAATTTCCTAAGACTGCATTAAGAACTTGCAGACTAAGTTTTTTTTTCCTAAGCAGCAGGAAAAGAATGTCACCTTTTGAATTCTTTATTATAGTTGAAGGAAATGCCTGTTGGAAAATTTTAATTGGAAAAGCACATGGGGGTGGGGGGGTTGGAGATCTCTTGAGTTCTATGCCAGAGCTTTTAAAAGAATTTCTTGAAGTAGGCAGAAAAAAATGTATCAAGATCCTGGTTAAGATCTCTTTCATCCAAGATGTTAAGGATAAAGAGATTTTTTTTTGGTTGTTTGTTTGATAGTCGTTGACTTCATAGCTCATATATGAGTACAATATTAGGAATCTCTCATTGGTTCCTAAAAAAATGTTAAGTCATGCATTAGATTAGTATTAGTTTTTAATCCTTACTAAGCAATCCAGAAGTTGATCTCATTAGTTCGAAAATTAGAACAGAGGAAAATAATGATTTGGAAAAGAACACGTTGCATCTAGGCCCTCTTTGGGGAAGTAGAGGCGGTGCTTTATGGTGCTACGGCACGATTTGGAAAAAATAATGAATTTTCAAAAATTCAGGACTGAGAGCAGTTTCCTGATGCTGCGATGTTGTTAAGTACCAACTGCTCTGATCCAGGCAGCAGCGACTGTCCAGCCCTGCCCTGTGCCCTGAGAACTTTCAATCCAGAGGTTTTCAAGGACAGGTTGCCCATCTCCTACCCCAGTGAATGCTGCTGGTTAATATACAACCATTTTTCCCTAATCAGAGCTGTGTCCCACTCCCTGGGGTGTTTGTTAAAGTGACAGTGTGTTTATCAGGTGGCAGGAACTGAGCATTCCAGGGTGAGGTGCTGCTAGTGAGAACCTGCATTGTCCCCGAGTGCTGAGGAGAAAAGGAAAATGCTGTCAAAATACAATGTTTGTAAAGAAAGAAAAAACGCTGCAGGTCAAAAAAGCCTGGTGTTCCTTTGAAGTCCTGGGGCTCTCTCTGATTGGCAGTTGGTTGTGTAGGATAGAAGGGTGTGTCGGGGAGGTACGGAGCTCCCCGACTCTGAACCCCAGACACGGCGTGCCAGCCCGGCAGCCTGCCTGGACATCTGTTAATCTTCTCTGAGACTTGCTTCCTTTAGATTACAGAAAGTTCTTAATGAGTTAGAGCTCCGGGGCCTTGAAAGAGCTTAGCCTGGCGTTCTGCAAACGCTTTGCAAAGGTCAGCCAGGAAACGTCTGCTTTACCAAAAGCAGGGACAGTGCAGCAGGTAACAATTTTCGTGAAGTGCTGTGCTTTTTAGCCGGTTCTGTTTGCAGCCTTAAATTATTTTCTATTTCTAGATGATATTAAACCCAGAAACAGCTCTTTTGTCGAACGTGGCTTTTTTTCTGCCAAGCCGAGCTGCACTGACCACTGACTCACGTGTACTGAATCTCTGCCTCTCTGTCTCCCTCTCAGATAATCAAGGATGGAGTTTAGGAAAAAAACTTCCGTTGATACTGAAACCACAACCTTTGTTTTCTCTCTCTTGGGGCTCTGTGAAGAATAAGCCACGTTATCCTTCACAGAGATATTTTAGTTATTGTGTCGGGGAGCTTTGCCGTTCAATAATAAAAACATGTTTGGGGAATTCTTTCACATAATAAAATGTGCACTGTCGGCATTAATTCAGAGAAGATGCATTGCCGTGTAGACGTGGCAGCAGCTCATCTGGCAAATGGCAGTATTCTTCTGAAGGCTGCAGCCCCAATATTGATGCCTTCTGTGATCCTGGGCCCTACACTCCACTTGACACATGCTCTTTGACACAGAGACAGATGCCTTTCTGTGAACATTTGATTATTACCATGTCCATGAAGCTTAAACCGTAACTATCTGTTGCTTCAACAGGTTCGCTTGATACTATTATCTATGATCCATTTCTAACTTTACCAAGACATAGACTCCATATTTTTATTTATTCTGGGAAATAGCTAGAAGCGAATGGAGTTTGGGTTCTGTGCTTGCCTTGGTGTTGACGTTGGCGCTGGTGATGTATACGGAATTCTCACGTCCCCTCCACCCCCCAACGCGTCCGCGCCCCTGACTGTGGCCCCAACCTCCTCTTCCTCTTCACCCTCCCTCCATGCCCTTCCTTTCTGTGATTCGGGGCCTTTGGAATCTTGGTTCTGTCCCCTTGTTGTTCTGTATTGCAGGTCTCGTGAGAAGACCAAGTGCTTATCCTCTTCCTTCTGACCCCCGGCAAGCACAGTGTCCCCCACACAGTCCTGGATAGTTCAGGTGTCCCTTCGTTGGTGCTTCATCGCTTTCCCTGGTGATGCTGATGATACCACAGCTTTGTCCCCACCCTCTGTGGTCTGAGCTTCATCTTGTTCCCAAGTGCTGAGGTCGTGCTAAGTGCCACAGTGAACACAGACACGCATATGGCTTTTCAAGCGCATGGTTATGGCTTCTGCCGCTGAATACCAAGGCGTGGAATCACTGGGTCCTCTGGGAACTATGTTGCTAGAGTTTTTTAATTTCAAGAAAAACCATACTGTTTTTCTTAGGGTCAATCATACAAAATTCCTACCAGTGAATAGCACAGTAGCACTGTCCTCCTGTTGTTGATTAATTTGCTCGAGCGGGCACCAGTCACGTCTCCATTGTGAGACGACTTGTTATTGTTTTTGGCATAGTGAATACACCATATGGAGCTTGCCAGGCTCTGCCATGTGGCGGGAGACCCTCATAGCTTGCTGAGGCTCTTGGAGAAGGGCGGAGGAATCGAACCCAGGTCCACCGCGTGCAAGGCAAATGCCCTACCTGCTGTGCTATCTCACTCCAGTCCACCAGTGAATAAAAAATATTATTTTTTTGGTGTTTAGGGCTTACTCCTGGCTCTGCGCTCAGGGATTGCTCTGTGTGGGTCTCCGGGGACCATCTGGGCTGCTGGGGGTTAAACCTGGGTGGGCTGTGTGCTAGTCCCTTGCTGGACTATGCTCTGGTGCCTGTTCATATTCAATATGCCAAATGCAGTAACAACAAGTCTCACAATGGAGACGTTACTGGGCCCGCTTGAGCAAATCGGTGAACAACGGGAGGACAGTGACAGTGCTGATGGTATATGAGACCTTATTTTTGACATTTTTGGCGGTGGGTGGGGGGCGCCAAGTCACACCAGCTTCGCTCAGTGCTTACTTCTGTATCAGTACTCAGGACTCATTCCTGTTGGTGCTGCAGAGAGCTGCCCTCAAGCCTCGGGATTCCAGTACTTGGCCCATTAAAGACGTTCATTCATTCAGACATTCATTCATCATTCAGAACTCTATGCTGTCCAGGCCCTGATGAATGAGTAATGGAACTGTTGTGAATGCAATGGAATACAAGGGGATAAAAATCTTGCAATTTGAGGCGACTTGTGTGGAACAGGGATATCAAGCCAGAGGTGTAAAAAACTGTGCACGCAGAAGGTTGTGTGTTCGCGGGCTCACTGGACGGTGAGACAGTGCCGTCCAGTCCGCTGTGTGTGGCTGGGACCGGGACGGCTGTTGGCCAAGGGCAGACGAAGGAAGAGACGAGGGCCAGGCCGGTTGATCTTAGTGGCAGTTTATTACCAGGAAGTTTATCCCGTAGAAGAAATTTATGTTATGGAGGGCCTAGGTTCTCTCAAGCTCACGTTCCCCTTGCTAGTCTCTCCGTGGTCCATCTTTCAGCCCTGCTCTCTCCTTCTCCAGCTCCCCTCTAGTCTGGGCTGACACTCCACCCAGTCAGGTAGCCAAGTCAACATAAGAAAGCCCTTCCTGACTGCCCAAGGGCAAAATACCTCTTAAGGTGTTTTTCTCTTTTCCTCAGTCCAATAAACTATCAACTGTTCCTGAGGTTATGCAGGAAGGACAGAACAGTGTTATCCTACACAGAGGTGGAAGGACAAAGACAGGACAATCTCTCTTCTCCCAGGTCTACAGAGAAACACAGCAAGGGAGCGGACAGGACAAGTCCATGGTAAATCGGACACAGATACAGACCGAGAGGGACAGAGTGTTGGGGACAGGAGGATGGGGGCGCTTAGGGTAATGCGAGTCACACGGGAGCACGGGTGGAAGGTTTGGAGTGCCTCGAGAGTGAAGGAGGGCCGTCCCGGGATGCACGGACACCATCGCTGTCAGTCATAAGCTCTGGAGGATGGGGGAGGCAAAGAAGGCCACATTGGGGGTGACAAGTAAAGGGATGGACGCGTATGGGCACTGCATGATGTAGAATGGAAACTGGACAGCAGTACCATCAATTTGACCACCATCTTATCCCTATTAGCTAAACTTTTCTTTTAATTTGAATAATTTAATATTCACCCATGACAAAATCCTCACCAAACTATAGAGGGATCACTTGATCTCTTGACATCCCGTTACTCATATTATGGAGGGCCTAGGTTCTCTCAAGCACAAGTTCTCCTTGTTAGTCTCCCGGTGGTCCATCTTTCAGCTCGAGCGGGCACCAGTAATGTCTCCATTCTTCCCTGTCACATGCTATTGTAGCCCAATGGCGTCTGCTTGTTCTAGGAACACGAAGAGCCTCAAACTGATTGTTCAGGGTCTTGAGGAAGAAGTCTGACCATCTTGTAGGTGGGTGGCCACGCAGTCTTTTGACGTTCTGTGGAATCCAGTCGGTAACAGTTCTCGTCCAGAGGTCGTCTTTAAATCTCATTACGTGACCAGCCCATCTGATTTTTGACACCTTGGCAAAACTCCGGATTCTTTCTCTCATTTGAGTGAAACGTGATATTCCAAGCATAGCTCTTTCTATTCTTCTTTGGGAGACCTGAATAGCATTCTCATCCTGTTTGCGTAGGGCCCAGGTCTCTGAGGCATATGTTAATGCAGGAAGAACAGTGGAATCAAAGAGATGTGCCCGCAGCCAGAGGTTCTTCATCTTCTTAGCTATTTCTTCGAAGCTCTTGAAGGCGTTCCAAGCCACTCTCTTCCTCCTGCGCAACTCAGGTGTCCGGTCATTCGTCATGTTGACTTCTCGACTAGGTACAGATAACTGTTGCATTTCGTTCCGTTGAGAGCGAATGAAACCTCAGGAATGAGACCATTTCTCATAAAGTCTTCATGAGATTCAGCTGTAGTCCGACCTTTCCACGCTCACAGTCGAAGTCGGTCAGCATTTGTGCCAGTTGGCTGATGTTTGGTGTTATTAGAATGATGTCATCAGCAAAGTGGAGGTGGTGTAGTTGCTGACCGTCTATCTTCACTCCCATTCATTCCCATTCCAGTTATCGCATGATGTTCTTGAGGGTGGCACTGAAAAGTTTAGGTGAAATGGATCACGCTGCCGAACCCCTCTCTTGACAGGGATGATTACTTCCTTGTAGAATGGTGAGATCTTGGTAGTGAATCCCGTAATACAGCTCACAGAGGATCCTGATGTATTGAGTTTGAATTCCCTGTTTGGCTAGGGCTTCATGACTGCTTCCGTCTCAACAGAATCAAAGGCCTTCTTTAAATCAATGAACATTAGACTGAGCGGCATCTTGAATTCCCAAGAAACCTCAATGGCTTGATTATCATGTGGATATGGTCGATCGTGCTGAATCCTTTTTGAAACTTGGCTTGCTCTCATGGTTGTCCTCCATCTAGTGTTCTGCCAATCCTATTCAGGATGACTCAAGTGAACAGCTTGTAGACGGCAGACAACAGGCATATCGGGTGATAGTTGCCAATGCTGTAGATGTCGCCCTTCTTGTACAGTAGTACAGTCCTGCTGGTTTTCTATTGGGATGGAAACTTGCATTCAGACAGGTAATGTGTGAAGAGCCGAGCCAGTGTATTGATGAGTACTGATGGCAGATTCTTCAGGTGTTCAGGTCTGACCTTGTCTGGGTCTGATGCTGTTCGTTTCTTTACCTACGAAATGGTGTGTCAGATTTTGGAAGGGAGAATGTTGGGAACAACATATCTATCCTGCGAAATTTGGTATGTGGGCAGGTGGACATGGCTATCGAAGAGATCCAAGTAGAAGTTATGGATAATAGAGGGAAACTTCCTATATTAATTTTTTTCTAATAAGTATGTTTTAAAATTTTTAAAAAATTTTAAATGAATCACTGTGAGGCACAGTTACAGACTTACAAACTTTCATGCTTACATTTTAGTCATACAATGATCGAGTACCCATTCCTCCACCAGTGCCCATTCTCCACCAATAATGATCCCAATATCCCTCCCGCCTCCCCCACCCTAGCTAAACTATTTTTTAAAAAGATATTTGTGATCTGTTCATCGCAGCACTATTTACAATAGTAAATACCCAGAAATAGCTCCTGTGCCTACTAAATCAGTGGAGAAAGAAATAGAAATATATGTTTAATGAAATATTGTTGCGCTATGAGAAAGGAGGAAATATGTCATTCTTCTGCACTTAGATGGAACTGCAGAGTGTCATGCTAAGTGATTTCAGTTGGAACGAAACAGAAATAGGTTGAATGCCCTCACTAATTTGTGGGATGTACTGAACACAAACACTGAACGTCATCCCCATTACAAATAATTTTTGAGAAGTGTTACTGTTCTTTTTTTTTTCAATTAAAAGTTTCTGGGCTACTTTTAAATTAAAAATATCTGGAATCTGGAGAGATAGAACAGCGAATGAGGTGTCTCTCTTGAGTGTGGCTGACCTTGGTTGGATTCCCAGGACCTCGTATGGTCCCTGATACTCAGCATGAGTGACCCCTGAGCACAGAGCCAGGAGTCAGCCCTGAGCACCGCTGGGTGTAGCCTAGCCCAGCCCACTCCCCAGCCTAAAAAAATAAGATTAAAGTTTCTTTATAGCTGCACTCCCCAGACTTAAAAGTAAAAATGATTTTCTATATTTTGTTAGAGTCATTTAAAAAAATGACTATGTAGCTGCACTCCCCAGACTTAAAAGTATAAATAATTATATATATTTTGTTAGAGTCATTTAAAAAAATCAATAAAATTATTGTACTTAGTTTCCCCAAAATAGCTGACAGCAAAATGGGATTAACTGTGAAACTGAGATTAAAAAAGCAGAAAAACGACAGGAACGGTTTTTGAGGAGACCTCGGGCTCCCCCAATAAAACTCTGCCCCCACGTGTGAACAGGAAGGAGGATGCAATGGGTGGGTGGGAGACGCTTACTCCACAAAAATGCTGGAGCAGGTCTAGATCCCAAGGGCAGCTGTGAGTGAAATGCTGGGAGCCCCAGGGCAGGTGGAAAGGCCCGGATTCCCGTTCTGCTCCGTCATTGGCTGGGAGCACGCCAGGAGGCGTGGCCCAAATCCGAGTTTGCTGGTACCTGCAGAGATGCAGCCTTGGAGCTTGGTGGTTAGGGATGCTCCAGCCGCTGGTTCTTCTGAAGGCAGGTGAGAGTGGACCAGCTCGGAAGCTGTTCCACACACGCATGCCACCTTCTCATCAATGGACTGAGGTATATGAGCATACAGTGTGTTGATGGAACTTGAAAATTGACCATGGTATACTCTCATGAAAGTCCTAGATCACAGTCACGACCATCCTGTTGTTCGTCGATTGCCTCGAGCAGGCCCCAGTAACGTCTCCTTTGTCCTAGTCCTGAGATTTTAAAAAGTGCCATATTCAAGGCTAGGAGAATGAGACCCATCATTGTTACTGGTATTTGGCATATTGGGTACGCCATGGGGAGTTTGCCAGACTCTGCCGTGGGGGCAGGTTACATTCGGTAGCCTGCCAGGTTGTCCGAAGTAAGAATGAGATAATAAGATGTCCGGGAGCTGGGTTTTATGGTCTCTGGGTCTTGGCCGTTGATGGGATTACACGGCGCCAGGGGGCCAGTTGGTGGGTGTGACCCCTACGTACTGGAAGGTGGAGGATCTGGGTGGAGGATGCTCAGCCCCGATCTGAGCAGGCTTGGAGATCCAGCCCCGGGACCCGCATGCCTTTGTTCCTCTGCTGGTACCTTCATGCATGTGGAGAGTGGTCTCAGCATGGTGGTGGCTGGTTCTAGTCCTAGATGCTCAGTATTATTCTGATGTGCATCTGCCATTCAGTTCTGTTATCTCCAACCAGCCTAATATGGGGATGATTTGAGAAATATTTGATATCAACTGGGTCAACAATTAACATGGCATTATGATATTTGGTATTTATTTGAGTTTGGTATTTATTTTATTTTAATTATTTCAGATCATCCTGCTGAATAATTACTGGTTTACTGTTTTGCTCTTTCTAGATGGATGGCATCTGAAATGATCCTCTTGTGTTCCATTTTTCCACAGCCTCTTGTAATTGCTTACTTTAGTGATTAGTGCTTCATACTCTCACGTATCTTGTTCACCTACTTACCTCTGCTGAATGGGAGAAGCCAGTGTAAGTGTCAGATTAAATGTAGCTGGGCTCATCCCACTCTTGATCTATGGAGTGTTTGTGGTCTCTGGGTCAGCCTATGTTCCAGAAGGTTCCTTGTACCTTTCCCCCGTTGTGTACTGAATACAACAGGATTCCCAGCCTGGTCATAATTCAAAGAAAGCCAATTCATGCCATTTCCCACTTACTAGAAGAAGAAAACACTTCTACCATGTTTTCTTTATTGCCCTAGGATAGGATGTTCAGTACATTGTTGTACTGTTTGGGGGGGGGGGTACTTCCCACGCAAAGCCTGGCAAGCTCCCCATGACGTATTCAATATGCCAAACACAGTAGCAACAAGTCTCATAATGGAGACGTTACTGGTTCCGCTCGAGCAAATCGATGACCAACGGGAGGACAGTGCTACAGTGCTATTTGAGTCCCAAATGGCTACTGTTTTTCAGACATATTGTGCATCTAGTATTCTCTCATATTTTTGAGACAAATAGAAATTATCACAGTTAGACTGGTCTGTAATGCCTAACTATATTCTCTGATTTAGGTATGAATAATATGTGAATAAGCTGCCAACATGTTTTTGCTGTATAATTTTTGTTGAGGTTTAATTTAATAGGATGTTAATTTTTGTGATGGCACTTTTTAAAAAGTTATCTTTGCACACATGTAATATCTTTATGAATATTATATTTGATACACATATGTAAAGGAAGAGATCATATTATTAAAGTATTAAGAAATGACTAAGCCTGCGAAGAATTTGCATATGAGAAATCTTCATGGAAAATTAAAAAAATAACCTTACTGTAGTTTGAGCCCCTGGGTCTTTGGCTAAACATCAGAAATCAGATGACCTCTTGGGAATTTTCAAACTGCATATTCATCATTTCTCTGTTCCTGTATGGATGTTTTTTAGTCTCTGGAGTAAATTTAATTGAACCACTTATTATATTAAAGCATGTATCTTACCCTAAAATAAATCTTTGAATTTTTAAATTTGGAATGAATTGCTTTTATTTTCTAGTAAGAACTTCAGAAATTAAAAAAAAAGTGATTGCAGTAAATAATCTTCAAACCCCAATCTTGATGTTAAATGCTATAAGTCATGAGAGGGAATAGAAATGTGTAGACTTGTCACACTTGAGGTGTACCATACATCGTGTGAGGTGAGAGATTTTATTGACTACTAATTTTTATAAATGTTTAATTTATCGCATGGTATTTTTCCTGTTGGAATCTTTTTAAAATTAACCATTAATATTGGAAAGGACCAGATAGCTGGGCTCTCATCATACTTTTCTGATTGCTGCCATGTCTTTTGTAGATCATTTTGTGTTTCTAAGCTATTTTCTCTCTGTCTGGTGTCAGTAAATCTCTCTTTAATGTATGTATCACTGGCAAACACAATTTCTTCTCCCTTTTTGCTTCTGACTTGTGGCTATACTGGATTGCTCGGTGTTCTGGAATATTGTAGATGTTTGAACACCTAAATATTTATTCATGTATATGAGGATTTATTCTTTTCCTCCTGAATAGGTTTTTCGGTCATTGTTCGGTAAGGGTATTTTGTTCTCAGTTGGTATATTCAGAATCTATTCTTTCCTAAAAAGTAGTCCCTTTAAAAAATTCGACATCACATTTTCCCAGTAAAGATACCATATTTTCCTTTTTTAATTGTCATAGCACATTCATCTCTATTTTAAATAAAATAGATGCATATTTTATATTTCAAGTAAGTTTACCATTGTGGATAACAGACATTTTAGGAGTCATGTTGAGATAAAGAACTTGTACATATAAATGTAGATATATGTAAATGTACACACAATATATATGCGACATAAACATGTCTGTATAGGGCTACATAAATATTAAAGAAAGGCAATACCAAAACCAGACTTCATAAAACTAACTGGTTGGCTATGATAAAAATATTTAAATTTTACCATCATGAGTTGCGATTGGTTCATAATTTGAGCGCATCAGATGTTTGAAGGTTGCTTCTGCTCATATGCTGTATTTTAAGAATATTTAAAGAATTTAAAGAATGCCAGTAAAAGAAGCTGTCAGAAATTAAAATGAAGCATTGTATATTCTGTGGGGCTATGTCCAGGATTAATTCAAAATGAAATGCTTCTGAATGTAGTGAAGAGAGAATATTTCATACTTGACGGTTGAATTTCAGCTGTTTTACTCTATGAAATATTAATTACATGGTCTTAAGTCTGAGACTATCATCTAAAAGATAAATAATTTGGCCGTTATTGTGTTTCATTTCTTGGCTGAACAGCCCCGCTGAATAATATGCACCGCTGTCACCTGACAATCACATCCTGAGGCTCTGATTAAATACTTCTATTATTATCTCGCTGTAATTTTCAGCCTTCCACATACCGATTCTGGTTCTGCTGTAGCGTCTGGCTATTTTCAGTGATGGACTTAACTTCACTGTCTCTTCAGCAGTCCTGGATTTTCAGCAAAACCCTAAGTTGACACATTCAGTTTCACATTATTTCATTTATGGCACTGAGTAAATATTTCAAACAGCAGTCACCTGATAAAGTGCTGCTGTAATAAGTGTAACGATGACTGTCATAACAGAATGTAACGTACCTTTATCCTTCACCTTTAAAGTCCAATATTTCAACTTGTGTGCTGTACTATAAAATATTTTAAAGTTCTGACATAAATCCTTCTTTTCTCCTCTCTCCCTCCCTTCTTTCTCTCCTCATTTCCTAGTCATAATTTGAGAATTGAATGTAGTTATCATTGTAGAACTAAAATGGTTTGTTTTATGGCTTAGAAATCTCAGAAGATCTTCTTTACATTGTAAATCACTGTTGTTTTCAAGTACGATGAATATTATGTTCATTTACATTTTCCCTAGACTGATTTTAAATTAGGGTTCTTAAAATGGCCAAGCATTTTCCCTTAGATTTCCTATGATAACTTTTAATTTTTTTTTATTCTGTTTCTTGGTTTTATTTTGGGCCACACTTGGTGGTGCTCAGGGCTTACTGCTTCGGGCCGTGTGCTCAGGGGACCACAAAAGGTGTCAGGGATTGAACCCATGCCAGGGGTGTGCCAGCAAGCACCTTCCCTGCTATAGTGTCTCTCTGGCCCCAGTAACAGATTTTAGAAAGTTTTCACAACCTTTAAAAAGATTACCAAAGATACACTGAACCATGTGTTCTATATTAATATCTCCTTTTGTATTGATTTGTCCTTGTGGTTGCTTGAACGAAAATTACTGCATCTCTCTCTCTCTCTCTCTCTCTCTCTCTCTCTTTTTCTTTTTGGGTCACACCTGGTGGTGCGCAGGGGTTATTCCTGGTTCTGCACTCAGGAGTTACTCCTGGTGGTGTTCAGGGGGCCATATGGGATGCTGGGAATCGAACCCAGGTCGGCTGCGTGCAAGGCAAACGCTCTACCCGCTGTGCTATCTCTCCAGCCCCTGCATCTCTCTTTTTGTTGAGGAAACTGAAGGTGAAGTCGTGGGTGGAAGGGGTGTGATTCCACACACTTTCGGTGTTTCTTAAGGTGCTGAAAACACTGTGAAATACTATGATGGTAGATATGTGTTGTGTTACATTTCACCAAACTCATAGAATTTACAGAGTTGAAGAGTTGAAACATGTGCTCGGCCGTGAGTGGTTTTTGCATCTTAAGCTGAAGACACACATGGTTCCATCATAAAACAGTTTAGCTGAACATTTTCATTGATTGCTATTGAGCAATAGCAAAGTGTTTTGTACTACAAATTTCACCACTGTGCTTGCTTGCGGAAACTGTCCTGAAGAGTGTTTTTGTAAAACTCAGGTTGCACTGAAGAATTCTCTTTCAGGAGTTTTAACTGCAGGACAGAGAGATGTAAAACTTGAGGGCACAGCAGTGGTTCGAATCCCATCCTGGCAGTGGGGGCACATGGCCCCACACTGCCAGCTGTGACCCCCGACCTTAGAGCCTGGAATGGTCCCGTAGCTGAATCAGGAGTGACGCCTGAGCACCCATATGTGTGGGCCCCTCCCCCACGGCATGTTAGAACTGCAGCCAGGTTGGATGATCAGAGTGAAAACGCGCAGGCTCTGACACAGGAGAATGTCTTGGCTGCGCCCCTGTTTTGTGACACCCATTTCTGAGGTTTTAGGACACACCTAGAGTATTACATGAAAGCATTTGTGGGGGTCAAACCTGGTTAGGAATATCGCAGGGTTCACTCCCATTGCCTTGTAGTGGTCCTACCCCACAGCCCCAGGGCTGATCATAAAGAAAGTGAACAAAGATTATGTAGATTGAAAACATTTACAATCATAGTAATATTTGCATATGCTTGTACTATTTTTTAAAAATTTTTATTAGAGAGACACCATGAGGTACAGTTGTACACTTACATATTTTGTGCTTGGGTTTCAATTATACAATGATCGAGTATGCATCCCTCCACCACTGCCCATTTTCCACCACCACTGACCCCAGTCTCCCTCCCACCCCCCATCCCCCCATCCCACCCTGCCTCTGTGGCAGGGCATTCCCTTTTGTTCTCTTTCTCCTTTGGGGTGCTGTGGTTTGCAAAAGAGGCATTGAGTGGCAATCATGTTTGGTCTATAGTCTACTTTAAGCATGCTTCTCCCATCCTAGGAGGATCCTCCCAACACCCTTTATTTGGTGCTCCCTTATCTATCTGAGCTGCCCTTTCCGCTAGCATGTCCGGCAGGCCTCCAAGCCATGGAGCAAAACTCCTGGTTCTAATCTCGGCCACTCTTGGGTGTTAGTCTCCTATTTTGTTACTTTATGTTCCCCAGATGAAGGCAATCTTTCTATGTCTATCCCTCTCTTTCTGAGTCATTTCACTTACCATGATACTTTCCATGTAGTACCACTTGTATGTAAATTTCATGACTTCGTCTTTTCTAACAGCTACATAGTACTCCATTGTATAAATGTGCTTGTACTATTTTTAAATTGGAAAGGTACTTTAAATGCATTGGTCAAATTTAGTTTTTCTAAACAGATTCTACTCTGTCATAATATAGGTGTTAAGAATTTCCTGTGGGGCAGAACTGATAGTGCAGCTGGTAGCACACTTGCCCTTCACGAGGCTGACTTGTGTTCAATCCCCAGCACCCCATAGGGTCCCCTGAGCCTTTCCAGGAATGACCTAGGAGTGCAGAGCCAGGAGTAGACCCTGAATACCACCAGTGTAGCATCAAAACAAAAACACGTTTTTTTTTTCCTGCATCTTTAGTATATGCATATGCATTCATACATGTTTATTTGTTTATTGTCTTTTGGGGGGTCACACTGGACAATGCTCAGGGGTTACTCTGCACTCAGGAATTACTCCGGGAAATGCCAGGGGATGGGATTCCGGGGATCAAACATGGGTTGGCTGTGTGCAAGGCAAATGCCCTACCCGTGTACTGTTGCTCCAGCCCCACACACATATTTAACTTATCACTCTTGCTGATTCTGTTTACATAGGTTCCCTTTTCTTCCTTCCATACCCGGACTAGAGAGTGTTCTTTTTTTAACCCTTTAATGAGAAAATGGAAAAAAATCTTAATGGTTAGTAAAGTAATTCATGGGAATAAACTTCAGTGACATACTCAAGTCTTACCTGTTATCTTTTATCATTATGAAACTGAGACGATAAGTCGTAACCAGCCAGTTCAGAATACACATCACTTTTTATGATCATGATGTCACTGTCACTGTTCTCCCATTGTTCATTGATTTGCTCGAGGGGGCCCAGTAACATCTCCATCGTGAGACTTGTTGTTACTGTGTTTGGCATCTCGAATACGTCACGGGGAGCTTGCCAGGCTTTCCCGTGCGGGCAAGATACTCTCAGTAGCTTGCTGGGCTCTCCAAAAGGGGCAAAGGAATTGAACCCCGGTTGTTCCGGTCAGCCGCATACAAGGCAAACACCCTACCGCGGTGCTATACACGTGTAGATAGAAAAATACACAGAATTTATCATTATCATTTCTTCACAGTACTGAATTTATTTTTTTGCTTTTTGGGTCACACCCAGCGATGCTCAGGGGTTACTCCTGGCTCATGCACTCAGGAATTGCTCTTGGCAGTGCTCAGGGGACCATGTGGGATGCTGGGAATCGAACCTGTGTCGGTCATGTTGGCTGCGTGCAAGGCAAACGCCCTACCCGCTGTGCTCTCGCTCCAGCCCCTGAATTTTATTTTTTAATGTATTTAATTATTTTTGTGAAGCAAGATCTTTTTTATTGAATGAAATTTATTTAGTAAGATGTGCGTGGAGATTGGAAGGTATGCCCATACAAGAGAGAAGCCAGGCTTCTCCACGCTGGGAAAAACACACGGGAAGAGACCCACGTTGAAGGGAGAACGCGGGCTTGGAAGAAGAAGGGGTGATCTTTATTTTAATTTGAGCCTAAACAGAAGCACGTAACAGAGGCGGCATGAGCTTCTTCAAGAGTGACGTCCAACTCGAGTCTCCGCGAGGATACCCCTAATCGACTCTCCTGCTTGGCTGCATTTCCCTCACACATTTTGATGGGATAAAAACATGGGGTTTTCAAGACGGAATTTCCACAAGGCACCGAGGACGACTGAGCAGAGCGTTCTGTTGCGACAGTGCCGGGCTCAGAAGCCGTGTGTGATGCCACATGGAAGCCTGCAGTTGGAAGGGCCGGGAGCCAGATGGCTTCTTGCTTTTGTACTTCCTGAGTCAGCTCGGTGGCATCTGCAGACAGCCTGGAACCAGGTTTCGAGTGCTTCTTCAGTGGGTATTTTGTTAGCATACATGAACTTCAGGTTCACCACAAGTATTTAGAGTTGTACCTGGTTTATAAAGCCTACCATTTTAATCGATCTATTTCCGATGCCATTTTGGTTATTGAAAACTTGGAGGAGCATTGTTGAATGTGTCTATTTGTTTTTTGAATGTATCTATTTTTAATTAATGATCATTAATGTCAACCCCATAGAAATGGTCCCCAGTTCCTCTCTGACCTAGGTAAAATCACACATATGCAAACGGGTAGTTGTGTATAAATATGTGTGCATATGGATGGGCCTGTGTATGGATACATGTATTGTGAAGATGGATTTTTATTGTTGCTAATAATTTTTATTATTTGGGGAAACTTCCAAAGGGGAGCTTGGGGAACCCCTGGGTTGTCCTCTGGGGGCAGATGTTTCCGTGTTTGGGCGGCCAGTAGGGTGCCGTGCTTCTCGGACCCGAGGCCTGCATGTGCCAGGCAGATGCCCGCTCTCAGCTCAGGAGTTGCCCTTTTGGGGTTGGAGCAATAGCACAATGGGTAGGCTATTTGTCTTGCACACGGCCGACTCGGGTTCCATTCCCAACATCCCCTATGGTCCCCCGAGCACTGCCAGGAGTCATTCCTGAGTGCAGAGCCAGGAGTCAACCCTGAGCATCGCCAGGGTAACCAGCAATCAAACCAAACCAAAACACTATGCTTTGCACCGTCTCTTGGGCTGCTACAAGTCTTGAACCAATGAGGAAATACTCAGGCAGGTCACTGAGTCTCCAGCTGCTCACCTGCCTTTCCCTGCCCCCAGTGGAGTGCTGTGCGGAGCTTGGCCAGGCCGCCGTGTGCCCACCCTGGGAGTCTCAGCTTGGCCGCCCCGTGATGCTGCTCGCTGGAGAGCAATGTCCAGAGAGCCATCCTGGCCACTGACCCCCTGGAAGGTCCAGATTACAAAGCCATCGCACTGTTTAATACTCTTGATTTTCTGATGTGGGTAAGAGTTTTTGTTCCAGAATCAAGGGAGATGATCATGATCAAGTTTGTAAATGTATCTCATAGTGATCCCATGAAAACAAATTATTTTTAAAAAGCTTATATAAAAATCATAAATAAAAAGGGGCTGGAGCAATAGTACAGCGGGCAATACTTGCACCCGGCCGACCCGGGTTCGATTCCCAGCATCCCATATGGTTCCCCGAGTACCGCCAGAGGTAATTCCTGAGTGCAGAGTCAGGAGTAACCCCTGTGCATTGCCAGGTGTGACCCAAAAAGCAAATAAATAAATAAATAAAACATAAAAAAAACCCCAAGAACTAAGGGAGAGGAAGTAACCAATGTTGCACCAAAGCACTTGCTTTAAGAAGATAAAACGATTGTGCTGTAGCATTGATTATGGCAGGGAGCGTTGTGTTCCCTCGTTCTGAAAGTAAATCACTTTGTTTTTTAATCTAGATGTTTGTTTCCTGTACATATCATGCAAAGCGGTTATAATTGTGAGAGCATCACCCCGCGATCACAGTTGGTCCTTCTGAACTTATCTTTTAAGCGGACTTGTTTTTTAAGGAGGAGACCAGTCCATCCTCCACCCGACCCTGCAGTTCAACTCTGTCGCAAAAGCACAGCCCCTAAGATTATTACAAAGATCAAGTGGTATTTTTAGTAAATTATGTTTCCCATTGAAGCCTTTGTTAACCGTGGCGTCTTACGATTCAGAAATACACCATCGCAGGTGTGATGTTAGGCTTCCTGCCACTGTTTGTGAATGGCCATATCATCCCTACGGCTAAATTATAATGTGTAAAAATGTAGTTAAATCCACTTTATTTCTTGACTGTCCTACATTTTTTTTTACTTTCATTATTTGAAGGAAGAAGAGGAGAAGGCAAAGTGATCCCAGTTAGGCTCACCACCCCATTTCAATGAAGCAGAGGAATGATTAATTCTGTCTATCAAAAATAATCGGTAGTGGGGCTGGAGTGATAGCACAGCGGGTAGGGCGTTTGCCTTGCACACAGCCAACATGGCCAATACAGGTTCGATTCCCAGCATCCCATATGGTTCCCCGAGCACCGCCAGGAGCGATTCCTGAGTGCATGAGCCAGGAGTAACTCCTGAGTATCGCCGGGTGTGACCCAAAAAGCAAAATAATAATAATAATAATAATAATAATCGGTAGTGCTGCCTGGTGATAGCCTTACACGCATTTCTTGGTCAATTCTTTGTAAAAAAAAAGCATCCTTTTTTATTTTTTTCTGCTCTGAAGGTCAATAACAAAGCGCGGTAATTAGCTTACAATTATAAAGCATATTGTTTCAGGAGCAGGGTGAACTTTTGAGTTCGTACTTGAGATTCATTGCGAATTTATTATTTATTCATTGAGAATTGTATTTCTTTTATCCTCGATAGAATCTTCTGCGGGTGAGCAACAGCCCTCGTACTCAGTCACCAGCACCCCTTGTCTGTCATCTCTGCCAGCGTTGGCCTGGCTCGTTGGCACCTGAAGTTTTTCCCTCACACGCATGTGGTGCACAATACCCACATCCTCTATGCACATAGATGGGGGTTTCTTTTTTTTTCTTTTTTTGGGGTGAAACACCATGAGGTACAGTTGTAGATTTACAATTTTTTGTGCTTGGGTTTCGATTATACAATGATCAAATACCCATCCCTCCACCAGTGCCCTCCCACCCCCATCCCCCCCATCCCACCCTGCCTCTGTGGCAGGGCATTCCCCTGTGTTCTCTCTCTCCTTTTGGGTGTTGTGGTCTGCAAAAGAGGCTTTGAGTGGCAAACATGTTCAGTCCATAGTCTACTTTCAACATGCATCTCCCCTCCTGGATCCTCCAAACACCCTTTATTTGGTGCTCGATAGGGGTTTCTTTTTAAAATTTTTTTGGGGGGCATGGCTTACCTTGCAGTGCTCAGGGCTTACTCCTGGCTCTGCACGCAGGGATCATTCCTGCTGGGGCTCAGAGAACCACGTGGAGGGCACCGGGGATCCAACCTGTGTCTGAGCACCTAATGCGAGCCCCTTCCCCACTGTCCTCTGGCCCCTGCGCCCGGCACCCCTGCCAGGGAAGCCATACCAGGCGGGGGCGAGTTTGACAGTCACCGTCCCTTCTTCTCACCAGGTTCCTGCAGCCCCAGAGCCAGGGCTGAGCTCGAGGGGCAGAGGAGACAGGGGAGCCCAGGGGCTGTTTGCTGGGCATGAGGGAAGGCCCTAATGCTTTAGATTGGTCTCAAATCTTATTTTCTTATTATTGAATCACCGTGAGACACAGTTACAAGCTTTCATGTTTGAGTTTCAGTCATACAACCATCGAACACCTGTCCCTCCTCCAGTGCACATTCCCTACCACCAATGTCCCCAGTGTGACCCCCCCATCCCAACCCTCCCCCTGCCTCCAGCGAAAAAACTGTCCTCCCATTGTTCATCGATTTGCTCGAGAGGGTCCAGTAACGTCTCCATTGTGAGACTCCTTGTTATTGTGTTTGGCATATTGAATACGTCACGGGGAGCTTGCCAGGCTTTGCCGTGCGGGTGAGATATTTTCGGTAGCTTGCCGGGCTCTCCGAGAGGGGCGGAGGAACTGAACCCAGCTCAGCCAGGCTGGCTGCACGCAAGGCAAATGCCCTACTGCTATGCTAGACAATCTCCCCCATACTCTCTCTCTCTATTTTGGGGCATCATGGTTTGCAATACAGACACTGAGAGGCCATCACGTTGGGTCCTTTGTCTATTTTGAGCACACATCTCCCATCCCCACCGATCTCTCCAACCATCACTGACTTAGTGATCCTTTCTCTATTCCAGCTGCTTTCTCCTCCCCCCAGCTCACAAGGCCAAATCTTGAACAAAGGAAAGAAGTTCACCTCATTACTAAGACTTTATGAAGACTTCTCCTTCTTCATTTCTTTCTTTCTTTCTTTCTTTCCTTCTTTCTTTCTTCCTTTCTTTTTTTTTTTTTTGCTTTTTGGGTCACACCCGGTGATACAGAGGGGTTACTCCTGGCTCTGCACTCAGGAATTGCTCCTGGCAGTGCTCAGGGGACCATATGGGATGCTGGGAATCGAACCCGGGTCGGCCGCGTGCAAGGCAAATGCCCTACCCACTGTGCTATCACTCCAGCCCCCTCTTCTTCATTTTCTCTTCTTCTTCAGGCTGTATTTGTATGGATCGTCTTTGCCATGGGATGTCCGTATTTTCCCAGTTCCATTATATTTTCGTTCTGCATACGTCTTTGTCTTCTTTTTTTTTTTGCTTCTGGCCCACACTCAGCTGTGTTCAGGGCTCCCCCCTTGGTGGGCTCAGAGGACCACATGGAGTGCTGGGGACTCAGCCTGGGTCTTCCTTAGACAAGGCCAGCACCCTACCCGCTTCACGAGGGCTATATCCCTCTTGAATACTTCTCTTTGTAAATTATTTTAACATTGTTATTATTATGTTTTAGTTTGGGGGCCACACCCAGCGATGCTCTGGGCTTACTTCTGTCTCTGCGCTCAAGTCTCTGCACCGTGGTAGTGGGTGCTTGGGGGACCTTATGGGATGCCGGGGATCAAACGTGGGTCTCCCGCGTGTAGGGCAGATGCCCTCCCTGCTGGTTATGCACTAACTGGGACTGTGCCGGCCCTTCCCGCCGCTCCATCTCCTGGGCATTAGCCAGGACCTTGTGGGGCCCTCTGCCAGGCTCGGGGTAGTTACTGTATTTCCCCAGGTCTCTGCAAGCCTGTGCTCTTCTCCCCTCCGGCCTAGCCCAGTCCTGCACCTCGCTGGGGAGCTGAGTGATGCTTGTTTGCAGAATCGTTTCCTTATCTACACATGGCATTCTTGGAAGTGTCCTTTTTCCCTGTGTCCCTGTGCTTGGGGACTTCCCCCACTGCGGCCTCCTGGGAGCCCTCCTGGACCAGAGATGACCCGGAGCTGAGCGCAGCGCAGAGTGGGCAAGAGCGGCCCCCTGTGGACACTTGGGCGCAGTGCAGCTCGGCCAGGGCCTTCATTGATTACTACTACAGCAGGGACTGTATTGAGCATTTCATTCCAGCGATATTGATAGTAGAAGAAATACGGCCCAGATACCACTCAGTGTTCTGCTCCTAATAAAAAGTTCACAAACAGAGCCAACCAAAAAGAGTCGCTTGTGACGTTATCAAATTGTGATTTAGGAATAAAGTGAATTAGTTACTTTCATAATGGTACGGTGAAAGATGGCAATTTTTTTTGGAGACTAACACCCAAGAATGGCCGAGATTAGTACCAGGAATTTTGCTCCATGGCTTGGAGGCCAAACACACATGCTAGGGGAAAAGGGAGCTCAGATAGAGAAGGGAGCACCAAATAAAGGGTGTTGGGAGGATCCTCCCAGGATGGGAGAAGCATGCTGAAAGTAGACTATAGACCCAACATGATTGCTACCCAATGCCTCTTTTGCAAACCACTGCACCCAAAAGGAAAGAGAGAACATAGGGGAATGCCCTGCCACAGACGCAAGGTGGGATGGGGGGACAGGGGGTGGGAGGGATACTGGGACCCGTGGTGGTGGAAAATGGGCACTGGTGGAGGGATGGGTACTTGAACATTGTATAATTGAAACCCAGGCACAAAAATTTGTAAGTCTACAACTGTATCTCATGATGTCTCACTAGTAAAAATTAAAAATTAAAAGAAGACTTTTTTAAATCAATGATTGAAACTGTATGTATCATTGTAAGTGATTTATTGGGACTGGCTGTAGAGTGATAGCACAGCGGGTAGGGCATTTGCCTTGCATGAGGCCGACCCGGTCCAGCCGAGTTTGATTCCTCCGCCCCTCTTGGAGAGCCCGGCAAGCTACCGAGAGTATCCTGCCTGCTCCGCAGAGCCTGGCAAGCTCCCCGTGATATATTTGATATGCCAAACACAGTAACAACAAGTCTCACGATGGAGACGTTACTGGTACCCGCTAGAGCAAATCAGTGAACAATGGAAGGATAGTGACAGTGACAGTGGCTTTCAGAAGCAGCACGAGCTGTATGAAATGTACATTCTGGGATAAGATGCTCGGACCCTGTAGCTGTGTTGTGCTTTAGCTCAGGATGCAAAAGGCACTTGGTGGAACTCCCCATTATTTTGCGATTTTGGCCATCTGACCGAAACTAATGAGGCTTTAAAATAACTGTGTCATAGTTGGAAATGATCACTCTGGACAAGAACTGAGTGCTGAAAGTAGGTAAAGGTAACCTTCATGGTAATCTTCCAGTAGCTATAGTGCAAACCATCAGGGAGAAAGAGAGAGAGAGAGAGAGAGAGAGAGAGAGAGAGAGAGAGAAACAGAGTCAAGCTTGTAGCATGGGTTGGTGGGAGGGAAACTGAAGACATTGGTGGTGGGAATTGTCCACTGATGAAGAGATGGGTGTTGGAACATTGTATGACTGAAACCCAAACACGAACAACTTTGTAACTGCGTATCTCAAACAGGTGCTTCAGTTATATACATAGTGTCACAAGCATTCTCTGTACACTTGTTTTTGTTAACATAGTATCACAGGATGGGATGGTTCCCCCCCTCTACACACACACACACACACACACACACACACACACACACACACACATACGCACACACACAGGAAAATTGGCGAGCAATGGGAAATTAACGAGCAGAGTACCTGAAATAGACGAGAAATGCATACTTACTATGTTTAAAATATGTTTACAGTTTTTCAAATTTTCCCACTTTGCAAACAGAAATGGACTTGCTTTTGTTTCAGGAAGAGTGTCTTGTTTTTGGTTGGAAAAGTCCCCGTGTGGGGCAGCTGAGGGGTGGAGGGTGGCTTGGCTGCAGGGTTTGTGGTCCGTTCTGACGAGCACTTCCAGGGAACACAGCCGTTCCTGAGCTGCGGTCTCAGTACCGAGTCACACCGACACCCAAGCTCACTCCTTTTATTCCTTTTCTCCTTCACCCTCACTAATTTTCACGGATGTCCCCCAAAGCTGGCTGACCGCTTAGCTCCTTTGCCTGAGCCAGGACTGTCCCGGCCAACCCTGGATCATGGCTCCAATTGCAGCCGGGGAATCAGCCCGCGGGGAGCTCCCAGCCTGGCGCAGAGCAGGGCGCCACTTCTTTGGGCTCTCTGTCCTGCTCTCCCTGGCAGGGCCCGTGAGCTTCATCCTGGGTGCTGCTCAGTCCGGCTAGCCCGGCCGCACACCTGCAGCCTGCCCCAGGCCACGGCCCAATCCCCCGGCACCCGTGGCCGCCCTTTGCCTTGGCTCTGCACCACTGTCCCGGCTGCAGGGGTGAAGCCCAGCACATCGCCAGGGTCAGGAAGCTCCTGACCTGGTTCCTCTCCCATTCCCACACCCACTACTGGCCACCTGGAGCCTTGGTCAAGGAGTTCCTGCTTCATGTGGCCTCTCCCTGGAATATGCCTTTGTCCTTGGTTTGGTTTCCTGGCTCCGTGCGCACAGACAGCACCTAGCAGGGCTCAGGGAACCACATGGGGTCGAACCCGGGTGTGCTACATGCAAACCAACATCCTACCCACTGTGCCATCACTCTGCTTCTATTTTTTTTTCTTTCTGGGTCACACCCAGCGATGCACAGGGCTTCCTCGTGGCTCTGCACTCAGCGATCACTCCTGGCGGTGCTTGGGGGACCATATGGGATGCTGGGGATTGAACCTGGGTTGGCCGCATGCAAGGCAAATGCCCTCCCTGCTGTGCTATCGCTCCGGTCCACCCTGGCCCAATTCTCACCCCTGTTGGGCGTCCCTTCAAGTAGCCAAGTGCCACAACCCTCTTCTCCGTTTTCTTATCTCATTTCGGATGAACCTGTCAGAGACTTCTGTTCGCTGGGCTCCCCGAGCAGGAAAGGGTCTTTCTGTTTCTCTTCCCTTCTGCTCCTCTGAGCTTCGGGGACAGCCGGGGACAGCTCCAAAATGACTTTCCAGCCTGCAGTGTCCAGTCGTGATTTTTTTCCCCGCACAAACTGGGAAATGCCTGAAATTTGGGTTTTCCTTCCCAGTCCCGGCTCTGAGACCCCCGCCTGCCCCGCATGTCCCCACACGTGTTCTCCTGCCCCGCAAGCCTCTGTTGACTGGCCAAAGGCTTCACTCTTCGGCATTCCCAGAATTTCCCTATGGGAATATTGGAGGAACAGAGCAGGTTATTTCCCGCCCGCCTCTGTTCTCCAGGGGATTCTAGAAAATGACTAATGAGACGTGGGGCTGGAGTATGTATCAGGTTCATTCGAATGGTTTTAAACCCTTCTAAATAAGAACCATTGGTTAGACAATGGGCTGGAGCGATAGCACAGCGGGTAGGGCATTTGCCTTGCATGCGGCCAACCTGGCTTCGATTCCCAGCATCCCATAGGGTCCCCAAGCACAGCCAGGAGTAATTCCTGGATGCAGAGACAGGAGGAACCCTTGAGCATCGACGGGTGTGACCCCCCCTGAAAAAAAATACAAAAAGACACAAAGCTCTCATGATTGCGTTTCGGTCATACGATGATCGAACACTCATCATCCATTTCTCACCACCAATGTCCCCAGTGTCCCTCCTGCCATCGCACCCCTGCCGTTAGCTTTTGAAGCCTGAAAGAGATTATATACATTTTTGGTATTTTAGTAAAGCCGGTTTGAGATGTTTGTGCTAGATCATTTGCACGGCATTTAATTATCCAGAATATCTCACCAGGAAGCACACTCGGTGGAAGACAAGCCAACGAGAGAGGGTTTCTTTATTAAGAATGGCCTGTTTTATTGCCTCCACTTTGCCCAATTTCCACACTGCGTTTCTTTATTCTAAGGGATTTGGTGGGGGAGGGGGTTCTGTCCCGCTGTCTGCAAATGCCTTAGAGCTTGGAGCTAACAGAGACGCAGCCCGCCCCAGTGGGCAGTGGGGCTGCTGTCAAGGGTGCTGTGTCAGTTGGAATTCTTTGTGTTTTGCTTTGTAAATTTTTGCTTTTGGCTGCCGCACCTGGTGATGTCCAGGACCTACTCCTGGTTCTGTGCTCAGGGATGACGCCCAATATGGCTGGGGGACTATATGGGCTAGACTCTGGTCAGCTCAGCGTGAGGCAAGTGCCCTACTCTCCGGACTTTCTATTCAAGAGGTTTTTTCCAATGCACGGATGAAATCTTTGAGATTTCTTTTTCAAATTCCTGTAACTAGAAGAATTGGTTCATTCGATGTAGCGTGGAGAGTGAAAATAGCTAATGGTTACTGTGTGTCTCCTTGGATGGGCCCTGGGTGAGGTGTTGATGCTTGTTAGCTGATGTACAGCCTGTGAAGGGGTCACTTTTTAGATCAGAGTTTGATGCAGAGTGAAATTGATTATGTGATTAATATTTCTTGTGACCTATATGTTTGGAAAGTCAATCAGAAACTCCTCTTGGCTCCCTGACTGTAGATCTCTTATAGGAATGAATACTCATTTGACATGTTAAATCACTCCTACATTCTTTCATTCATAAGAATATTGCTATTGAATATCATATGGTATGTCACTATCATATGTGCAACAGCAGGATCTCTGTGCATTCAGAAAGAGTTGTTTGAAATTTGAAATTTATAATTTGAAATTTATCCAGAGCACTGAACAAACCTAGCTTCAACTATCAGCTCTACCTGGCTCACCCCAAACTATCTATTTGTAAGAATGATTGCAGTTATCCAGAGGGTAGGGTGAAAATGAGAAGGCTTATTCTGCTCAATAAAAATGAAGTTTGGGGTTGAAGAGACAGAGTGAGTGGGTGAGTCGGGGGCTACCCTTTACCTGACTGACCCAGGTTCCATCTCTGGCACCCTACATGGTCCCTGAGTACCGCTAGGAATGATCCCTGAATGCAGAGCCAGGAGTAACCCCCTTACCACCAAATGTGCCCCCTTCCAAAACAAAACAAAATAAAACAAAACAAAACAATCAACAGTTTACTCTTCTCCTGGTGTGTGACTGAAGTTTGTGGTGTTTTTTGTTTGTTTTTTTATTTTTTGGCTTTTTTGGGGTCATACCTGACGATGCTTAGGGGTTATTCCTTCTGGCTCTGCACTCAGGAATCACTCCTGGCGGTGTTTGGTGGACCCTCTGGGGTGCTGGGAATCGAACCTGGGTCTGCCACATGCAAGGCAAACACTCTCCCAACTCTATTATTGCTCCAGCCCCAACTGAAGTTTTTTTTAAGCCATAAAATGGAAACGAGAAAATGAATCTGTTACGTTAATGAGTTCACACATTGCTTTTTAAATTTATACAAAAAAATGATCGTGATATAGAATACTGTACTGTAACAGACTCCCACAGAGCAAGGGAGTGGTTTGTTTTTCTGAAATAAAGGCTTGTTTCTGCCAGGGAGTCCCTGTGCTTTGAATCGATTCAAGCTCATCTCATTATCAGGGAAATCAGATTCAGTGAAGGCTCACGCGGAGGCTGCCTGTTTCTGAGCTTCCCACTTTTCTCATCTTTCCTCTGCCTCGAGAAGTCCTTCTCCCTGACAGAAACTTTCATTCAGTAATTTTATTCAGTAGTGGTTTACCAAGACATGACTCTAAGTGTTTCAAGATGCAAAATCTCTGTTGAGTGGCATGGGGGTTAGGGATGTTTTCTGGCTGTCCCTGGAGCCCACGTCCATTTGTCCATTTGTCCATTTGATGGAAGCGGCGGTCTTCCCCGCACCCACTTTATTCTATCCTGCTTATCTTTCTCTCAGACTAAGACGGTGCAACATGAGACAGCTCACTGCCAGTTGGGCCTTCCTTAAAGCACCTTTGATGGGACACCATGAGCTCACAGAAGCACTAATACGTTTATTCTAAACGATTCGTTTATTTAAAGGCATGATTTTTGTATGTTCCTTCTATTGTAAAATACGATCACGATCACGATCATCCTGTTGTTTGTGGATTGCCTTGAGCAGGCCCCAGTAACGTCTCTTTCATCCTAGCCCTGAGATTATATTCAAGGCTCTTTAGGAGAATGAGACCCATCATTGTTACTGGTATTTGGCATATTGGGTACGCCACGGGGAGTTTGCCAGACTCTGCCATGTGGGCAGGTTACATTTGGTAGCCTGCCAGGTTGTCCAAAGCAAGAATTGTAAAATACACGGCCCTTGAAAACCAAATTTTAAGTAACTGAAAGTACTGGTAATAAAACACACATGAATATACTTAGGAAAGCCTCTTTTCAACCACATGCTGTGCAACTAGACCAAGTTTATGAAGCAACTGCCTGCGCTTACTTGGAGCTGAGTGGTGTTCCGTGGCTCATTATATATATATATATATATATATATATATATATATATATATATACACACACACACACACACACACACACACGGGCTGGAGTGATAGCACAGCGGGTAGGCGTTCGCCTTACAAGCGGCCAACATGGCTGACCCAAGTTCGATTTCTCCGCCCCTCTCGGAGAGCCCGGCAAGCTACCGAGAGTATTCGATATGCCAGACACAGTAACAACAAAGTCTCCAATGGAGACGTTACTGGGCCCGCTCGAGCAAATCGACGATCAACAGGAGGGCCTTTACCTTTACCTTTTATACACACACACATATGTATACATATGTATATATATGTATATATATATTAACTTTCTCTTTTATATTGTGAATGTTTTCTTTCCCTTTTCTGTTTTTTTTTTAATTGAATCACTGTGAGATACCGTTACAAAGCTTTCATGTTTGAATTTCAGTCATACAATGATCAAACACCCATCCCTCCACCAGGGCACATTCTCCATCACCAATGTCCCCAGTATACCCCCCCCCCCCATCCCAACCCTTCCCCTGCCTCCATGGCAGAAAGTTTCCCCTATACTCTCTCTCTACTTTTGGGTATCATGGTTTGCAGTACAGATACTGAGAGGCCATCATGTTTGGTTCTTTATCTACTTTCAGCATACCTCTCCCATCGATCCTGGTGATCCCTCCAAAATGTTTTATTCTTTTCTATCTAGAGAAAAATATCAATGCTTTGCAGTAATGGCTTGATGATATATTAGTGTTTTTTTTTCTGCCTCTGAAAACCAGTGCTTGCTTTCTGTTATATTGATCTAATATTCATATTTGAACTGAAGCATACAATGACAGTGTTGGATTCCATTTTACTAATTTTGTTCGTTAGTTTGTTAGTAATGTCAGGTGTCTAAAGTATTGACAATATGTACACAGGCATAGATGCAATTCTGAATGGTTCTCGAGCGGGCCCAGTAACGTCTCCATTGGAGACTTTGTTGTTACTGTGTCTGGCATATCGAATACTCTCGGTAGCTTGCCGGGCTCTCCGAGAGGGGCGGAGGAATCGAACTCGGGTCGGCCATGTTGGCTGCTTGTAAGGCGAACGCCCTACCCGCTGTGCTATCGCTCCAGCGGTTATTTTAATTGAGTTATAAATTTTATTTGTATTTGAGAACCATTTTCCTCGGGAGCTGAAGAAATAGTGCGCGGGTCAGGGACTTGTCCTGCCCACTGCTGCCCGTCACCACATACGGCCCCCGAGCACCACCAGGAGTGACCCCTCACCTGGGCCCAAGCCCTGAGCACTGCCCCGTGGGACCCCAAACAAGAAACTTTAAAAACTTCTGGTTTTTGTAACACCTTGTATGGATAGATGGCAGTATTTCTCTTTTCTGAACATGAGCTGCTCTAAAAAATAGTACTCTAGTACTGTCCTCGCGTTGTTCATCAATTTGCTCGAGCGGGCCAATATGATAAATTAAATTGAATCCTCAAGTCTTAGCTATTTACACCACACAGCGGGACAATATGCTACAATATTTCTGTGCATTTTGCAGCGTTGTATTTTCATCAAAGCAGTTTATGTGCTCTACTAATGTTTTAATAAAAGTAAAAACAGACCATTGCAAAATAAAAGAGGAATTTGAGTTGATATATTGGAATACCCTTTCAAATATAGGTGTTTTACATGCTTACAGGGAAAGGTTAAATAACTGTATTTTTGCTATTCTAAATATTGTGTCGGACTTCAAGCTGTCTTTCCACTCAAAAAGGCAATACATTTTTATGAGTGCCTGTTAAAAACTGATTTAATTTACAAAATGTATTTAAAGATACTTTTTTATTTTCACGGAGGATTTTGGGATAGTTTTGATCACTTCTAAATTCTTAAACTGGTTTTGACAAGGTACTTTATTATAAAGGAAAGTCTCTTCCACCCTCTTCTGGTAGGTAACAGGTACTGCAGGCTATTTATTGTAAACGTTCTATTTTTTTTTTTTTCAGTATGAATCAAACGTGAGGCAAATCCAGTCACTGTAATTTATAGTAAAGAAATAAACCTTCTTTCTTTGGTTTGGGGCCACATTCCGCATGGTGTATAGGTGGACAATCCTGGGTAAGGGTTTGGGGTTGAGGTACCCTGAGCCTTCCAGGATTGCCCAGAGCAAAGTCAGGGGAAAGGGTCCTGATCACTGCTGGCTCTGACCCCCAAACAAAAACCCAAAAACCAACAATAACAAAAATTAGGACAGATACATTAGTAGCCTTATATGTGTTGTATTACCAAGTATCTACAGGGAGGAATAATTTTTAGGATATTTGCTTTAAAAAAATTTAATTGTATTTTTGTATTTTTATTAACGGAGGCACTCTTACTTGCCAGTGCTGGTACAAATGCAAGAAATAGCAAAAAAAAAGATATCCAGAGATATTTCAGTAACATACCTAAGATCTTTAATTAATAACGGTAATTACCTTGACATTCATGCAAAGCTACCAATCGGAGTTAATGTTCTATTAAGAGTAAAAATTTTCAGTGGGCATTGATGGAAAGTAAATCTTGCATATAAACGAAATCATAAAATGTTATAAAATTACAAAAAAAATCCCTACATTATTTTTATATCCACTTTGGGAAATCTTTGCTGAGAGAAAAATGAGATATTTTCATATGTGAAAGACACGCCAGAGTTCATTGCCTTTATATTTTCAGCGTTAATTTTCTGGAATGGTTCATACATAGGATGATTTAAATTCAGAAGCAGTGAGCGCATTTAAAATCCCCCATTAAAGTCATATAATGAAAATCTGTTAGATTTTATGTCAGTTGGAACCAGATAGGAAGTCAGGATGAGCGCATATTTGAAAGAGAACATATTCTCCTTTTCTGTTGCCTGTTTTAGGAACATAATGTATTTTACTTGATTGGTTTCATAATTCACCTATAAAGATGATAAAATGGAGGGCCTGTAAGTGAGTGTAGCACTTGTTTATTTAGGTAGTGAGGGTTGCTAAAATCATAGTCAGGTTTAAGTTGATGAGGCGTGCACAGATATGATGGCCAAAGAATTCATGACACAGACAAGACAAGAAGAACCCATCCAGGACGCTCAATCCCAAGAGTAGCCCTGAGCACTGCCGAGTGCAACCACCCATAAAGAAAACAGTTGAAAAGAAGGAAGAAGACCAGTCTTAAATTCTCTTTACCTGCCAACTGATGATGAACCTTGGTTGCTGCTTTCTTCCCCTCTTTCCTTTTCATTACCTGGACCCTGGCTTTTATATCATTCATAAACTTCCCGCTTTTGTACTTCTCTTAGTATACATTCCAACTTAACATGACCAGTTGAATTAACTTTAATCCGTACATTGCTGTGGTTTCTCCTACTCAGAGTTTGTTAAAATTTTGTATATCCGGGCTTGAGTGATAGTGCAGCAGGCAGGACACTTGCCTTGCATGCGGCTGTCCCAGGTTCAATCCCCGGCATCCCACGTGCCTCCCCCCACCCAAACTTCCCAGGGTGATGCCTGAGCTCAGAGCCTGGAGTAAGCCCTGAGAACCACTAGGTGCTCCCTGCTCTCCCCAAGAAAAACATCTGTCCATCTGCCTGGTTTAATCATTTAGTTTCCTTGACCTTTTCTCTGATTATCTCAAAATTCCAAAATCAGTTTCCAAGAGGTAGAATCTGTCCTGGTTGCTTTTTCTTTGAGTAGAAATTCTCACCGGGTCCGTGATTCTGTTGAGCTCAGACCAGTCACGTGGTGTGTGTGTGTGTGTGTGTGTGTGTGTGTGTGTGTGTGTGTGTGTGTGTGTGTTTTATACAATGAGCAGTTATCGTGACTATCGCATGCCCACCACAGGTAAGAAAGAAGCAAAAACGGTAAAAAGTGAGACAACGCATCAAATTATAGAATCAATGGGAGCAACAATGACGGGTCTTCAGTAGTGATTGTTTTCCCTCCCTACGCTTTTTAAAAAATTGAATCCCCGTGAGATAGTTACAAAGCTTTCATGTCTGAGTTTCAGTCAGATCAAGCACCCATCCCTCCACCAGTGCCCATGTCCCACCAACAATGTCCCCAGTATCCCTCCTGCCACCCCACCTGCACCCACCCCTGCCTCTATGGCAATTTCCTTGTTACCCTCTTTCTACTTTTGGGCATCATGGTTTGCAATACAGATACTGAGAGGCCATCGCGTTGGGTTCTTTATCTACTCTCAGCATACATCTCACATCCTGAGTGATCCCTCCAACCATCACTGATTAGTGATCAGTGAGCTTAGTGATCCCTTCTCCATCCCAGCTGCCTTCTCCCCCAGCTCATGAGACAGGCTTCCAACTATGGAGCGACATTCCTGGCCCTTGTCTCTACCGTTCTTCACACCCAACACTTTTTATTTTTTAATTTATTTTTTTTAATAGCTTAGCCCCTTTATTTTGGAGAAACTTCATCCCTTCAAGTAATTCTAAGTTTTTCTCATGATTAAATTAAAGCAACATATGTTGGGTTTAAACACAACATGTGTAAACTAATATCGGAAAGAAGCATATTATAGATACTTGATAATGAATTGATAGCACTATTGATCAATTTTTATCACTTGATTGAGATGTGTTTGACATTTTTATACCTAAGTTGACTTCCTTCCTTTTTAAAAAAATTTTTATTAGTGAGACACCATGAGGTATAGTTGTAGACTTACAAACCTTTGTGCTTGGGTTTCAATTATACAATGATCAAATACCCATCCCTCCACCAGTGCCCATTCTCCACCACCATGGATCCAAGTATCCCTCCCACCCCCAAATCCCTCTATCCCACCCTACCTCTGTGGCAGGGCATTCCCTTTTGTTTTCTCTCTCTCATACCCAACACTTAAAAAAATTTTTTTGCATCTGCTTTAAAGATGATCAGAACTCCTCCCATTTCAGTGCCATCACCAAGTCTCTATGCCAACTACGGGGTTGGTTTCTCTACCTGCAAATCGCAAATCCGAATCCTTACGGATCAGCCTCCCGGGCCTGGCAATTGCGTGGCCGTTTTCTGTTAGAGCATCTACCGTCTAACTGAATCCCACTGACTCCCTCTTCTTCTTCTTCTTCTTTTTCTTTCGCCCCATCCCAGGCTGCTAAGTTGGCCGTGGGCGCCCCCATGGGGGACCCGGGCCCCCGCCGCGCGACGCTGGTGTCCCGCTTGCCCATCTTCCGGAGGAGCCTCAGCCGGCGACACGCGACGCTGCCCTCGTGGCCCTCGCCGGGGGGACCCAGCTCGTCACCCTCCAACAGCACCAACTCCAGCTCGGGCAGCAGCGGGAAGCGCCGCAGCATCTTCCGGACGCCGAGCATCAGTTTCCGCGCCAAAAAGGATGCTGCGGGCTTGGGTACCACAACCAGCAGCAGCAGCAGCAGCAGCAGCAACGCGGCGCCGCGGTCGGGCTGGGATGACACGACCAAGGGCCAGGGCCGGGCGCGTCCGGCCTCGGGGGGCAGCTCCCGGGGGTCCCGGAGGCTGCCCCGCTCGCTGACCGAGGAGCTGGGCAGGGCCCGGGAGTCCCCGGGCAGCAAGAGCGTCTTCATGAACTGCCTGGGCGCGGCGGGTCCGAGCGAGGGCGACGACTCGGGCTTCGCCGAGGAGCGCGCGCAGCGGCCGGCGCGCGCGTCGGGCCCCAAGAGGCTGCTGGGCAAGTCCTTGTCGTCGCACTGCCCGCTGTCCCCGCCGGCCCCGCCGCCCGCCCGCCTCCCCCTGGACGCCCACCCGCCGCCCGACAGCTGCCCGCTGCCCGCCGCGCCCTCCCCGCTGCCCTCGGCCGACCTCACCACGGCGCCCACGCCCTCGGACTTCCTCACGCCCACCGAGGGCTCGCTGTCCGAGGAGGCCGAGGCCGAGGCGCTGGCCTCCCCCGGGGACCCCTCGCACAACCGTTGTCCTACCTCCGGGCCCGGCCCCGCGGCCCCCACCTCGCCTGGACCCTGCAGGCCCGACAGCCCGGGCCCCCCGCCCTGCGCCCCGGCCGCCGCTGCCCACGCCAAGGAAGTGTCCCCTCGCCCCGCCCGGTCTGCTGCTGTCCACGCGCCTGGCCCCGAGCCGCCCCCGCTCGCAGACACAGGACCCCGGGGTCCCCAGGGCCCCGGCACCCCCTGGAAGCCTGGCCCGCCCGAGGACCAGCAGCGAGCCGGCGCCGACCGGGTCCGAGGGAGCCTCCCCGTGTCGGACTCCAGGACCATCGCCCCTGCCCGGGACCCTCCTCTGTGCCACAGGGCAGCGTGTGGACACGACCCGAACCCCGCCAAAGGTACGCTCACCCTTACCCCTAAGGGACAACAAGCGCGACCCCCCTGGCTGGCTGCACCCCAGTGCACTAAAGAAAATTTTCCCTTATTTTTTTCACTCCTAACATTATTTCCTGCTTACGATTTTTCTCTGATTTTTTTTAAATCAAGTTTATCTGGATGAGACTGAATAAGTATGCAAGCTGTCTTATTCATTTTTTTTTCTTAGTTGTATTAGAATCTTGTCACTTTCAGACAGAAATGAAAAAAAAAAACTTGACTTACTTGCAGTTGCGACCCCCTTTAAACTCAGGGCGAAGTTTAGATTTTTTGGTATTTATTAGTTATGAAAGTGAATAGATTTAGCTAAAATTTATGGTGAAAGAAAGTTTTTAAATTTACATTTTTATTGGGCCAGCTTGAGCAAGTCGATGAACAACGGGAGGACAATGACAGTGACAGTGACAGTGACATTTTACCTGGTGGCTTAACATAGCTTTCATTAAGTAGGATTCATGTGTGAGCAGAAATGGTCTCTACATCTAGAAGCAGTAGAATTATGAGCTTCACAAACACTGTCCCTTAGCTCTGGCGCAAAGCAAACGCCCAGGCACAACCGGTGGAGGGTTAGAGAAACTGAGGCTCAGATACCCAATAGATGGTTACACCCTAGAGGAAAAGACGGAATCACGATATTTGCAGTTGACTTAGACGGGGCGGGAGGCAATACACTGAGTGGAATAAGTCGGAGGCACAAACAGCTGACGGTCTCACAATCCTTTGCTGTAGAGAGATAATGACAGTATGGACAGTATGGATGGATGACGGACATGTGACTTTTGCACACAAAACTGAAATGACTAAGAAGTGAGGGAAGTGGCCCAAGAACAGTGGCGGAGGGTCTCGGCACTTTGGTGGTGTTGAGGCATGGTGATCTCGTACAACATGCCCGGGAGTTATCCACAGGGATCTTATACAACACACAAGGGTTGTCCACAGTGATCTCATACAAGCCAGGGACTTATCAACAATGATCCTGTACAACACAGCAGGGTAATCCACGGTGATCTTGTACAACACGCCAGGGAGTTATGCAGGGAGATCTTGTACAATAAACCAGGGAGTTACCCACAGTGATCTTGTCCCCAGAGAGCCATGGGAGTTACCCATAGTAATCTTGCACAAGTAGCCACGGGAACCCACACCACTACAACCTATAACCTAAAAAAAAGGAAGGCATGAAGGAGTACGTACATCAGTTCTGCCTTGGCATTTTGTTTGTTTGTTTTTTTGGGTCACAGCCGGCGATACTCAGGGGTTACTCCTGGCTCTGCACTCAGGAATTACTCCTGGCGGTGCTTGGGGGACCCTATGGGATGCTGGGAATCAAACCCGGGTTGGCCGCATGCAAGGCAAACGTCCTACCCGTTGTACTGTCGCTCCTGTCTTGGCATTTGAAGGTCCTGATTCGACCTGTTCTGTCATTAACTCCCTTGGTTAGGGTGGCCCAGTAACTGCTTCTGCCCATGGCTGTCTTCTCTTTAGCTTGGAAGAAAAGGTGGAAACTTTTGAATCACTGGAGTCTGTGTTGCATAATATAAAACTTGGTTTATTGTGGAGTTCTGTGTGCAGGTGCTACTGAATTCATGCCACCCGCCGGGCTGTAGCTGACAGAAATTCCCCATTTTCTTGTACCACGAGTGCCGTTACCACTATTGAAGTTGTGCTCCCTGCTGTTAAACAGCCGTGCTCCCAGATCTGGGCTGAGTGCTCCGTGTGCCATCACTGGCTGTGCATCTTGATATGGTGTCCCGTGCTCCGGCACTGCACTTGCTGTGACCCATTTCACAGATAGTGCCTTGGTGCAAGATGGGCTGGTTTCTGAAGTCACAGTGACTATCAGGAGGACAAGTCCAGTATTTATTCACAATAATGGAGCCCTTACAAATGGGGAAGATGAGACCCAGGCTTCCCTGCTGAGTGTAAGAGTGGCCAAACACAACCACATTGGAATCTGGGCTCATCAATACAGCTCCTGTCACTACAGGCTCCTTCCGAAGTCTTGAGTAATATTGAAATGGTGATTCAAGTTGATGTCAGTACATAATATAATGCCAAGTCTCATAAGGGTATTATTTAACAATTTTTAAACTTTTGAATGACATTAATTTTTCATTTCTCTTAAGAGTTTTTGTATTTGATACTAGATTATCCTGTATCAATTAAAACATTTGTTCTTGGTATTCTGGGCTGGAATGATAGCACAGCAGTAGGGCGTTTGTCTTGTGTGTAACCGGCCGGCTGAGCCAGGTTCGATTCCTTCGCCCCTCTCGGAGAGCCCTGCACTCTACCGAGAGTATCTTTCCTGCACAGAAAAGCCTGGCAAGCTCCCCGTAACGTATTCCATATGCCAAACACAGTAACAAGTCTCATGATGGAGACGTTACTGGGCCCGCTCGAGCAAATCAATGAACAACGGGAGGACAGTGCTACAGTGCCATTCTTGGTATTCTAGTTTTCAAACTTTTGTTATAACCACTTAACTGGATGTAGTGTCCTGTCTTTAAAAAATAATATTTTTTTTAAAGCAAGAGAGTTTTTATTGAAACTTATTTAGAAAGATGTGAAGGAGAGAAAGAAGGAAGTGTGTGTATGAGAGAACATGGCCTTCTCCGGAATGGAAATAGAGAGAGACTTCAAGGAGATGGAGAGCAAGTGAACTGTGTGTTTGAGAGAACCTGGGCTTGGGGACGAGCCCATCTTTACTCGAACCATCCAAGATTGACGATTTGATTCAGTTCCTCGTAGGATCTGATTTTACCACGTGGATATCACCCCAGGGTTCCCCAAGGTTGACTTTCTCAGAGGTGTAGAGAGATTTGCTTCTTCCTTCACACCCTCACTGACTCTCTCGTCTTTCTTGTCTTCTGCAGGGAAGGTTCTCTTACAGATTGGATTTGTATCTCCCTGATGTTACTGACTCAGCTGCAGTTTTTGCTTCTCGTTGTTTGGTTTGTGGTCCTGTACCAGGCTGTGGTCAGTGACTGCCCCGCTTGATCCCGGAGGCAGAGTGTGGAGGACCAGGTACCAGGAGGGACCCTGGCCACCCCACGCTGGATGCCCTCTCAGCTGTCTCTGCTCCTTGTTGACCATATTTCCATCTTCTTTGGGAAAAAAATGTTGATATAGGGTCTTTGTCCATTAATTTTTCTTTTCCTTGTTTTTGCTGTTGAATTTTGTGGCTTCCTTGTAAGTTTTGAATATAAATCCCAATCCCTCATCAGATTTTTTTTTTTTTGCAAATGTTTTCTTCCATGTTTAGTTTACTTTTAAATGTTGTGGAGTTTTGAGTTTGTTTTGCAGACAGTTTGTTTCCGCTGCTCTCTGTTTGAGCCCAGATTCCCGGAGAGTTGCAGGTTCCTCCCAGGAACTTCCTGGATGCTGTTCCTAAGGAGATTTGAGGTCGTTGGGTTTATGTTCAAGTCTTTAATCTGTTTAGAGTCAGTTTTGGCTGAGAGAGAAGGCATGATGGGATTTTGCATGGGACTTTCTATTTTTCACAGCACCATTCTCGAGTACATGGTCTTTTCTTCAGGGATTGTGTCCGCTATCAAAATTAATTACCCAAAGATGCACGGGCAATTTTGCATGAGTTTTCTACTCCATTATTAATCTCTATGCCAGGATTCAATGTTCACACCATATTGCTTTGATTACTGTGGCTTTGTCAGTTATTTTTGGAATTAGGGAATGTGGTCTCTCTAAGTTGACTGTTCTTTCTCAAGCTGGTTTGGTGCTTTGGTGTCTTTTGTGTTGCCACCCAAATAGTTTTGAATTCTCCTTCTCACCGAGGTCACAGTAACTTCCCTAGGGACTGCATTGAGTCTCTAGACAGCTCTGAGGAATATGGACATTGGACAGTATGAATGATTCCAGTTCATAATATAGGATGCCTTACGCTTATGTCTGTTTCATATCATTTATTACATCAGTCCTGTCCACACTGTCCTCCTGTTGTTTATCGATTTGCTCGAGCGGGCCCAGTAACGTCTCCATTTTGAGACTTGTTGTTACTGTGTTTGGCATATTGAATATACTCTCGGTAGCTTGCCGGGCTCTCCAAGAGGGACAGAGGAATCAAACCCAGCTCGGCCAGGCTGGTTGCACGCAGGGCAAACACCCTACCACTGTGCTATCGCTCCAGCCCCTATCACATCAGTATCCTATTAATTTCCAATGTAGAGACCTCTTACTTTCTTGGTTAGTTTTATTGCTCAAGCAGTGCCTTTGTGAATGGGATTATGACTCGGGTGCTCTTATGATTGGGATTGCGTTCTTAATTTTTGTTTTTTGCTCACTTGTTGTTGTTTGCAGTTTGTGCTCTCCTTCCCGGGAGGGCAGCAGGTAACTCAGGGGATGTGGTGGGCCTCCTCCGGGTGGTCCTCGGCTGGTCAGTGCTGCAGGTGGCAAGGAGCATGGCTATTCTGGCAATGCTCAAGAAGGAGACCTGTGGTGCTGGCCCAGAGATCCAGCACAGTGCAGTTTGCATCTTTTGGGATCTTGACCTTAGTCTTACTGAAGGTCGCGTGTTGGAACAGACATGCAGGTTATTCAGGACTTGCAGAGTTTGGGAGGGACAGATCTGCCCAAGGGCTTGGGGGTGGGGGGTGGCAGGGCCTAGGGCTGGAGCAAGCCTACGATGTTCTCTGGGAGTGCCTGGGAAGAGTGGAGGGTTGAGGGGTGGAACTGCAGAGTGGGCAGTGCCAGAAAACTGGTGGACAGGGAAGTTGGGGGGTGGGGGACAAGGTGGCTGGCCTTGTCCGGGCAGTTGTCCCAGCACTGAGGACGGAAGATGGGGTCAGAAGGAGGAGGGGGTTGGGTGCTGGTCCAGTCCGGGGGCCCTGGCGGACAAGGTAAACAGTGCAGACGACCCCAAACTTTGGGACTTCCAGAGCCTCCAGCGCCAGGGAGCTCAGCCTTCAACCCCCGTGAGGTCTCAGTGGCTTCCCGGGTTCAGAAAGTTCTGGAACGATGGGCTGTGCACCGGCCACCTGAACCCTGCAGTCACCGGCATTCAATTACCCCCCTTTGTTCCTCCCAGTTCTCGCCAGCAGCCTCAGTCCCTACCGGGAAGGCAGATTCGTGGAGCGGCGTCTGCGGTCCTCCTCGGAGGGCACGGCGGGCAGCGGCAGGACAGGCTGCAGACCCCGCGAGGCCAGCGCCGGGGAGGACCCGAGGAAGCAGAGGGCCGACTCGGCAGGCTCAGCGTCCTCCAGGATGAACAGCCTGGTGAGTGTTGCGGGGCGGTGAGCTCCTTCTCCTGAGGGGACTCAGCCCGCAGGTCGGGGGCTTCCTCCCCTGGCTGGGGGGCTGATGCCCAGCTGAGGTTTCCAGTTGAGACCACCGAGAGGGCGGTGGGCCACGCTGCAGCCGACGCGTCTCAACACTCTCCGGGTGCTTCTGTGTCCCTGCCCCATGTGGAGTCCGGATCTCTCCCTTGCAGAGAGAGATCGGGTCTTCGCTCGCTAAGAACAGCCACATGCCTGGGCACCTGTTGACACATGATCTCTCAGCAGCTGTGGGCAGTTCCACCTTTAGTGCCCACTGGGGCCCTTGGATCCTTCCGTGATTGTTCCCCTGACAGAGGGGCAGCCGGGACAGCCCAGTGATCAGGCGGCTGAGGGAGCAGGGGTCAGCTTCCTGTCCACCCCATCCCTGGGAGTTGGGCCAGGCATACAGGGTGCACGCTGGCTCCTCTGGCCTGGGTCCCCTGGGTGGTTCTTGCTGATGAGGTTCTCCTGGGTCGAGGGATCAGCTACAGCCGGGGGTCCCCTGGCCCTCGTTCCCTGAGAGTGGAGTTGGCTTTGCCTCTCTTGATTTCTGTCTTCGCCTACCCCAGATGTGGCCTTTACAGCTGCCTGGCAGTTCCCGCGCTCAGCAGTGATGTTTGATACGCCAGAACTTTCTGCTCCCCTGTTCATAGTCGCATGTGAAAAATGCTCGAAACAGAACCCCTTGTTCTCTATGCAATTTAGGTACTGTAGTTCAAGTAGTAACGATTAGATCCTGTCCTTTTTTTTTCCTTTTTTTTCTTTTTGGGTCACACCTGGAGATGCTCAGGGTCTGCCCCTGGCTCTGCACTCAGGAATCAGTCTTAGCGGTGCTCGGTGGACCATATGGGATGGCCGGGACGGAACCTGGGTTGGACCCGTGCAAGGCAAATGCCTTACCCGCTGTGCTGTCGCTACGGCCCCAATCCTGTACTGCTTTTGTGAAGAAAGTGTTGAAGAGGGTGGTGAAGGAACCGTGAGTGAGTGAGGTAGCACTGAATTGATCCAAAGCGTCATTGCTGGGGTTTTAGCCCGCAGATAAGGCTTGTTCAGATTCTAATCATGTACAGATCCACAAGTACAGAAACAACAGGTGATAATGAACTTCTATGATATTATATATTACATATGTCTTGAAATTTATATAAAGATGACACTAATTTTCTTTTATTTTTTTCTCTTTTCTTTTTTTTTTATTTGTGGGGCACCATGAGGTACAGTTGTAGACTTACAAATTTTGTACTTGGGTTTCAATTATACAATGATCAAATGCCCATCCCTCCACCAGTGCCCATTTCCCACCACCACGAATCCCAGTATCCGTCCTACCCTCCAACCCCGCCATCCCACCCTGCCTCTGTGGCAGGGCATTCCCTTTTGTTCTCTCTCTCCTTTTGGGTGCTTGGTTTGCAAAAGAGGCATTGAGTGGCAATCATGTTTGGTCTATAGTCCTCTTTCAGCATGCTTCTCCCATCCTGGGAGGATCCTCCCAACACCCTTTATTTGGTTCTCCCTTCTCTATCTGAGCTCCCTTTTCCCCTAGCGTGTGTGACTGGCCCCCAACCCATGGAGCAAAATTCCTGGTACTAAGACACAAATTTTCTTAATGTCAAAAGTGTACATTGAAATTGGTAGTTTTTTTGGTAAGCATTAAAATACATGTTTGATGAGAACTTGAAAGTCATGAACAATGAGCTATTATGAAATATTTCCGTTAATAAGTTTCTTTTATTTTCTCTAAGGTATTTCTATTAATTCTTGTCACTATTACTCTTAGTCAAAGTTAAGGTGATTACCAATATTATATATATGGATTTTTAACTGCACTTAGATAATTATTCTACTATTACAAAATCATTACTCTCAGACACTCTTTCAGGGTCTACAATTTTTAATGTCAAAACAAACAAATTTGTGTGGCAGGCCTTTAAAAATGTACCTGCAGTTGTGTAGTTAAGCCACTAGAGGGCAGGATGACACCGTCGATCAGCCAGAGGTTGTTAGAGCAGCTTGGATCAGGAGGACCCAGCCTTGGGGACCCGCAGGGGCCAGCAGACGTGGGGCGTCTCCCTCATGTGGGAGAGAAGGAGTTGGGCAGGGGAATGACGTGCCCGAAGGTGACAGACAGACAGACTTGGGCCCAGAGCTGGGGACAGGCTGGAGCAGGAGGGGACCGTGAGGTGTGTGGACCCTGGTGGGCGGCACTCACAGCCACAGCAAACAGGCACCCCCCCACCCCCCGCCGGCGAAAATCAAATACAAATGAAAAAGTGTATGTCATTTAGGTCTCTAGGTTGTGTTTATGTAGTAGTCGCTGACTGAGAGAAATCAAAATTGAACCATCACATCCAGGAAACAGAAAAATGTAATCCTGTGGGCAATAGCTTCTTTTTAAAAAAGATATTGGTCGTAAACATAAAACCCTTAGAACTGATAGGCATGTTAGCTGGTATTAAACTGGGGGATAGGAGAGAACTTAATCAGAACTCTAACCAATACCTTCGAGACAATTTCAGTTGTAGACTGCACTGCCCAAAGAAGGAATAATCAGAAAGTAAAAGGAATATCTAGGAAAATTAAGAAAAATGATAAACCTGACTCTTTTTTTTTTTTGCATTTTTTGGGTCACACCCGGAAATGCACAGGAGTTACTCCTGGTTCATACACTCAGGAATCACTCCCGGCGGTGCTCGGGGGATCATATGGGAGGCTGGGAATTGAACCTGGGTTGGCCGTGTGCAAGGCAAATGCCCTACTTGCTGTGCTATTGCTCCAGCCCCGATAAGCCTGACTCTTAGGACTCACCTTAGGGCTAGAGGCTTGCAGATGAGAGATCACTGAAAACAGAGGGGAAGGAATTCCTTATGGAGCAACAGAAGGGGGCTTGCAAGAGCTGAGTAGTGGGGGACTCTGCTTAAGACGCAGCTGGTTAGTGCACGCAGAGGGTCATCAGAGACAGCCAGTGGGGTCATCAGAGATGATCAGTGGGGTCATCAGAGGTGGTCAGTCAGGCCATCAGAAATGTTCAGCGATTGTCAGAGATCAGAGACGGTTAGCCATCACCATGCAACCACATCATCAAAGGATCCCTACAACTTTCCTCAAAATCAAACCCACATTACATCAGCTCTGCGTGACCTGAGTGAGGGCCTGAAAATAAGGGAAATTATTGCCGTCCAAACTCTTTAAGTTCTCTGTGAAGTCCAGCATATTTCATGAAATCAATGCACATTCACTCCAGGAAGCTCTGTTATTGGGACACCATTACAGGGTGCAGAAAAAAAACACATAAAATTGAACTTTGTTTTATAAGATGCATCTGGTGTTTAGATGTTGAAGTGTGGAACTATGCATTTAGGAATCAATGGAAGTTGATTCTCTCACAGGCAACTCTCTGAACCCTTTCCACGACTTCCCCAGTGCCCCAGATTGAGCTGCTTCTTCACCGTGCAAAGTGAGTCTTAGACAACTAAAGTCCTCTGGCCACAGCACTAGAATGGCCAACCCAGGTTCGATTCCTCCACCCCTCTCAGAGAGCCCGGCAAGCTACCGAGAGTATCTCGCCCGCATGGCAAAGCCTGGAAAGCTCCCCGTGGTGTATTCGATATGCCAAGAACAGTAACAATGATGGGTCTCATTCCCCCGACCCCAAAAGAGCCTCCAATCATTGGGAAAAGATGAGTAGGGAGAGGCTGCTAAAATCTCGGGACTGGTAGGAATGGAGACATTACTGACATCCGCTCGAGTAAATGAAAGAACAATGGGATGGCATTGATGACAGTGATTTGTGTGGGGAGTGGGGACTTACCCAGCAGTGCTCGGGGTTTGCTCCTGGCCCTGTGCTCAGGGATCACTCCTGGTGGAGCTCACCACCATCGAGGTCGCCTTCACTGCTGACCTGTGGCTCTGGCCCCAGTAAGTAGAATTACGTCCTTGCTTAGGGACCAAGGTCTCTTCAGAGTTTACTACTCTGAGCTGTGCCTGAGGCCTCTCTTTGTGATTCTCTGTGCCCTGGGGTTGCTGTGGCCTAGTTACATGTAGGGTGTCCGTTCCTTTGCTCAGATCATAGCCGTCGGGAGTTGTGTGGTTGCGATGATACTAGATGAACTTTTTTAGGAGCCATGTGTTACTGTTTCTTTCCATTTATCGTGAAAATTATTATTAGTATTTTTATTATCATCGAAAGAGCTATGCTTGGAGTAACACTCAAATGAGAGAAAGAATCCAGAGTTCCAACATCCGTCGACGATCAAGAATCAGGGATGCTGTCTTGTTTGCCAAGGTGTCAAAAATCAGATGGGCTGGACACGTAATGAGATTTAAAGACGACCGCTGGACTAGAGCTGTTACCGACTGGATTCCACGGGATGTCAAAAGACCGCGTGGCCGCCCACCTACCAGATGGTCAGACTTCTTTGTCAAGATCATGAACGATCGGTTTGAGGCCCTTCCTGTTCCCGGAGCGAACAGATGCCATTGGGCTACACCAGCATGCGACAGGGACGAATGGAGACATTACTGGTGCCCGCTTGAGCAAATCAATGAGTAACGGGATGTCAAGTGATCAAGTGATTATTATTTTTGCTTTTTTTGGGGTGGTCACACCTGGCATTGCACAGGGGTTGCTCCTGGCTCTGCACTCAGGAATTACCCCCGGCGATGCTTGGGGGACCACTTGGGATGCCTGGGATCGAACCCAGGTCAGCCGCGTGCTGCCCTACCCACTGTGTTATCGCTCTAGCCCCTATCAGGAAAATTACAAAGGCAGTGCTTGAAGAGTATTCAATATTTTTTCTTTAACTAAAGCATATCTAGGCTAGCCATTAATTTTCATTTCTCAACATCTAAGGTACAAGACGTTTAAGATGACCGGCTGAAATCCAATCACAAACAGCTTTGTACCTGTGTATCTCTTGGTGATTAAAAAATAAAATAAAATAAAAAATAAGTTGAGTCCCGATCTCTTATGCTTGGGATTACAAAGTAAAAATAGTAATCTGAATTTTAATCAAATCATGTCATCTCGATTCTATGTGAGGTGAAAACTATTTTGTGCCACACGTAGCTAAACCTGTGAGTTTAGTTTATGAGACTATTTATTCGTCCGGAATCCGTGATGATTCTCTCTTTACAATTGTACAATCTGTAACACAGAATTGGCCTGGAGGAAAATAACTGCATTTTCTGAAGAAGAGTTTTTGGAATCTGAAATTTCTGCATGTTCTTGTTAGACAATAAAATATTGATGCATTCTTCTTCAAGTAATTCTATTATTTTGAAGCTTAAATAGAGCTTATTAAATTAGCTTTAGTAAATTAAATGAGCAAAGAAGATTTTGATTTCAAAAATCAAGAAATATGTCATTTTAATAGAATTGTTTGCGGCATCAAGCATTACATTCGGCTTACAGAAAATGCATAAATGTATTTATATATTAATGATGTTTTTCAAATAATTTAAAATGGAGACAAACATTTATAAATATCTGACAGACTATCGAGTTTGCAATGGCAGAATAGAAAGGTGTGATTTACAAATGAATCATACATATACATTTCGCACTTTTTGGTATGTGATGATGTTTCCTTTAAATTAGTCATTCCTAAATTAGGCCTGCTGTCATTTTATCACTTTCATAATTAATTCACTGATCATTTCACTAGAGTGAAAACAGTAAGCTCCGAAGTTCTTCTTTGCTTTGCATATTCTGTTCTAACTTTTCTACAGTTCACCTGAAAAAAAAAACAAAAACAAAAACGGAGTACCTCTACCTCTGCAGGCTTCTTGGTTTCCTCTTAAACTCCTTATTGTATACACTTTTGGTCATCTAAGAAAAGTTGTGATTTCACAATGGAGTACTATGTAGCTGTCAGGAAAGATGAAGTCATGAAATTTACATACAAGTGGTACTACAAGGAAAGTATCAGGTTAAGCGAAATGAGTCAGAAAGAGCGGGATAGACACAGAAAGATTGCATTCATCTGGGGAACATAAAGTAACATAATGGGAGACTAACACCCAGGAGTGGCCGAGACTAGTACCAGAAATTTTGCTCCATGACTTGGAGGCCAGCCACACGTGCTAGGGGAAAAGGAAGCTCAGATAGAGAAAGGAGCACCAAATAAAGGGTGTTGTGAGGATCCTCCCAGGATGGGAGAAGCATGCTGAAAGTAGACTACAGACCGAACATGATTGCCACTCAATGCCTCTCTTGCAAACCACAGCACCCAAAAGGAGAGAGTGAACAAAAGGGAAGGTCCTGCCACAGAGACAGGGTGGGGTGGGGGGATGGGGGGGTGGGAGGGATACTGGGATCATTGGTGGTGGAGAAAGAGCACTGGTGGAGGGATGGATGCTCTATCATTGTATAACTGAAACCCAAGTACAAAAATTTGTAAGTCTACAACTGTACCTCATGGTGTTTCACTAATAAAAAAATAAAAAAAGAAAAGTTGTGATTTTAGCATTTTAATGCTTAAGACTACTGAAGTCTAAGTCTTGTGAGCGAAAATAATGAAATCTCCAAAGCTCGTGCGAGTCAGACTTTTACCTGGTGTCCAGGTGCCTTGGGATCGGAGGGCTTGGGGTCCTCACCACGTGCTTTGCCGCATCTACCACCCCTGACTCAGCTTGTAGGACCAGGGGATGTTGGGAGCTGGCGGGGGCCTCGGCTCCACAGACCCCGGCCGGTAAAGGGCATCTCCACTTTCCTCTGCTCGTGTGGTCACTGTGTTGGGCATCTCACGCTCTTGGCCTCCTTAGAACTGGAGGCTTTACCGTTTGTCACCAGAAAACTTTTCCACACCAGGAGGAGATGAGTATGTGGCAAAAATGAACTTACCCCGGGGCGTCCCCTGTCTGTGGAAAATTCCAGAATCACTGATTGATGCCACCCTAAATGGCTGTTCCCCTCCACCCATCTCTTCTCTCGTGAACATAACTGAGTTTGCCAGTTTGCCAGGAGTCAACCACTTCTCCCTCAGGCTGTGACCGAGGGTCCCAGAGTCCCCGCTGAACTGGTCCCCCCCACCCCTGTCCGGCACACAGCGACATTAGATGAGAAAAGGAAGTCCTTGTGCTTTTTAAAAATGGAGCTACACTAATCATTCTCATTAATCCTTGCCCTTAACGAAGTTTAAGAAGAAAGACGACAGGCATCTCTCCTTAAAGATGAGCTTAATGTCAGTGGATCACTGTCCTCCTGTTGTTCATCGATTTGCTCGAGTGGGCCCAGTAACGTGTCCATCGTGAGACTTGTTGTTACTGTGTTTGGCATATCGAATACGTCACGGGGAGCTTGCCAGGCTCTGCCGTGTTAGTGGATCATTGGCATTAATTTTAGGTGAGCATCCCACCATCCCTCGTTCCTTTCTGAATCTTTTTTGGTTACGAAGGATGCTTTCACACTCAGTGTGCTTTATGCCAGAGCACTCCTGTGGCTCAGGCACTGAGTTTTTTTTCAGCATGTCTCACATATATTCTCGCCCATTGGTCCTTGCCCACCTGGGCCCCAAGAGACAGGTGTATGCCTGGCATTGCTGGGAGCAACCCTTGCTGCCCGCCTGGCCTTCACCTGCTCCCTTTAGTACTTGATGTTTTTCTTTTTTTTTTTTTTTCTTAAATTTTATTAGTGAAACAGCATGAGGTACAGTTGTGAACTTACAAATTTTTGTGCTTGGGTTTCAGTTATACAATGATCGAATACCTGTCCCTCCACCAGTGCCCATTCTCCACCACCACCAATCACAGTATCCCTCCCACCCCCCACCATCCCACCCTGCCTCGGTGACAGGGCATTCCCTTTTGTTCTCGCTCTCCTTTTGAGTGCTGTGGTTTGCAAAAGAGACACTGAGTGGCAATCTTGTTCGGACTATAGTCTACTCTCATCACGCATTTCCCATCCTGAGAGTAACCTCCCAATACCCTTTATTTGGTGCGCCCTTCTCTATCTGAGCTGCCTTTTCCCCTAGCATGTGCGACTGTCCTCCAAGTCATGGAGTAATCCTCCTGGTACTAATCTCAGCCATTCCTGGGTGTTAGTCTCCCATTTTGTTACTTTATGTTCCCCAGATGAATGCAATATTTCTATGTCTATCCCTCTCTTTCTGACTCATTTCGCTTAGCATGGTACTTTTCATGTAGTACCACTTGTATGGGGCGATAGCACAGCGGGTAGGGTGTTCGCCTTACAAGCGGCCAACATGGCCGACCCGAGTTCGATTCCTCCGCCCCTCTCAGAGAGCCCGGCAAGCTACCGAGAGTATTCGATATGCCAGACACAGTAACAACAAAGTCTCCAATGGAGACGTTACTGGGCCTGCTCGAGCAAATCGACGATCAACGGGAGGGCCTTTACCTTTACCTTTACCTTTACCACTTGTATGTAAATTTCACGACTTCATCCTTTCTGACAGCTACATAGTATTCCATTGTGTAGTACTTGATGATTTCCACCCTTTTGTTTTTCTCCTTTCTTGTGTTGTTGTCAGTTCACCACCAGGGCCAACTTTTCCATCCTTGAGGAACAAAGAGAAATGTGTGTATCCTGCCTGACTAGTATCTGCCCTGGCTGTCTTTGTGCTTATAGGACCAACAGTCCCGACAGAACCTTCTCAGGCCGCGTCTGTATTCCCCCTGCCCACTGACGCCTCTCGAGCTCCTCACACACAGGTTCACATCAGCAGTGTAGGCATTTGTCTTGGGTAGTTCTTTGGTTGGGGTGCGCTGTAGGTTGTTCACTGGCACCCCTGATTCTTAACTAACAGGTCAGAGGACGTTTGGGTTCTATGTTGGTTGACTTGTGAGTGTCAAAGCATCCTCGCATCCCTGGGCTGAACCAACTTGGTCCTGGTGTCTGATGCTTTTGATGAGTTCTCGGATTCTCTTTGCTAGTATTTTGTTTGAAGATCTTTGCATCTGTGTGTGTTCATCAGGGATTTCGGTCTGTAATTTTCTTTTCTTTCTTTCTTTTCTTTCTTTTTTTTTTTTTGCGGTGTCACTGCTTTGAGCATCAGGGTGATACTTGCCTCTTAGACACTTTTGTTTGGGAGTGTTTTTTGTTTCCTGGGTAAGCTTGAAAAAATTTGGCAGTAGGTCCCCTTTAATGTTTTGAAAAACTCACTAGTGAATCTATCTGGGCCTATGCATTCATGACTTTTAGGCTTTTTTTGGCAACTGAAAATATCTCCAGACATTGCCCAGTGTCCTTGGTAGGCAGAATTGGCCCCCAGTGAGATGCTTCTCCAGAAACAGGTCAAGGGTCATGTGGATACTCATCACTCATGCCAAGCTGGCCCAGGGTGGGCAGCTCAAAGCCTGTGAGAGACTCCCTGTCTTCTGCCAGGGCCAGACTGTGGTGCAGTGGCTACATAGAGTCTCTCCCCGGAGCGTGGCCAGCCCTGGACAGCACTAATCCATCAGGCGCTTGGCCATTGCGGGGTGGGGGTGGGGCCGTGAGGGAGGGTCAGCCACACCCAGTGGCCAGTGTGTGGTGGTCCTCAGCGGACACTCAGCCCATATTCAGGCAGGTTTTGGGGATCAAATGGGATTCCAGGGGTTGAACCCAGGTCAGGCACACGCAAGGCAAACACCCCACTGCTGTGCTGTCCCTCCGGCCACCATCACTGGGCCAGTTTTCACACCCTTTCCTCTGGCCTTCGGGTAGCTTCTCTCCATCGTTGCCACTGTGGAGGGCTCGGCGTTATTCAGTTCTGTCTTTGTGCAGCATTTCTTGCCTTCTGGTTTCTTCCCAGAACCCTTTGCAGCTGCTTCTTCACACTCCTACTTCAAATTGGCCTGCGGTCTCTCAGCCTCTGGGCTGTTCCTCTCTCTTGGACTGAACCCGTGCAGGTGAAATCATCTATCGGGTTCGGAGGAGATGGGGGAACACATCAGGAAAACGACAAACTCAAGGCACTGAGGCCACCATATTTTGGATCCATGGAATTAGCAGGAAGGCTTTTGGAAGATGGTTTTGAATAAAGACAGTAGTTGATCAAAAACTTCGGAATGGTTCTATAGAAACAGCGCACTGAATTGACTCCTGTGTCCTACTAATGGCTTTGCTCTCTCTATTCATATTTCTCTCTCTCTCTCTCTCTCTCTCACCCCACATGTGTGCATGTTTGCTTAAGCCTCCATTTAAGATACTTTGGCAATTTGTGTAATATACACCTATCTCTCTCTATATATCTATGTCTAGGTGTGTGTGTGTGTGTATATACATATACATATACATATATATATAATTCTTATATCTATCTGATTTTTTCTTCATCTTCCTATCCATTATTCATGTCTTTTCCCTCTCTGCAGAGATGAACTCATTCTGACATGCAGAGGTTATACCATGCTTAAAATGCCAACGAATACTTTAACACCTACACACACACACACACACACACACACACACACGTCTGTGTTGAGAAGAACCTTTACAATTTGTGTTTAACTATATTTATTTACACTTTAATCTACTTCTTTAACGTGGTTATCTCTGGGTTGTGCAATTAGGAAAAACGTTTTCCCTTAAGACAGGTATCTTGGTTGTTCACAAAGTTTGCTTTCTTTGTTATCGAAAACAAAGCAGGTTGGGCCTTGCGTATATTTTTGTGAACTCACACACTATTACATAATAGCTTGAGAAATTACTTAGTTTAAATGATCTCCTGGTAACTCTAAGGCTATGCTAATCAAAACATCAGTAGGCAGTGGTGAGAAAAAATTGCACAAGATAACCGTGAATTCCAGAGTACCTCATTTATTTTATTTAAAAATAAATTTTCAGATTTTGAGCGATAGCACAGCGGGTAGGGTGATTGCCTTGCACGTGGCTGACACAGTCGACCCGAGTTCAATACCTCTGCTCCTCTCGGAGAGCCCGGCAAGCTACTGAGAGTATCTCGTCCACATCGCAGAGCCTGGCAAGCTACCCGTGCCAAACACAGTAACAAGTGTCATAATGGAGGCGTTACCGGGCCCGCTCGAGCAAATCGATGAACAATGGGGGGACAGTGACAGTTTTTCCAAAATTTTTATTGAAATAGTTTAATATACTTAAACTCTTGCTGGAGAAACTTTTATAATACACTCGTGTTTCTACTCTTTTCTTTCTTCATTCTATTAGAAGAATCCACTCACCAGTATGCTATTGAACTGTAATATTGAACTCAATGGATTTCAGCGGGAGTGGATGGTGGTTGACCAGCTGCCAGAGATTTTGTATCAGCATTAGCTCGAGGCTGGTGGGGTGGAGAAGCACATCGCAGCCTGTTTTGTCTTCAGGCTGTTTATGTCGCACAGAAATGCAGACGCATGAACACAAACACACACAAAAAGACCAGCCACCTAGCTATGGCCCACGAATCCCAGAGATTCTTTTATTTATGTTTTGTGTTAAAGAATAATAATACCGGTATGTCAAAACTATCATGAGCTGTGTGGGTGCGAGGGCACACGGGTGTGAATGTTTAACTTGACACCACAGCCACCGGACATGGCTGGATTGGATGAAAAGAGAAAGCAGAGCTGCTGGGTTGCATGGAGAGAGAGAGAGAGGGAGGCACTGTCACTGCATGCTTCTCCCTGAGCACCTGTCTTCCCGCGTGACACAGTGCGCAGGGACATCCTCAGGCTTTATGAAGCGACACTCTGATTTCTTGCAGCGACTTGTTGTCCCACAGCTGGAGTCTCTTAAGGTCTGCTAACTAAAGAAGTTCAAGGACATCGTTCGTTCTTCCCCATCCAGTTTGGTTTTGTGTTATCGTGATTCAGTGTGGTGGAGTTGCACATGAAAAATGAAGAACTCTTCCTCTCGCCATGATTCTCTCCTTGTTATTGTAAGGACACCATCAGGCAATTTCAAGGAAGTCAGAGCAATTGACTCATTTAAACGATTTTTACAGTAATTGTTTTTTCGCTCTTGTAAAACAGCAACATTAAATGAGGTGATTTCCCAATTTTGACAGTGTGACTCGGCTAAAAATTCCTATATTCATTTTAAAATAAAAACCGTTTTACCATGAAATAGCAAATTATTCTGGTTCACTGGACAAGCCTATTTTACTAAATCAATAAAGAAAAAGTTCCATTAAAAACATTAAATACTTTACAAAAAAAATCCAAAATAGAATTATACAAATCATTTGCGGGGTAAAGTCAGCCCAAAGTAAAAAAGAAAAAAAAAGTTGACATAGTGCTATTAAATAGATGTAAAGACCAGACAGAATTTGTCTTCAGCGGAACCCAGTCTATCTCTGTGCCAGGGAGAAGCATCCGGACCTGGGTGCAAGGGTCAGGGCTGGTGAACAGAAAGAGAGTTTGTGCATATGACCCCGCACAGTTCTGGGTTTAAGCAGAGCGGAATCTTCAGATGCCGGAGTATTTGCTGCCTTAGTCTGCCCTGGCTTCTGCTCCAGTTTACTCGGTCACGAAGCCAAACTGCCATCTCTACAGGATGCTTTTTCTACTTCCTCTACTGCCTTTTCTTGCTGTTCTAACATTACTTTTCACCATTTTTACAAGTCATGTAGTTATTTCCTATTATCTTCATCTCTTATTTGAGTGGAATGATTTTTTTTTCTTTTTTGGGTCACACCCGGCAATGCACAGGGGTTACTCCTGGCTCTGCACTCAGGAGTTAACTCCTGGAGGTGCTCAGGGGACCAGATGGGATGCTAGGAATCAAACCCAGGTTGGCCATGTGCAAAGCAAATGCTCTCCCTGCTGTACTATTCGGTCCCTCCGGAGCATTTCGCGGGAGTGAACTTTTTTCTTCTTTTCGTGGGGGTGAGGGAGTCATAGCCAGGTTTGCTTTGGGCTCACTCCTGGCTCCTGTGCTCACGACTTTGCTGCTGGGGTTCAGGGACTCTTCAGGGGTCTGGCAATTGAGCCCTGGCCCACATGGGCGAGGCTTATGCCCCACTGGCTGAATATCTCTCCAGATCCTTTTTTTTTTAATCTTTTTTTAAATAGCCCCAAGAGTTTTATTAGAGTATAGTCTATTCATTTAAGGAATTGATCAGTTTTATAATGAAATTAACAAGCTAATTCTAATACATATTAAACTTCCCGTAAGTCACACATTCCTCAGCTACTCCTTTGAACAGCTTTTCCTTCGATTAGTTCTCCCATTAACATTTTTTTGGATGTGTATAAATTATGTTTTCGACTTTTGAAAATCATACTTTTAAATACAGTGCTTTAGAGAGTGTAGGACAGTCTGGTGACTAGCCGAGATTCCCCGCACCCCGTGTTGCTGTTGCTCTACTTGGTGAAGAATACTAGAAGGTTCGAGAAAGCGGGAGGACCTGAGAGGCTGGAGACAAGGCCCTAGCCTTACTCACAGCTGGACCTGGGTCGATCCCACCCGCCTATGGCCCCTTGAGCACTGATCGCTGAGCACAGAGCCAGGAGGAAGCTCCGAGAATCCCTGTGTGGCCCAAACCTCCCACACCAAAAAAGAGAGAATATGAACATGAATTGAAACACTAAAAAAAAAAAAAGAAGGAAGCAATTAGGAAAACATGAACTGGATTAATGTTAAAAAGTTGAAACCATTAGAAAAATTTTTAACATATATTAATGTCAGATAAAATAAATCAAACATTACAATTTATATGTAGATACTGACAATGAAATATCACACAATATTCTACCTTTCAGAAGTATGTACTGAGGGATTTCGGAGTAAAAGGCCCTGATGCTTATAGCTGATGCTTCCGTGCTTGAAGCTAATATACTGTTTCCAGGTAGATCACAGAGTGGAAAAACGTGGCAAAGATTAGCAGTCAGGGGCTGGAGCAATAGCACAGCGGGGAGGGCGTTTGCCAAGCACTCGGCTGACCCGGGTTCGATTCCCAGCATCCCATATGGTTCCCCGAGCACCGCCAGGATTCCTGAGTGCAAAGCCAGGAGGAACCCCTGAGCATCACCGGGTGTGACCCAAAAAGCAAAAAAAAAAAAAAAAAGATTAGCAGTCAGTGAATCCGTGTAAAGGATGTACAGTCAGACCCAAACACAGACCTGGGCACATTAATGTCCTGGGCATATTAACACGTGACTTCACAGAGTTTGAAATACTTTTAAGTTTGATTACAGGATAACAGAGAGACTAGAGCAAATAAAGAAGCAAATGAGATTTTTTTTATTGCCTCTCAGCAGATGGATACAAGAATATTCTCATCAGATGATCAGACCATTAAATTGGATGCTCTAGAGATAAGGGGATTGTTGGTTCTATAATGAAACTACAGGGGCTGGAGGTACGACAGAGCACTTAAAGCTCTTTCCTCGCACAGACTTACCTCTGATTCTCCCCCGACACCAGATATTGTCTCCATCCACACCATGAGTGATCCCTGAGCACTGAGCCAGGAGTCCCTGAGCACTGATCCAGGAGTCCATGAGCACTTCCAGGTGTGCCCACCACCAATTTGCATATAAAATATATATAACATATAAAAAACATATACGTGTGCATATGTATCTATGGTTTTGTGCCACACTGGTCCATGCTCAGTGCTTACTCCTACTTCTGTGCTCAGGAATTCCTCACGGTATGGCTTGGAGACCATCTGGGATGCTGGGGATCCAACCCGGGTTGGCTACGTGCAAGACAAGCGCCCTCCCTGCTGTCCTATGGCTCTGACCCCCGTATGCATGTACGTTTGACCATGGGCTGAAATCTGGTGGGGGCTGCAGTGTTGGGTGGCACTTCTGCGACTGCTTTAGACCAGACACGTCACTTGCCCTCAGGCTTCCCAGGGACAGGGACAGGAGCATATCCCGAAATTTAATAGGAGTCGGTAGAGCAGTGGCATCTGTCGGAGGTATAACCCACACCCAAAGGAAGTCAGCAGAGGTCCATGGTGTTTGTCGCTGGGGGGTCACGGTGGGGCCCCAGTGGCCCTGTCTGCCCGTGGACAGTTCCTCCACATCTCAGGCGAGCACTTGAATTGCATTTGCTCAGGAGTCCCGGGGTCTCCTGGGCCCTCTACACACCAGGCTTACATTTTCACAAATTTAAACGGGAATTTCCATGAATACAGTTGGGAAAAGAAGATTTATTCGATTCATTGAGGAAAGAACCTGCACCCGTGGTTATTTAGGTCAAAGATACACAAAGAACTGGATATTTTGAGCCATTTTGAGAAGAATGTTAGAATGGTATTACAGAATTGTCTACAAAACCTATTACTGTCCTAGAGGGCAACGATTCATTACTAGACCAAAAAAAAAAATTTCTATCTCCTCTTAGATACACATTTGAAGGTTTTCATGTAATTTAACTAAATCGGAGACTTTAATTAATACTAAACAGCGAAGTTAAACACTAGAAAAATTTCCCCCAGAATTCAGCATTTCTTGGAAGAGCCTTTGAAAGAGTGCTTCAGCGTGAAGTCATTTTCTTGGCCTATTTCTAAGTTTCGGTTAATTGCTTTTACACCATCATTAACCTCCGGTGAACATAAGAAACCAACACTTTCTACCGAGAGCAGAGCAATTAATGAGTGATTGTGTTAATACTCACACATCTCCTCTCAGCATTGGGATGATGGTGGAGTGTTTCAGTAGCTGGGAAAGGGACCGAGAGGAAATTATCAGGGAGGGAGGATTCAGTCTTGCAAAAATCTCCCAGGAAGACAGGACCTATCAATAGTCTTCAAGGATTTACATCAAGTTGAACCATATAATAGAGACGTTTGGAGGCTCTCAAGATAGGCTGGCAGGCTGCGCTCTTGCTAGCACTTGACTGACCACCTTTGCTGTCCCGAACCCCGATGGGTCACTGACCACTGCCAGGAGTGAGTCCTGAGCCCAGAGCAGCAGTGAACACAGGCAGGTATGGCCCCAACTCTAAAAAGTTGAAAAAAAAATGCTTCATAAAAATAAGTATTGGTAAAGGGAAATGTGTTTGATACTTACATGACTGAGACCTAAACCCGAAAGCTCTGTTACTTTTCCCACAGTGATTCAATAAAGAAATAAATTATTAAAAAATGCTTCATAGGTTTATTATTAACCCAATTTTAAGTGACTTCAGTAGCTTGCTCTATTGTGCAAAACATCTAATATTAAAATAACGGTGCTTTTTCATCATGTGAACGCAAAATAGCTTATTACTTCGTGGCTGACATTTGAGGCAACTCTCCTTCCGATCTATGGACTTGACTTCTAAATTAAAACTATTCTTTCAGCACTTAGTCATCGTTTCATTTTATTTATTCAATTACTTGTTCTTTTTTGTTGGTTTCTAAAAATTGTGAAGTTTAAAAGCTTTTTATTAGTGATTAATTATGGAACAATTTCTACCTTGTCAATCAAACCGAGCATGGAGAGAAGCAAATTAAAGGTATTCCTAGTGGAAGGAGAATACTGAGTTCTGACTATGTTTTCTACTTGGTAATTTATTTACTGCTTTCACATCTTAGAATACATAACTGTTCTTGATTATGAAGTTTCAAAGTTTATTAGCTACTCAAATCAAACAGTCTAATATGTCAAAAACCCATATTTTTAATTTTTTTTATTTTTTATTTTTTTCTTTTTTTATTAGTGAAACACCATGAGGTACAGTTATAGGCTTACAAATTTTGTGCTTGGGTTTCAGTTATACAATGATCAAGTGCCCATCCCTCCACCAGTGCCCATCCTCCCCCACCACGGGTCCCAGCAACCCTCCCCCCCATCCCCCCCCCCCCCCCCGTCCCATCCTGCCTCTGTGGCAGGGTATTCCCCCTTGTTCTCTCTCTCTTCTTTTGGGTACTGTGTTTTGCAAGAGAGGCTTTGAGTGGCAATCATGTTTGGTCTATCGACTACTTTTAGCATGCTTCTCCCACCCTGGGAGGGGCCTCACAACACCCTTCATTTGGTGCTCTCTTCTCTATCTGAGCTTCCTTTTCACCTAGAACGTGTGGCTGGCCTTCCATTCATGGAGCAAAATTCCTGGTACTAATCTCAGCCATTCCTGGGTGTTAATCTCCCTTTTTGTTGCTTTATGTTCCCCAGATGAATGCAATCTTTCTGTGTCTATCCCGCTCTTTCTGACTCATTTCGCTTAACATGATACTTTCCATGTAGTACCACTTGTATAAAATGCTCTACATCACTAATCATCAGAGAGATGCAGATCAAAACCACAATGAGATATCATTTCACACCACAGAGACTGGCCCACATCCACAAGAACAAAAGCAACCGGTGCTGGCGCGGATTTGGCGAGAAAGGGACCCTCCTTCACTGCTGGTGGGAATGCCGGCTGGTCCAACCCTTTTGGAAAACAGTATGGACGACTCTCAAAAAATTAGAATTTGATCTCCCATTTGACCCAGCTATAGCACTCCTGGGAATATATCCCAGAGAGGCAAAAAGGTATAGTCGAAGTGACATCTGCAATTGTTTGTTCATTGCAGCGCTCTTTACAATAGCCAGAAACTGGAAGAAACCTGAATGCCCAAGAACAGATGACTGGTTAAAGAAACTTTGGTACATCTACACAATGGAGTACTATGTAGCTCTTAGAAAAGATGAAGTTAACAACCCATATTTTTTAGCCAAGTGATTCTTTTTCAATATTCTACTTTAAGTATTCTTTCTGTAATCTTCTCTCATATTCTCTCTATTTTCTTCATCCCATTCATGGTTTCTTTTTATTGGTAGACTATTTACTTTTATTTATTTTGTTTTTGTTTTTTTTGGTCACACCCGGCAATGTACAGGGGTTCCTCCTGGCTCTGCACTCAGGAATTACCGTTGGCGGTGCTCAGGGGACCATATGGGATGCTGGGAATCAAACCCAGGTTGGCGTGTGCAAGGCAAACGCCCTACCCGCTGTGCTATTGCTCCAGCCCCTATTGGTAGAGTCTTTAAACTTATCTTGTTTCTACTGAAAAAAAAAAAGCTTAAATCACATAATTCTATAGAAGGTGATACTTATTTTTTGGGGTGCTCTTAACATCTCTTAAAGCTCAATGATTATTTTGTATCTTTCTGAGAGAATTGCAAGGACTTCTGATTTTCAAATCTAGTTTGAGACAGGAACAGTGTCTTTTATAATCACCCGTAACCTCTTCAACACTTTGTGCCTGGCACTTATTGCATAATCAATAAAGATATATTGATTGAACAATTTATTCTTACCAGAACTCTTGTTTCCTTCAAAATTGGATTAGAATGAATTGTCTCAAAATGTATGTGACATTTTAAATGCTATTTGTTTTAAACACTTTTTCTATTCTATTTTTCGGAAACGTTTGACTTCTGGTTTATGACACATTAAGCTTTCTCCTTTGCTATAAGTCTGTATGTCTTCTGACAATAATAAGTAATGAATAGTAAATTTAAATAGTTAAAAAACAAACGTTTTGAGACTTAACTGTGCTTATGTTCTTCATAGGGAATAGCGTTATCAAGGACAGAAACATACATGTAAGATTATTTTAAATACATCAGCATAGAGTTTTTATTGCTTTGTTTTATTTTGGGACCATATCCAGTGATGCTCAGGGATTACTCCTGGCTCTTTGCTCAGGAATCACTCCTGATGGTGCTTGGAGGACCATAGTGATGCTTAAAATTGACCCACTGGACAGGGTGCAAACTCCCTCCCTGCTGTACTATCGTTCCGGTCCCTAGGATTTTTATTGCTGTCTTTCTTGGTGCTTTTTATATACTTCTTTATGCTATTTTTCTTTGAAAAATTGTCCAATGTTATTAGTGTTTTGCTTCAAACAAAACCTTGTTGTATTGATTCTTTTATACCTTATACAGGGAAAGCAGCAAAAAAAAAATACATTTTTATAAAAAGATGAAGATATTTCATCTTGCTTACCATCTAGAACTGAGATTCTTCTTGTTTTTATACCCAGGAGAGATGTGCACTGAGGTGCAGCTCTGGTGCCCAGGGGTGCCAATCAGGTGATTTAGGAATTGTCTGTTTCAACAAGTTCATGTTCCAGTGCCATGAAACCATCTGAAATGCTGGAGAAGGGAGTTTCTCATTTCAGTCTGTGCATTTGCGTCTGATATCTTCAGATGTTGGGGTATTTTCTGCCTTACTTTCTTCTTGATTTCTGCTCAAAGTTCATTCTATCATTGAGTCATCCTTGACCATTCTCCAGAGAATACTCTTTATAGTTCCTCTGTTCCTTTTGCTTATTTTTCCAACATTTTCATTGCTTGTCACAATTTTTACAAATTATATACACTCTATATAATAATTATTTACTATTGGCTTCAACCCTTATTTGAGCAGGGTGATTTTGAGAGAGTGAACTGGGTTTTTTTTGTTTGTTTGTTTGTTGAGTCACACCCAGATTTGCCCTGGGCTCACTCCTAGTTCTTTGCTCAAGAATCTGTTTGTGGGGTTCAGGGGACCGGATGGGGTGCTAGGGATCGAACCCTGTCCACTGTGTGTGTGGCTAAGGCCCCACCTACTCTCTTCAGCTCCTTTTTTTCTTTTCTTTTCTTTTTTTAACAAACAAGCAAACAAACAAACAAAAAACCAAAATACCCCCAAGGCTTCTACAGTTTTTACACAAGAAAGGGACAAATATTAAGTGAATGGAAGGCAGAATAATTTTTTTCTTTTTTTCTTTTTTGCTTTTTGGGTTACACCCAGCGATACTCAGGGGTTGATCCTGGCTCTGCACTCAGGAATTACTCCTGGCGGTTCTCAGGGGACCATATGGGATGCTGGGAATCGAACCCGGGTCTGCCTTGTGCAAGGCAAATGCCCTACCCACTGTGCTATCACTCCAGCCCCTGAATTGTATATATTTTTTAAGATAGGAGAATAGGCTTTTAAAAAATAGTAAAATATATCCTTATGTTTATAGTAAAATATACATCCTAATATATAATCGTGAGTTTTCAACTGAATCTGTTTATTCTAAAACAAGGAAGAACTCAAGCAAGGGAATTTTCCTCCATTGATTTTTAAAAATAATTTCTATATAACTAAAAAGATTTCTTTTCAAAAAAATTCCCCATTGGGAGCTTTTCTGTGAATTGAATTGTTTCTGTCAATTTGATTTCACCTCTGAATTGATACTAGTTTTAGATATTTAGAAATCAGACATTTGCTCATAGTTTTATGAATTTAGAGAAAATGATATTTGTAGCAATCACCGTGTACTGAGAAAAATGTTGGATCATGCATGGTGCCTTGCATAATTTGTGATTTTTGATTCAGAAGTAATTTTGTTAATTTAATACGGCAACTTATCTGTGCTTTACAACTCAGCAGTTGCAAGGACATGCTGGGTTTTTATCTTTTTAAGAATTTCTTACTCTTCCCAATAAGATTGATAAAAGCTTGGACAGACATCATTCAGCACTTAATTTCTGTTCATTGAAACTTCTGTTGTTGGATCTAGTTTTTGACGATTTCAGAGAGTTACTGACACTATGCCACAGTGGCATTTGTCATCGTGTCCATTCCGTTCCTCTTAAATCTAGGTGCCGAGCTAGAACACAGTCAAACCAAGTGACCAGAGTGTTGGTAACCGGCCAATCTTTGAACACATCTGCAACATTTTTTTTTTTTTGCTTTTTAGGTCACACCTGGCGATGCACAGGGGTTACTCCTGGCTCTGTGCTCAGGAGTTACTCCTGGCGGTGCTCAGGGGACCATATGGGATGCTGGGAATCGAACCCGGGTCGACCACGTGCAAGGCAAACGCCCTACCCGCTGTGCTATCACTCCAGCCCCTGCAACATATTTTAATATACATTTTTGACTTCACGACTTGAATGATGCTCAACCCTTAGGGGTATCCCTCATATTATTTATTTTTAAAATACCAATTTATCTCTTTTTAATCCTGCCTCGGGAATGAGAGTGCAGTGGCTCGGGGCTTTCTTAGCTCTCATTCAACATGGATTCATCCTTGGCACCAGGTGCATACCCCCGAGCCTGGCCAGGAATGCTCCTGAGCACAGAGCTGGGAGTAAGCCCTGAGCACAGCTGGGTGTGGTTTACGGAACAGATACACAAAAAAACGTTATTTATTTTTGGTTCTTGGGCTACATCCGGTGGTGTTCAGGACTCACTCCTGGTGGGGCTCAGAGGACCATCTGAGGTGCCGTGATCTGACCCAGGGGGGCTGTGTTCGGGGCTGGACTAACATGACCCTCAAAGGTCATCAACACTTCACTTTTATTTTGTCCCCATAAGTTCGTTTTAATCATGGAAACACCGAGTCTTCGATAATACTGGGTGCTAATCCATTCACATATACAGTGTAGTTTTCATAGAACAAAACTTTAACCTGGTATTGAGTCTATTAGACTATGGAGACAATTCGGTTAATTTTAATTTTTGTAGTGACGCATGTTTGATGTACACCATTAGGGGCTTTAGATTTGGACCCATTTGTGTCTTCGTCAGGCTTTCTGGATCACCCACGTTCCAGTGTCAGCCCCCCCGCCCAGAGACTCTCTGTTCATTTCACTCCCAACACCTCTTTCTTTTTGGTAATCACCATAGTTTTCACTGCATATAGGTTTCACCCGTGATGTATTCGATATGCTAAACACAGTAACAACAAAATCTCCAATGGAGACGTTACTGGGCTCGCCCGAGCATTATTATTATTATTATTAATCAAATGGACTTAATATTCTTTTTTTAAAAATTTTTTTAAATTTATTTTTTATTAGTGAAACACCATGAGGTACAGTTGTAGATTTACAAATTTTTGTGCTTGAATTTCAGTCATACCATGATCAAATACCCATCCCTCCACCAGTGCCCATTTCCCACCACCAGGATAATATCCCTCCCCCCCATCCCCCCCATCCTCCCCTGCCACTGTGGCAGGGCATTCCCTTTTGTTCTCTCTCTCCTTTTGGGTGTTGTGATCAGCAAAAGAGGCATTGAGTGGCAGTCATGTTCAGTCCAGTCTACTTTCAACCTGCATCTCCCCTCCTGGTAGGATCCTCCAAACACCCTCCAAATGGACTTAATATTCTTTAATTTGCGAATAATCTGTTTGCCTGAGTCTGCTTAAATCATGAAGCATAAATGAAACCTAAAAATAATAGATATGAAGTAATGGGTAGCTTGCATTTTTTTAAAAAAATGATTGGGTGCTTAATTTATGCCCATAAGTTATGTGATAAATAGCTTACTGAGTAGATAGAGCTTGAAAACCCAGAACTTGGTAGAATAGTAATTAGCTGAAATTCATCCATCCTCCTGATCACTTTTCCTGAAAAAAAAAAAATTGGGCCATTTTCAGATCCAAAAATAATTATTGGAGATTCTCTAGAAAAAACTAAACATTTTTCCCCCAGAAGGTATATGATCAAATCTGAATCTAAGATGAGAGAAGAAACGGGGGTTCTATGAAACCACATGTCAATTTTCTAGTTCCTTACCTAGAGTTGGGAATGGGTGAGAGAAATTTACTTGATTCAGAAAATTGGTGCTTCTGTGGGCATGATGCCAGAGTAAGGACGTGCGAGCTTCCCCTTGGCCTGGACGAGGGGATTCCCTCAGACACTGCAGTGAGCAAGGCTGAGACCAGGGCGCTGTTTGGCCAGTCAGACACCTCTGAGAGGACTGGGCTACCCAGGGACTTCATGGGGCCTCACTCATATCACTCCCTCCATCCCCAGTGCACTGCCTCAGCCCACACTCATGTTTCAGATCCTGGGCAGGTCTTCAGCACTGTGTGTACCACCACGCTGGGGTCACAGAGCCACACAAAACCCAGTGTGGTCAACTCTCAAAGCCCGTGTCCCCTGAGTGCTAAAGTCCCTGGCACTCGGTCAGGGCAGGCCCTCAGCCAAGGCCATCTCGGGAGGGCCTTGACCAGAAAGGGCCTTCCTGCTGGTCTTTGTCTGTCTCCCCTCCACCCTACCTGCACCTCTTCCCACCTGGCTAAGTACCCACCCCAGAAATGGGGTGACTGGATACCCTTAGCACGAATGGGAACCCTCCAACCATCCCGCACGCTTTGCTGGGCTGTTCTCGTTACTGCCTCACCGGTCACGTCTCGCCTCTCCTCGTCCTGTGTAGTCACCAGGTAACTTGCAGGATGCTGTCTGCCCTCCCAACTCTGTTCTCCAGGGCGACCCTGCCTTCTTCCTTCGCGAGAGTCCGACAGTCCACAGCTGTCTCTCCCTTCCATGTGGATGTCTGTCCAGTGCTCCTTGGAGCCTTCACTTCGTCACATCCTTTCTAGTCTTGCAGAAGGCTGTGTCGGTCCAGGGGCTTGTTGCCACCTGAAAGGAGACACACACACACACACACACACACACACACACACACACACACACCACAGCCCCTCAGCTGCCTCAGTGCCTCCGTTTCCCTCCCCCCGTGTCTCCCTGGAGTCTCCACTTTCTCTCATTGTCCAGAGAGACCCGCAGTTCCTGGAAGCTGCTCTTGCCGATGTTGCTCAGTTTCTTCACTCTACCCCCCTGTGAACTCAGTTGTCGTCGTCGTCTCAAAACACGCTCCTTGATTTCCACACTTGGTGGCACTCATATTTTCTTACGACCTTGATAATTTTTTTTTTGTTTTTGCTTTTTGGGTCACACTCGGCGATGCTCAGGGGTTACTCCTGGCTCATGCACTCAGGAATTGCTCCTGGCGGTGCTCTGGGGACCATATGCGTTGCTGGGAATCGAAACTGTGTCGGTCATGTTGGCTGCATGCAAGGCAAACGCCCTACCCGCTGTGCTATCACTCCAGCCCTGATAATTTTTTTTATCGTTCATTTTTTTCCCTGTAAACTGATGTTCTCTCCAATGTTTGTTCTGACATTTTATATTCTCTTGAATGAGTTAATCTACCTTTTGTTGATGAGAGTGAAATCCTAGCCTGCAGGGAAATCCCCAAACGGACTGATCCAAAGATGTGTCCGCCCTCCCCTCTCCCGAAAGGCTCTTCCTCACTGTCTTGTAAAGTTTTTCTCCCAACTCGAGAGACATCTCCGCTCACTGCTCACGTCAGGTGTCACACCTACTAATAGTCCTTTCAGTATAAATTCTATTAATACAGCTTCTAATTCCTACTTGAATTTGTCTCTTCGATATTTTTTTATTATGGGATTCAGATAATTATTGCCCATTCACCACAATATTCTTCAAACAAGACCCTATATTTTAATTTATTATATTTTCACATTGTTATGATTTGTTTCTTTAAAAGGTGTGTCATATTTTCTGTTATTAAAAGACTGTTAAAATAATACCCCAGTTGCTTCTTAGGCTTTGATAAATTATATGGTTTCTGATATGTCTGTTTTTATTGTATCTAACCTCCATTTTACAACAAATAAGAAAGTCATAACAAACCAAATTATTCCAAGCCAACTTAATTTGTTTCATATTCATCATTCTTATGTGTATAATATCCTTTGGGGAGGCCATTTGTGCTACATCCTGTGCTTGTGGTTTATTTGTGACTCTGTGCTCGGGGAACACTCCTACTGGTGCTCACAGGGACCCTTTGTCATTGCCAGAATTTCAGATCAGGCTTGGCCGTATCCAAGACCAGCAACTAACTCCAGTATATTCTTCACATGTACATACATTTATCCTATCTATTCCTTTCGCATTTAATTCTTTTGCTTTTCTTGGGACCTAGTGTTGGTGCTCAGGGCTGACTCCTGGTTCTGCTCTCAGGGATCACTCCTGGCAGGGCTTAAGGGACCATCTGGAGTGCCAGGGATTGAACCCAGGTTGGCCGCAGGCAAGGAAATTGCCCTCCCCGCTGTGCTATGGCTCCAACCCCTCCGATTTAATTCTTTGGCCTTCCTCAAAGTACTGTGTCTCGTAAGGTCCTTCTCTACGTCTTATCAAGCTGATGTGCCTTTATTTGCACAAATGATTTTTGTTTTGCCGCATGGTCAGTTGTGTTCACATCTTACTCCTGGTGATGTCAGGGACCCTGTGCGGCGCTGGGCATTGAACCCAGGTTGGCCACGTGCAAGACGAGTGCCCTCATCTGTGCATGTTCTCTCCAGTATAATGTTTTTCTCTTTACCTTCTCAAAAGAGCACAGTGAGGGTCATTCCTGGCACTGCGTGGGTTACCACGTGGGATGCCAGGATTGGAACCCCGTCAGCCGTGTGTAAGGCAAGTGTGTACCTGCTGTACTAGCTCTGTATTCTCCAACCGAAATCTTTGACATCAGTTTATGTGAGAAACAATTGTAATTTTACCAACATTATTATATTATGATAATAAGATGTCGCATTCCCGGCCGCGTGCTTCGGGAGCTGGGTTTTATAGTCTCTGCGTCTTGACCGTTGATGGGACCAACCTGGAGCTGGCGGCAGCTGGTGGGTGTGACGCCTACCTACTAGAAGATGGGGGGTCTGGGTGGAGAAGGCCCAGTCCCAATCTGAGTAGGCTTGGACACCTCAGCCCCGGGACCCGCATGCCTGGGTTCCTCTGCCAGTTCTTTCATTCATAAGGCCCGTCCGGACATGTGGAGAGTGGTCCCAGCATGGCTGTGGCTGGCTCTGGAGGTCCTCAGCTGCTGGGGCTCTGCTCGGGGAGGGGGAGGGAGGGAGGGGAGAAACTCAACCATCCCCCCTCCAAGGGGCCCTGGTGAGGTCAACCAGGCATGGGTGCAGGAGACTCTGCTGTTCCTCCTCTGGGACCTGAGTTTTATAGTCTCTGCGTCTTGGCCATTGATGGGACCAACCTGGCACTGGCGGCAGCTGGTGGATGTGACGCCTACCTACTGGGAGATGGGGGGTCTGGGTGGAGAAGACCCAGTCCCAATCTGAGCAGGCTTGGAGACCTTAGCCCCGGGACCTGCATGCCTGGGTTCCTCTGGCTACCAAAAGTATCCTGCCCGCACGGCAGAGTCTGGCAAACTTCCCGTGTCTTACTCAATATGCCAAATACCAGTAACAATGATGGGTCTCATTCTCCTAATCCTGAAAGAGCATTGAAATGGCTCTTTTAAAATCTCAGGGCTAGGAAGAAGGAGATGTTACTGGTGCCTGCTCGAGGAAATCGACGAACGACAGGATGATCGTGATCGTGATTATATTATGATTTTAATTATCATTGAGGCATTGTATTTATATGTACACTGGCTTTTTTAAAAAAGCGACTTGCACAAACATAAGCATAATATTGTAATGCTGAAGAATGACAGAGATTGAAGTTGTGATCATGTTCATGACAGTTTTTGAATGGAAGAAGCAAGAGGTATATGGTGCATCATTTTAACATTATTCCTATGTTGAATTTTCTAAAAGTGTGTGAAAATTACATATATGGTATCAAAGAATAATCCTGAGTGTATTTCATTTTCTTTTTTTTCAGATGTGTTTGATACACTATCCTATATTATACTTCATAAAATTAAGTTTATTTTTCATTATTATTAGGGTGAGGATGTGGCATGTGTGTGAGTGTATGTCTGTGTGTGAAAATCTTTAATATAAAGCTATTAAATAGTTTCTAGTGAGAATATAAGCTGGATTTGCTTGTGACAGTAACTTTTACTCTGTTATAAATATATAAACTCAAACGTTCCTCATGCCACAGGCACTGGATGTTTGTTGGGACTGCGACAGTTGCCCTTGTCCTTTAGAATGCCATCAGCAGACTGACCTCTGGCATTAGCTGAGTGGTTTCCCCGAAGGTCACTGCCTATTTCTCTTCTAGTCCCCGTTTCCCACCGAATATCACTCCAGTTTTATTATGTCATCTCCGTGGTCAACTATTTCAGGTTAAGTCTTTGTTTGTAGAATTGACCGTTCGTTTGCTCTGTGAACTGTGCCCGTCTTTTTTCCTGCCCATTTTCTTTCCATTCTATGCTCCTTCTTTCATCCCGTCAGCCATTCATGCTATCCTTCCTTAGTTGATGGAATCCCCTGATCTCTTCTGTCCCCGGACTATTCCGAGCGGTGGCTGCTTGTCTGAAATGCTCTTCCTGACCTCACAAAGGATACACGGGACAAGTGAAAGCAAAAGCAATAGTATAAGTTTGTCTTGACAAAGATTATGGCATTGTCAGAAAGTTTTATTTTATGTAACCACATTTGTTTACTTTTGCTTTTCTTCCCTGGCCATTGAAGTCAAATTTTGGGGGGCTGGAGTGATAGCACAGTGGGTAGGGCATTTGCCTTGCACATGGCCGACCCGGGTTCGATTCTCAGCATCCCATATGGTCCCCTGAGCACCACCAAGGGTAATTCCTGAGTGTAGAGTCAGGAGTAATCCCTGTGCATCTCTGGGTGTCATCCAAAAAAGCAATAAATAAATAAATCAATAAAATAAAGTCAAATTTTCAAAGATATCTCGAATGCTGGTGTTCAGAAGCTCATTTCCTATGTCTTTCTTAATCTATGTACTTTATGATTTTTGGTCTTATATTTAAGTATTTAATTCGTTTGAATTATTGAGCACAATGTAAGGAGTAATTGAGCTACTTTTTTGTATATGATTGTGAAGTTTTCACATCATCATTTGTTGAAGAGACTTTCCTTGTTCTATTTTATGTCCTTAATTGTTTCATAAAAAGGTAAAGGTAAAGGCCCTCCCGTTGATCGTCGATTTGCTCGAGCGGGCCCAGTAACGTCTCCATTGGAGACTTTGTTGTTACTGTGTCTGGCATATCGAATACTCTCAGTAGCTTGCCGGGCTCTCCGAGAGGGGCGGAGGAATCGAACTCGGGTCGGCCATGTTGGCCGCTTGTAAGGCGAACGCCCTACCGCTGTGCTATTGCTCCTTATTACATGTATGGGTGAGTTTATTTCTGGGCTCTCAATAACTTTGATTGATCTGTGTTCTTTTATTCCAATGCCGTATTATTTTGATTGCTGTAACTTTACTCTATGTTTTGGAGTCTGGATGCATTCTATTACTGTTTTATTCTCAGAATTGTTTGGGTTATTAAGGTCTGATGTAGTTCCAAAAAAAAAAAAAAAAAAGAAAGATTATGGCATTGTCCGCCACATAGCAGATTGGCAGTGGTTGCTGGGATAATGGGAATTGAGTAGATGTACCAAAGTCTGGGGTACGTGTGTGCAAGGAGAAGGCGCTGAAGGAAGACTGTAAAGGTCAGCCTTTAAGACCACCCAGAAGACCTGGGGTTCAGGTCTGCAGCGGAGAGCAGTGGAGATTGTCTCGGTGTCTGCGACACCACTTAGAGAATCAGCTCAGTTCTCGGAATCCTGGAAACGATACAGAAAGAATTTTGCAGTGCCGTTTTTCAATTTTTTACATTACTTCCCTTAGTTCCTTTGATTCTTTTCAGTCTATTAACTTTGCTAATCAATTGGAAAGAAAATCCGTTCAATATCTTGTTATCATCAGGCAATTGTTATTAATATTACAAGAGATGATTTCTTTGCTAGGATGGGGAGATTGTTTTCGTGTCAGAAATTGTCAAATGTTAATTGTGTCATTTGGCAGGTTTGGGAACTAGTTTATTATCTTAGCAGAGCAACTCGATTTCAAATTTCAAAAGGTTAACGCAATTTGATTAATTTTGATGTGATTTATGTAAAGGGCATGAAAATTCTTCATCTTCATATGATATGCCTCCATTTATTTTTATAAAATGGAGATTGTGCAAAATTATAAAATATATACAAGATACACCCGTTCTGCTTTTCGACTCTTTGCTATGTGTGTAGCTAGGCTATTTTATAATTTCTATATAAGATTGAAAATATATTTTTCCATCTCGCAAATTATATTTGTGGCTGACTCTCTTTAAACACTGATTGTTCGTTCACTAATTTTTAATGTTAAAGTTATCTTAATTATGTTTGCGAAATTTTATAGTGTGCTTAACTGCTTAATATGTAATCTAAATTTAGTTGGTTATATGTACTGATTTTTATCTAACATTTGGGTATTAGATTGCTTTACCTTAAATATTTATTTGCTATGTGACATTACAGAAATGCTTGGAAAGATAGTTTATCTACAGATCAAGGACAGTCATACTTGTCTTGAAGATATAATGCAGAATTGAGTGATACAATCATAAAGTCTATAGGGAGACCATAAATCATAAATCATACTACCTTTACTTTTATTGAATTTGAATATTATCAATTCTCCTACTTTTGAAACGCAAGAAACTGTATAAACCCAGGCTCTAAATAAGTATTTTTGGGTGAAATTTACTCCACAAATCTCAAATATTTTTTTCTATTCAAAGTTTTAAAAAATGTAAATTACATGCACAGGAAATCATCACTAACAATATTGTAAAATCTCAGTAGTTCAACCAATAAAACGTTAAAAAAGAAAGTTTTGAAAATCGGGGCAATTTAAGGCAGAAATACAGAGAGCTGGTCTAAGTAGATCAGGCTACAGAGTCAGGCCTGCAGCATCTTCCCATCAGTGAGATGAATGCGGAAGATTCCATTTTGGTATGAAATACCTCTTATGATTCTAGCAAAAGCAATGAATCTTCCCCTTCAAAAATTGACAGTGAGCACTGAAGGGATTTTGGACCCTCTTAGTCATCCAGAATACAGTTTCTGGATCTCATTGTTCTATTGAAAACACATATGTAAAGGGCATTTAATAGTCACATCTCTGAAGGCCTTAAAAAATTATTTCCTGTTATTTTTATCAGTTTCCATGTCAGGTGTAGCCCACCTGGGGAACTCGGCCTGGCCTTTTGATCTGCTGTCCCGATGCTGGCCACTTGGTGGCAGTGTTGCATTTGCAAAGCGGCACCTGGGCTGTGATTTTTGGTTCCCTGGGTAATAGCATCAAATCAGGCTTTCCATGAAAACAAATGATGAAACGCTTGTTTTCTGCTCACACGGGAAAGTTGTCATAACGCAGAAATGACACGTGGAGAGGAGATCTGTTCCTCACCAGTGAAGAGGGTCTGGAGGAAAGAGGAAGCTGAAGTATTCCTGGATTTAAATTTCAGGAGTCTGAATGATTGTTAGCTTTTATCTTTTAGTAGCGTTTTCAGTGATAAAAGAAGATAACCAGGAATTTCATTAGACAAGTTAGAGGAAAAGTAAGAAGCATGCGATTTCTGGAATCATGGTGTATGTCATAAAAATAATCACTAATGGTGGGATAGGCTTGCTTGCTCTATCTCATTAATGGGATTTAGGAGGTGAGTCTGAAAGGAATCGGAAATTTCTTGGAACTAGTACCCGAATAAAAATAATTTTCAACTGATGTTTTCTTTTCTAAACAGTTTATACAGAATATAGATAGAATTTGCTAATTATTAGGCTGCCACAATGATGAATTTATCTAAAATTAATTTAGATATATAAGGAAAAATAGTCTGAAATGCTAGTGTTTTAATTTTTCTTGATCGTTAATTACTAATTTAATATTGCATAATATATTTTACAATTCATGCATAAAACTAATTTGGAGGGAAAACGAATAAAAACGTTCTGTTGCAGAAAAATTTAGTGGTGCTCTGTCATTAAAAGCAGGTGGTAGGTCATTATCATTCTTGACTAAAATAGTTGAGAGACAGTTGAAATTACTTTAACAAAACCAGCAATTGAGTGTTTATTGATTATTTCATAAGGAATTCTGGTCATTAGAATGAATTCCAAGAATTATCAGCAGTCACTTAAGCCATAAAATACTCCAAAAAGAGTTACAGATATCCTCTCTCAAATGATGTAAGGCACTTAAGTGAAATGAGATGACAGTATTTTGGAGTCATCTGTCATGTGCCTGATTGCCCTCAGAAATCACCTGTCTAAATTTCACTGAAGAAGATTAATATTGAACACAGAAGAGTAAATATTATTTTAATAGAAATATCATAAGTGAAGAATCATTTGTGGAGAACAGATGATACGTGTTAGTTCCCAATGCTAGCTTCCATCACTTGATAATAATAATAAAGCAAGTCTGAGTAAAATCTGGGTGGGGACCAAAGAGGTTGTATCGAATTCAGGTACGAGTCTTGCATGCAGCGACCCTGCATCAGTGGAACTCTGTATGGCCCCAAAACACCGCCAGGAGTGGTCCCTGACTACAGAGCCAGGAGGAAGCCCTGAGCACCAGAGGTGTCACCCCAAACAAAAATAAAGCAAAACACACCCCCTCAAATGTCATGTGATTCAATTCTGAATAAAAGCGTTTGAAAATCGTATATGACTTGGAAACTGTTTTTTCACCTGGTACCATTTTTCTCCCCCCAATTTTATTTTACTAATGTACCGTGAGTTACCAAGTCCCTCATAGTTGGGTTCTTGACATACAATGTCCCATCACGGGGTACCAGTGTCAGTTTCCTTCTCCAGTGGTCCCGGGTGCCCTACACACCTACACACCTACACAGCCCAGCCCCACCTACACAGCCCAGCTCCAGCCTGCCATCTTGACCTGCACCTTTTAGATCTGGGGCTTCAGGTTTCCATCTTGTGATTTCAGTGTTGTAGACGCTATAGTTTGGATTTTCAGCTCCTGCCCCATCGCTTCTCACCATGTACTTATTTTTTATTTTATTTTATTTTTTTAATTTTTGGGTCACACCCGGCAATGCTCAGGGGTTCCTCCTGGCTCTGCACTCAGGAGTTACTCCTGGTGGTGCTCAGGGGACCATATGGGATGCTGGGAATTGAACCCGGGTGGTCCGCGTGCAAGGCAAACACCCTACCCGCTGTGCTATGACTCCAGCCCCTTCACCACGTACTTTTGAAAGCTTCACTACATTATGTTGATAACTTTTAAACTTGCTTATTCGCTACAGCCAGTCCTTTATGTTTGGGCATTTGAACTCTAGAAAGCAAAGGGACATGCTGCTGGGTCAGATGACAACGACCTCCAGCTGCAGTGTTAGCAGCAAATACAATGTGTAGGCAAGAATCTTCATGATTAAAAAAGAAGTATCCACACGTTTTTCAATTTTTATTTATTTATTTATAAAAATCAGATGGGCTGGACATGTAATGAGGTTTACAGACAACCGCTGGACTGATTGGCTTCCACGGGACGTCAAAAGATCGCGTGGATGCCCACATACAACAAGATGGTCAGACTTCTTCGTCAAGACCCTGAATGATCGGTTTGAGGCTCTGCATGTTCCTAGAATGAACAGATGCCATTGGGCTACGCTAGCACGCAACTGGGATGAATGGAGACGTTGCAGGCATCCGCTCGAGTAAATCGATGAATAACGGGGCATCAAGTGATCAAGTGAATTATTTTTTAAATTTTCCTGGAAGGGCTTCGCTCCAGTAGGCTGTTCGTCTAAAAGCAGCTCTTCATGATTCTTTCTGTCAGAAACATCCACCCAGGCTCGTCTGATAGTTAGTGGTCAATGTCATACATAAAATGACCATACGAGAAATATTTTAATTTTTTTCAGGTATAAATTAAGTGCATTTTTCAATATAGTATCCCGCATGAAAATTGATTTACATTTCTTCACTCTGTTCTACGTTTTATCGTAATATTTTCATGTACCCTAAGACCATAATCAAGAAAAAGAAAATTGAATTAAAGCTCTATCTCAGTATTTACTGAATCTTTTACTCAAAATGAATCAAGTGTAAATTTTTAAATTTTTATAATTTTTTTTTTTGGGGGGGGAGGGTCCTGTCTGGCAATGCTTAGGGCTTACTCCTGGCTCTGTGCTCAAGGTCACTCGTGGCAGGAAAGTACACGGTGTGTTAGGTTTTGAACCCAGGTTGGCCGCATGTAAGGCAAGTGCGCTGCTCACTGCCCCATCTCTCTGGCCCCCAGACCAACAGTCCACTGGCATGCACCTTGCTTCCAGAGACATGTTTTAAAAAGTAATGGGCTGGAGCAATAGCACAGCGGGAAGGGTGTTTGCCTTGCAAACAGCTGACCCGGGTTCGATTCCTCCGCCCCTCTCAGAGAACCCGGCAAGATACCGAGAGTATCCTGCCCACATGGCAGAGCCTGGCAAGCTCCCCGTGGCATATTCGATATGCCAAAAACAGTAACAACAAGTCTCACAATTTGTTGTGAGACGTTACTGGTGCCTGCTCGAGCAAATCGATGAACACCGGCAGGACAGTGCTACAGTGCTACTTAAATTAGGGTGCTTACCTTGCCTATGTTTGGATTCTGAGCACTGCAAGTAGTGGTCCTCTGAACCCCAACAGGAGAGACCCCTGGCTGCAGAGAAAGTCAGGAGAGAGACTCCCAAACCCAAACTTAACAAGTAAAGTGAAGACCTGGATAGGGAACATACGTTACAATAACTAAGTCAAGTTATTACAATCTTGGCTTTAAATCGTTTTTGCCATTATGTGACATAGTACACGATCTTATATTTTTTTGTATCTACCAGTCAGAAAATGATGTGTGTGTACTTGTGCGGATTAATTGCGGATCATTTTATATTGCTTCTGGCTTTAGTAGGTATCAATATAATTTAGTAGGTATCAATATAATTCGTGGCTGTGAGTAGTGGTGATGTGTCCTGTTTCTCTCATTATTTGCTTTTACCACTGTTGGATGGTAGTTAGCTAAGTAAACCTCTTTTCCCCCGTTTTCAGCGACAGATGGTAGGTGGTGTTTCCACACTGCACAGCCGCAACCCCAAGGCGATGGGGTAGTGGCCTTTTGGGAAGCAGAAGTTAATTCTTGTATCTCACGTGCTTCTGGCCATCTGCATTTCTCAATTTTAAGAAAAACATTTAGTGTGAAAAAATCAGCATTTTTTTGTCTTGGAAAAATTTGCTTAAAAAAATTCACAGTTTGCTTGCAATTTGGTGGTAGTTTATTACTTTCAATTTCTTAAGAACGACCATTTTAGATGATCTTTTCTGAAGGATCAACAATTTGCAGACTTTTGTTTTTTCCTTCTTGTTAGAAAGTCATTCAAAGCTTTACCTTAGTGCACATAGCAATTTAATCATGGTCCCCAAAACTCTTAGGAATTAAGAGGCCTGCTGTTATTTTAAAAAAAAAAATTGTTATACAATTGTATATTTTATTTTCACTTTAAAACATTTAAAGTCTCAGGACATAGGATATTTAATTTCACCATGGATTATTCAGATTTGTTTATTAAAGTTAACATTAATTTAGATGGCTCAAAGTTTTCTTTCAGTGAGTCCTTGGATTTCTAATGCAAGGTCTAAAGCTGTGTTTCTTAGCTAGTACAAAACTTGATAAATTAATAGCTAAAAGATACTGCAGAACCATTCTTATCAATCATGGTCACGGTCCTCCCGTTGTTCATCGATTTGCTCAAGCGGGCCCAGTAATATCTCCATCGTGAGACTTTGTTGTTACTGTGTTTGGCATATCGAATACATCACGAGGAACTTGCCAGGCTTTGCTGTGAGGGCGAGATACTCTCGGTAGCTTGCCAGGCTCTCCGAGAGGGGTGGAGGAATCGAACTCAGGTTGGCCATGTTGGCTGCGTGCAAGGCAAATGCCCGCTGTGCTATCGCTCCAGCCCATTCTTCTCAATACATATATTTTTTTAAATTTTAAAGCCTCAGGTAGAGTACAGCTATATATATATATATATATATATATATATATATATATATATATAATATGTTTAGGGTATGTGTTCATTTTGTCTTGGATTGCATAAGATAATCAGTGGAAGTGACTCCAGTTGATCTCCCAAAAAGATCCCTGGTCCAAGAAATCCATTATGATTCTAGGAAATAATTCCTATATTGTCTGTTTTAATAACAAAACTTTGAAGTATATATATATATGTAACTATTTATATGCCTTTCAATAATATACTTTAAATAATACGAAGTATATGTATATATTATACATAGCAGTATGTCTTTCAATAATGAACCCATTGGTACTGTAACTATATTTCTTAGTTATACTAGCATTTATAATTGACATACAAATACAAATACAGTTTGTTTATACATAATTATGTCCTAACACAACACATAATACACATTTTTAGATAAACATTGAAGAATGAAATAACTTGATCGATCGAAATTTGAATGGCAATTTAGGCATATTGAAAATAAACAATAGCAATTCCATAAAATCTACTACTAAAACAGGGGCTGGAGCGATAGCACAGTGGGTAGGGCATTTGCCTTGCCCATGGCCAACCTGGGTTCAATTCTCAATATCCCATATGGTCGCCTGAGCACTGCCAGGAGTGATTCCTGAGTGCAGAGCCAGGAGTAACCCCTGAGCATTGCTGGATGTGACCTAAAAAGAAAAAAAAAATTCTACCACTAAGACAAAGAAGGAAAAGTTAGTGTAAAGGAACATTCGAGAAATATACTATTGCTTTATTATAGTGATTACGAGAATGGGTCATTTAGGATTAATGAGAGGTTTTAGAGATCATTTAGTTCAAACTGTGCTTTGTTATGAATGAACAGACCTGTTAAAGTTCATAGCACCATACACTGAAACCAGTGTTACTACGAGGATCATATCAGAGGTCGAACGATACCAGAAATTTCCTTTGGCTAATTATTTGATGAGAACCATGTGAAAAATCATTCTTGATGAATGCTAGCACTAATGTGAATGACCTTGAAAAAAGAATAATGGTATTCAAATTAATTTAGAATACTGATGAATAAACCATTTGCCCTGTGGCCTAGATCTCAAAGATGAAACACGGAAAAAAGTAAGTTCCAACAGTCAACCTAAGATTATTTTCTCTGACTGGGGATGCGTGGTCCCCTGAGGGTTGGCTTCGTTGCTCCCCAATGGTCACTCTAACTAGGGGTCTCTCTGGACCCCACACCCCTCAAGCACGTTTCCCTGCCCTAACTCCCTCTGCTGGAACCAGGGGCCTTGACTGTCTCATCCAGCTGTGTCTGAGATCAAGCTAGTGCCCACTACTCTGACTGTCCTGGTTTTGGTCATCCAGATGGTGTTTTTGCTGATAACACTATACTTCTGGGTTTCTGAAAGTTACCGTAAACTATAGTCACTCGTCATTATTGAATTCTTTGTGTTTGAAATCTTCAATTTCGATAATCTTTATTTTGGGGGACAGAGGATGAAAGGATCAAGTTTCTGTCCACTTAAACTCCATTCTTCTTGGGAAAAAGAAGTTTTAAAGCAAAAATAAACGAATTCATGACCCAAAGGTCACACGACCACATATTCTGTGGTTTAGGAAAATTTTGTTGTAGCAGAGACTATGTGGAAAATTAAAGATTTGCATAAGAGTCTTGAAACTGTGGTTTAGTGAAATCTATGATGATGATATTAGTGTACTTAATACCACTGAACTTTACATTTCAAGTGGCTAAGATGGCCAGTTTTATTTTTCTCCTGCATTACCACTGTTTGAAAGATTTAAAATAAAATGCCACTGTCGCTGTCCTCCCATTGTTCATCGATTTGCTGGAGCGGGTCCAGTAACATCTCCATTGTAACACTTGTTGTTACTGCATTTGGCATATTGAATACGTCACGGGTAGATTGCCAGGCCTTGCCGTGCGGGCGAGATATTCTCGGTAGCTTGCCGGGCTCTATTAAAAAAAATAAAGATAAAGAATAAATGAGGAATAAACTATCACACCTTGTTCAAGGTATTAGATGATCAGAATCTACACTTTATTATTACTGCTGGTCACAGATCCAACCATAGGTCTGCCCATTCAGCTTGTTGTCTCTTGAGAATCTACTAGTGTTTAGATTTGTGTTGAATCAGACAGGAATCACTGTTGCTGTGTGTCTCTGTGTGTTTATCGCGTCTTGTATACTTCTATTAGGAAAATTATCAAAGCTTGCTCTAAGATAGTACCAATATGATGGAGTTATATTTGAGCATGAAGACCCATAACTCACTGACTGAGGAAGGGTTTTCTAGAAGTGGTGCTCAATGGACAAGAAAATCAACTTGGTGGCAGAAATATTTGAAGCGACAGAATTAGAATTTCTAAAATCTAATTCTGGGGAAGTATGACACATTTGTAGAACTAAATCTTTTCCAGTTTGGTTGATATGTAATGTGTGTTCAGTGGAATCGTTGTGATATTGTAAGCCGGTGTGATGTTTAATGCTGTATTTACACTGCATGTTGCACACCATTCTATTAGTAATATAATTCCTATCTTTCTGATTGATTGAGTTGTTAATTGTGTGATTAAGGCCTTCTGTAATCAGATCTGCATTTTTAAGTTTATGTCATAATCGTAACACTTATTCCATTAAGAACATTCCTTTCTAATCCTTTGACGGGAGATCATCTTACACAAATCTTGAATTTTCCACGTTGTCTGCTACACACTGTCTTTTGAAGTGTGTCATTGTGGGAAGTGGCCTCTGAAGAGAAGCGTCTCCCTCTGAAGCTAAGGCAGGCGTGTTTACTACCCAGTGTGGAGGATTGGAGTTCAAAGCCAGACTTCCCTTCTGCAGTGAAAACCTTTCCATGGAGAGACGTCACCTCTCTCCTATGTTCTTCTCAGGACTTGCCCGGATGCAGAGCTGACATAAAATTACTAGACTTCACCATAGCTTGTGCGAAGTCTCTTAGCTTCCATCTGCGAGTCTTGTGACAGTTCATGAAGATGTTTTTCTGAGAAATATTTTAGGGACAGCCCTTACTGGTACACTGCAGATGAAGCACTGACTATTACCCAGATTCATGCCACTGTGGATTGGATTGTAGAGGGCTGAGCACTGTGCCCTGGAGAATCAGACAGGACCATACTGCCCAAGGTACAGCTGGCAGCATTCTTTAGTAGGTTGTTTCCTCAGAGACAACATATGCCTGTAGATCCTGGCCCATGGTATTGAAATTGGCTTGTTTTTCTGGGTTTGGGGTCACATCCAGCAGTACCAGGGTGGGGGGCTACTCTTACCCTGTGGCCGGGGGAGCATGTCATGTGAGAAGATGAACCAGGAGATGCCCGCATAGTACTTGGTCTCTCGGCCACATTGTCACTGAGCACATCATCACAGAAATGTTGACACAGAAGATTTTGTTATTGATGTGAACAGCAATATTTTTTGTGTGTGTGTGTGTCTGAGTCTTAGATATTTGCAAACACACTTCTTCATCCATGCATTCTATTTGAGGTTTAAACATATTGTTAATGTATTTTTGAAGATAATTTTCAGAGAGGGAATTATGTCACCCAATTTTTGACGAGGTAATATAAGTTTTCAGATAGTTACATTTTCAAGAAGAATCTGAAATTCTTCCATTCAATAGTGTACAGTGGTGGTGTATTTAGGTAAACAAGTCAGATGAAATGTTTGCAATCTGGATGGCAGAATCCTAAATTATTCTAATGGAAAATGTTTCTTCAGCAAGTTTTACACACACAAGAACCGTGGTTTTAAATGAAATTATTAGTGTCACATTGAAAGCTCTTAATTTGTTGAAGAAATACTATTTGAGATATGTGATCAAACCAAATCACCAGAAAATACAAAAGAAGTTAATGTTAAAAATTTTATAATCAGGTTTGCGTGGGCCAACGTGGTAATTTGTTCTGTTAAGGTGTAAGAAAGATCGTTTGACTCAATATAGCATTTCCTAGGAGATGTATGAAAACTAAGATGAATGTTTTGAGTGCCGGAGCCATAGTACAAGGGGAACACACTTGCCTTGCGTGTGACCAGCCTGGGTTTGATTCCGGGAAATGGGACCCGCAGAATCTGCCACGGGTGATTCCCAAGGGCAGAGCCCAGATATCACAGCTTGTTGCTAGAGCTCCAAAAAACACAATAAGATGCATGCTTTTACAGAAATCAGTGAAAGTTAATTCAAATCCGGTGGTAAATAAGAACATTAACCTAGGTAGACAGTTTCTTCAGCAACTATTTCTTGATATTTAGCACTTATTACTTCCCTGTCACCAACTCTTATTATGCATTCATATTTTCATTTGGAAAATGTAAAACAATGTTTTCCATCCCGTAATACTTTAGATATTTTGGTACTTATAATTATTTCAGATTTGTTGAGATTTCTGGTATTAATTTTACTGAATTCTACCAAATCAATTTTAACTGTGATAATTCAAATGCATACCTGAGATAGTAACTGACTAGTCATTGGTAGAATTTATGTCAAAGGCATTATTTATGAAATGCTAGACTTGATATTGTGTTCAGGATTTTGTCTAAACAATAAATGACTATTATTTTCAATTTACATGAGATGAATATACAAAATAATCATACTATATGTAGTCAGGGAAGCAATTTACTATAAGATTGGAATTATTATTAGGGGCAGTTCCAAGGTCTATCTGATGAGCGACCGAATTATCAGGAGTGATTATCAGGGAAATTATCAGGAGTTAGGCAGAGAAATGGTCTGAGTTGAAGTCATTCATTATGGAATTGTTTGGAATGGTTAGTATACCCACCTTCTGTGATGTGTGGGAGAATTTTCTAGACCAGAGTTAATTTGTCTGGTTTAATAATTGTCAATTGTCACCATCACCAGATGACCCCTGGCTTTTCTGATCTTCATTTAGAAGTCTCAAGTGGCAGCTAGCGACAAGATTGTGTCTCTTTGACTGGAAAAAGGTTCTACAGGAAATGGTCTACAGCTAGATTATTAGAATTTCACAGGGTGCTGGTGCCCCTCATTGGATGTCGTCCACGTACACTTGTACACTTGACAGGTCATAGAGCTAGGACATCAGTAATCCCGCTATTCTCCGTGGCATTTGGAAATTCCAGTTTAAGCCTAATTATCACAGAAGCATCACTGAAAGCAGCTATATATGCACTTCATACTTGGCATACTGATGTGATTTTTCTTTTTTTCTTAGAACGGAAAGGAAAGCAAGAGATGTTTTTGTGTCGTCATTTTGAGCTTGTTTTCAGACCTGTTTAAGTTATTGTTGTGAATCTATAATAAAGTCGAGGAACATATTGATTGGACTATAATAGAAAAATATATTATCATGCCAATGAATTTATGTTCTTAAAGAGCAGTATATCCTGCAATTTAAATGTATAGTCGTTTGATTCTTGTCATATGTCTCAATGTTTAAAAGATGCAAAGTTAAAAAATTGATTCCATAAGATTTGAAGCAGCTTGTGAAACCTCCTCTACTGTTTTGTACACAAAGTTTATTGCCAGGATGAAACAATAATGATGATAATTAAAAGAAAGTAGAGGCACTCACCATCAGATGGGGACGCACGATTATCTCAGGTCTATTGTAGAGGAACAGTTATCAGGAAATGACTGCACGTGAAGAGGAAATCAGAATAATTGGAAACACAGAAGTCGGTTTAGAAACATTCTGGAGGGGCCAGAGGAGTGGTCCGGGAAAGGCACTTGCGTTTCAGGCAGCCCACCAGGGTCGACCCCCGGACTACACAGGGGCCTCCAAGGACGAGCCAGGAGGGTCCCTGGGCACAGAGGGGTGTGGCCCGAGTCTCCCTATCACCAAAACAAAAACAAAAACAAAAACAAAAGCAAAAAACAACCAAACATGAGCATGGAAGTTCAATAGTAAGTTAGTAAGTGTAGACTGGACATCGCGGTGCTATGGAAGACGTGTGGTAAATCTCGATGGCTTCAAGACAGGACACTGACCACTCTGGGCACAAACAGTGCTGAAAGGAGGTTAAAGGGATATGTGTGATGCTCTTTTAGGACAGTATTGAGAGAGAGAGTCGAAGAGGAAGAAGAGAGGAGAGGGAAAGTTAGAGGGAGAGGGAGAGGAAGAGGGAGAGAAGGAGAGGGAGAAAGAGAGAGGGAGAGATGGGAGGAGAGAGGGAGAGGGGTGAGGGAGAGGAGAGCCGTAGAGATTGACTGGAGGGAAGATGGTGGGAGGGAAACTGGTGACATTGGTGGCAAGATTTTATGTATGTTGATTGAGATTCATTCTCACATGATCAGTGGTGATTTAGAAGATGACTAGAAAATGTTGGGAGGGGCTGGGCTGGATCGCAGAGGGGCCAGAGGGGTGAGCCATTCTCTTCGTGTAGTAAGGTAAACGTGTAGAGTTAAACGGTATGAGGGAGACCTTGGAAATAAGTAAATGGCAACTAAATCTTACATAGTAAATGGACATATACACATCTACACAAAAGCATGGCCTAAAAATAGGTTCTGTTGTCCGAATGGTCATAAAAGTGCTTGTAATGGTACTGAGCTTTGAGAAGGCCCAGGAAAGTGGTCTATAAAATAAGAAGCGATGTTACTTTCTGAGGGCAAATGTCTGTGTAGCTGATTTAATGGTTTAAAATGATTTAAAAAATGATCAAAACATTTATTCTCTCCCCAAAAGAAATAATACATGAAAGACATCAGGGAGTAATTCTGATGAATTGGAAAGGGGAGATTGCATTTTCCAAAAGTCGCTAATAGTGATCTTTATGTTCAAGACATTTCATATAGTTTGTGCTTTTAATAGCTTCATGTTTCTTTCTGAATGTTTCCCCATTTATGTGGAAAATTACAACATTTAGCCTCAATTAAAATTCTTTGTTACCCATGCAGAAAGAAGTATGCAAAATTCACAATTATTGAAATCAATTATATTTATTTTGAAATAGCTTGGAAGTATACTTTCCTTTTTGTCTTCTGAAACATTTCCGCTGACTTCAGGACTGTGTTACTGGACTCTGGCATGTAGGCAGAGGCAAGAGGCTGTCGTCCAGTCCTTTAACACTTAGAACTGCTGCTTGAGCTCTTTAATGCCCATGATCTGGAGACACATGCAGGAATCTCCGACCCGAGCAACTTGCTGTAGAGATTTCTCCAGACCCCAATTATCTAGAATTTTAGGATTCCTTCAGGGTCAGGTGAATGAGACCAGTTGTAGTTACTGGTTTTGGCATGTCGAATACACAACGGATAGCTTGCCAGGCTCTTCTGTGCGGGCGGAATACTCTCGGTAGCTTGCCAGTCTTTCCGAGAGGGATAAAGGCTTTTGGGGCGACCTCTAATCGCCCTCAGTACTCATCAATACGATGGCTTGGCTCTTTACTCACTACCTGTCTGAATGCAAGGTTCCATCCCTATGGAAAACCAGCAGGACCGTACTACTGTTCAAGAAAGGAGACATCCATGACATTGGCAATTATCGCCCGATCTGCCTATTGTCTGTCATCTACAAGTTGTTCACTCGAGTCATCCTGAATAGGATTGGCAGAACACTAGATGAAGGACAACCATGCGAGCAAGCTGGGTTCCGCAAAGGATTCAGCACCATCGACCATATCCACACGGTAACCAAGCTCATTGAGGTTTCTCGGGAGTTCAAGATGCCACTCTGCTTAACGTTCATTGATTTAAAGAAGGCCTTTGATTCTGTTGAGACGGAAGCGGTCATTGAAGCCCTAGCCAATCAGGGCATTCAAGCCCAATACATCAGGATCCTCCGTGAGCTGTATTGCGGATTCACTACCAGGATCTCACCATTCTACAAAGAAGTGATCGTTGACGTCAAGAGAGGGGTGTGGCAGGGTGATACCATTTCACCGAAACTCTTCAGTGCCACCCTCGAGAACATCATGCGACGACTGGAATGGGAAGGAATGGGAGTGAAGATAGATGGTCGGCAACTACACCACCTCCGCTTTGCTGATGACATTGTTTTAATAACACCAAACATCAGCCAAGCGGCACAAATGCTGGCTGACTTTGACCGTGAGTGTGGAAAGGTTGGACTACAGCTGAATCTTACGAAGACAATGTTTATGAGAAACAGCCTTGTTCCTGACGCCCCATTCGCTCTCAATGGAACGACCATCTCCGAATGCAACAGCTATGTGTACCTAGGTCGAGAGGTCAACATGACAAATGACCTGGCACCCGAGCTGCACAGGAGGAAGAGAGCGGCTTGGAACGCCTTCAAGAACATCGAAGAAATAGCTAAGAGGACGAAGAACCTCCGGCTCCGGGCACATCTCTTTGATTCCACTGTTCTTCCTGCATTAACATATGCCTCAGAGACCTGGGCCCTATGCAAACAGGATGAGAACGCTATTCAGGTCTCCAAAGAAGAATAGAAAGAGCTATGCTTGGAATATCTCGTTTCACTCAAATGAGAGAAAGAATCCGGAGTTCCGACCTTCGTCGACGATCAAGAATCAGGGACGCTGTCTCATTTGCCAAGGTGTCGAAAGTCAGATGGGCTGGTCACGTCATGAGATTTAAAGACGACCGCTGGACTAGAGCTGTTACCGACTGGATTCCACGGGATGTCATAAGACCACGTGGCCGCCCACCTACCAGATGGTCAGACTTCTTCGTCAAGATCATGAACGATCGGTTTGAGGCCCTTCATGTTCCCGGAGCGAACAGATGCCATTGGGCTACACTAGCACGCGACAGGGACAAATGGAGACGTTACTGGTGCCCGCTCGAGCAAATCGACGACTAACGGGAAGTTAAGTGATTAAGTTCAGTGATTTAGGATTCCAGGAGCACTGTGCAGCCTCTTATGCTATTCATAACTGTCACTGTCACTGTCCACCTGTTGTTCATTGATTTGCTCGAGTGGGCCTAGTAATGTCTCCATTGTGACACTTGTTACTGTGTTTGGCATATCAAATACATCATGGGTAGCTTGCCAGGCTTTGTTGTGCGGGCAAGATACTCTCGATAGCTTGCCAGGCTCTCCGAGAGGGGCGGAGGAATTGAATCTGGGTCGACCTGGGTTGGTTGGGTCCGCCATGTGCAAGGCAAATGCCCTACCTGCTGTGCTATACAAAAGAGAGTACGGGGGAGATTGTCTGCCATAGAGGCGACGGCGGGGTGGGGTGGGGGGAATGAGGGAAGGATCCTGGGGACATTGGTGGTGGAGAATGTGCACTGGTGGAGTGTTGGGTGATCGATCATTGTATAACTGAAACTGAAACAGGAAAGCTTTGTAACTGCATCTCGCAGTGATTTCAAAAAGTAATAATATAAAAATGATAAAATTAATATTCTGAATAAAAAAAAGTAATGCGGAATTCATGCCCAATTCAATCAGCTTAATCAATGGCTGAATAAATAGCAGTACTCTTACATTAAACAAACAAACAAAAAACACTTGGAACCGAGAATCAGCCTCCATCTTCCTCCTTTTCAGGATGGGACACAGAGTTTTGCCTTGAGAGTGTCACCCGCTGAGTGACAGTCACCTAAAGCATTCAGGGAGTTCCTGAAGTGGGAAGTGTCTCCTCTCCCTGTGCTCTGAGTCTGCTGCCCAGTGGGTAGTGGACACTTCAGCTCTGGTGATGACACAGTGCTGAGAGAGTGACAGGTGCTTTGCGGAATTATCCTAGTATGTTCCTGAGGGCGGGACGCAGGCAGCCTTCGTGCTGTGGTCACGGGCAGCCCAGAGCCCCCAGGAGGGCAGCAGGGGCAGAGATGCTAAGCTGGCCACAGCCTTCTATGGGCAGGGAGCTCTGTGAGGGCAGGATGGCACCTGCGAGAGGCCGGCATGACAACTCGATTTCTCCTTCTACCACCTGTGGTGGTTTGTTTGCTGAAGCCCAGAATATGGCATCCAAAGGAAGTTTTTTAATAGAAATATTCTCTAACTCTCCTATCAATAGAAGGAACCATTTTAGAGTGAGTTCTAAGTAGCGTTGAGAAGCTTTTATGATAAATACCATGTATTTGCTCTTCAGGAAATTAAGTCAAGGGAATAGATTCAGAGCCAGGAAAGAAACACAAGTGGAATTTTCAGAAAACAATTTATAGGCAGATTCGGTTCTCACAATAAGTAAATGTTTTGAAGAGGTATACGGAAGCCATACTGCAGGCTTTTAAATGAGATGCATACCGATTCAGCGGACACGGACTATTAACATCTTTTTCTTTGTGCGGTGGGCAATGCTGAAATGGATGCAAATGGATTCTTTCATAGGTTTAATTTCAGGGTAGTTGGTGGAAAGAATTCTCAATTAAAATGCTTCATTTCTTTAGGACATAAGGAATAACAAAGGTTAGGAGTTACCTTTCTCAAATATTTTTTTTTCTTTTTGGGGTCACACCCAGTGATGCACAGGGGTTACTCCTGGCTCTGCACTCAGGAATTACCCCTGGCAGTGCTCAGGGGACCTTATGGGATGCTGGGAATCGAACCTGGGTTGGCCGCGTGCAAGGCAAACACCCTACCCGCTACCACTCCAGCCCCTCAAATATTCTTTAAATGCAAAAATTCCCAGTATCATAGTGGTTCTATATGAAACTTTCCCTCACATCATTATGTTCTTCTTCAGCTGTCTAATGCCTTCTAATCATTGGGTTTTATATGTTGAAACAGTTGTGTTGTTTTGTTGACCATTACACAAACTGAGTCAGACTTAGCGCCAAGGTTGAACTCTGTGACTCTGGCTAACTGTGATTAGAAAGAAGGGACTCAAAAAAACATCTCCTTTATGTCTCGTATTTTACTTTATTTTATTTTTCTCTACATTTTAAAAGATGATAAACTCATGAATTTTAAACTGACAAGATTCATTACATTTTAATTGTGATTGTGAAGCATGCTATATTATATATTTTCACTTTTATATAAAAAGCTTGGTTTTGATATGTGTATAGGTTTATATATCAGTGTGAAATTCATATAAAACTGTGGTTGAATGCTTGTAAATGTTGACTTTTTCTAAAATGAAATATGAAGGCAATATATTTTATTTCAGTACTGTGCCAGAAATGCAATCATTTAGCTTTTGTTAGTATACAGGGATAAGTGAAGAATTCCAGATATTGCTTTAATAATTTCATTTGAATGCTATACATTTAAATAAAAAGTCAAATAAAATATTCTTTACACATTTTTATAATGGCAATACTTTAATGAATCATGTTCCCCATCATTTTTGCAAAACGTAAAAAGGCAAAAAGGCAAAAAGGCAAATCAGTAGCTAGCAAAACAGGCAAATTCTGTTTGGAAATGCATTTGACCGCCAGCCTGAAAGTTGAAGGTCATATTATCATAATGACGGAGTTTGCTTCCTTTTCTTAATTCAGAACTCAAAATCAAATAATTATCTTTAGAAGAGCACAAATCACAAAACCTTTAAAAGAGCAAATATAAAATATCTTCATTTTGATTTCTCCTTTTATCCCACAGTGAAATCACATTAAAAACGTGTGCAGGTGTTGGCATATGCTTTCTCCTCACTGTGTATGTGGCGTGCGCAGCCAAACTGGTATACCAAACTCTAGTACCTTATTTCTATTAGGTCTCTTATTTGTTTTATCGTTCACTTAACTTGTCATTTGGTTATAATATGAATCATTTAGAAACACTTAGCAATCCAGCTGACTTATATTTTTCACAAGGAAAACATAAATGTAATTAATTATAAGGCCAGACTCAGACTAAATTTTTCGACTCATGCAGGAGATCTACGTTTTGCAGTATTATGTTTTAAATTTTCAATAATAATATTTTGCTTTAGTGAATATATGATGATTATTCGAGTAATGAGAATTATACGTATAAGGGTATAGCAACTGATCACAAATGATAGTGACTAGTAGAATTCAAATGAGATCGCTATACCCCATTTGTTTGATAATACTCTGTTTGCTTTTAGAGCAAAGAATGACCAAATTACTCTATTGTATTGAATATTTCCTAGATAGCAGTTAACATCCCAATGAGGGCATCACGTCCTGTCTTTAAGGTACTCTTGCCTACTTGGAAAGTCCTTTTAAAATATGACAGTATAGAAATGCTGTAATCGTAATCATACCAACCACAACTGAAAATTACATCCATAACTGAAAATTAATAATATCCTTCAATAGGATTATTTTCGTTTTTAAGTAGGGACTCCTTGTGTGATGACACTTCTCTGCTTTATCCTGAATGGTGTTGTAATTATTATTGTTACTTCAAAAAAAAAGAGACAAATGAGACTAAGGAATTTTTTTTTTCTCAGCAGGCCTGATTGTGTATTAATTGAGCTATCATAGCTTAGTTTTTCAATGTTGTAGCTTCAGAAATGCAGTTTTATTAGTTTAGCTAATAGCAGTCAAGCTCTGAGAAACCAAAACTTACCAAACATACAAACTGTTTTATAAGTGGTGATACCCATTTTATTTCTCAAAGTTGTATTTCTCTTTCTAGATGCAACTATATTAACCTATCTTTGAGAAAAAAAAAGTATATCTATTTAGGATCAGTATTTATGAGTATTTTAGAAAAAATAAATTATTTAATTAATAATTAGTAAAATTGCATACCCATTTTGGACATTATATGACTGGTATCGAAGTTATTAAATATCTGTGATCTAGAGAATATGTAAATTTGTAGTATTTGTAGTAAATTTGTAGATTTACTATTTATTGGGTTGGAGCGATAGCACAGTGGGTAAGGCGTTTGCCTTGCATGTGGCCGACCTAGCCAACCCTAGTTTGATTCCTCAGCCCCTCTTGGAGAGCCCGGCAAGCTACCGAGAGTATCTCGCCTGCACAGCAAAGCCTGGCACGCTCCCCGTGACGTATTCGATATGCCAAACACAGGAACAAGTTTCACAGTGGAGACATTACTGGGCCCGCTCGAGTAAATCGATGAACACCGGGAGGACAGTGCTACAGTGCTACTATTTATTGAGCATATTTGCAGTTATTGATCTTATTTGCATTTTCTTACAAAGAAATAATCTGTTATCAAAGTATCTATATAATTCACTACATTTTGTATGACCTTTAAGCATTGTGTTAAATTTTATGTAACCTATTCCTTATCTGTGTATTGTTAAAATACCAAATTTAATATATAAATTAAATTTAACGCTATATCCACGTTTATTTTGTTTTTGGCAATGCTCAGGGTTTCCTCCTGGCTCTGTGCTCAGGGATCACTCCTCGCACTGCTTGGGGGACCACTTGGGATGCTGAGGATCAAACTGAGGTCGGCTGCGTGCAAGACAAGCACCCTCCCCGCTGTACTCTCACTCCACATCTATAGCCGTTTCGAAGGAGAAAATTATATGTATTTCAGTGATCCCTGAGGAAACCAGTTTTCTTTCCTTAAAACCTATTTGTATCTTTGCTGAATCGACAGTTTACATGAAAGACCCTTTTACCTTCTAATACTGATATGGAAATTTCATATTTGCATTTCTGAAATATCTGAGTCTTTTTTTTTACTTCTCTAGTATTTAGTGAGCGTAGGGATTTTAACATTTCTTACCTTTGCACGGTCTGGTAATCAGCTTGCTAGCAGCTCACCCAGCCGTCTGTACATGTTTGTTGTACATTTATAAGCCGTAAAATTTAAACTTAACACACTGACTACCAAAGTAGATCTTCTTTCCTACAATTAAATTCTCCTTGTTCTATACCCGTAGGTCTTTATTTTCAATTCAAGCCTGGCTTTAATTTTGTGTAGTATTGATATTCTCTCCTGAGATAGTTTGTGTCTTAAGGGCCAGATGCTGATATTTTATAATGTTTTTCTGCTATTATGATATCATATATATATGTCTGGCATATTAACATTATTAAAATTTCATGGACTTTCTTTATTATACTTTATTATGTGGAGCTGTATAAGTTTTCATCTGCCAGGGGATGGGATATATTTCTGCTTAGTTTCTACTTCTGGCTACCCTACTAATTTATCAAACGTCTGAGACACACAGAAGTGCCTTCTCCGATGCGGGTTATGCTCATTAGGGTTAATTAAATGCTGGACCTTCCACCTGGTAATTGTGTGACCATCAATGCTGACCAGCCTTTTCTATTCCGAGAACTGATGTGCTCGTCTGTTCTTATAGTTCTCTTCTTAGAAACATCCATAGTTATTAGAAGAGTTTGCGTATAGTATCTTTATTAAAATTAAAGATCACCTACCCAGCGTGTGTTTGGCTGGATGTCTGTTTCATTATTTCCTCTATGGCCTTCCTATTAACTTTCGAGTATTATGAACTCCTAACCTTCAACAAGTGCAGCGTTTCATTCCGGCGTAATGATTATTGTTTTTGTTTTCTTGGTGCTCATCATGTCAGAGATTAGAAAGCGAATTGCATTTCTCGTTCTTTTCTAAATTTGTTGATTGCTTCGAGCAAGCCCCAGTAACGTCTCCTTAGTCCTAGCCCTGAGATTTTTTAAAAAGTGCCATATTCAAGGCTCTTTCAGAGTTAGGAGAATGAGACCCTTCATTGTTACTGGTATTTGGCATATTGGGTACGCCACGGGGAGTTTGCCAGACTCTGCCGTGTGGGCAGGTTACATTCGGTAGCTTGCCAGTTTGTTCAAAGTAGGAATGAGATAATAAGATGTCAGCTTCTGGGAGCTGGGTTTTATAGTCTCTGGGTCTTGGCCATTGATGGGATTACACGGCGCTAGGGGGCCAGTTGGTGGGTGTGACCCCTGCCTACTGGAATTTGGAGGATCTGGGTGGAGGATGCTCAGCTCCGATCCGAGTAGGCTTGGAGATCTCAGCCCCGGGACCCGCATGCCTTTGTTCCTCAGCCGGTACCTTCATGCGTGTGGAGAGTGGTCTCAGCATGGTGGTGGCTGGTTCTGGAGGTCTTCGGCTAAATGTCTAAATCTTCGGCTAAATGTCTAAATTCTAAATGTCTAAGTGTCTAAAAGACATTTTTTTCTTTTAAAGATAATCCTGATTTTCTGTAAGAGAGGGATCAGTTTCCTCTGTTTTGTTCAGTGCTTTCTGTTTGTTTCCTGGCCACACGTGGTGATGTTTAAGTTTTACCCTGGTTTTGAGTGCCAGTGGTCTTGGGAGACTCTATGGGAGGTGTCTAGGCTGGAGTCCCACAGACAAGCTCTACCTGTGTTTCTAGCTTCCTGGGTCACCTGGTTTCTTTTCCTTGTGGGAGTTGGGGAGACCAAGGTCCTCTCAGTGCTGACTGCGAGTAAACATCCTGTTGTATTCACCTCCTGGAAATTTGTGGGGGGCGAGCTGGGTGGGAGATTTGGGGCTACCCCAGGCAATACTCAGGGGTCACTCCTGGCTCTGCACTTAGAATCACCCCTGTTGGTACTCACGGGAGCATCTGGGATGCTGGGGATTGAACTCAGGTCGGCCTCTTGCAAGGCAAGCACCCTTCTTGTGGTCCTATCACTTTGGCCCCTGTGATAGTTTCTTTTAAGGAAGAGACCAGGGAATCACTTCTTTTTCTTTTAATTTATTTTTAAATTAAAAAAATTTAATGTGAGATACAGTTACAAACTTAACTTTCGTGCTTATAGTTCAGTCATACAGTGATCGAGTCCCCATCACTCCACCAGTGCCCATTCTCCACCACCAATGTTCCCTGTATCTCACCCATCCCTTCTTCCCACCCACCCTCCCCTACCTCCAACCCCCGCCTTGTGGCAGGCGGATTCCCTTTTACTCTCTCTCTCTCTTCTTTAGGGTGTTGTGGTCTGCAATGCAGGTATTAAGTGGCCATCAGGTTCAGTCTATAGTCTCCTTTCGGTACACATCTCCCATCCCTTGTGGGTCCTTCAAGCATCCTTTCCTTGGTGTTCCCTTCGCTATCTGAGCTGCTTTTTCCCCTCCGGCACGTGAGGCCGGCTTCCAAGCCGTGGAACAGACCTCCTGGGACTTATCTCTACTACCTTTGGGTGTTAGTCTCCCATTTTGTTACTTTTTGGAGTCACTCCTTTTTAGTTCTGTCATTCTCTCAAGCATCTCATATTGCTGCGTGATCATTACACTCCGTTCTCTTATGCGATCTTGCTGCCTTCCAAAGACTCTACTCACAAGAAAGTTGCTTTGTAAGCAAGAGAGCAAAGCAAGGCAATTTGGAAGGAGAAGATTTAAAACAGTTCATCTGGACCAGTGATAAATGAATTCCCGCAGGCTCAAATGTCAACTGTCACCTACAAAATGAGAGTAAAATTAGAACAATGCAGTGAGTTTCCAAATTTAATGTGTCACTTTGTTGGTACTTGTTCCTGCTGTTATACATTCGAGTATCAGTGGCCGCACTTCAGAATTGTTTCCTGTTGTGATAATAAAATCATTTTAAAACAATGTATTGTTCATTCTCTGGGTGAGTATATCAGAATCCAAAGCAGGGTTGAACAATCCAGTTTGAAAGGATCATTAAGATGATTTGATTAAAGTAAAGTCTTTTTTTCCTAGTCTCTTTTATATCAGCACATATTGAATCTGTATCATTGTTACGTGAGCATTAGAAAACTAACATGAAAATATGTAGAGAAACTAAGAATATAATAATACTTGGAACTTTTTCCGGGGCTGATATTGAAAGTCAGAAATTAGTCTGGTTTTCATTAAAGCCTTTAGTTTCTAATTTAGAATTTTTCTTGCTTCGTGACATTGATTGGTTGATATTTCAGTTTCTCAGTGTTTGGTCTCAGCTATTGATTTTGTTTTTTCTTCAGGACGTTTTGAATAATTTGGGATCTTGTGAACTGGATGAAGATGATCTAATGCTTGATCTGGAATTTTTAGAGGATCAGAATCTTTATCCTCCAGGTAAGTTATGAATAAATGCCTGTGTCTCATAACATTGATGCTGATCAATTAGATTTCCTTGTGAGATAAATATTGTTCAGTTTGCATTTGTTTTTTTCAGACCACAGTTGTATTTTAGTAGCATGCTAGAGACCATGAACAAGTGATTCTAGTGATATTAAAATGTGTTGTGGGAAAAAAAAGATATTTTGTTAGGATGTTGTTATGTATAGAAAAAGAAGAGAGTTAATTTCACAAGAGGAAATTCTGGCTAAACACTTGAGTTGGGGTAAGATCTCGTACTCGGCCTGGCCTGGTTAAATCCTTGGCATCACACTTTTCCTCTGAGCATCACCTGAATGATACTTGAGCACATGGCCAGGAGTAAGCCCTGAGTTTGGGGAGGCCAACCCCAAAGTACTTAGAGAAAATTTAATTTTGGCTAAAAAGCTATACTATCTTATTTTTTAATTAGTGTATATGACCAAACAGGGGGCTGGAGCGATAGCACAGCAGGTAGGGCGTTTGCCTTGCATGTACCCAACATGGCCAACCTGAGTTTGATTCTTCCGCCCCTCTTGGAGAGCCTGGCAAGCTACCGAGAATATCTCGCCTGCACGGCAAAGCCTGGCAAGCTACCCGTGATGTATTCGGTATGCCAAACACAGTAACAAGTGTCACAATGGAGACGTTACTGGGCCCGCTTGAGCAAATCGATGAACAACGGGAGGACAGTGACAGTGACAGTGACCAAACAGGAGTTTTATATATCTAGATTTACCATTTGAAACACTTGCCTCCTCAGTAATTCCTGCAGAGGTTAATACCGATGTTAACACATCCAATCTCAAAATCAACGGTGGTCAATAAGAGCCAAACCCTGTCATCAACATATGCATACCCATAGCGCTGTGAGGAAAATTCTCATTGAGTGAATTAAGGAGTCTACGATAGTTGGAATGATTTAATTTACATTCAGTGTTAAAACGTCATGTCTTCAGATGCAACATTTAGTCTTTGGAATAGGTTGTAGGCATTCACATTTTTATCCAGTGTATACATCTGATGGCCCCAACTTGGAAGAGAGCGTTCTCCATCACCTTCGTAAGCTGCGATAATTTGATTTCGAGAACAATTTCCTGAGTGCCTCCTTTCCAGCCCCGGCTCTTGCCCCCGTGTTGCTGGTTCTGGGGAGAGCTGTTTGTGGTGATTCTCAGGAAGGCCGCTCTTGGTCCAAGTGCAGCTCCTGGACCACGGCCCTTTTTCTCAGGTCTGTGTCACGCTGAACAAAGTCATTGCCAAGCATTTTCCTTGGATGTCAGGTGATGGGCAGAAGCCTAACAGAACGCACACCGTTTGTGTGTGGGGACTATCCTGTGTGACCTCCAAGCATAATAGAACCCTAAGTTGCCAAATGATTTTTTGCATATGGGTGTTATTGGAATATTTTTAAATAGCTTTAAATAGCAGACACTGCATATTATTTTAGGATGAATTAGGAGTCAGAATGAAGGTTCAGTATCAGTACCTTTAGCTTTTTAGTTTGGTTTGGGGCCACACCTGTGGTGCTCAGGGATCACTCCTGGTGGATTCCGGGGACCACATGGGATACCAGGGGTCAAACCTGGGTCGGCAGCGTGCAGGGCAAGTGCCCTACCTGTGTCCTGTGGCTCTGGCCCCAACTCTGGTTTTTCTTTTGCACCATCAGCTAGAACCAGGCTTTGTCCTCTCTCGTCTTAGCTGGAGAGTGGAAGGTTGTATTGTTTCCAAGTTGTACGAGGAAGAGTATTATGTTCATCATGGCTGAAGCTGATGGGAAAAATACGCTTGGAAATTCTGACACTGAAGCAGAATACAGAGGAAAGAAGACTAAAACAGATCTTGGTGTCAGGAGATTTGAGCCTATTCATTAAAATGCAATTTATCCCATTCTTGGTGTGGGTGTTTTTGTGAGGACTAAATTGCGATGAGCTTTAGCACTTTGTAGTTGCTCATCTAAGTTGGATGGTGAGAAATCCTGTACCTGTAGTGAATCACTGAGCTCCCTTTGTTTTTGGGGGGAGGTTGTTTTGGGGAGACCTTAGACCTTATTTATGGTTCTTTTATCAAGGGTTGCTTCTGGTAGGGCTCAGGGGAGCATCTGAGGTCCTGGGAATGGAATCTGAGTTAACTGTGTGCAAGACAAGTATCCCACCCACTGGGCTGTCTCTCCAGCCTCCCTGAGCTAAAATATCACTCCAGCATGCCCCAAGCTGTTATCCTAAGTCAGTATTAACAGTATTGCTCAAGAGAAAATGACTTCTAAAAGATTTTTTTTTTGTTTTAAAATTTGTGCCACATTTAGTGATGCTCAGGGGTTACTTCTGGCTCTTCACTCCAGAATTACTTCTGACAGTGCTTGGGGGACCATATGGGATGCCAGGGATTGAACCAGGGTCAGCTGCGTGGAAGGAAAGTGCCCTCCCTGCTGTACTATCGCTCTGGCCCTTAAATGGTTTCATCAAGTTAAAGACCCAACAGCAGTGGTCAGAGAAGACAGCATTTTGGAGGCAGGTCCAGTGAAGTTAGAATTCCAGCTCTCCCATAATTCCAGTGGCCTGGTGGAAGAGATTGAATCTTCCCGAGTCCCTTTTACTCTGTTGTTAAAATGATAAAATTAATACCTATCTCAAAATATGTACCATCCTATATAAATGGGTGACGTCTATGTATGAAAAATAGTCTTCATTGTTAGAATGAACCAGAAGCCTAGTATAGCTTGGCTACAGCGCAAAGAGTTTGTCCTGTGATTGATGCTTTCTCATAATCTTTTTAAAACTTTATTATGTATTATGTGAAGCTGTGCTTCTTGATTTGAATTTCCATTCACCAAATTCTAGTATGGGAGTCGATTTTATGAGGACTAATTGTTAAAAATTTAAAGAAGACATTTGATTTCTAGCAAGGGATGCATTTCCTGAGTTAAAATCAATACATTTGAATTCATAAAAAGATTTTTTGCATAATATCCCTATGTTCAAACAATACAACAGAACAATATCTCTAGAGAAGATTAAGTCGCTTAGAACATACCTGCTCAAACCATTCTGCTTAGGCGTGAGGCCAGGCTATTCCTTCTGCAGTTCTGCCAGGAGGTTCTGAGGACCCCAGGCCAGCTGTGGTGGTGGCCAGACACCCGGAAGAAAAGGCCAGCTGGTGCTTCTTGGCCCAGTGATGCCCGGGAGAGTTTCCAGTCCATCTTGGCCCTGGACACTGGCCTCTAGGGCCGTACCACAGGGCTCAAGGCTCCTGCTTGAGATTTCCATATGTAAGCAAGCACCCATTCCCTTCTGCCCTTTTATTTCATTGTGTTAATACTTTTTGAATCCAAAGGTATGAAACAACTAAGAGTCAGTTGTATGACCAAGTGAGGAAATTTTCTGTGGTTTTTGTGTTTGCTTTGGACCTTATATCCAAAACACCTCAGGATGTGTCTCTTGGTATATGTCCACTTGCAGATGGGTTAGTAATGGCATGGTGATATCAATTAAGAATTAATTAGGGAGTTGTTAAATTATTTTGAGTTTGATGAATATGCAACATAAAATTCTGCGGTGAATCAGAAACTCCTCCTGTGCCTATTAATTAAGGAGGTAATTTTTGTTATTAATTTTTAATGGGTAAAAGCACAGCAGTGCTTCCAGAAAGCCCCAGTGGCTCTGCTGATATGTAGAGTCATGTACAAATTGCAAGAACACTCACACAAGGAAGACGAGGCAAATCAACTGTAAGGTTTTACAAGCTTTGATATGTCTGGGTCAGAGAAAGCATGGAAGATAGCCTCCATCTGATGGTGTAAAGCTAAGAAAATCTGACACTTCATTTTGGAAGTATGACAGCGGTTAAACATCTGGATTCAGAAGTCAGACAAGTCTTACCCGCTAACTATGCCGGGGACGTTTAACAAATGATTTTTATCTCTCTCAATTTACATTTCTCCATCTGATAATGGTGGCAATGAAATGATTTATTTGGTCAACTGGTTCTGAGGAATAAAGAAGATAGAACTTTGGAGGAACAGCCAGTTTCATTTGTGGCAGTGTTAATAGGAATATAATCTTACCACTTTGGTAATTTTTTCTCCCAGTATTTATTGGTGAAAGATCTCATCCACATTGAATTCTTAAAAAAAAAATCTAGCTAGCATTGCATTGCACCAAAAATTTTAAGTGTCCTTGCATTATTATCATACTAAATCAATAGTTGAATAATTCATTAAGTTAATCACTTAAAATCCAATTATATTTTCAACCTAACTTTCAGAGTTTTAACCTTAACCACATTTCTATGTCTAGTAGAATGGTAGAACACATATCGCTAATTTTGTGGCTATCATTTATTTTGAAACATATATGGCTATTGCTCTAACTTAAAGAACAAAAGAACAAAATATGGCATACTGCTTCCATGTCAATTTGATGAGCCAAATAATTCCTTTCAGATTTGAGAAAATTAAAGCTTCATGTGATATATCATATGCCAGAGAACTCTTATCTTGACTGAAGCAAAGTTTTCCGAACCCAAAAGCGTTGTGTTTAATAGGCATTATTTTTAGTTTTTTTTTAAAAAATAGACATTATTTTTTGACTATTAAGCTAATATAAAATTTAAGAATCACAGCTGCTATGAAATTTTTATTTTCAACTGGTTTCTTTTCATTGATTTTTTTTCAGTTATGAACTTTCATTTGAATTCATGTAAAGAGCTGCATTAACTCATGTTTATCAAGTTATACCATTTTAAAAATTACTTTTTAAATTGAATCTCCATGGTGCTTTTCTGCTCCAAGCGGCTGGTTCTCTGTGCTAAGTCCTTGTGCCTCCGGGGCCGTGGCCGTGCCGGAGAGCCGCTCGTGGGGGGCAGCTGGCGACCTCGGTGGGGCGTGGGGGACGGCCCACAAAGCCCCCCTTCCCATGAGGTCCCCGCCGCTTCCCCGAGCCCGGCTCAAACCCGCTTTCCACAAGGCTCCCGTGCGGCCGCCATCTTTCTTTCCAGAGAGGAGCGGGCGGGCCGGTCAACGCCCTTCCCCCTCCGGGCAGGCTTGGTGGCGCGGATCAACACAAGTCCATTTGCTTTTCTGCTCCAAGCGGCTGGTTCTCTGTGCTAAGTCCTTGTGCCTCCGGGGCCGTGGCCGAGCCGGAGAGCCGCTCGTGGGGGGCAGCTGGCGACCTCGGTGGGGCGTGGGGGACGGCCCACAAAGCCCCCCTTCCCATGAGGTCCCCGCCGCTTCCCCGAGCCCGGCTCAAACCCGCTTTCCACAAGGCTCCCGTGCAGCCGCCATCTTTCTTTCCAGAGAGGAGCGGGCGGGCCGGTCAACGCCCTTCCCCCTCCGGGCAGGCTTGGTGGCGCGGATCAACACAAGTCCATTAGCACAGAGAACCAGCCGCTTGGAGCAGAAAAGCAAATGGACTTGTGTTGATCCGCGCCACCAAGCCTGCCCGGAGGGGGAAGGGCGTTGACCGGCCCGCCCGCTCCTCTCTGGAAAGAAAGATGGCGGCCGCACGGGAGCCTTGTGGAAAGCGGGTTTGAGCCGGGCTCGGGGAAGCGGCGGGGACCTCATGGGAAGGGGGGCTTTGTGGGCCGTCCCCCACGCCCCACCGAGGTCGCCAGCTGCCCCCCACGAGCGGCTCTCCGGCTCGGCCACGGCCCCGGAGGCACAAGGACTTAGCACAGAGAACCAGCCGCTTGGAGCAGAAAAGCAAATGGACTTGTGTTGATCCGCGCCACCAAGCCTGCCCGGAGGGGGAAGGGCGTTGACCGGCCCGCCCGCTCCTCTCTGGAAAGAAAGATGGCGGCCGCACGGGAGCCTTGTGGAAAGCGGGTTTGAGCCGGGCTCGGGGAAGCGGCGGGGACCTCATGGGAAGGGGGGCTTTGTGGGCCGTCCCCCACGCCCCACCGAGGTCGCCAGCTGCCCCCCACGAGCAGCTCTCCGGCACGGCCACGGCCCCGGAGGCACAAGGACTTAGCACAGAGAACCAGCCGCTTGGAGCAGAAAAGCAAATGGACTTGTGTTGATCCGCGCCACCAAGCCTGCCCGGAGGGGGAAGGGCGTTGACCGGCCCGCCCGCTCCTCTCTGGAAAGAAAGATGGCGGCCGCACGGGAGCCTTGTGGAAAGCGGGTTTGAGCCGGGCTCGGGGAAGCGGCGGGGACCTCATGGGAAGGGGGGCTTTGTGGGCCGTCCCCCACGCCCCACCGCGGTCGCCAGCTGCCCCCCACGAGCGGCTCTCCGGCACAGCCACGACTCCAGGGCACAGAAATCAATCTCTTAACTAGCTAACATTTAATAGAAATTCTTCCAGGGTCAATAAGTAAAATAGCAGAAATTCAAAACCGCGCGGCCGCTATCGCGGCCGCGCGACATCATTTTATTCTTAAACCAAGTTGTAGAAAGCAAATCATTTCACAACGCTGTTTCAGCATGTCTGATTGGGAGGGGGGGTGGGTCGTAAACTCTAAACAATAATTGTGCATCTTCTATCGAAATAATCTATCTAGTCAAAGTAGATAGAGTATTAACTAGAACTCATCTGCCTCATAAGAATCGGGAGGGGTGGGAGGTGGGGGTCTATTGGGGTTCGGGGTTAAAAATGAGTATTGGTAAAGGGAAATGTGTTCGGTATCTACATGACTGAGACCTAAACCCGAAAGCTCTGTAACTTTTCCCACAGTGATTCAATAAATAAATAAATTATAAAAAAAAAAAAAAGGAAAAAAAAAATTGAATCTCCATGGATTACCAAGTTTCAAAGTCATTCCCGATTCAGTTTCAGGTGGGCCGTGTTCCCGCACTGACACCCTCACCAGTGTCCACTTTCCTCCACCAGTGACACTGGTTTCTTCCCACCCCCGACCTGCCTCTTTAGGAAGTAATTTTTCTTTTTTTTCCCCTTTCCCTCCCTTTTAGTCACTTGGTTTACAATACTGTCTTTTTTTTTCTTTTTGGGTCACACTCAATGATTCACAGGGCTACCTCCTGACTCTGCACTCAGGAATTACTCCTGGCAGTGCTCGGGGGACCGTACAGGATGCTGGGAATCGAACCCGGGTTGGCCATGTGCAAGGCAAATGCCCTACTCGCTGTGCTATCGCTCCAGCCCCTCTGATATTGTTCTTACCATGTCCCTGTCCCTCCTTCCAGCAGCCCGTCCGGATTGATCACTGCTCTCTCTTCATCCCTCTTCCCAGACCTCTCCGCCTCCCTCCACAGTGACAACCCCCCTTCTGTGGACACACCCTGCTCTTAGTTCTGTTGCCTTTGGGCATGAGTTATCCCCTTACGTGTGAGATCGTTTAGTGCCTGTCAGTCTCCCCCTGACTCATTTCACTCAGCATGATACTCTCCAGATCCATCCATAGACCAGCAAATTTCATGCCTAATTTGTTCTTACAGCAGAGTAATACTCCACGGGGTATAGGTACCAAATTCCTTGATCTATTTGGGAGCACTTTGGTTGTTACTAGCTTTTGGCCATTGTGAATAGTGCTTCAGTGAGCCTAGGAGTGCAGATGCTTTTCTGCTTTGTTCCTTGGGGCCCTATGGTATATTTCCAGGACTAGAATTGCTGTGTATTATAGAAGCTCCTGCCCCCACACCTGGCTGTCCTCACCAGGGCCCCTTGGAGGACGGAGGGTTGAGTTTTCTTTCACTCCCCCCGCCCCCCGCTGAGCAGAGCCCCAGCAACTGAGGACATCCGGAGCCAGTCATGGCCATGCTGGGACCACTCTCCACACGTCCGGACGGGCCTCATGCATGAAAGAACTGGCAGAGGAACCCAGGCATGCGGACCCTGAGGCTGAGGTCTCCAAGCCTACTTGGATTGGGACTGGGCCTTCTCCACCCAGACCCCCCATCTTCCAGTAGGTAGGTGTCACACCCACCAGCTGCCGCCAGTGCCAGATTGGTCCCATCAACGGCCAAGACACAGAGACTAAAACCCAGCTCCCGGAACCGACATCTTATTATCTTTCCTTTGGAGAACCTGGCAGGCTACCAAAAGTATCCTGCCCGCACAGCAGAGTCTGGCAAACTTCCCATATCGTACTCAATATGCCAAATACCAGTAAGAATGATGGGTCTCATCCTCCTAATCCTGAAAGAGCATTGACATGGCTCTTTTAAAATCTCAGGGCTAGGAAGAAGGAGACGTTACTGGTGCCTGCTCAAGACAATCGATTAACAACAGGATGATCGTGATCGTGATAGATGCTCAATTCCTATACTTTTGAGGAATGTCCATATTGTTTTCCCCAAAGACTGGACAAGTTGACATTCCCACCGGCAGTGAATGAAGTTCCCTTTCTTCCTTTATCCACTTCAATACTTTTGTTTGTTTGGGTTCCAAACCAGTGGTGCTCAGGGCTGACTCCCGGCTCTGTGCTCAGGTATCCTTGGGAGACCATACGAGATGCCAGGGATTGAATCCTGGTTGGCTGTATGCAAGGCGACTGCCCTTCCAGCTGTCCTATTGTCCAGCTCCACTATTGCCCAAGCCCTCACTTTGGTTTTTCTGATGTGTTCCAGTCTCTCTGTGACATCTCATTGTTATTCTGATTTCCATTTCCCGGATGATTAGTGATTTAGGATGTTTTTTTTTTCTTTTCATATGCTTTTGGGCCTCAAGTTTCCCTTACTGACACATCTGTGTTGTACCAAGACATTTAGCTGTGTTTAGCATTGCTTGTTTAAAACCAGCACTTTGTGTGATTTCATTTTATCCAAAAATAATCCCCTAGAAATTATTTCTACTTTACACATGAAGGAACGGAGATCAGAAGAATGTTCTTGCTGATCTCGCATAGCAACTCATCAGTGGCCAGGCTGGAGTTAGGGACTCAATCGTGTCATTGAACCTCGGTGACCTCCCATCATGGAATTTCAGTGGTGATTAGTTATGAGGAGCGGTTTTAAAGCAAAAGAAGAAGAAAGTTTCACAAAGATGCCAAATACTGTTCTTCACACTGTCAGGGCAACAACGCAGTGAGAATGCAGTTATGACATTAGCCGTCACCTGGTGAGTTCCATGGACTGGAGGAGTGAGTAGATCTCTGATCTAGTAAGGCTGGAGGATGGGTTATTTTCTTGGGCTCCATTAGATGGCAATCTTGTTCTGTTAAATGATTATAGGCAACACTATTTGTATGCAGCCTTATAGTTTACAAGGGATTTCAAATATGTTATCTCATCAAATTATCACAATAACACTCTGAAATAGGTGCTAATACACCTCAAATATAGTAAGGGAAGAAAAATACTCTATGGCGAAAGAATTTATGAAAGTTCACAGGGCTGGGTCAGTCCAGGTTCCTAACACTGACACCAGGTTCTTTTTTTCCATTGCTTCCAGTTTTACATAAAATTATAATATATTTGGTTTGTATTTCATGAAGGCTTTATAAACATGATACCAATGGCACATTTAATATGGTAAACATTTTATATCATCAGCCAAAAGGCATGAAAAGTAGACAGATACAAGGCAGAATTGTGTGGGGGTCACTCACTATAGGAACAGACATCTCTGTTCATATCAGCTGGCAGGATTTGTTGCAATGGAGTAATTTGATGCACTTAAAATTTTATTTTAAAGGCCTGCCTGAATTATCAAGGGAGTATTCTGAATATTCAATTAAGAAGGGAAGCTGTATAATGTTTGCTTTTTGGGGGCCATGCCTGCCAAATCTCAGGGCTCACTCATGACCCTGTATTCAGAGATCATTCCTGGCAGAGCTTGGGTGCCAAATTGCCATGTGGGATGCCAGGGATCGAACCTGAGTTGGTATTGTGCAAGGAAAACACCTACTCTCTGTCCTATGGCTCTGGCCCAGAAACTGTAAATTTGCTTTAGAAATAGATCTCTATGTTCAGTATTGTTTTCATTCTTTTGAACAAAAGACAAAGTTACTTAATTATAAAGTTTACCTAGCAAGCTACTGAGAGTATCCCGGCCACATGGCAGAGCCTGGCGTATTGGATATGCCATAAGCAGTAACAACAAGTCTCACAATGGAGATGTTATTTTTGCCCAGTCGAGCAAATCGAAGAACAACGGGAGGACAGTGCTACAGCGCTACCTAGAAAGTATCATAAGATTTTATATTGTATAACTTACCATATACTAAAATAGGTAATATTAATATTTTCCCTATATTCCTTCACTAGGTTCTTTTTGATGACTGATCATATCTAAGTAGAGTTATATTGAAAATTTTACTTGATCTTTGATAAGTATTTTATTTATGATCTCCAGATAGAATACAGGGACTATTATTTTACTTCTTAGACTTCAAAATCAGAGGATTAAATACTTCCAGAATAAATCATTCAAGATCACAGTAGTTTTTATTTGTGTTGAACAGTTCATTAATTGACCAATTGACAAATCCATTATTTTGATTCTGTGTTTCTTAACCTCCTTTAAAAATGTCAAACGTTTTTGTTTCAGTTTCTTTCATTGACCTTAACTGTTATTTTTTTCTTGTTTGTTTAACCCTGTTAAATGATGTACGTTAATAGCAGAAGCGCATTACTGGAGAGAATTTAGATATCATGCTATGGAGTGTCTTGTGCCTCTGCTCCCAAGAAAATTGAGCTTTAAAGGTTTTGTTCAAGATCACGCAATTAGTTTGTAGTAGAAATAAGCCCATTAATAAGAAATTGACTAGCTCTGTGTAGTAAACACAATTGCAATTATTTTATTTTTTGGTTAGAGTTGCCGAGAGTAAATCATTCGTGCCTGTGATTTAGAAGGGCCCCTGGCCATTGTGCCGTCAGACTTGACGATATTTCAAGAGCGTTCCTGAGCTACAAGCAAGACTTGGAGATGGAGTGCTTCTCAAAAATCTAATCAACGAGAACTGACAAATGTTTACACATTCTGACCTAATAGAATATTAAATGGCAACAGTTCTAATGAAGTCATAGCATTTACTCGGAACCTGCCGTTGAAGCATTTCCTATCATTATAGACCGTCTTCTGACATGCAAAAGGCCAGTCGCTGGCTCAAGTTCATTAGAGGATAGAGTCAAAGGAAGATTTCACTCCACATTGTTTCTCTGGAGCAATTAGAAGGAAAATATGTGTCTCAATATAAAATTTCTTGGCCTCTTACAATTATGTGGTGACATCTCCGTACAATTGCTTGAATAGTGCCGGCAACGTCAGCTGTCACTATTAAAATGAACAAGTCATTAAGGAAGCAAATGCTGGTCTTGCTTCTGACAAAGTGGGATATTTATGTATTTCAAATTGTTCACCAGCCAGAAATATAGCTACTGACTTGAAGCATCATATCCCACAGTGCCTGAAACAGAATAAGAGAAATAATAATGAACATTCACACGACTAAAACGGACTTGGTTGTAACTGCACACGGTAAAGATGGTGGCTTATTCTTAGTATTGCTTCGGTGATAACGTTTAGTGGCTTCTTGATATATCCGATGCTGCTGTGACCTCTTGCTCCTCTGATTTGTCTTTTGGTTCTGCATCTTAGTAATCAAAATTTCTATAATTGTAGGGTGGACTTGGGAATTCAGTGGAAGTGTTAGTCTTAGGAGGACCAACTTTGCTAGAATAATGTGTGTTGGTGAGCTAGGATAATTAGACTAAAACCAAAGATGCTCAGAGGAGGACCAGTTTTCCTAAAGTAATGTATGTTGATGTGCTCGGATAATTAGATCGAAACCAAAAACAATCCTAGGAGAATCAATTTTGCTAAAATAATGTATGTTGGTGTGCCAGGATAATTAGGCTAAAATCAAAATTTAAAGATTTTATTGATGCTAGGCTGTCAAATACTGTCTCTTCTGTCTCTGATAATAGCTGTGTTTATTGCTTACAGGGGTGAGGGGGGATGCTCCCTGAGCGAATTCTTCTCCCTTATGCTTTCTTGCTCTCTTATTTCTAAGTCTGGCCTCCTCTAACACGTCCTCGAAGTGTGCTGACAGAGCAGGCTGACCGTGGTCACTGACATATATTTCAGTAACCCCACTAAGTATTTTAATGATCCATCTAGTTTATGATCTAGTTTCCCAAGCCTCAGACACCACCCGCCTCAGCCTCCCACCCCCAACACACACACACACACACACACACACACACACACACACACACATTGATGATAGCATGTGTAGTATCATATCATCCACAAATGGTGAGAGCTTGACTTCTTCCTTTCCTCTCTGTACGCCCTTGATATCCTTTTGCATATCTTTACACTTCAAGAATTGTTTTCAATTGTTCTCTGAACAGTCTTCACAATGGAAATATCTAACACAGTCTAGAGAAGCTTTTTATAAAAATCTATATTTTATGCATTCAAAAGCAATATATCTGCAGAAAGCAAAATTAAACTTCAAGGGTACATCTTGAAAAGAAAGTAATTACCAAAGTCAGTCTCTTTCTAATGAAATGGTTTCTGCTTTGTAAATGTTAAGGGTTGTTTTGTGAGTCCAGTAACCATGTCTGTAAGGTAAAAGGTAAAGGCCCTCCCGTTGATCATCGATTTGCTCGAGCGGGCCCAGTAACGTCTCCATTGGAGACTTTGTTGTTACTGTGTCTGGCATATCGAATACTCTCGGTAGCTTGCCGGGCTCTCCGAGAGGGGCGGAGGAATCGAACTCGGGTCGGCCATGTTGGCTGCATGCAAGGCAAACGCCCTACCCGCTGTGCTATCGCTCCAGGATGTGAGGGCGATCTGGCTGCGACATCTGTCACCCCATTGATCGCCAGGGTTGATTCGGCTGATCTGGCTGGCTAGGCGGGTGTCCCCTTCCTCCCTCACCGCTCCATGTGCGTCCCTCCCGAAGCTGCGCGCTCGGTCGAAGAGGACGGCCTTCCCCGATAGAGACGGACCGGTCTTCGGTCGAGGGTATACGAGTAGCTGCGCTCCCCTGCTAGAACCTCCAAACAACCATGTCTGTATTCACATATTTTACCCTCGTGTAAACTCTTGCAGATGTGTTGTTGTTTTTCTTTTTCTTTTTTTTTAAGTTAGATGCTCCTTTAAAAAACTTGCTCTAACAATTGGCAACAAAGACAAAAATAAAGTTTTTGAAAGGTCATATCACTTTAGAAAATAAATGGAGCTCAGATGTTGTAAGCCAATAACATTTCTATATGATAATATTTAAATCCATGAATAAAATTCCTCAGTATCATCTGGCCTGCAGAAAAATAGACCTTGGAGTAGAAGAATTTGAAACAATGTTTTGATCATATGTTTCAGTACATTAATGCTCTAAATTAAAATATCAGCTAGTACTTTGTTGATTCTAGGAAATTTACTCGAGAACCCTTGTATGAGTCCAATTATTTCTGGCTTGCTTTCTCCAATGGTTATAGCTCGAAACTGTGATCATTTTTAAGAAAGTGTTTCTTAAAATCAAAATCCAGTGATGTTTAAGAAATAGTGTTTCTCTTTTTTTTTGGGGGGGTCACACCTGGCGATGCACAGGAGTTACTTCTGGTTTATACTTAGGAATCACTCCTGGCGGTGCTCGGGGGACCATATGGGATGCTGGGAATCGAACCTGGGTCAGCCTCATGCAAGCAAAGACCCTACCTGCTGTGCTATTGCTCCAGCCCCAGAAATAGTGTTTCTTAACAATCAAAAACCACTGAATCGGAGACTACAGTTTAAGCAAAAACCTACCAAGGGTATTTATTTCTTATTTTTTCTTGTATTTTGGGCCACACCCAGTAATTGTTCAGAACTTGCTCCTGGCTTTGTGCGCCAGTGATGCTCAGGGGATGATAATGTGGTCCAGGGGATGGCGATGGAGTGAGCTGCATACACGGGCTTCACCCCTGTGCTATCTCTCCAGCCCAACAATGAGATCTCCTTAGCTACTCTATGATCTTGAAGGTACATACGCATAATCAAAATCAAAGATCAGAAATTGCGAGTGTATTTTAAATATGGTTTTAATTTCATTCAGTCATTTATGTTTGTATGATACCATGTATAGTATCATATCATCCACAAATGGTGAGAGCTTGACCTCTTCCTTTCCTCTCTGTACGTCCTTGATATCCTTTGGCATATCTTTGCATTTCAAGAATTGTTTCCAATTGTTCTCTGAACAGTCTTCACAATGGAAATATCTAATTAATTATTAATGATGAATTAGAGTCAATTTTGAGCTTTGAGGCACAATGAGAGTTTTGCTGTTTTATTTATTTATTATTTATTTATTTATTTTTTGCTTTTTGGGTCACACCTGGCGATGCACAGGAGTTACTCCTGGTTCATGTACTCGGGAATTACTCCTGGCGGTGCTCGGAGGACCATATGGAATGCTGGGAATTGAACCTAGATCGGCTGCGTGTAAGGCAAATGCCCTACCCGCTGTGCTATTGCTCCGGCCTCGAGTTTTGCTGTTTTAGATAAAGCAAACTAAACTCTTTACTGGTGAGAATGTAATGTAAATCAACTCTACTTTGCAGTCTAGCTTTCATGATAGCCACTAGGAAGAGAAGCTCGTTTTCCTGAGAGGCATGTGCACGGGGGTGGGGTTCCGCTTAGCCATATCTTCCTCTCTGATGGGCCCTGCCCAACAGCAAGCGTATATGATGCCCAGGATGGCTTCTAAATCAAGCAACTGTTACAGATGCCTTTCCTAATTTAGCATTGCTTTCTTTCTCTTCCATTTTTTATATTTTTAATATTCTGATAGAGATAATTATATTTGCTAAGAATACAAAGCTTGAGCCTATTATGCAGAATGAAAAGTGATTTTATTAGGTAGCGGCTCACCGTGGAATCGGCTGTTTTTATTTTGTTCCGTCTTGGTTAGCATCTTCCTCTGCAACAACCTTTCCCTGCTACAACAGCAGAAAGGAAGTACTTCTCTACATTTACGGAGTCACGTAGCATTCCCTCTAAAAATAAGCATGCTCGTTTTTATATAACAAAAGTAAATAATATGAAAATGAGATTGTCCGATTGATCTCATAAATGAATTTCCTCAATAATAATGAGCTAAGCTTAGAGCCAAATATGTGTTCTCGTAGGCATGCTATTTTATGATGCACATCTCACATGTATTTATTTTAGGAGATCACTTCTTGTTAATCTGATTTGTCTATATGCACTGAGATTGTCTTATCTTACATATTTGGTCTTAGTATTACACATTTGGTCGTTTACCGGAAATTGTGTGGCCTTGGATGCTTGCAAGAAATATCAGTTATCCAGCAATGCGTGCTGTTTAAGTAGTACGTATTTGTGAAATTTGACAGATGCTAAATATAATTTAAATATTTTTCCCTGCATCAAAATTAGACAAGTGCCTATCTTATGGAAATTTTAAGTTAATGACAAGAGTATACATTAAGCATTACGTGGGTAGGCAAGAACACAGTAGACTTCTTGGAATAAATATCTTTTAAGAAACATTTACCGAGAACTGAATATCTGTGCAACAAAAATCATTTACTTTTTCTTAAGTCTGTGTTTCGTTCTATGCGTTTTAAGTACATCTCCCTTTATAAAAACGAAAAAAAGTATTCAGAGATTATAGCAGAGAAAGGCATGCCCCTCCTTCCTGTGCATATGCTTTGTTGGTTTTTATTTACATAAAAATCATCAAGTATGTCTGTATTATGTGTGTGTGTGTGTGTGTGTGTGTGTGTGATGTGGGTTTGTGGAAAGAGAAAAGGAGAAAGAGGAAAGGCAAGAGAAGAGGAACAAGGGATGGATATAGAGGATTAGCTATGAAAAAAATGTTGAAAATATAAAAATGATAACGTCTGTATAAAACAACACTTACAGATATTTCCTTATGAAAGTATATAGATTTTTCCTCATTAAAATATGTAGATATCATTCTATGACTGATAAAAATATATGATTTAAAATATTTGAGAATAATTTATATCATAAGATATGGTGCAGTCAAGGTTTTTGTTTCTGGTTTTTGTAGTGCTGAGGGATTGCTCCTTACTTGATGCTCAGAGATCATTCCCAGCAGGACTCTGGGTATCATATGTGGTACCAGAAATTGAACCCCAGTTGGCCACGTGCAAGGCAAAAGCTGTACCTGCTGTCCTTTCTTTCTGGTCCCTGGGACAGTTTAAGAAAACAAGAGAAGGTGAAAATTGAGTGAAGAAAAATAATGCAGTTATTTTCAGTTCCTTTAGATAAATTAAATACTCAGTTGCTTTAGAGAAGTTACAATATCGTCAAAGTTGAATAGATTCAGGGCCGGCAGAGATGGGCAATGCCTAGAGCACTTAACCTGCAGCTATCCACTCAGGTTTGCTCCCTGGTGCCCCAGGGGTGCCCTGAGTCCCTCCAGAGTGATCCCCGAGCTCAGAACCGGGGGTAAGCCCTGAGAACAGATGCACTAGCTCCAAACCAAAATAAAGAAATAAAGTAATGTGGTGTATGGAAGAAATAAACCCTCAGGATTAAGCTGATAAATTTTGTTTCCTCCATAGAAATGATGTCTATTTTAAAGGTCTGAAGTGCATCTGTCTTGTTACTGTGGCCATGCGGATGGCTTATTTCCACAGAGTGCATTATTATATGGGCAAAGAGAATTCTCCAGCAGGGAGGAAAGGGAGATCATTGACACAAAGTCATTTTAAGGTACTTTGACTTCTTTTGTAAAGTAAGTAAAGTAAAGGCCCTCCCGTTGATCATCGATTTGCTCGAGGGGGCTCAGTAACGTCTCCACTGGAGACTTTGTTGTTACTGTGTTTGGCATATCGAATACGCCACAGGGAGCTTGCCAGGCTTTGCCGTGTGGGCGAGATACTCTCGGTAGCTTGCCAGGCTCTCCGAGAGGGGCGGAGGAATCGAACTCGAATCAGCCATGGTGGCTGCGTGCAAGGCAAACGCCCTACCACTGTGCTATCGCTCAGACTTCTTTTGTAATGGTATAAATATCAGGCATTCCAGTTGAGGACCATTCTGCATTATTCCTGATCCAAATCACCCAGGCCATCCAAAGTAAAGGGAGTTTGAGAACCTGTCCGGGTCAGAAGAAGTCTACGGTGATATCACAACAACATGTGCTGTAGGCTCTGTCAGAGAGAGGCACATGAGGTAAAAATTCAGGAACTATCGCAGGTGCCGTTGGGAGCGTTGGCATGCCAATATCCCTCCAGTAGTGCCTCAAGGTGATCCCTCTGTGATGCTCCCCCACCTCCAGGTGCCCTCAGTTCCCTGTTGTGCTGATCTTGTCTGGGTGTGTACACTGGAGATTGCCTAATCGCTTTCTTTATTTCTTTATATTCTGCTTGAAAGCCAGATGACCTGGGATCTTCCTCTTACCTTCTCACTCATTTCACTTAGCACCATACCTTGTAATTCCACCCAGCTTGCAACAAACTGCACAATCTTATCTTTCCTTATAGCTGAATGGTCTTCTGTTGGGTCTGTCTACCTCAGTTTCTTTATCCATTCATCAGTGTTAGGTTGGGCTCTTAGATTATTTTTAGATCTTGCCTTAAAAGAAAAAGGAATATAGATGAAGGGGCATGGTTTTGTACCATACAAACAGTGTTTATTAAAAATAAATGCTTCCCATGGTGTTCAAGTACCAAACAGTGTTTGGATACTCTCTAGTTAAAATGCAAATTATCATCCTTAACATGAGGCCAAGATAGATGATAAACCAATCTCTTCTAGTCTCTTCTCTGCATTTTTTAAGTCCTAAATATCATTTAAATCAGAAAGAAAAATTAAAATTTAATCTTAAATTAAAAGCAATTTTGACCTTAGGAAAACCTCAGGAAACATGAATAAGTTGTTATATTTTGTAAAAATTATATATTATTAGTTTTTTGTTATGACATATTTTTATAAGATGTTACTACTATGAATTGCTTATTCTTTGGTGATCTTTAAACAGTTTTAAAGTAATCTGGAAATTGCCCTAAATATTTCAGTAATTACCAACAAAGGGTTGATTGAAATATTGTTGAAAAAAACTTTTACCATGTGGAGATGTTTACGGGATTTAAAAAAAACACAAGATTGATGGGTTAAATGAGCAAATGTTTTGGTGACAAAAATGTATAGGGACTGCTTTAGAAGATAGATATTTGAATTTGAAATTACATATACATAAAGCAAAAAATGTTTTTCCATGTAATTTTATAATCATATACAAATTTTGATTTAAGGATATATGCCCTGTATTTAGAAAAGCGGTATAGTTGTAGTTATGTGACTGCAAAATTTTGTAAAACAATATTTAGGAAAAGATTTGATGTAGTACCAGTGACTTGGGAGCTATTGTTAGTAAAGTATGTATAAATTTTGTTAAACTGTTCTTGGTAGCTTGATGTTAGAAAAACAATTTCAGACTATATGTTAAATGACAGAAGCATCACATAGCTTGTCAGCTTAATAATGCCAAGTGAGAATAATTTTGATAATAGAAACTACACACCTTGTCAAAAGTGATTATTTGTACTGTCAAAATTTAAGACTTAATGTTATCCTGATGTTGAGAAAATGTCTGATTTGAATGATTTGTCTGAGCTTTTGATTATTTGAAATGAATTCCATGTCATTTCAACAGGTAGCACGTGTTTACTAAAGATCTGTACTAAAACTGATGTAGAATTCTGAAAATGACCGCTAAGTAAGACGGGAGAAGGAGTCATTGAACGAAAACTAAGCATTATCTGTGTAATGCATAATAATTCTGATGTTTAAGAGTGACAAGTTCTCAGGAACATCTCTATTTGTAGACCATATCTTGAACATCAATAATGCTATTACTAATAATCTGTAGCACTGTAGCACTGTCCTCCCATTGTTCATCGATTTGCTCGAGCGGGCACCAGTAACGTTTCCCTTGTGAGACTTGTTGTTACTGTTTTTGGCCTATCGAATACGCCAGGCTTGCCAGGCTCTGCCGTGTGGGTGGGTTACTCTCGGTAGCTTGCTGGGCTCTCCAAGAGGGGCGGAGGAATCAAACCCGGGTTGGCCACGTGCAAGGCAAACACCCTACCCGATGTGCTATCGCTCCAGCCCAATACTAAAAATCACTAGTACAAATAGGTTATTAGTGAGAAAAAAACTTGAATGCATTAAAAATAGCAAATGCCCTCAAAACAGTACCAGCCTCAACAGTTTAGTTGCCATTAAAGTGTTTTCCCTACATGATATATTTCCAAAGAGGGTTTTAATAGAGACTTTCATTTTTTGTACAAGGTAATGAGATTGCAGTTACAGTTTGGTCTCATATTTTTTATACGTTAGTTGAATTTCTGATAAATTGCCAAGATGAATATTTACATATCAATTGTATATCACATATGACTTTCTATCAAATGTATTCTCACTAGAGGAAAAATCATGCTGATCGTGCATAAAGATAAAAGTTTTTTTTTTTTAAAGGTTAAACCTCCTTCCGTTTTCTTCCCTTCTGTACCCCATGCAATCAGGATTTACTGCAAGCCCTCTGCTGAGGGGTCATTCTTCTTGGTTCTGGGTGAGGAAGTGGGGGAGGGATGACCCCACTTTTGTGGGGTCAGAATTAAAATCTCCCAGCTATTTTATGTCTCCAGACCTAAAATTCATTTTCAAGATTTTTACCTTTGAGAGTTCAGAGTGTGAATGCATTTAAAACCGCCCTCACAAAATCTTTTTGAAATTCATCAGGAAGGAAATCAATCCACATTATCTTCACACTCTTAAAAGCATATGTAAATTAAAATACATCACATAGCTAATTCCAATTTTATTGACAGTTCTTACTGCCTCTCAGGGATTTAAATGTTTAAATGTTTTAGCAGCCACACTGGTTAATGTTTCAGTAATGTCACTACCTCAGAAGTATAGCAGAATTCACCAACTATGAAAGCAATACCGCAGAATTCTTTTCACTATTTTTTTTTTCTTACAAGGCACATGTGACTCTTCTTTTTATAAGTTCACACCCTATTTCCTTCAAAGGATTTAATTAATTAAAAAAGTGTGTGTATGTCTGTGTATGTGTGTGGTGGAGTGTGTGTGCGCGTGTGTGTGTGTATTACTGAATATTCATATACATAAGGTAATCTTCCATACTTGGCACCTCAGCTTTGGAGAACTTTATTAGGAAAAAATTCAGACTTGACTGACTAGTCAGAGATTTTAAGGCATTTTCACTACTTCTGTGGTCATTTACACACTTTTTACCGAGAATTACAAGTGAACATTTTCTGACGTTATAAGTGGACATAATAATTTTTATGCTTTATTATAAATTTGGATGTAAATTATTCTAATTTAAATTGAATAAGTCAAAGATGATCTATTTTTTAATAGAAAAGGAGAAGGAAAATTTGAGAACAGATTACAAAGAGAAATAATAAAATCTAAATAAAATTTGTTTTAATTCTAAGGGATTTTGTTTATATGGGCTGGAGTGATAGCACAGTGGGTAGGGCATTTGCCTTGCACACGGCGGCTGACCTGGGTTCAATTCTTTCCTCCCTCTCGAAGAGCCCGGCAAGCTACCGAGAGTATCCTGCCCACATGACAGAGCCTGGCAAGCTCCCCGTGGCGTATTCGATATGCCAAATACAGTAACAACGAGTCCCACAATGGAGACGTTACTGGTGCCCGCTCGAGCAAATCAATGAACAACGGGAGGACAGTGCTACAGTGCTTTGTTTATGTACTAACTATTCTCTTTGCAATGGTAACCTAAAGATACTTTGAATGCTCATGTTTTAATAAATGAAATTTCTTAGTAAAGAAAAATGGGGAGTAGGTTGGTCTGACATCTGTATAATTGAGGGGAGTGACTTGTGGGGCTGATTTTTCTCAGGCCAAGCATCAAGTTATAAGAGCAAATGATAACTTATTTTCCATTTCACACATAGCTCAGTTTACAGAGACGAATGATTGTTTTTTTCCCCCACATCTTTTCTTGGCTCAAATGAGTAATGATTTCCTAGAAAGCCCAAAGTTTATTATCTAAATTCGCATGGGTATCTAAGAGTAGATTTTTTTTTACATTATTTACAGAGGCATAAATATGAAAGTAGGAGAACTGGGACAAATCAGAAGAAGACAAGGCGTGCTTTAAAGAATAGATCTAACTAGTCGGAGGGCAGAGACTAGGCATGAGAAGGTTCTTTCTGTGCCCAAGAAGATCATTGGGCAAAGTTTCTAAACTGCAACTATCAAGTGAGTGCCCAGTAACTTGACGTTGAAGCGTTAGCCAGTTATTACAAAGCACACACATGATTGCGAACCTAAACCTTTCTATTAGGAGTCTTTCCGCGAACACGAACTTGAACACGCATCTCTTACAGAGCTCCCGTGGTAGCACCTTCAGCCTCTGGGTGCTGATGAAGAGTGCTGGCACTTGTAAGATTGAAGCCGAAACCGGCTCCTAGCTGCTCAATTAAAATCACCAAAGGTTTCACCGGAAATCTTAGTTGTCAGTGGAGTTAAGTTATAGCATACTGGTTCTTTAAAGGAACTGATGTAGCAAGCGAGAGTGCGTGAGACGAGGCCATATCTTGAGAATTTTGTTGTATTTGTCTGTTGGGGTTTCCAGGCAGAGAAATTTCTGGCTCTGATTAGACTAAGTTGGGTAGGCAGTTGTCCTATACTAACACATGATTTATCAAGAAATAGAGGAAGCAAAATTCAGCCTCTTTTCAGGTTACTGGGTTTAAAACTCCATCGTCTTGGAGCGAGAGAGCTCAGCAGGCAGAGCGCATGTTTTGGTGCTCACGACCCAGATCACAGCCCCATGTGAACTCTGAGCACAGAATCAGGAGTAAGCCCTGAGCACTGCTGGGTGTGGTGCCCAAAAAACAAAATTTTCAACCATTGAGATGGAAATTTAAGAAATCTTCATTTCTCGGGGCTGGAGCGATAGCACAGCGGCAGGATGTTTACCTTGCACGCAGCCAGCCCGGCTGAACTGGGTTCGATTCCTCTGCCCCTCTCAGAGAGCCCGGCAAGCTACCGAGATTATCTTGCCCTCACAGGAAAGCCTGGCAAGCTACCCGCGACGTATTCAATATGCCAAACACAGTAACAAGTTTCAGAATGGAGACTTGACTGGGCCCGCTCAAACAAATCAATGAACAATGGGAGAACAGTATTTGCTTGTTTGTTTTGAGCAATAGCACAGTGGGTAGGGTGTTAGCCTTGCATGCAGCCAACCCGGGTTCGATTCCCAGCATCCTGTGTGGTCCCCTGAGCACCCCCAACAGTAATTCCTGAGTGAAGAGCCAGGAGGAACCCCTGAGCATTGCCGGGTGTAGCCCAAAAAGAAAAAAACTTAATTTCTCGACTTGAATCTGTGTGAGATATTTATGGTAGCGGCTTGTTGCTTTTGATATGTGAGTTGAGGTTGCTCTGGCCTTTTCCTCAAGGTCGTTCACGTGAGATCCTTGGGTTGCTGGATGCCCCTGGGTCAGTGTGTGTGATCTAACTGAAGTAAAGACCAGCTGCCTTTACTTCAGAGTAACCTCCTTAGGGAAAGGTGAATGGACACAGCTGACGAGTGACTCACTGCGTCTGTTAAAACCTGAATTTTCCACAAGTCCTTTCACTAACTGGATTTGGGCCTTTCTCCCTTGATGCTTCTTGGTGCTGGGGCATGCCTGCCGACACCCACTTGCCACCCGGCATCCGCGGGGTGCAGCACTGCTCCTGGGGGATTCTGATGGGGGGGCCTCCCACCTGCTGCACTGCTCAGTCCCGTGGCTTCCGTGTGGAAATTTCTAGAGAGGGCCTGTTTTCTGGCTCATAGCACTGTAGTACTGTCGCACTGTCCTTCTGTTGTTTATCAGTTTGCTTGAGCGGGCCTAGTAACGTCTCCATTGTGAGACTTGTTCCTGTGTTTGGCATATCGAATACCCCATGGGGAGCTTGCCAGGCTCTGCCGTGCGGGCGAGATACTCTCACTCTCGGTAGCTTGCCGGGCTCTCTGAGAGGGGTGGGGGGACTCGAACCCAGGTTATAGTAGTATATAGTACACAGTATATAGTCAGACTGTATAGTATACACAAATCTATTCTATATGTAAAACTTTGTGTTTAAGAGATTAATCGTACACAGAAATGGGTAAATAAATAAATGGTTTTCAATGTAGGATTAACCTCTCAAATTCTGCTTGTGGTGGTTTTGATTTTTGAGTCAAGCCCAGCGGTGCTCAAGGTTTGGTCCTGACTCAGTACTCTGGTTCACTCCTGGTGTGGTTTGGGTCCAGTGCTGGGAATGGAACCTATGTCAGCCATGTGCGAGGCAAATACTCACCTACTGTTCTGTCTCTCTCCGGATCTCTTAACATCTGAACTCAGCCATGCCTCTTTCAGAACCTGGGCTCTGACTCCAGCTACACAATTTTAACCACTTAAACACATTGTAATTTTTATTTTAAGTCAAGTCAACTAAAGCATATTATGATTTTAATTTATAGTAAAACGAGCGATAGCACAGCGGTAGGGTGATTGCCTTGCATGTGGCCAACACGGCGACCTGAGTTCAAGTCCTCCACCCCTCTCGGAGAGCCCAGCAAGCTACCGGGAGTATCTCACCCACACGGCAAAGCCTGGCAAGCTCCCTGTGATGTATTCAATATGCCAGACACAGTAACATCAAGTCTCACAATGGAGACGTTACTGGGCCCGCTCGAGCAAATCGATGAACAACAGGAGGACAGTCCAGTGCAGTGCAGTAAAATGAGCACACTACAGGTATTAACAATAAGATCATTTGAAGGATTGCATTCAAAATTTAAAAAAAAATTTGCTAAAGATTATTTTCATTTCTTTATTCAATTACAAGAAATGCCCCTTGTTTTTCAGTCAGCCTCAAAGTTTCCTTGGCTGGACCCAACAGATATCTGGGATAATCTTAGGAAACATCCCTGATTTAAAATAAAATCTGCTAGATACATTGCCTTCTACTTGTTTTGGTAATCTCTTAGCTTTAACCTTTGCTTTTTGCGCAAAACGGAGGTTTCTGTCCATAGCACATAAATGTCTCTTGTACTTCAGATACACACGTAACTGACTTGAGAATTTCACATGAGAATTTAGGTACCTGAAATAAGCCTGAAACCAAACTCCTACTTTTTAGTCCTTCACTCCTGAAGATACTACCTTCTTACTAGATCTTAGAAATTGATGAGTAATTTGACCTTCTGTTTTTATTATGAAAACAGTGCTGCAAATGGTTACCCAAAACAAAGCAGAATGATTTACTTCAAAGCAGAATGGTTAACATAATTCTGGTAGTTAAAATAAGGGTAAAATACCCCTTTCCTATTTTTAATTTGCAAGTTGAATTTTTAACTCCTTTATATCTCCTGATATCATTAAACTTGCAAATGAGCAAGAATATTTATTTACCAGGCTCATAACCCTACAGTGATAAAAAAAAAAAAGACTCCAGTCTTTAATCTTAGCCTTGACTGTGTAAGAAATCACAACAATTACTAAAACCCAGCAAGAAGAAAAAGAAGTTATTTATTTTGGGTGGTGGGGATTTGGGCCACACTTGGTGATGCTCAGGGGAGTCTGGCTATATACACTCTGCACTCAGGAGCTATTCCTGTCAGTGCTCGGGTGACCGTAGGTGGTACCTGATCCAACCCAGACTGCCGACAAGCACCCTACTTGCTGTTCTCTCCAGCCCCAGGAAAGAAGTTCTAAGAAAACATTAGGCTCCGAGTTTCTGATTTATGTTCCCCCCACAACTCCTCACCCCCCCAACTCTGATTTGGGCCCACGAGGAAAAAGGAGGAAGCACTTTGGGGTAACAGAATTTATAACTAGGGGTTTGGTGCACGTTTTGGTGAGTTGTTTAGGATTTTTTTTTTTTGCTTTTTGGGTCACACCCGGCATTGCATAGGGGTTACTCCTGGCTCTGCACTCAGGAATCACTCCTGGCGGTGCTCAGGGGACCATATGGGATGCTGGGAATCGAACCCGGGTCGGTCGCGTGCAAGGCAAATGCCCTACCTGCTGTGCTATCGCTCCAGACCCGATTTGTTTAGGATTTGTTAAATTTTATTTTCATTTTTGGCCACAGCCGGCAGTGCTCAGGGGATACTCCTGGCCCTGCACTCAGGAACTACTCCCGGTGGGCTCAGGGACCTTGCAGGATGCTGGGATCAAACCCAGATTTGACGTGTGCAACCCTACTCACTGTATTCTCACTCTCTCCCATAAAGAGTTTTATTCTACATAAGGGAATAGTTTAATAAATTTATGACTTAAAAAAGGGTATATAGTTTACATGTCCCACTAGATCGTCCCACACACTGTCCTCCAATTTCTATAACCATATATTTCTTTAATATGACAACAGTATTTAGAATGTGTAAGCAAGCACATGGTAGAAGACTCACGCACCACTTGAGGATTCATTATTCTAGTGAGATGAGGACAATAAGAATTTTGTTTGTGGGTCACATCCGGCTGTGCTTAGAGCTTTGTCGTTGCTCTGTGTCTACAGTTCACTCCCGGTGGGCTGGGGAACCCTGTGGGTGTGGGGTTGAGCTTGGGTTGGCTGAGTACAAGACAAGAGCCCTTCCCTGCTCTCGCTCCAGTAATATCGATAAAAACTTAAGATCAGGAAGAAGTCCAGCCACTTTCCAAGCTTCTATTCATCTCGTGACTACAACATTTAAACCAGGGTTGGTGGGATTTGCCCCAAGTGGCTCCCATTCGAACAGGGTTAAATGAACACAAACTGTAGTCTTCGTATCAACATATTAAATATATATTAATATTCTGTGTTGATAATGAGTTTATTTTATTTATTTATTTTTTCACTGTAAAATTTTTCTTTTTATTCTTTTTTTCCTTAAATTTTTATTAAACACCATGAGGTACAGTTGTAGACTTACAAATTTTGTGCTTGGGTTTCAATTATACAATGACCGAACACCCATCCCTCCACCAGTGCCCATTTTCCACCACCACCAGTCCCAGTATCCCTCCCACCCCCCATTCCCCCATCCCACCCTACCTCTGTTGCAGGGCATTCCCTTTTGTTCTCTCTCTCATTTTGGGTCCTGTAGTTTGCAAAAGAGACATTGAGTGGCAGTCATGTTCGGTCTGTAGTCTACTCTCATCACGCATTTCTTATCCTGGGAGGATCCTCCCAACACCCTTTATTTGGTGCTCCCTTCTCTGTCTGAGCTGCCTTTTCCCCTAGTGTGTGTGGTTGTCCTCAAAGCCACGGAGTAATCCTCCTGGTACTTATCTCGGCTATTCTTGGGTGTTAGTCTCCTATTTTGTTACTTTTTGTTCCCCAGATGAAGGCAATCTTTCTATGTCTGTCCTTTTCTTTCTGACTCAGATAATGAGTTAATTTTAAATGAACTTATTTCTTGGATCTATAAAAAGTATAAGATGTAGGAACTAGAATTTTTTTTAAAAATTTTGTGTTTTGAGCTCAAGCGGCTGTGTCCAGGACTTACGACTGGCTCAGGGATCATGCTTGTGGGATTCAGCTGTGGGGTGCAGGGAACAAACCCAGGTCAGCCATGTGCAAGGCCTCTCCCACTGTCCTGTCTGTGCAGCGGAGTGCTAGAATTCTTGTCTAGGAGAAATATTTTCTGGAGGGATTCCGTTTCTTCAGATTTAAATCTTGTGATTTCCATATGTGATGAAGAAACTAACAAAATTGAGACTATGATAGACCCTTTCTGCTGATGCCTCTTGGACCATTTATCTTAGTCATTAAGATTAAAATAGAATTTAAATGTTCCTCAAAGTTACCACTTGACCAATAAAATTTATTTCATTTGATTGTTTTTGAAGTTTAGGTTGTGGAAGGTAGAGAAATCTTGTGATGACAAATTTATAATGTTTCCTTCGTACTTAGCTTTCTGATGGCAATATTTTAAGTTACTAACTAATTTTTTTAAGTTGCCTGATATATGACTGCCTTGTGAAATGATATTTAAAATTTCAATTAACATTACAGTTTTTTTTTGGTAAGCAAATAAGAGACTTTTCATATACTTAAAGTACTTCTTGTTTTAAAATACTTTTTGTTGGCACTTTTAAAAGTATAGATTTAAATTTTATTCTGTAAATATTAGACAAGATATTAAGTTGTTCAGAAACTGTACACATTTAAAATACAAGGGTTAATTTGAGGTTCTCTGATGAGATTACATCAATATAATATCCCTAACATGTCAAAATACAATAATTTGATAGCACAGTGGGTAGGGCGTTCGCCTTACAAGCGGCCAACATGGCCGACCCGAGTTCGATTCCTCCGCCCCTCTCGGAGAGCCCGGCAAGCTACCGAGAGTATTCGATATGCCAGACACAGTAACAGCAAAGTCTCCAATGGAGACGTTACTGGGCCCGCTCGAGCAAATCGACGATCAACGGGAGGGCCTTTACCTTTACCTTTTAACCATGACCTTATACATTTAGCTGAAAATTAAAATTTCTTACAGTAAATGTATTTGAAAGCAATAAATGCTGAACATAGGCAAGACCCATAGTTAAAAAATCTGTAACAATTCATACCAACATTATCATACTTTAAATTTATGCATTCTAGTAAAATTTGTTATATTAAGTGGTCTTCCTTGATTAATGGTATTATTGATAATGAATCAGTAAAAAAGACTGCTTTTTTGAACATGATTTGTTTTCAAAATATCTGACAAAATTCCAAATTAAATAAAGATACTTATAAATTTATTTGAATGACTGTTTACTAGAAAATGAAGTATGAGTTAAGCTAAAAAAATATAAAAGAATCATACTCAATTAAGCAGCAATATGTGTATACTGAGAACAGCACAGGTTTTAATACAATTTGTGCTAAAAATTAAAAACATGAATGAAAAATGAATTTCATTAGATAAATAAATTTTAATTAGGTGAATAAATTGAAACTTAAAGTCATAGAAGAGTTAAAAGCAAATCTATTTTTGAGAATCGATTTTCCTGATCCTAAGTCTAATATCAAATGATTAAAATACCATAAGATGATTTCATCTGACAACATTTCATATCTATAGTTATAGAATAGTTTAATGTATTTATGTGTTGTGCATATTTATAACTTAGCAATACTCATACTAGCATATCTAGAATTTTAGAAACAAGAAAAGTGTTCCTAGAATGGAAATCTAAATTAGAAATGGGAAGATAAACATTGTAATTTTTTTTAGATTTCAAGATACTTATATTCAACACCACAGCTATATTGTTGTAAGGTGTGAGTCTTCCTCTATGGAGAAGACACCATCATTATTCATCATCCTGTCCATGGATACTGTGATGGTTGGTCGTACAAATATTGAACATACGGAACATAATTTGTTTTCTTACTAGATAGATGTCTATGGAAAATTGGTTAAAACCCTGAATTAATTTTGTTTTTACTTTGTAAAATGGGGATAACGATAACCAATTTTCTGGTTGTTGGAGGCTAAAGAGAACAGATTTAGTCTGCACAAGTCATTTTCTGTTATACTCTTAGGCTGTGACTCATCACATTAAGTTCTATGGACTCTTTGTTTATGCCCCAATTTAATGATTCTAGTATTAATTTAAATCAGAAAAATATGAGTCATGGATGCCTCTCAGTGGTAGAACTCAGACTCAACACTTCTCATCCCTGGCATGACAAAACAAAACAAGTCTCACTCAAAACAATTTCCCAATCCTTGTCCTTCTTCCCCTGTGGGCACTGATGATCCCCTTACCCTAAACTCCCCCAGTAAAATGTCTGAAAAACATGATATTCCTGGTCACTTGCTGCTGTTTTGTTTGTTTGTGTGTGTGTGTGTGTGTGTGTGTGTGTGTGTGTGTGTGTCGGGGGGTGGGTATCACTGAGCCTAGATCTCACAACTTCAATGCGTGTGTTTTGCTGCAAAGTGACATTCCCCTTCCGTGTTCATGGGTGTTTCCTCTTCTTGAGTAATTGTGATGTGAATTTTTATTACCAGATAAAATCAAGGTCTTTGCAGTTGGGCAGCCAGAGGTAAAAGACCGGAATAGGCATTCAGGAGCTGTACAAATGCTGTGTTTTCATCCCCACAGTTTTGTGAGACATGACAATGCAGCAGGAAGAATCATAGTTCCCTGAGAAGATTCTAGAAGATGGGATGTGGAAACACACAGTAGACCTTGCACGTGACCTTGGAGAGGCTTTGGATTCACTTCAGACCTTGCATAGACCCTGAGTGTTATGTGTCAGCGTCGGGTTCCCCAGAGTCCTTAGCCTGGCAGAGACCCGGCCCCCAGAGCACCCTCTGCTCTGACCCCAATAGAAATACTGGATATTAAAGGGAATAGTACATTTATAAAACTCATCTTAGTGAGTGATGCAGGAAACTTAAAAAATTATTATCTGCTTCTTATCATCATTATCAGTGGCATTGATATTGCAGTGCTCTCTGTCTTCTCTCTTTAAAATCCAACTTGGGACATTGGTGGAGGGACGGGTATTGGAACGTTGTATAACTAAAACCTTACCATGAACAGCCATGTAACTGTGTCACTATCACTGTCCTCCCGTTGTTCATCGATTTGCTCAAGCGGACCCTGTAACGTCTCCATTGTGACAATTGTTACTGTGTTTGGAATATTGAACACCATACAGGGAGCTTGTCAGGCTTTGCCATGCATCTCATGGTAATTCAATTAAAAAAATGAAAAAATAATAAATTCTAAAACTTAAAAATTGTCCAAACAGTCTGTCTACTCAGTTGTTTAGCAGTATAAAAATGTGGATAGACAGAATGGACACCAGTGCTTTGGGAGATACCTGCAGCCAGTGAGGTGTTGAGATAGACTTAAGGGTCCACTGTAGCACTGTCCTCCCATTGCTCATCGAGTTGCTTGAGTGGGGCTGGAGTGATAGCATAGCAGTAGGGCATTTACCTTTACGCACAGCTGGCCCGGTCGAGACAGGTACAGTTCCTCCACCTGTCTCGGAGAGCCCGAGAGTATCTCGCCCACACGGCAAAGCCTGGCAAGCTCCCCATGACGTATTCATTATGCCAAACACAGTAAGAACAAGTATCACAATGGAGATATTACTGGGTAAGGGTGCAATAAATGAAAAAAAAATTTAACATTTTGATTAGTCTGAAGTATTAAAGGTCTATCTGTAGACTCATTTTTTTCTAAACGCTGCATAAAAACTGGGAAATTTTTATAATGCTATAAAAGATAGTAAAGCCTTTGTTTAGGCTTTATACATAGACACACAGACACACAGATACACACACAATAGCACTATCGTGGAAGAATAAGGGAATCATTTTGGGAAATAAAGGAAAGAGTGGGGCTGAAAGGATACCGTAGTGGTTCAGGCACTGGCCTTGAACCAGGCTGATGGAGTCTGACTCCTGGAGCCTCATGTGGCTTCATGAGCCGTGCTAGGTGCTAGGAGAGATGGTCCCTGCCTACCAGGAGGAACCCAGTGCCCAGGAGGTGGACATGGCCCCATCTCTCCCAAAAATAATTAAAGTAGGAGTAACCACCCACTGGGTCACATACTTGTCAGGCAGCCAATTTTTCTAATGATGTTTCATAGTTTAATGTTAAAAAGTCTAATTACAGTCTAATTTTATAAAGCATAAATAGGTACAACATTTTTTTTGGTGGAAAATGCAATTTTTTGATCAAGAACTAGTCTTCTCATTTATTAAGGTCACTTTTAAAAAAAAATTTTGCGTCACACCCGGCGATGCACAGGGGTTAATCCTGGCTCTGCACTCAGGAGTTACTCTTGGCAGTGCTCAGGGGACCTTATGGGATGCTGGGAATTGAATCAGGGTCGGCCGCCTGCAGGACAAACGCCCTACCCACTGTGCTATCACTCCAGCCCCTCAAGGTCACTTTTGTTCTCTAGAACGTAGTTGTAGATGCCTGTGACATCTATCCACCTGGCCCAACACGTGGATGGGACACTCTGCTCCTACATCATCATGATGATTCCATTTTTACCTTTAAAAAAATGATCAAGGCAACATGGTTTGCAGTTATTTGTTTATGAGGTTCAGTTCAACAGTGTTCCAGCAACAGCCACGCCCCCGATGGGCACTTCTGTCCACCAGTGTCACCAGGTTTCATCCCACCCCCAGCCTGCCTCCTGGACAGGCGCATTCTTAAGTTTGGTTGTTGTCATTGTTGGGGGTCTCCTGCTTGCAGTATTTTGGCTTGGTGGGTCACGTACATGAATATTATATACCACTACGCTGTCAGTGTGCCCTAACTAGCATAGCAAGGATGAATGAAACAAAGAAATGATCAATATATTAAAGGTAAAGGTAAAGGCCCTCCCGTTAATCGTCGATTTGCTCGAGCGGGCCCAGTAATGTCTCCATTGGAGACTTTGTTGTTACTGTGTCTGGCATATCGAATACTCTCGGTAGCTTGCCGGGCTTTCCGAGAGGGGCGGAGGAATCGAACTTGGGTCGGCCATGTTGGCCGCTGGTAAGGCGAACGCCCTACCGCTGTGCTATCGCTCCAGCCTGTGGGCTAATCCTGGACAGGACAGGATTGACAGATCAATATATTAAAATATATTATTTGTGATTTTTCACTGACATTAGCACTGTAGCACTGTCCTCCCTTTGTTCATCGATTTGCTTGAGAGGGCCCAGTAACGACTCCATTGTGAGACTTCTTGTCACTGTGTTTAGCATATTGAATACTCTCGGTAGCTTGCCAGGCTTTCTGAGAGGGTCAGAGGAATTGAACCCGGCTCAGCCAGGCCGGCTGCGCACAAGGCAAACGCCCTACCACCATGTTATTGCTCCTGTATTACACTGACATTATTCATTAATAATATGATCGGAATGCTGAAATATACACTTCCAATTTGATTCCTGTATTGATCAGTCATTAGCAAAAATTTTTAAAAGATTATACTTTAAGGGTTTCTTAAGTTTCTCAACTAGGTTGTCATTTTCTAGTAATGTATTTGGTGCTCTCCTCTCTGTCTCATTCTGGTATCAAGCGATTGAACAGGTGGGACATCAGTTTATCTGAAGTCTTGTTCTAATGCCCCACTAGAGACTGCTCTGTCTCCTATCTGGCTTTAGACTTCGCACTAAAAGAAAACCGAACTAGCTGAATTGACTAGACTGACTATTCTTTGAGTCTTCAATAGGTTCATCTCTGCTAAGCTGCTGTGCTAGACCTGAGTGGAATCTATATCCAGAACAGTGATTTTGAGGATAATATCCAAAAAATCTTATTCCACATTAAAAAAAATTCTTTTTTTTAAATTTTTCTATGTAATTTCAAGAATTTTTGTTGATCTAAAAAAAGTTTGTGTTTTATTCATTTTATACTGCGGTAGTAACTCATACATCGACTTATATTGATCTAGAAGTACTAGGTTATGGTTATTTTTGCTCGATTTGCTCGAGCGGGCCCAGTAACGTCTCCATTGGAGACTTTTGTTGTTACTGTGTCTGGCATATCGAATACTCTCGGTAGCTTGCCGGGCTCCAGTGAATATTCTTTTTATGTTTTGTTTTAACACTGAAGAGGCCTCAAACATTTACTGTATCCTCTTACTGAGAAAGACTTAGTGTTTACGTTCCTTAAAATGCTGGACTTGCTGGGCTTCTGACGCTTCATTAACTCTAGAAGGCAGCTCTGGCTTGAGACTCATCTTGAAACTGGAAAAAAGAGGCTAGTGGTCAAGGAAGGATGTAAAGCAATAGAGGCTGAAGAGAGAGGACAGGGGGTTGGGCTCCTGCCTGGCACAGGGCAGACCTGGGTTTAATCACAGCACCCCATGTGGCCCCCTAATTTACACTAGGGGTGATCCTTGAGTGCAGAGCCAAAAGGAAACCCGCAGCATCACCAGGTGTGATCCAACAACAGAAACAAAAAATTAGTAGAATGTAGTGAAGATTTGGGAAGGGAAGTAAAAGTAGACAGCACAGTTAAGTGTTAGCCAGTTTTCAGTTATAGAAGATTCTGAAGAAGACAGTTTACAAAGTGTCACTATGTGCTTAAGTCACTTGCCTAGCTTGCCACCCTCTTCCCACTGGGGGTCAGTCTGTTGGGTCCTCACATGGTACCCTGGTCCCCTCCAGGACGAGTCAGCCCTGAGCACCATTGAGTATGAGTCAAAATAGAGAAAAACAAAGCAAAATAAACCTTCCCCCTTCCTTTTATTTTTTTTCACTTAAGCTAAGGAGTCCTTTAAGATAGTTTTTCTTTCTCTGGGTGGGAGTCACCCCACTGTGCTCAGGGCTTATGCCTAGCTCTAGGCTGCTCAGGGATCACTCGTGGCAAGGTCCTGGGGACCATTTGGGGTGCTGGGGATTGAACTTGGGTCAGCCGTGCACAGGCAAGCACCTTCCCTACAATGCTGATTCTCGACCCCCAAAAGGTAAAATTTGTATCTGGATTTCTCATTGAAACTTCCTCCAATCAAGAGCAATATCCAAACTGAATATCTGACCTTTTGTTTCTTTTTGTGTGAATCCCTTTTCATCACAGTCATGATCACAATCATCCTGTTGTTCATCGATTTCCTCGATCAGGCACCAGTAACGTCTCCTTCATCCTAGGCCTTGAGATTTTAGAAAGTGCCATCTTCAAGGCTCTTTCAGATTTAGGAGAATGAGACCCATCATTGTTTCAGGTTTTTGGCATATTGAGTATGCCACGGGGAGTTTGCCAGACTCTGCTGTGTGGGCAGGATTCTATCGGTAGCCTGCCGGGTTCTCCAGAGTAAGAACTAGATAATAAGGTGTCTTCTGGGAGCTGGGTTTTATAGTCTCTGGGTCTTGGCCATTGATGGGAGTACCTGGCGCTAGGGGCAGTTGGTGGGTGTGATGTAGAGTCCCAGTCCCTATCCAAGCAGGCTTGGAGATCTCAGGTCCCCGGACCAGCATGCCTGTGTTCCTCTGCCGGTTCCTTCATGCGTGTGGGGAGTGATCTCAGCATGGTTGTGGCTGGTTCTGGAGGTCTTCGGCTTTTCATAAACATAATTATATTTAAAATTCTTCAAGTTTGCGTAAACTATTTGCCTCTTCAACTTGGGTTGCTTGAAACTGGTTTTACCCAGAGGATTGTCCTGACCTTTTAAATTTTTTATTAGATTTTATTAGTGAGATGGTTTTGGGCTGTGCAGCCTGAATGAAGCTTTTCATAAAACGGATGGAATTCACCAGTTGTATATCGAAGGGAAAGCCATTCTTTGAGGTTGGGACTTAAATCTCCTCTATTTCAGGATCTGGACTATAATACAGTTCAGACCAGATTTTATGAACATGAATTCTCGGAAATGTGTTCCTTTGCATTGTTTCCAGAAGACTGAAATTTCCAGGATCTGTTTAAGTAATTTCTCATGCAACACAAAGGAAAACAGTAGTTTTTTTTTTTTGGTTGACATCTACCATCATAACAAACACTGTTTCCATAAACAGGCAAGGGGACGTTTGTGGTTGCAGTGATCATCTCGACATTTTGGGAACTGAAAATTCTCTATAACAACTGAAATAGGAATTAGGTCATACTATGTGATTCCTCAACTTTACATTTGGTGTAGACATGACTGCGGGCCAGCTCAAATGAAAATGGCTCTTGAGGAAAGGAAGTGTTCTAGGGAAAAAAAACAGCAAAAGAGTCGTCAGTGATTTGTTAGTACGCTCTGAAAAGGTCAGAGTCACTGCAGGTGACTAATGTTTCGTGGAGAGACCTCGAAAAAGCTACAAGAAGTTTGCTGTTCCTGATCATTTCCTTGTTTCTCTTAGCCACCACAGGGCCCTTGTGTAAACGCGTGCTGTTGCAGCTATTTTGCCTTATTTGGTGAAATGTACTGAACGTTGCTGAATATCTTTACTTGATTATGTTTTTCTAGAAATTGTTATTCATTGGTTTAGCAGTGTATAGTCAAGGTTCACTCCCAAGGGAACTTAGCATGTATTTAAAGATGGAAAAATTTTAATCCTATAGGATAAAATGCCAGCAACTTGTCATGGTTATTTATGGTTCTGCATAGCATGACCTCTACATATTTTGTATGTATGTGTTTCTAAGTCCTAATTTTCAGCAGGGCAGCTACTTACAGATTGTGTAGCCTTCTCAACTTCCTCAAAGGTATTCTTTTATTTATTAAAAATTTTTTTAATAATGAGACATCATGAGGTACAGTTGAAGACTTACACATTTTTGTGCTTGGGTTTCAGTTATACAATGATCAAGTACCCATCCCCCCACCAGTGCCCATTTTCCACCACCACGGATCCCAGTATCCCTCCCACCCCCCATCCCCCCCATCTCACCCTGCCTCTGTGGCAAGGCGTTCCCCTCTGTTCTCTCTCTCCTTTTGGGTGTTGTGGTTTGCAAAAGAAACATTGAGTGGTAATCATGTTTGGTCTATAATCTACTTTCAGCATGCTTCTCCCATCCTGGGAGGATCCTCCCAACACCCTTTATTTGGTGTTCCTCTCTTTATCTGAGCTTCCTTTTCCCCTAGTATGTGTGGTTGGCCTCCAAGTCATGGAGTAAAATTCCTTGTACTAACCTCGGCCATTCTTGGGTGTTAATTTTCTATTTTGTTACTTTATGTTCCCCAGATGAATGCAGTCTTTCTATGTCTATCGCTTTCTTTCTGAGTCATTTCGCTTAACATGATACTTTCCCTGTAGTACCACTTGTATGTAAATTTTGTGACTTCATCTTTTCTAACAGCTACATAGTACTCCATTGTGTAAATGTACCAAAGTTTCTTTAATCAGTCATCTGGTGTCGGGCACTCAGGTTTTTTTCAGATTCTGGCTATTGTAAAGAGTGCTGCAATAAACAGACAATTGCAGATGCCACTTCGACTATACTTTCTCAAAGGCATTCTTATTCTGACTATTTTTGTTTCAGTTGTACTGTCTGCATTTTTGTCTCACTTAAGCTTATTCAGATTTGCTGTGTCACTTCTTCTAATTGTGGGTGTAGAGAAAACCAGTTGATTAAGTAGTTAAGTAGTAGATGTTTTCTTCACATGAAGCAGAATAAAGAAAGTAAAGGGAAAGTAATTTTTGATAATTCAGAATGTTTTCATGATAACAAGAGGCTAAAAAAGTTCTACCAAAACTTGTTTCAAGAATTTGAGAATTTAAGACTTTCTGAACCTGGAGAATTTCAGAGCTTCACAATGTTTTGATGGTATCAGCTAAAACTGTTGGCTTCTTGGCGCGCTGGTGGTGGGTATGGAATCACACCCATGCAAGTATAAACCATTCAGGTTCTGTTGCAACAATGATAAATGGGTTAAAAAAATTAAGTGCAACGTGTTTGATTTCTTCGTGTCCCTTTAATGATCAGTTGAGAAGGCTTACCTTACAGGATTCTATGTCACTTGCTATTCATAAGTAGATTTTCTAAAGAGTTGGCTTTTGAAATCATCTGGCATGTTTCTTTTGGGGTGGGATTCTAAGAAGTAAGTGTGCAGTGTTGTGGTTCCAGTTCAGGTGATGCAGCCAAGGAGATGTGAGGACTCATACTGCTGGCCTGAGGATGTGGCCTCAGGCTTGTGGTGCTGTGGGCCTATAGGGTATGGGGGCACATCAGCATCACAAGCTCCACCTAAAAGTGGTGGGTGAAAATGTGGTGCCAGGGACCGGGGCTTCCCTGGGATGCACCCCTGACAGCCGGATATCACCCCATTCCAAGAGTAGGTTGCTGTCCTATAAATAACAATTATCTGGTGCAATTTCTTAAAAATAGGGTAAAATGTTCCAGATATTATATTATCTCTCACACTTTTGCACAGCGATGCTGATTAAGTAACCACTAGGGCTTAAGAACTGCAAGAGCTTCTTAGGAGAGCAAGGTAACTCAGGAGACATTGTTTGTTAGTATTCTTTCTCAACAAAGACTACTACATCATTCTCTCTTCTTATGAACAGAGAAGACAATTATTGGAAGAACAGGGCAGAGAGAGTAGAAAGGAGGAAGAGGAAGAGAAGACTGGACAAGGGGAAGAAATGACAGTTGGAGAAGAGATTTCTTGTCTCTTCCTCGTCACAAGGAACAGCTCAGCTAGGAAAAGAGCTGGGGACTGTGTGTTTAGAAATCCCCAGGATGACCAAGACAGTCACTTGTGACTTGACCCTGGGGCACAAGGGTCCAACCTCCATGCCATCTTCCTCATCCCTGTTGTTGTCCATGGTTCAGAGAAGGTCAATATAAGGTCAAGCGAAGGGAAACTTGTTTGACAACTCGCAATTTTGATTTGATGCCAACATTTAATGTTACATGATTGGGTTTTATGTTCATTGGAATATCTTCAGAGCTTAGAATCTGCCTGACCGGGGTATGGTCTCAGTAAATATTGTAAAACAATGCAGATTCTGTAGTTTACAGGGCTGTAAACTAATGGTTTCTCATTCACATCATTCCAATTCCACACCCATTACAAGCGTACCCAAACCTCATCCTACAAACCACACCTCCCCAAATTTACTTGTGTGGATCAGATATCCCTTTGTGTTTCTTTTGGACCTTTATTACTCCCTTGCTGTGTCCCACATGTGCGAGATCAGACTGTCTGTTCCTTTCCTTCCTCCTGGCTTCACTCTCCATATCATTTAGTTCATCCGTGTTGCTGCAAGTTCCAGAATTTTTTTTCTTTCTTAGAACTCTTTCTGCAGAGTATTCCACTGGAGATATAAACAGATGAATGGATACCAACTTCTTGATCTGTTCATCTGGAGTCAGCTCTAATTGGGCGTTTGGGTTCTTTCCAGATCCTGTCTTGGATATTGTACTAAGTGCAGCAGTGACTATGGGGGTGCATATAACCTCTCAAATTTATACTTTTAAAATCTGGGGATAGATGCCAAGCGGTGGGATCACTAGTTTGTATGGCAGAGCTATTTCTATTTTTTGATAGATATCCAGGTCACCTTTATGAAAAGCAATATATTTAATCACGATCACGATCACGATCATCCTGTTGTTCGTCGATTTCCTCGAGCAGGCACCAGTAACGCCTCCTTTTTCCTAGTCCTGAAATTTTAAAAGAGCCATTTCAATGCTCTTTCAGGATTAGGAGAAAGACACCCATCATTGTTACTGGAATTTGGCATATTGGGTACGCCACGGGAAGTTTGCCAGACTCTGCCATGCCGGCAGGATACTTTTGGTAGCCTTCCAGGTTCGCCAAAGGAAAAATAAGATAATAAGATGTTGTGCAGTTGCAAATGCTGCCGCACGCTTCTGGGAGCTGGCTTTTATTGTCTCTGCATCTTGGCCGTTGATGGGACCAACCTGGCGCTGGCGGCAGCTGGTGGGTGTGACGCCTACCTACTGGAAGATGGCGGGTCTGGTTGGAGAAGGCCCAGTCGCAATCCCAATCTATTTAATAGTCTTGATAAAACTGAACGAAAACAAAATTGTGGACTCTAAATGTAGAATGAGGTGAGTGGAGGGGAGGAGAGAGGGGATAATAAACAGAAGGAAGTCCAATGAGTTGTTGATAGTTGAAGCTGTGTGAAATTGTATGAAATTATGACATTGGGGCTACATCTTTAGCATAGCAAGTGGGATGTTTGCATGCTGCTCACCTGTGATCCATCCCTCACACTCCACACTCCATGCTCCCCTGAGTGCACAGCTAGGAGTAATCCCTGAGCAATGTTAGGCGTGGCCTCCAAACAAACAAAACAATTTGACTCTGAAACAACTTCAATAATGTACAATAATGTTAGTCTAGTTAAAAATAATAAACTGAATATAGTTATATTTTAGATACTTCACAGCTAGTCAATGTGTTAATATAATCAACAACAATAGGCATCTATGATTATCTTGAAATTATTGCAAAAAGATTATATTTCCCTGAAGTTTAAGCCTTTGTGATTAAGTTCCATGTCTCTGATTGATTTCCAAGACTTTGAACCCAAATCTTATTTGTTCAGTTAAGTTACGTAGGATAAGTATATCACCGCCAGTTATTCAGGTATTACTTGAATTTTATTAGATTATGCATTCAATGCAAATTAAGAACCAAATCTAATATTGTTTGATTTATACTGTTTGATTATTTATACTAATCACCAGTATTAGCAACTGATCAACTACCTAACAAAATATCCAAAGAAAAGTGTGTCGATTTGATTAATAAAAGTCCTAGTTGACACTCTCTAGAGTAGAGCACGTGAAAATTAAGAACATTCGTTCTAAAACATTTATCAGGGCCTCAGAAATGACACTGCAGGTAATGCTACTTGCCTGGCATGTTGCTGACCCAAATTTGATGCCTGGCATCATATGAGGCCCCTGGTCTCTGCCAGGAGTTACCTCTGAGCACACCTGGAGGAAGCTTGAAGCACTGCCAGGTGTGGTCCCCCAAAGAGAAGGAAAACAAAAACCTGAATTTCTTAACACTGTTCAAAACAAACACTGTCCTCCCATTGTTCATCAATTTTGCTCGAGAGGCCCAGTAACGTTTCCATTTTGAGAGTTCTTGTTGCTGTGTTTGGCATATCAGATACGTAACGGGCAGCATGCCAGACTTTGCCGTGCGGGCGATACTCTCAGTAGCTTGCCGGGCTCTCCAAGAGGGGCGGAGGAATTGAACCCGGCTCAGATGGGCTGGCTGCACGCAAGGCAAATGCCCTACCACTCTGGTATCACGCCAGCCCAAACTTCCTAACAACTATAGAAAATTATTTCACACATAAATATAACACTTATTTTTTATACTTTCAGAATAGTTTTTTTTTAAATTAGTGTTTCTTTTTTCTTGATTTTTGACTGAAATAGACAGAATACTTCTTAACAGTCTATCATGGTGAAATTTAATGAGATAGGATGATCGTAAATTGCATATTAATTTAACCCTCCTTCCTTCTTTGGACTTGTTCTATTGCTGATATGGATTATTTCCAAATTCTTTATATTCCACCAGATCAGGCACCTTTATGTATTTTTTTCTGTGTTCTAGACTCTAGCATATCAGGGTACAGAAATTCTAGGTTAAATACTATTTGAGGGCTTCAGAGTTAGGGGTGTTGAGCCCACTTTCCCAGAATGGTTTACGACCTTCATTTTGTCTTGTGTTTGGGAAATTCATGAAATATCATTTGAGCAGATCCTTACTTGTTTGTACTCGCCATTGCAAAATTGCTTCAAGGATAGCTCTAGGGCACTTTCTAAGTTTGAAATGAGAAATACAACTGGGAGAGTCAGCACATTGTACCTGCTCTCTCTCTCTCCCTCTCTCTTTCTCTCTTTCTCTCCCTCTCTTCTCTTCACTCTCGTCTTTCTCTCTTCCCCCTCTCCTCTCTCTCTATTCCCCCTCTCTTCTCTTTCCTCTTTCTCTCCTCTCTTTCCTCCCTCTCTTTCTCTCTGTCCCTCTTCATCCTATGTTTATATCTTATTTCCCCCATAGAATCAAACTTCAGATATCCATTTAAGACTTTGAAGTGCCATTCTTTGTCATTTCCATTCATGAGTTTCACAAGTCTAAAATGTGGACAAACTGTTGAAGCATGCATGTCAAAATATTTTCCTGAATCAATTTTGGAACGCTTCTTTGACATATTTGAGTGAAAATCTGGTAAGGAGCTATGAGATTTTTAAAAAAAATACCAGTGTTCTGTATGCATATTTTACTTATCCATTGCCACGTAAGAAATTTTCTGAAATTGCAATGGCCCGAAATAGCAGGCATCACACATGGATCATGATTCTTGTGGGTCAGCAGAGATGGTTCCTGTGTGTCTGGGGTCTCTGAGGAGGGTGGGAAGTCCACACCTTTCCTGTTCCTTTAAATGCTGTCCCTCTCTGTAGGCCAGAGGTCTGAATGGACATGGCTTCTCTACAATTTGGTTTTGGATCGCAGTAGCTAGTTGTCCATGAGAAACTGGATGAGAGGCAGAGTGCTTTGCCTGAGGCAGTCGTGAGAGCTTTACCGCATTCCTCTACCACCTTCTCCTGTCATTGCAGTTCCCAGAGTCGGGGGAAGGGAACTGACAACCAGCCACACAAGTGGCATAGCAGAGCCATGCTGAATGGGCTTGTCTGTTGGTGGAGCAGGTTTGAGAAAGGAGCCCTGCATCTTATTTTGGTCTTGGTAATGTTAAGAAAGGGCAGATCAGGACCCCTCCCAACCCACAGACCTTGCCAGGCTCTCAGGCACCACCAATTCAAGTAGCACTGCATGCCCAGCTGATGGGTTGAGTCCTTAGTACTGGCCTTGGTGAATTCAAGTGCATCCATCCGGGGGGTTGGGCTTTTGTTCTTAGGGATATTGTAAATTCACTGTATCACTGTCATCCTATTGTTCATTGATTTCCTTGAGCAGGCACCAGTAATGTCTCCTTCGTCTTAGCCCTGAGATTTTAGAAAGTGCCACATTCGAGACTCTTTCAGGGTCAGGGGAATGAGACCCATCATTGTTAGGGTTTTGGCATATTGAATATGCCACGGGGAGTTTGCCAGACTCTGCTGTGTGGGCAGGATACACTTGGTAGCCTGCTGGGTTCTCCAGGAGTAAAAACTAGATAAAAAGAGGTTGCGTGGACGCAAATGGGTGGTGGGAAATTTCCTACCACCATGTAAATGTGGCCACGCACTTTGGGGAGCTGGGTTTTATAGTGTCTGGGTCTTGGCCGTTGATGGGATAGCACAGTACCTGGGACAGTTGGTGTGTGTAACACCTACCTACTGGAAATGGGGGATCTGGGCGGAGGAGGCCCATTCTTGATTCATGCAGGTTTGGAGATCTCAGCCCCGGGTCCCACATACCTGGGTTCCTCAGCCAGTTCCTTCATGCATGAGTAATTGTAAATTACTATTTCAATTAATTTACTTGAGATTTTAAAATTCAGGTTTTCTATATCCTCCTGGTTCTATCTTAGGTGTTTGTATGATTCTAAGAATTTGACCATTACTGAGGATGGAGTAATAGTACAGTGGCATTTGCCTTGCATGCGGCTGACCCAAGTTCGATTCTTGGCATTCAGTTTGGTTCCATGAGCACCACCAGGAGTTATTCTTGAGTGCAGAGCTAGGATTAATCTTCAATATTGCTAGGTATAGACCAAGAATCAAGAAAAAAAATTGATTTCCTTTAGATTTTCAACCTTGGTTGTATAACGTTGTTCACAATAAGTTTATGTGGTTTTTTTTTGTATTTATGAGTTGTATGTTTGGATTTCTCCCTGTTATTAGTCTAGGAATTTATTTTTTATGGAATCACTGTGAAATGCACAGTTACAAAGACCCGAGTTCGATTCCTCCGCCCCTCTCGGAGAGCCTGGCAAGCTACCGAGAGTATCCCACACTCATGGCAAAGCCTGGCAAGTTCCTCGTGACGTAGTCGATATGCCAAACACAGTAACAAGTCTCACAATGGAGACGTTACTGGACCCGCTCGAGAAAATCGATGAACAACGGGAGGACTGTGACCGTGACCGTGTGTTTCAGTCATACAATGTTCCAACACCCATCCCTTCCCCAGGGGTGGTGGGAAATTTCCCACCACCAACCCCAACTCCACTCCCGCAGCCTGCCTCTAAGGAAGACACTTTTCTTCTTATTTTCTCTTATTTTCCTTTTCAGCACTGTGGTTTGAAATACTGTTACTGAAAGAGTATCCTCCATGCCCCTTTCTTTACCTCCTTTTAGCACTCTGTATCAAGAATGATCATCCAACTACCATTGTCAGAGTGGACCCTTCTTATGCATCTAGGAATTTATCTACCAAGAGAAAGAAGGCATGGATTCTAGTACTGCAAGGAATTGAACTCGAACAAACTAGGGCACACGGGATTGGACTCTTCCCATTGAGGCTAGTCCAGAATGCAGCCCTGGCAACACCCCGATGTGTCTGCTGTAGCCCTGTATCTAGTGGCTGTCATTGGGGGACCCTCATTGAATTCCCAAGAGAGGCATGAGCACTGTTCCAGGAGTACCCATCACCAGCTGTGACCTAATAATAAGGATAATAAATGAAATGAAAATATCCTTGAAAAATCAAATTCCAGTTGGAACAACTAAATTGTTGCTTTGTTTGAGGGAACAAAAACTGATCCGATCAATTGAGAAAACCATGTAACAATGTCCACTAAAATTAAACGCGGTACAGTAGGACATTGATTAATTATGGATTGATTAATCTGTTTGTGTATTAAAAACCAAAAAGGAGTTCACGTAGATATTATTAAATATTTCCTACTAGGAGCTAATGGAGTCCCATCACAAAATATATGAATATGTTTTGTATTATTCACAAAATGGAAATCTGCAGCTAGGTGGCTACCTTAATGGTGCATGTGTAAGTTCTTCAAATGTATGTTGAATGAAATAATTTCCCCAGAAGAATATAGAATCTCATTTATTTGTATTGTTTCAGGAATAGGCGAAACAGATGGTTTTGCAAGTGATAACAATGGTTAAGTTTTGGAAAGTGTACTGTCAGCGTTCTGTCTTAAAAACTTGGTGCTGATTTAACACATGCATACTTATATGGTAAAGATGAATTCTTCTGCCTCTGGTTTGTGCGCTCTTACTCATTAGTGAAAAAAATTCTTTTGAGGAAATGGATATAAAGTGTTGGTAATACCTTTCCATTTGTGTTTTAACAGAAAGCATAAGAATTGCATAAGGTCATATAGCTAGAAAGTAGTATGAATAACGAAAAGTAATAATTAAGGATAATTTAAGGTAATTTATGGTTTCGGAGAATTATCTCAAACATTTGAATGAAAATAAATGAAAATAGAAAGGAAAAGAAAAAATACTTGAAAATGATTTTGACATTTAGAGATAAAAATTACTATATTTTTTTTCTGAAACAGTTTGCAGGGAGGATTCCTACCATTCTGTGGCCTCGTGTGCGGCTGTAGTTCTCACTCCTGTGGAACCCACGGCAGAAATGAAGAAAAGAGAAGAACTGAAGTTCCCTGAGCCTTCCAGACAGTAAGTTCTTCATGTCACTTAAATGCTTTTGTAAAATTGATCGCAAAATCCATCAAAGTGGATGTCTCATCAACTGCAATTTTTTAATGAGTATGTTAATGCCAAAATGAGATGGGAAGAGAAGCAACCTTTATATATTTAAAAATGTTATTCAGGGGCTGGAGGGTAACGCACTTACCTTACCTAATCTAGGTTAGACAACTAACCTAGATTCCATCCCTGACCCTAGATGGTCCCCTTGATTCTATCCCTGCCGCCAGATGGCCCCCTAGATTCCATCTTGGCACGCCCTATGGTCCCCTAGATTCTATTCCTGTCCCCAGATGGTTTTCTAAACTCCTCCTGGCACCCCAGATGGTTCCCTGAGCCATATCAAGAGTGATCCCTAGTGCAGAGCCAGGAATAATCCTTGAGTATAGGCCAATATGTCTCCAAGATGATGATGATGGTGATAATAATAATAAATGGTATCATGAATAATTTGTGTTCTCTGATTTCATGTACTTGAAACTACATGACATTGCATTTGCATATATTTTAGTGGAGGTGAAATTTCTGCTTGTTGCCGTATTTAAGAGATCTGTTTCAATAGGCAATGGAGTTCATTCCACAACACTGTGATTGTGGACACACTTCTCGGGCTTTCATAGTGATGTGATGCTAAAATGTGATGTTTTCAAAATAAATGTCTTAACTTAAATTTGGCTGATATTTTGGTAACCAATTAAAGTTATTATTTGAAATATTTTCTGTTAAATTATCGCAACCTAAAGCTGTCAGACTATTTTGCGTTTACATTCTCCGCCACTCAAATAGGTAAATTTAAATTTGTTTAAACTTTATCTTATTTTGAATTAATAATAGGATTTTTTTAAAGACCAAGGATAATCAAATTTATGATAAGAAACAAATGAGCTCTCATCTTAAAATATCAACTGAACACTTTTTTTTTCCAATTATGTGATAATAAATGAGAAGGGAACTTCTGTATGATTCTCAGGCAAAAGCAGTGTCATATGGGAATTAAGGTGTCACCTCGGAAGCTAGAGGATTTATGATGATGCAAACGATTTCTTTTGCCTCAATTGTCTGAAAGTAAAAGGAAGTTGCCTGGCTGTGAAACTCCGTACAGAGTTTCCTGCCACGTGATAGTGTCTAATAATCTCTGCCAAATTATTTAGATGATTCTTTAATGTTGCACTCACGAATGTTAAAATCAAACAGAGTATTGTGCCTCTTTGGTTGTAAAAGAGATATTCAGAGTTAATATTCTTATAATAAAAAAAGAAATACCAAGCAATTTAGAAAGCAATTATTGTTATTCAGTTTTAATCTACAAGTGCATGCAGTTGAATTAGTTTTAATAGTCTATTCTTTCGGTTTTCCAAAAGTCATATTTTGTCTGGAAAGACGAAATTACATCTCCTATATGAAAAATGCATTTTATTGGAAAACTCAAGTGTATTTTTCAGAAATATGTCAAGCATTTATATAAGTTGCATATTTATGAATTGAATACTAAATGCTTTTAGCTAGCTTTCAGTGATACTTACTAGAACTGGTAAATGTATACTGTGTCTAGCGCAAAGTTTTATATTTTGTTAGGTACTGGGTAGTTTTGTTGAAATTACAGATATGCATGTTACAATAGATTTGCTTAGTCAGTAGCACATGTGTAGTTCACGTTAAACCTCTTGTTCTGCCCTATGCGTCACAAATATTAACTAAGTTTTATTTGTTTTGGGGATACACCTGGCAGTGTTTGGGGTTTACTCCTGGTTCTGCAGGAGAAATGGTGTCAGGGGATGTTCAGGACTCCATACGGGATGCTGGGCATTAAACCAGGATTGCCTGTGTGCAAGGCAAGTGTCCTGCCCTCAGTATTACCACTCCAGCCCCAATATTGTCGTTTAATTCTTGCAACACTATTCTGTTACTCTCTCAGAAGAAACAAGGGTGTACTGATTATGTAGCTTTCCCAAGATGGCTTTTTTTTAAGTCAAATAAAATAAAATAAGTTTGACTTCCCTTTCAGTTTATTACTAAATGTTGAACCTGTCATGAAAGGCAATCATTTTTAAAATATTCATTTCCTTTTATGTGTTTGCAACTTAAAAATACGGATGGCGTTTTAAGTGAATAGTGCAAATGATGATTAGCAACTGTAAAGCAACAGAATAAACAGAATTTGAGTAATGAATTCCCTCACCCTTGATTGTCACAATCAGCCAGCACTTCTTCATTTGTGCATATATGTGTCCTCAAATGAGCCGGGAAAGAATAAGACTTTGTTTCTTTTCTTTAATGTTTCTCTCCTGCTAGCTACTTTTCAACACCGCTTTCTTTTATTTTGCATGTCTTGGAAAATCACATTTAACTTCATAGATATCAATAAAGTTTAATTCTTTTTTTTAAGGTCAAGGTATAGAGTGGCACTTAGGAATTGTAAAAAGGTAGCATAAGATTGGAGTGGGGAGAAACATGATTATTTTTAGCCTTTGTTTTTATTTCGGACATCAGATGCTTTGGGCTATGGAAATTATAAGAGAGCTTAGTAATTTTTTTGTAAATTAAGCTCAGAGATCTTGTGGTGTTTGTGTTTCTATGCAAATCTAAAAATTCCAGTGAGATATATTAGAAAGATATGTCCAAATATATGTATATGGTGGACAGATGAATTTTGCAATGGTTAGTGGATGCCGCCGGCTTCTTCTCATCACTCAGTTATGTGTGTCATTGTGAATGAAGTTGCTGGATTTAAGCATCGGACACATATTGACTCTTGGCCATCTTGAAGTTCCCTTCCAATCCAATTCATCCGACCGAACAAGGATAACTGAATTACGATTATTGTTACTACTCTGATACTACAGTTGAAGAATTGTGTTCCTTTTATTTTGAAAGTTCTGTTTACCTGAATAATTCATGGATGGTACCCAAGTGAATCACAGTTTCAATTCTTTTTTTTTTAATTTTTAAATTTTTTTTTCTTTATGTAGGAGGACTGCTATTTATTCAGCCACTGATTAGCTGATTGAATGGGCATGAACTCCACCTTACTTTTTTTTCATAATTTTATTTACTTTTTCTTCTTATATTTATTTATTCACTGTGGGAAAAGTTACAAGATTTCAGGTTTAAGTCTCAGTCATACAATGATCAAACATCTTTCCCTTCACCAATACTCATTTTTCACCACTAGAACCCCAGTATACCTCCATTCCCACCCCTCCAAATGCCTGTGAGGCAGATGATTTCCACTTAACTCTTCTCTACATTGATTGCATTCATTATTTCGACAAAAGATGCACCCTTACTGTTTAGAATTCCCCCCCCCCCCGCAACAATCAGAATTGCTGAAAAGGCATTGTGAAATACTTTGTTTTCTATAGCTGGTTATGAGAATCATATAATGTCACACGGGATTTTGGATTTCTGCAAAGAGCCAGATAATTACGAGATTGTTTTCTGTGTGTCTGGTGTTATGGCTGTGACAAAGTGCCACTTGTGGGGGGCAACTAGTGACCTCGGTAGGGCGTGAAGAACGAGCCTGGTACCGCCCCCCTTCCCATGAGACTGCAGTTGCCCCGTCACTGCTGGCTCATACCTGGCTTTCCAATAAGCTCTGAGGCGGCAGCCACCTTGCTGCCGGGGGGGAAAAGGTGGAAGGGAGCAACACCCTTTCCCTCCCGGGGAGGCATGGCACCGTAGTTTAACGCATGGTCCATTCACTTTTCTGCCGCAAGCTGCCGGGCTCTGGATTAAATCCTTTTGCCTCTTGAGCCATGGCCGTGCCAGAGAGCCACTCGTAGGGGCCAACTTGTGACCTCTGTAGGGCATGCAGGACAAACCAGCACTGTACCCGTTCCCATGAGACTGCAGTTGCCCCGTCACCGCCGGCTCATACCTGGCTTTCCAAGAAGCTCTGAGGTGGCGACCACCTTGTATGAGGTCTAGATGCATTTCTGCCAAAAGCTGCTGGGTTTCGAGATTTGTTTCTGAGTCTCTGGGATCATGGCTGTTAATTATCTTGATCAGGAGCCAGAGAGGCCATTCGTAGGCAGCAACTCGGGGTCTCACTGGGATGGGGAGGAAAGGGCCCATCTGGTGAGGCCCCGCGTGTCTCGTCACTGCAGGCCCAAACCTGACTGTTCAGTGTCCTCTGCAGAATGGTGGTCACTGGGCCGCCAAGGGGAACAGGCCAAGGCATGAAATCTATTCCCACCTCGAATGGCCCAGCACCAGTAACCTATTGCAGGAACAGGATGCATTTCTGCTGAAAGCCTTTGAGTTCCGAGATTCATTTCTGAGTCTCTGGGATCATGGCTGTTAAGCAGTTCGATCAGGAACCAGAGAGGTCTTGCCTCCAATTATATAGCTGAGCCGGAGGTGGTTTGTGGGTGTGTTTCCCACATACCTAACTTTTGGCCATTTACTTTCTTCGTAAACTTTGCCCCAAGTTTTTGGGGTCTGGCCGGAGGCACAGCAGCAATTTTGGAGTATCTGAAAGTCTGACAGTGCCATCAGGCTGCTGATGCACTTACCTCACAGCTACAGATTGACCTGCTGGTGGCACCATACCCCCGTTTTTTAATTTTGCTTTTTGGATCACACCCAGCAATGCACAGGGGTTACTACTGGCTCTACACTCAGGAATCACTCCTGGTGGTGCTCAGGGGCTCATATGGGATGCTGGGAATCAAACCCGGGTTGGCCACGTACAAGGCAAACACCCTACCTGCTGTGCTATCACTTCAGCCCCCAGTTTCAATTCTTTTTGATTTTTGTTTGCTTTTTGGGCCACACCCGGTGGTGCTCAGGGCTTATTCCTGACGGAGCTCATGGATCTCTCCTAGTGGGCTTCATATACAATGTCCAGGATCTGGAGGCCTGAGGTCACACCCTGGCCATGTGGCGTCCTGGGTAGTTCCAAGTGGTCAGCCCTGGGGGCCCCCAGCACACTGCCATTCCCATGCAACACCACATTTTATTTATTTATTTATTTATTTATTTATTTATTTAATCACCATGAGATAGTTACAAAGTTTTCATGTTTGAGTTTCAGTCATACAATGAACAAACACCCAGCCCTCTACCAGTGTACATTCTTCACCAATCTCCTCAGTATACCCCCCCATTCCCACCCTCCCCCTGCATCTATGACAGAAAATCTCCCCCCTACTCTCTCTCTACTTCTGGGCATTATGTTTTGCAATACAGATACTGAGAGGTTATCATGTTTGGTCCTTTATCTACTTTCAGCACACGCCTCCCATCCCGAATGATCCCTCCAACCATCATTGACTTAGTGATCCCTTCTCTATCCCAGCTGCCTTCTCTCCACGCTCATGAGGCAGGCTGCCAATCATGGAACAATATTCCTGGCCCTTGTGTCTCCTGTCTTTGGGCGTCAGTCTCATATTATGTTATTCCATAAATTCTGTGTCTGTCCCTCTCTTTCTGACTCATTTCACTTAGCATAATACTCTCCATGACCATCTACTTATAAGCAAATTTCATGACTTCATCTCTCCTAAGAGCTGCATGTTATTCCATTGTGCAGATGGACCAAAGTTTCTTTAACCAGTTATCTGTTCTCAGGCACTCGGATTGTTTCCAGATTCTGGCTATGGTGAGCAGGCAGCACCACATTTCAACCTGATCACTGAACCTTCTCACATGGTTGACCCCAAGTTCATGGAAACTTCTGGAAGCCCTCTCCTCAATTGAAAAGAAATTTACTTGAAAATAAGAAAACTTGGGGGCTGGAAAAGTTGGGTCATGGAGGACACTTGTCTTGCATGTGGATGACCAAGGTTCAATCCCCGGCATCCCATATGGTTCCCTGAGCACCACTAGGAGTGATTCCTGAGTGCATGGAGTAACCCCTGATCATCGCCAGGTGTAGCCCAAAACCTTAAAAGGAAAAAGGAAAAAATAAGCAAAGTTCCTTCTGTCTGATGAGGCAACCTCATGAGCCACCTCATGAGTCCCCAGTGCCACCTTCAGTGTCCTCGAGGCACCTTCCGGCCCTGATGCAGTTCCTTCCTTCATACTTCTGGGCCTTGAGTTCTTTCTCCAGCCTTCTCCAGTTTTGTTCTCAGAGGACTTTCTTGCACTCCAGAGTTCTCAGGGAAAAACACATGATGGAACATCTTGTCGGTCATCGATGCCAGGAGCTGTCGTGTTTTGTTTGTTTGTTGAAGAGAGGCTTTATTTCAGGGGTCCGTGGGATGACTGCAGAGATGGAAGTCCCTTGTGAGGCGGTTCTGCTCAGTAGTTCTCTCTCCTGCTTTCTTGTCTTCTCTCTGCAGGGATGAGTTTGTTGGAGACAGAAGTGACAAGTTCCCTAAGACCTTCTGAGAAATAGTTTCCTCGAGTCACAGATATCTTTCCTTTTCTTCACCCCTTTTTGCTTTGATCTTTGACTGTGAAGTCAATATGGCTTTCTGGGGAGGGTAAGAAGTGCTTAGGGCCACCCCTGGCTGTGCTTGGCAGAGGAGAGGAGGTTGGGACCTCTATTTCTCATCCCCAAAAAGTTGGGGAAGGAGCAAGAGTACAGTAGACAGGGTATTTGGCTTGCATGTGGCCAACCCAGGTTCAATCCCCGACATGCCCTATGGTCCCTCAGTACTTCCTGAGGGCAGAGCCAGGAGTAACCTCTCAGCATTGGCAGGCGTAACCCAAACAATTCCACCAAAATAGTAAGATTAGGCTTAATTATTTAAGGAGCAAGTGGGGGACAAAGTCAGGTCAGCCTTTAGTCTCATTATGTTAGATAAATACTGATTTTCCACATTTTGCAAGACACTCTACAGGGAAATATAGTTTGTAGTATTTGATGCACTTAGAGTTCTTATTTCCTTAAACAGATCACAGTTTTTGTGGTCTTCAGAAGTCCCCTTTGTTAATATCCACAGGGTCTTATTTAAAAAAAATCACCTGACTTAGATCATAAACGTAGTTCCTAGAATTTCAAAGTATAGCAGTGATTACCTTTTTGTAAATAATATTATATTCCATCAACTAGTTGTTTAAATATTAATATGGTAGTTTTCAGTTTAATGAATGCAGAATGTCTTACATCATTGTATTTGCAGACCTTATCATATCAGCAAATTCACAGAAGCTATAAGCATTCCTGATACAAATGATTGAAATGGGGAATAGTAATCGACAACTTTGTAGGTGAATTTGGAGGTAAAATATCATAGATACAAATATTAAGTGATTCAAAGTAGGATAATATTTAAATAATGTTTATCTTATGTTTTAATATCTTATATTAAGGTTGTCAATCCAAGTTTTGGGAAGTATAGTTCTGAATATATGAAATGTACTCCTAAAGATTTAGTCCCTAATTTGTTTCAATTATACATATATATAGTAGTATAAAAATATCATTCTTTACATGAATGTAGCAGTTTCCCCAAAGTTGGTGAGACTTTAAATCCTTCAATCAAGGTGAAGTTGTCATATATGCCCTTCATATTGTGGTTGGGCGTAGGAATGAGAAGAGAGAAAATTAATTTTATTAGGAGTCATTTCACTGGTGAATATTTCATTGTAGTGCAAATTTAACTCTCTATACCAAATCATAACTATATGAGCTTGGATAATAAATAGTCGGGTAATGAGAATGCCTTGTACTTTATAGAGTTCTTAGATTAATAATTAATAAAGGGGGCAGATAATTTCACAAATCCATCATTTAGCTTTCTCTGATAACTAAAGCCATCCTTCAAATTAAGTTTCTTTAAGGAGCATCCTTTTGTGATTCATGTTCCAATCTATTATCTTAATACCCATGTACTAGGGAAAGGTAAAGAGAAAATATTTCACATCAATAAATAGTATATGAGCTGAAGTGTTAAAATAAGCTCCATTTAATATCAGACTTATATATAAAATTTTTAATTTGAACTTTAAGCGAGAACTCTTGTACTGCTTTAAGATTTCCCTTTTTAAGGTAGAGTGAAGAAATATATAGGAAAGAGGTCAAAATCTTAATCTCGGACTTACACAATAGTGCCTCAAAAATTATAAGAATAACGCACAGACTTAAAGTTGTTATGAATTTGATAGAGACCAGCATGACCACTGGTAATACCCAGCTGGGCACTGATTTACCAAATTGGTTAGATTATTAATTTTGGAACAGTGGTCGAGAAAAATAGATATATTGGTGACAGATTGGCAGGTATGTGATTGAATGTTGTGTGAGTGAAACCCTACAATTGGCAGCAATTTAAAATTCTAAAACTATGACTAATATAAAATAAAACTTGTCTTTGTGTACTTACTTTTGTAGTGAGCATTAATTCATCTCGTAGGCAGTTGCAACATCAGAGTATTAACACAAACTTTATTTCATTTTAGTAAGTCACTACACACTCATACTCATACATCAGAATAAAATACTATTCCTCCAGCCCCTGCTGTGATTTAGAAAATGAACAGAAACCTCTCAGAAGAGGAGCATATTTTTCAGATAACCTTAACTGGATTTAAAATGACTCCTGGGAAGCAAGATAGATTCCACTCCAAGACGTGGTTAGGGAAACTTTATAGAAAAATGCTTCCTGTGGTGAGAGTCACACAACTTCTGACGGACAGCTTGAAAGGCAGCGAAAAATCATTGTTTGCTTTGCAGAAAATATTTCTGATTTATAAAAAAGGAGAAATAAAAATATGCTGGAAGTTATTTCTCACAAAACTAATTGCACTGAAGCATTGGAAGTTAAGGCATTCAATGTCCAGTTTTGGTCTGCTGACTCAAATGGAATCGAAAGCAATATATTTTTTCATAAATTTCTTCATTTCAGTGCTTTTCTCAAAGATTAGTAGATTGTAGATCTTACTGTTGATTTGTACTTGTAAACTGAGATGCCATTAATTTCCTTATTTCTATATTATTGCGAGGTGCTGGTAGATCTTTGAATTAACAAAATGGTCATTTTTAGTTAAATAACACAATTTATCAACTATTTCTAATTCAACTGCTATGCTCCTTATTATATTGAACATAACATGGAAAATTTAAGAAAGTGAAACTACCTAGTAGTTGGAAGATCTGCATAAGTTGCCATGTATTTATTCATTCATTCATTCATTCATTCAGGATGATTCATTCATTCAGGAGACTTTGAGATGCTCAGGGCCCTGAGATTGGTGCTCACCTGGCAGTACTATCCAGGTGGCTTTGGTTCTTGCTGCGTGTCCAAGCAGTGTTGGCAGCCTCCACTTACACCTGGTGTTGCTGGAAAGTTCTGTGATGCTGGGGATTGAATGAGAGACCTGGTGCCTGTCATTCTGATATCACTCGCTAAGAACCTTTGGCACCACTGCAATGACATGCTCCTTCTAGAATAAAATCAGAATTGTTCCAAAGTCAGCACTTACTCCAGCCTGCAGTGTGTCAACCCACAACCTCTGATTCACTGTCATCATTCCAAAGTAATCCTATTGAAGTGCTAAGTGATACTGAAAGTTCGTTATTATTAAGTGAGAAATGCAGCACAACAATACAGGCTGTTTTCATTTTGCCTGGTTTCAGGCTGACTGACACCATGCATAGCAGCAGTCTCTCCTCACATTGGTCAAATTTCGGTTTCCACAGAACTGTGTGGAAGTGCAGGAAAGGTTCTACAATGTATGCATGCAGTGAGCACGGTGCTTTGCAAAAAAAAAAAAAAAGATTTTTAAAAATACTTAACTGGGTGATCAATTCTATATCATACAATGAAGATGAGGTAGTGAGCAACCATGAATCTGTGTTACTTGGGCATTTGAAAAGTTGGTTCTTCTTGTCTCATTACATCTTCCACGGTACTAATTAAAACAGGTTACCTCTCTTCTCTAAGCAACAGTGTCTGCTCAGTTTTTTTGTCTTAAATACTTTGCTTTTGCAGACTGTTTGTGGGAACACTGGTAGTATTTTGTGATGATTATTTTTTTTGTTGTTGTTCATTGAGGCAGAACCCTGGATGCCTGTTCTTCAGTTCAGGTTGTATTTTCACCTTGCCTTCTGCTCCAGCAGAGCAGAAGTGTCACATCACAAAGACACTGCGAGGTAAAGTTGAGACAGACTGTTGAGCAAATTCACATTAAGGCCAGTCAAAGGCAGACACCCCAGTGTTGTGGTACGTTTTGCTCCACAAATGTTGAGAACTTCCTGTCTCTGAACTCACTGTTTTGGGATTAACTTGATTTACTTCACTTTCTCTGTCCCCAAACGGTTCTGATCGGGGCTTTGGGGAAGGGGCTGGCTCACATCTGGTGTCTTTGTCTCTGTTCTGGCATCGGCACTTAGCACATGCTCTTCTGATGTTTAGTTCACAGATGCAGATGGTGAGAGAGGATCAGCGGATTCTCCTGCATGGCAGGAGGGTGAGAGAGAACCAAAAGGATTCTCTATGTACTATGCCCGAGTTTCAGATTCTCAGTGGCAGAGAGACTGAGTCCACACATGATAAAAAGCAAAGGAACGTTAATGCTCGTTCGTGCTAGGGCCCAAGTCTTATCCAGTGTAGTGGAGTCTTGACAAGGACCCCAACTCCAAGTCACAAGCAGTTTATATAGGGTTCTGGTTGAGCATGCACTGTGATAACAGTGATCAAGCAATAGTGGTGAGCGATCCGTCAATAGTTTCCAGTAAGATTTGATAACAGTCAGTTTGTGGTTGTTCCACAAAAGGGACTTGGTGACCCCTCATGACCAGTCAGATGATCTAGCAGTTTCTCCTCCTTTGGGCAGGTGACTCAGCTCTGAGTTTACCAGAAATGGCAAGTTCAGTTTTTGGGAAACAGAAACTTAGGCCTCGTCAAACCTTAATGTTAGCTGCGGCCTGTCATGGAGTCAGTTTCGTCCTCACAGGGGTACGTAAATGATTAAAGAAAACATTCAAAACTAGCATTCCATTCCTCACAGTCTTGCTCCTGGGTCATTCAAAACAGTTGAGTCAGAAAATATATTTTATGGATTAGAAATCTGTAATAATGGAGAGGAGTTGGAAGGAAAAGTTCTGGAAAGTCTAGCATGGATACCATTCATGGATTTTAATATGCTTGCTGTAATTGGACCTCAATTTGTATTTTGATTACATAGTAAGAAAGAAAATAAGCTAAAACTCTATCACTTACAAAGGTTTTATTTTATTCAGACTGTCAATACTTTTGATAATGTTATTTTGAGAATATGCTCATAAAACATGGTATATTTCACTGGTTTGAAGTAAAAGTTAGAGTAGGCCTCACCACCTTCTTTTCAAATCAATAACTTGGTGTGTTTATTCTATCAACAATTGTCTCATTCAATAACATTCCATAGTAAAAGGGTGCAATATATTTTACATAATAGTAATTCTCATTAACGCCTATTCTGTAACAAAGGATTAATGTTTCCCATTAACAAGAGAAAATCTTTATACTCACATAACAAAAAGTTAAAATCGATAAAAAAATTTTATGTGTCTGACAGATTTACAATTCTGCCTTTGATAAGTAGCATGTGATGGTTGTGTTACAGAAGGTTTTTAGAGGTCAAACTAAAAATAAAGATTAGATACATTTTCTCCTTAAATTGATTTCTTTCTAATATATTTTACACTTTGTTTCATTCTAATGATTTTTAAGAATCTGAAAGTGAAGATGATTATATAATATCTACTTAAACCCTAAATGTTTGTAATATTTTTATTAGTATTGCATGATAAAATACCAGCAATTAGTCCTGCTTCTGAAAATAAAGTTAGTTTGGAAATGTGCATTTTTGTTGTACGTTGTGAGACTTATAATCCATATCTTGATTACTCATATTAAACTGATACTCTCGCCCTGTTTGTGCCAGGTAGACATTTAAATGTCATGTTCCAACATGTCCATTTGGGAAAAGAATCTATTTTTCATTCAAGAACTGCCAAGAATTTTATCTCCTATTCCTAATATGAAATATTGTCTTTTCCACTGCTGCTGAAACATTGCTTATTTCGTTCCTAGTTAAATGTTTCTGATGACTTAGTAAAAATTGTGTGTAAGTGATGAAATTTGAAACAAGCTTGAATCAGACTTTTCACTTCCCATCACTGTCCTGAGTTTGGACTAGGCCTCTGGATCGATAGGACACTGTAGAGGACACTCTCCTCCCGTTGTTCATCGATTTGCTCGAGAGGGCCCAGTAACATCTCCATTGTGAAACTTGTTGTTACTGTGTTTGGCATATTGAATATGTAATGGATAGCTTGCCAGGCTCTGCCACACAGGTGAGATACTCCCGGTAGCTTGCCAGGCTCTCCAAGAGGGGCGGAGGAATCGAACCCGGCTCAGCCGGGCTGGCTTCCTGCAAGGCAAATGCCCTACCACTGTGTTATCGCTCCTCTGGATCTATGTTGATACATACAAGTTATGCCATTTCTTGTCTTTATTTTTCTCTTCCTTTCTACTAGGCGTATCTGATGTTTTGTTAACAAGTATTGGCCACATTAAAGCTCTTTCAATTCTTTTTTTTCCTTTTTTTGTCTTTTACCAATAAATACTTTTAAATATTTTCAGGTTCATTGTGATGCGCTTTCTGCGCTTAGCATGTGTTTTTAACATTTGTACTCACTTCTCTACATTTAGATTCTTAATTTATTTATTTATTTATTTATAAATTTTTTTATTAGTGAAACACCATGAAGTACAGTTATAGACTCACAAATTTTTGTGCTTGGGTTTCAGTTATACAATGATCAAGTACCCATCCCTCCGCCAGTGCCCATCCTCCACCACCACGGGTCCCAGCATCCCTCCCATCTTTCAATTCTTTTTGCAAATCTAAGCCACAGTCTAAATCCAGTTGCAGCTGAGGTATTTCCTGCTCAGTCCTTGCTATTCTTGTGGGAATTGCAACTCTGGATGGCCACATGCAGCCTCGGTTTATAGAAGTTATTGTAGGTCTCCTCCCCGCCCCCCTGCCATCTTTCTGACAAAAATCTACTTTAGGTAAAATTTTTTTTTAATTGCTGAATGCTTAATTTCTTGCTGAATGCTAGAGCAACAGAAATAGCTAAAGAAACCTTTTTTTTTTTAAGTGTTCTCTTGTTTATTAAGAATTCCAAGGCACTCCCTACGGACTGTTTGGGTTATTTTGCTGAACTCCTGAATGATGTATTTGGGTTTTGTTGAGGAAACAGCTCTCAGCAGGTTTGTTTTATAAAAATTCGGTAACATCGAGGCATCATTGCTGGCATTTAAAAAGAGAGTTAGATGTTGTGTTTGTGTTTTGTTTCTTTTTGGGTTTGGGGGCCACACCCAGGAGTGCTCCGGGCTTACTCCTTACTCTGCATGGAGAAGTTACACCTGGTGGGCCTAAGGAACCTTGTGGGGTGACATGAATTAAATCTCGTTGGTTGCATGCGAGGCAAGGACCTCTCCTGTACTATTTCTCAGGCCACAAAAATTAGGTTTTAAAATTGCAAAGTCTCAAGTTACAAAAAAATTGAAAAAAAGTAAAATTTTAAATACCTGCATGAATCTTTATTTTCACATTAATAAATTTTCAATTCCATTTGTCTTTTCAATTTCTTTTCAAATTATAATCAGCAAACATGCAGGTGTTTATAAAAGCCACATTAATTTTCCACCTCTTTTAATATTAGAAAACATCTCTATGAATTAATAAAACAGGAGATTAGTCTAAATCCCTTCGTCTAATATTATTTGGAACCCCCAGATGGTCTTTTATTTTTTCATATTTTAAAATGTATGCCTATGTATATACAACATGTGTGATGAGGAGAAAGTAAAGGGTGTATGTATTAGCTTTATGTCTTTGTTTGCTTTAATGATGATTTCACTTTGCCTAAAAACAATTTAGAAAATTGTAAATTTCAGCCCAAAGCAAGGAACCATCTAATAAGCAAGCAAACAGATATATATTTTGATTACAGAATGTAAAAGAAAATAGTGGAGTTCATGCCCAATTCAGTCAGCTTAATCAATGGCTGAAGAAATAGCAGTAATCCTGCATTATTTAAAAATATATATAAAGAAAATTATGGAATGAATATCCGGTATAGTAATAATTATTTTTGGGGTGTGGGCACACCTGACAGTGCTGAGGACCTCCTCCTGTCTCAGAGCTCGGGGATACCCCTGGCAGTGAAATTCAAGGAACATTTAAGGTGCTGGAGTTGGAACCCAGGACAGCCGTGTGCAGAATAAGGTTCCTGGTTTCTTCCTAAAAGAAACAAAAAATTGAAGTCATGTCAGTAGTTGTGATGAAAAATACAAAATACACTTATGTATAGTATTGGGTGCTAAATGGAATTATTGTAATGGCCCTTTCGCTGGGCATACAAATATCAAGTCATTACATTGCATATCTGAAATTAGTGTTATATATCACATTTATGGAGTCTCCTGCCCCCGCACCTGGCTGTCCTTACCGGGGCCCCTTGGAGGGGGGAGGGTTGAGTTTCTTTCTCCCCCACCCCCCGCACCGAGCAGAGCCCCAGCAGCTGAGGACCTCCGGAGCCAGCCACGGCCATGCTGGGACCATTCTCCACATGTCCAGACGGGCCTCATGCATAAAAGAACTGGCAGAGGAACCCAGGCATGCAGGTCCCGGGGCTGAGGTCTCCAAGCCTACTCGGATTGGGACTGGGCCCTCTCCACTCAGACCCCCCATCTCCCAGTAGGTAGGCGTCACACCCACCAGGTTGGTCCTATTAATGGCCAAGACACAGGGACTATAAAACCCAGCTCCCGGAAGCGGCATCATATTATCTTATTTTTCCTTTGGAGAACCAGGCAGGCTACCAAAAGTATCCTGCCCGCACGGCAGAGTCTGGCAAACTTCCCGTGTCGTACTCAATATGCCAAATACCAGTAACAATGATGGGTCTCATTCTCCTAATCCTGAAAGAGCATTGAAATGGCTCTTTTAAAATCTCAGGGCTAGGATGAAGGAGACGTTACTGGTGCCTGCTCGAGAAAATCGATGAACAACAGGATGATCGTGATCGTGATCACATTTATGTCAATAGAAAAATTATGGGGTGAATAGGCATAGATTGTAACATTTGGGATTGGTTTTACTTTTAAAATTTATTTTTATCGGGGGTAGCTCCCAAGCAGTGCTCAGGGGACCCAGGGGCCACTCGGCGTTACGACTGACCAACTGCCCAGTGATGACGTCTCTCTGTGAGGCTTCTGGGCTCTTTTCTTCATCCATGCCGTGGTGGGATCTGCACTTCTTCTTCCTGTTGCTGGGGTGCTGTGGAGGCGGGACCCTCCCATTCACTGTCAGTGACCCCCTCTCGCTGCGAGGGGGACTCTGAATGAGCTCGGTCCATGGTGCTCTTCTTTCTCCCCTTCTAGGATAGTAACTCCCTCATTGGTGCTCCCCTGGGCCTTATGTGGGTCTCCAGTGCGGCTCCAGGTGATGTGTTTTTTCTACGTTAGACTTGTGCTCACCATATTCTTGTGCTCACTGTTATTTGGTGAGTTTGGGAGCATTTTGATTGGAGTCAGCTAGTGGACTATTGGCCTAGTGTGTCTGGGATCGCCAGTCTGTCCTGGTCAGAATTAGGGAATGGAGGTTGAGATATGAGATACTCTTATTGCTTGGATACCAACATTTAGACCTATTTCTAATCTGTAGATAGATAGGTTTGGTTGATTGTTTTTGTTATCTTGTCTCAAATGTAATCTTACACACAGAATCTTAAAAGCGATCTTACATAGGTATTTTGTGGACAGTTCTGACATTGATAGGGAAAATGGGAAAAAATGAAAAAGAAGTGTAAAAGATGTGTATTGTGCATAGAAATAAACCGAAGTGTGCAAACAAATTCTTGAGTTGCTCTTTTAGAATTGTTGCCCTCTGTTAAGGCAATGGTGACTATTCCTTTCCCATATTCCAATGCAATAAAAGTACAATGCCTCAAAGAAAACCCCTAAAATTATATTCTTCTTATAAATCGTGCCATTATTCTTTACCTCTATCCTTCATCTCTTAAAGTGAATAGAAAATAAAAGGATCAAAAGACAGGTAGAACCACTGGTGCAAACAAAAAATGACAAAGGATTTTGTAATCTAATCATTGTTCAAAGAAAAACGTTTTTCTAATTTCACACTGTCGTTGTTATTCTCTGAATTTCCAGTTATTTTCACTACACGTTTCCCTTTCCCCAAAAATGGATTAAAAATAAGACTTTCAATATCCACGACCACCTTTTCTTATAAGTATGACTTTTCCAAAGGGTCACTTCCCTACAGGGCCTCCAACGGTGAGGTCAAGAGATTATGTGAAGACAAAACCTTAAGTGATTGGTAAGATTGGTAAGTGATTGGTAAGATTTAGCAGTGACAACTTTGCTTCCATGTTCATGTAATAAGTGTCAAACCTGAGTTTATTATGTGACTTTCCTTTTCTAAAAACAAACATTTGACAGCTCATTAAGAAAGATAGTCAATTTCATTTCCCATAAGTTTTTTTTAACTTCTTTCAGCGCAAACATGAACTTTACCCTTTATATAGATAATAGAACTTCTGTAATATTTGCATAAAACAAATTAGGGCTTTAATGATATTTAATAATTATTTTTCAGATGAGATGTCTCAACCATATAAAAGAATTTTGGATTTTGGGGGGCCATAGTGGTAATCTGTTAGAGTCAAGGGTACTGAAAGTGCTTTCGAAAAAGGAGCATTCGGGAAGTGAAGGACCAGCCACCACTTACACAAGAAGTTCATTACGAACTAATTGATAGTTACCACACAAAGGGAAAAACATGGCTAGGTCTCTCTACCTAATTCCCTCTCTCTCATCATTTAACTATTTTGACTTATGCTTTATCATATTTCATTAATCTATTTTGCTTTATACATCTATGAACCTATACCCATTACTCTCACCAACCTTCTTTACTAAAATCGAAAGTTTTTGTTAGATTTTTTCTAGATTTTTTTTTCTTTACTTAGATCTTAGACACTTTTGTTGATCCCAGATAAAATAAGATTCTGTACTAGCTTACTCGTATTCACTCCCTTGCTCCTACTTTTGGAATCTAGGTCTTCTCTGTAGAGGAAATTTCTCAGCACTCTGCCATATAACCACTGGGTCTTTATTCCCTAGAGAAGGGGAAGAATGCTAACCTGTTTCTCAGGATTGGCCAAATATGCAAGAATGATCTGTACTTCAGCGTATTGGCCAGGCTTTCGTGATCGAGGACAATAATTGTACTGTGCTCAAGTCTGTCTTTCTTATAAATGAGTTTTACTATGATATCAGATGGAATGGAGATAATTTTTCACTTTATGTATACACACATATATATATATGTATCTGCCTGAGTGATACGACTGATATTTAATAAAATGAGCTGATTGTGACTATTAAACACGTATTATCACTGATTGCAAAGTGACTTTATTCTAGTGGCATATTGTTTTCCGTGAGATACCAGAGCTGATTTTAGATGATACCATTCTCAGTGACCCGTTTGTACGTTATCAATACATATTGCTGTATCATGTCCTGGGGTGATTTTTGGTGCTCTGGTGGCCTCTAAAGCGCCCGCCCAGGTACCCTCCATCCAGGTGGGCTGATGGGATGGTTCAGATGACCAGTCCAGGTAACAACGGGCTGTCCACACACAGTGCTGGGGCCCCTGGGCAAAAGATGGTGCTCAGGGAAGCATCAGTGTGGCATCAAACCTGGCCCTCTGTGCCAGGCGTCTGCTCTAGCAGCTGGAACTCTTTCCTTGGCCTCTTTCAAAGGAAATTCTACATTTTAAAGTACTGTCTTTACTATCGTGTATACCTGGTGTATGTTTATATGTATGTTTAATTTACATGCAAAAACCAGAACCTCGGCAAAGAACTCAAATCACAGGAGTTATAGGATAAATATGGATGTTTTATACAGATGGTGTGTGTGTGTGTGTGTGTGTGTGTTTGTGTGTGTGTGTGTGTGTGTGTGTCTGGGGATATATTAGTGACACACTTTTGCCACTGTATAGAGGAGTAATTGTTTCCTCTAACATCTAAACCAAAGGTCAGCTCTTACTTCGCTTTGCCTCTGTTGAAGAAGATTTAGATAGAGGAAGAGCAGATATTCTTTTATTTACAATATTCCAGGAGAAATTAAGTCCCCTGGTTTGACTGAATACATGTTTAAATATAATAAAAATTATGATACATCTCCTTTGGAAGGAACTGCCTACAATTTGTCAACAGAAAATCATACATAAAAGATTTGAGTAAATAAGGGATCATATTATCTATTTCTTCCAAGTCCAACTTGCAAGCTTTGGTTTTTATGACTGTAACTATGTGAAAGACAATTTCCCTCAAGCCAAGCACCACCTTTAATCTGAAATATTAGGAACAATTTTAGGGATTGACCTTTTCATTTTATTTTCTTTCAGCCTACTGATTTATTGATGATTGTACTTGAACATTATTACTCCAATTTTTTTCTTATTACTTTCAGTTCCATCCTAAATTACAGCTGGATGTTGGCAGAAATATAAAGAGACAGTATTAGTAATTTCATTACAGAGAGCCGGGCGAGTTAGTCTTACATTGACTAGCATGCTTGAATATTTAAAACATATGCTTTGTAGATCTAAATTTTAATGTAGATACCATTAATAGATGCATTGAACATGAAAAAACATTTTTCTCTTTGAAATTAGGTTTCTCCCTCGAAAATTGTAACTAAAATTTTATGAAACAGTGATGAAATCTGTAAATAAAGACATGAGTGCCCCGTATCTCTAGTAATGCCAGATTTTCATGATGGATTCCAGTTATAGTGGACTAGAATTTAAACGTTTCTCCTTTAGATGTGTTCATTCATATGGAGTCATAACAAGTCATGTTTCAGTTCTTAAAGAGCAAATGCAGGCCAAAATATGAAATAGAATATATTCTAGGGTATGCAAATGAATACTTTGTTACCGATATTTTCCTATATTTTAATGCTTATTTTACCCTTGGTGGGTGGACCGATAGCACAGCAGGTAGGGCGTTTGCTTTGCACACTGCCAACCTGGCCTATCTGGGTTTGATTCCTCTGCCCCTCTCGGTGAGCCTGGTAAGCTACCGAGAGTATCCCGCCCATACAGCAGAGCCTGTCAAGCTCCCCGTGGCATATTTGATACGACAAAACACAGTAACAACAAGTCTCACAATGGAGACGTTACTGGGCCCGCTCGAGCTAATCGATGAACAACAGGACAGTGCTACTACTCTTGTAATTTACCATTTAATTATTATTTTTATCTGTTAATATTTTAAGAAATATTCCCTGAAATTGAGATCAGAACGAATGAAAGCATTCATCTGTCTCTAAATAGTGAAATGTGAAGCTCAGGGCTCTATTTTTGGGGGTCACTCCTGGGGGACTCGGGGGACCATATGTGGGGCTGGGGACTGGTCTGCATGGAAGGTCTGTGTCTGGCTGTCACATTGCCACAGCACCTGTGATGAAATAGTTTTATTTTATTTATTTATTTATTTTTGCTTTTTGGGTCACACTCAGCAATGCTCAGGGGTTCCTTCTGGCTCTGCCCTCAGGAATTACTCCTGGCGGTGCTCAGGGGACCATATGGGATGCTAGGATTTGAACCCTGGTTGGCCGCGTGCAAGGCAAACGCCCTACCCGCTGTGCTATCGCTCCAGCCCCCTGAAATAGAGTTTTAAATGAACTATTGATCCTTAGTAATTCATATTGCTCTCCTTCAAGTTTCTCTAACTTAAATTCAAGATAACCATATACCAGCCTTTGCTTTTTATCTGTCTTGGCCTTTTTTAGTCTCTAGAAATACATTTCAGCTAGTATCATTACATCCCTCGCAAAGTAACAAGAACTTATGATAAGACAAATCTTAGACTTCAACGGTGTCTTTCCCCCCGTCCATGGCATCTCCTCTCGTTGTGAATTTCTCTTATGCCTTAAGTTACCCTTGGAACAATCCCAACACCTCAATTGGTACCAAATTACTTGGAGTCAAACATCATGTAGGCAATGAAAAATCCAAGTTGTACTGTCACTGTCAGCTGCATTAAACCTGGGTTCTCTAAAAGCAGCCCACAGCCTGAGTAATGGTGGAAGATATGGCCATTCTCCATGGAATTCAGAGAACCAAAGCAAAGCTTGAGTCCCGAGAGCAGAGAAAAGAGCCTCTTGGTGAGTCTGAAGCTGAGAGGTATGAGAGGAACAGCCCTCACCAGGGACACAGGGATGCTCATCGGAGGGACAGCATTGAAGTCGGGAACCAAATGTTTGTCCTTGGGCCAGATCCTAGAAGATTCTAATTTGAGGAGACCTCAGTGAGAGAAAGAACCCAAAGTGACTTTGGGAAATGAGGTAGAAATATATTTTCTGCATATCGAATAATGAGCGAGAATAATGAACTATGTCAGTTTGCTGAAAATGTGAGATGAAGTCATAAGTTATTATCCAATTTAACGATCACCATTTCAGTGATGAGGTGATTGCAGTGTTACGAGAAAGAAAGAGAATGGACCAAGAATTGGAATTTGTGAGGATAGCGATTTTTTCTGGTAGTTTTATTTTTAGTGAAATTAAAAAAAATTACTACTTAGTGCAGTGGCCTGAGAGAGAATTGGCATGATAGTCAACTGGAGGGAGTGGCCACAGTTGGGGTTCCCAGGAGTGACCCCTGGTGTGGTGCTTGGAAGTCCCTCAGTGGTGCTAGGGATGAATCCAGGGCAGCTGCAGGCAGGAAAGTGCCTTTACTCGCGTTCCCACTCATCTGTCCAACAGTAATATTGTCCTCCCGTTGTTCATCGATTTGCTGGAGCGGGCCCCAGTAACGTCTCTGTTGTGAGACTTGTTATTACTGTGTTTGGCCATATCGAATACGCCATGGGGAGCTTGCCAGGCTCTGCCATGCTGGTGGGATACTCTCGGTAGCTTGCTGGGCTCTCCCAGAGGGACGGAGGAACCGAACGCGGGTTGGCTGCATGCAAGGCAAACTCCCTACCCACTCTGCTATTACTCCTGTCCAACGGTAAAATTTAAAAAGGTTACTTTGCTATTTCAACTTATAGCAAAAAAGAAAAGGGAAGGTGTTCCGGAGGAAAAAAAAAGCTGTTTATGGGGCTGGAGAGATAGTACAGTGGGTAGGGCATTTGCCTTGTATGGGGCCGACTTGGGTTTGATCCCCGGCATCCCATATGGTCCCCCGAGCACTGCCGGGACTAATTCCTGAGTGCAAAGCCAGTAGTAAACCCTGTCCTTTGCTGGGTGTTACCCAAAAAGAAAAAAAGAGAAAGAAAGAAAAAAGAAAAAGCTGTTTATTGCTGAGAATTCCTGCGTGCACTGGGTAGAGTTCATGCTAGTGCTTCTGGGGTGTGGAGGAGGCTGGCGATTCTCCCGGGTAAAGAGTAAGGCAAACACGTGGGCCCCATGCTCACAGGCTGCCAACAGCATTTGATTGTTTCACTTTCACTCTGAAAGAGGAAACTAGAGCATCAGCTGAGGGTGGCAGGAGCAGGAAAGCCTTGAAAGGAATGACGACAGTAGTGGCGAGCAGGTCCTGCAAACTTCCCAAGTGAATGGTGGTCCTTTTGTGGCTCCTACCACAAACTTCTTTTCTTTTGAGGTTGAAAACAAAATAGGAGACTAAAACCCAAGAATGGCCGAGATTAGTCCCAGGAATTTTGCTCCATGGCTTGGAGGCCAACCACACATGCTAGGGGAAAAGGGAGCTCAGATAGAGATGGGAGCACCAAATAAAGGGTGTTGGGAGGATCCTCCCAGGATGGGAGAAGCATACTGAAAGTAGACTCTAGACCAAACACGATTGCCACTCAATGCCTCTTTTGCAAACCACAACACCCAATAGGAGAGAGAGAACAAAAGGGAATGCCCTGCCACAGAGGCAGGGTGGGATGGGGGGAAATGGGGGGTGGGAGGGATACTGGGATCCGTGGTGGTGGGAAATGGGCATTGGTGGAGGGATGGGCATTTGATCTTTGTATAATTGAAACCCAAGCACAAAAATTTGTAAGTCTACAACTGTATCTCATGTTGTCTCACTAATAAAAAAATAAATAAATAAAAGAAAATAAAATTAAAAAAAAAAAAGATAAGCCCTGAGTGGAGGCTGAGAGACGTGCATGATGGCGCCTCTGAGGATGAGAGAATTAAGATTGAGAGCAGAGGACAGCCAAAGAAGAGTAATGATACTCAGATATCAGAAAGTATCAGAAACTGCATGAGCAGGGTACCTCTGCTGTCCAGGGAAACTAAGAATGAGAGAAAATAACTTCTTTGAGAGAGCTGCTGAGAAAACAGTCACGTTGACAACCAAATTCCAGTTTGAGGCATATGGAAGTGGACATTTACAGGTTGAGATGTAGATAATCAACTCGTCTAGCGTTTCTGAGCCGAGCAAGAAAGGAAAATTGTGAACTTTTAAAATAACGAATTATTTCTAAAAGTAGAATGTGATGAGATGACTCTTGAAGGATTGAGCTGCCACTCTTTACTGCAATTTCCTATCTATTTTCAGTGATTAAAGAACAATTTGATAGAGCACATTTTGTTTCCTTCTGTGTCGGGACGAACATCCAGTGTTGCTCAGGGCTGACCCCTGGTCCAGTGCTCAGGGATCGCTCCTAGCAAGGCTCGGAGGACCATATGTGGTGTCAGGGATTGCATCTGGTTCATCTATGCACGAGGCAGACACCTTGCTCTAGGGCCCTGATATAGAAGAGAATTCAGGGAAGTAGCTCACTGGTTATAGCACCTGCCCTGCGTGTACGAGGGCCTGTGTCTCATCCTGAGAACCACTGAAAAATGGAACAAAACAATTCTAGGTGGAATTGAGTTTCAGTCATCATGATCACCATCACGATCATCCTGTTGTTCGTCGATTTCCTTGAGCAGGCACCAGTAACGTCTCCTTCTTCCTAGCCCTGAGATTTTAAAAGAGCCATTTCAACGCTCTTTCAGGATTAGGAGAATGAGACCCATCATTGTTACTGGTATTTGGCATATTGAGTACGACACGGGGAGTTTGCCAGACTCTGCCGTGCGGGCAGGATACTTTTGGAAGCCTGCCTGGTTCTCCAGAGGAAAAATAAGAAAATAAAATGTCGCGCTTGCAGGAGCTGGGTTTTATAGTCTCTGTGTCTTGGCCGTTGATGGGACCAACCTGGCGCTGGTGGCAGCTGGTGGGTGTGACGCCTACCTACTGGAAGATGGGGCATCTGGGTGGAGAGGACCCAGTCCCAATCGGAGTAGGCTTGAAGACCTCAGCCCCGGGACCCGCATGCCTGGGTTCCTCTGCCAGTTCTTTCATGCATGAGGCCCATGCGGATGTGTGGATAGTGGTCCCAGTATGGCCGTGGCTGGCTCTGGAGGTCCTCAGCTGCTGGGGCTCATGTATTGAGTTTCAGTCATACAATGATCAAACCCCCATCCCTCCACCGATGCACATCTCCCACCACAAATGTTCCCAGTATCCCCCCACCCCCACCCACCCCAACCCTCCCCAGCCTCTGTGGCAGACAATTTCCCCTATATTCTCTTTTCTATTGCTACCACACTTTATTTCCAAGAAGAATACCAATGGACTGCATGTCTCAACTTAAGATATTGTTCAACATACTGATTATGAACGTTTTTATTATAAAATGCCATAATATTTAGCACCTTAACTATCTTTTAAGTTAAGGTAATGCTGGTTTACAGGAGTATCCCTGGTTGTGTTTTCAGCAGGCACGTGCTTGGAATACAAGTCCAGTATTCCTCCGACTCTGCATATAATCTTTCTTCTGCTTCGTGTCCACTTCCTGGACCTCTTTCTTCCTTCAGACTCTAAGGGAGCATTTCACTGAATGTTGTTTATATAGCACTACACTGTAGCACTGTTCTCCCGTTGTTCATTGACTTGCTCGAGCGGGCCCAGGAAGGTCTCCAAGGTGAGACTTGTTGTTACTGTGTTTGGCATATCGGATATGTCACGGGTAGCTTGCCAGGCTTTGCTGTGCGGGCGAGATACTCTTGGTAACTTTCTGGGCTCTCTGAGAGGAGCAGAAGAATTGAACCCAGCTCAGCCAGGCTGGCCGCATGCAAGGCAAATGCCCTACCGCTGACTGCATATATATGCATATATATAGCACTATATATATATGCATTGTTTCTGATGTGTCTCATCTGAGTGAGTCTCCTGGTGCTTTTCTGCATCTTCCCGAAACCCTCCTGCTCCTGCTCCATCGTTCCTGCACAGAAGGCCGTCATTCGCCTCACCCTATAGCCCATTGGTATGCGTTGAACCACGGCTTTGTTATTAGCGCCTGTGTTGTTTGGGACTAGCTTGCTTCCAGACCTAATTAATAGCAAGCTGTGCTACAGTGGAAATATGGTGCATGTATGCTTTCTCTGCATATAAGTAGAGAGAGCGTAAGAGGGGAGTTGTCTGCCGTAGAGGCTGGGGCTGGTTGGGGGGATGGTGATGGGGGGTGATACTGGGAACATTGGTGGTGAGGAATGTGCACTAGTGGAGGGATGGGTGTTCAATGATTATATGACTGAAACTCAAACATGAAAGCTTTGTGACTGTAGCTCACGGTGATTCAATAATTAAAAAAAAGTGTTAATAAAAAAGAATTCATGTACACATTGCATTTTGATCCTGGCCAATGCCCGTGACTATAGCTGTGGTATGTTAGAGTTGTTCTCTTTCTAATTAGATTTTTTTTTTTCCTTTTTGGGTCACACCCGGCAATGCTCAGGGGTTACTCTTGGTTTTGCACTCAGGAATCACTCCTGGTAGTGCTTGGGGGAACATACGGGATGCTGGGAATTGAACCTGGTTTGGCCGCGTGCAAGGCAAATACCCTACCCGCTGTGCTATTGCTCCAGACCCCTAGCTTTTTGTTTTGACTCCTACCCAATGGTGTTTGGAAGCTGCGTCTGTCTCTGTGCTAGGGATTTCCTCCCTGTGGTGCTCATGGAACCATGAGGTTCCGGGAATAAGCCCGGGCCTCCCACATGCAAGGCCTGTCCTCAGCCTGCTGAGCAATTTTTCCAGCCCCAATTATTGATTGATGGAGGAATCTCCATGCAGTTTACTCTGGAGGGTGTAACAGTTTACATTCCCTCTGACAGCGAGTGAGGCTTCCTTTTTTAACACAACCCTGGGGCACTTATTATTTGGGGCCTATTCGAGCAGTCTATTCTCACTAGTGTGAAGTGATCCTGTGTGTGTGTGTGTGTGTGTGTGTGTGTGTGCGCGCGCACACACACACACACGTGTAAGCTGGAAAGAGAAACTCCATTGCTAATGGACTTTTATTGTTGTTAAGTTTTGTGAGAGCTCTATATGTCTTAGATATTACTGCTCTGTCAGTTATATGTTATTTCTCCCATTCAATAGAATGTCTTTTTCTTTTAGTATTAGTTTCCTGGTCCTAGAAGCTTTTAAATTTGATACAATTCTTTTGTTCTCTTTTTCTCTTGGTATTGTTTTTTTTTTATTCCAATGGAACCTAATTACTGAACATACCAAGGAGTCCATTATCACAGTGTTCACTTACGTTTCCTTTGAAATGCTAGGTCGTTAATCCGTTTCGAGGTAACTATGGTGCCTAATAACGGTCCGGTTTCATTTCTTGTATTGGCTGAATATATTTCCCAGCACAGTTTGTTGAGGAGGCATTCCATTTTCCATTTTACAGTCTTTGCTTCTTTGTTAAAAGTTAGCTATATATGTATGGTTGTCAGTCACATTCCATTCATCTAAATGTCTGCTTTTATTCCAATACCACATTATTTTGCTCTACAACCATTTAAAAAAATTTTTATTAGTGAAAAATCATGAGGTACAGTTGTAGACTTACACATTTTTGTGCTTGGGCTTCAATTATACAATGATCAAGTACCCATCCCTCCACCAGTATCCATTTTCCACCACCATGGATCCCAGTATCCCTCCCACCCCCATCCCCCCATCCCACCCTGCCTCTGTGGCAGGGCATTCCCTTTTGTTCTCTCTCTCCTTTTGGGTGTTGTGGTCTGCAAAAGAGGCATTGAGTGGCAATCATGTTCAGTCTATAGTCTACTTTCAACATGCATCTCCCCTCCTGGGAGGATCCTCCCAACACCCTTTATTTGGTGCTCCCTTCTCTATCTGAGCTGCCCTTTCCCCTAGAATGCCCGGCTGGCCTCTAAGCCATGGAGTAATCCTCCTGGTACTGATCTCGGCTATTCTTCGGTATTAATCTCCTATTTTCTACAATCATTTCAAGTTAGGGAAAAAGGTGCATCTTTTCTTACCCTCTATTTTGTTTCCAGGCCACACCAAGTGATGTGTTGGTGAGACTCTCTCAGGCTTTCCTGTGGCCGAATGGAAGGTGTCTATGGCCAGATTTTGCATCCGTTCCAAGTTTGGGGTCTAAATTAGGAAAAGTGTTGTACAGATCCTCCCATTCCACCCCCATTGGTCCTCTTGGCCCTACGCTTGCCCCTAGAATAATATTTTTGTTTGTATTTTTTTTGAGCCACAGCTGGCTCAGCTAAGGGATCACCTTTGGTTTTGTACTCAGGGATCCCTCCTGGTGGACTCGGACTTCCCTGTGAGGTGCTGGGGTTGGGATGGATTATCTGCATGCAAGGCAAGTGCCTTCCCTGTCGTGCTCTTTCTCCAGACTCCTTCAAATAGCAATTCTAGTTCTAGAATATTCTAGTTCTAGAATAATTTTGGTATTTCAGTTTGGAAAACATTTCAAAACCTGTAATCATATACATTTATCACTTATCACTTAATCACTTAATCCCCGTTATTCATCGATTTACTCGAGCGGGTGCCAGTAGCGTCTCCATCCCGGTTGCGTGCTAGCATAGCCCAATGGTATCTATTAGTTCTAGGAACATGCAGAGCCTCAAACCGATCATTCAGGGTCTTGACGAAGAAGTCTGACCATCTTGTAGGTGGGCGTCCACGTGATCTTTTGATGTCCCGTGGAATCCAATCAGTAATGGATCTAGTCCAGCGGTTGTCTGTAAACCTCATTACGTGTCCAGCCCATTTGATTTTTGATGTCTTTTCAAATGAGACAGCGTCCCTGATTCTTGAGCGTTGACGAAGATCAGAACTCCGGATTCTATCTCTCATTTGAGTGAATCGTGATATTCCAAGCATAGCTCTTTCGATTCCTCTTTGAGAGACCCGAATAGCGTTCTCATCCTGTTTTCATAGGGTCCAGGATATACATTTATATCTTTCAATATATTATTATGAGTATGTAATCCATGGCCTAATTTTGTAGTCATAAATATGCCATACAAGAGAGAGATGCAAAGTACACAGCTTTTGAAAACTTTGACGATCAACGGGAGGGCCTTTACCTTTTACTCAGAGTTATTCAAAAATCTTGTTGATTAATGTCCTTTATGAAACCTTAGTTAGGTTTTCTACCTCAGGCATAATGATTGCCTGGCTCATGACTGCACCATGAGTTTTACACACCTAGATGATGATTCGGTAAGATTTTCCTAATAAATTCTAACACTATGTAGGGCCCAATAAGCCTTTATTGTCACACCTCCACTGGTTTAGTTGTGTTGGAATAGTGATGTAAAAATCACTTTTATGATATTCTTTCCTCAACTGAGGAAATTTAGGCTTAACAGTTTTCATTGTGTCTTTGTCTTCTTTGCTATTCCCATGATCACTGATCACTGTCATCCTGTTATTCATTGATTTGGCACCAGTGACATCTCCATTCGTCCCAGCCCTGAGATTTTAGCAGCCTCTCCTTACTCGTCCTTCCCAAGGCTGCCATATTGGAGGCTCTTTCAGGGTCAGGGGAATGAGGCTCATTATTCCCATGATAAAATAATTATTAAATCATAGTTGCATGACACTTATTAATCCCAGGCTCCTAAATGCCATGCTCACATGGCAGAAGTTGGTGTGGTATCTAAAAGTTTCCAGTTTTGTTACTGTGGAAGTGGATTTATTTTCGAGCTCTTGGGTTACTGAAAGATTTGCAGACCATGTACCTCGGTGCTGTAAAGGAATCCTGAGCTGGATGTCTAAAGCACAGTGTCAGCAACACTGTAATCACAACCCAACGTCTATCTAATAAGCAAAGTTCAGAGGTGCCTGTCAAGATGGCAGGCTGGGGCTGGGGTGGAGAAAAAGAGCTGGGTGCCCCAGGGGAGGGACATTGACACTGGCGGCAGAATTGGGGATGGAACATTGTATGTCAAAATCCCAAGTATGATAATTTTGTAATCATGGTGCTTTAGTCAAATAAAATTTGGGAAACATATATTCATAAGGTAAAAGGCCCTCCCGTTGATCATCGATTTGCTCGAGCGGGCCCAGTAACGTCTCCATTGGAGACTTTGTCGTTACTGTGTTTGGCATATCGAATACATCACGGGTAGCTTGCCAGGCTCTGCCGTGCGGGCGAGATACTCTCGGTAGCTTGCAGGGCTCTCCGAGAGGGGCGGAGGAATCGAACTCGGGTCGGCCATGTTGGCTGCGTGCAAGGCAAACGCCCTACCGCTGTGCTATTACTCCAGCCCTGATATATTCATATGCCTGAGAAATTAGTTTATTGTAAGTTCATCACACAGTTTAACTAGATGTGTCTGGGACCTTCTGTTATGACATCACAGCCTGCCCCATGATGCTCTGTCAAGGATATAGAATTGGCAAGGGGCTGGCAGTGTGCGATTGTACAGCAGGTAGGGCATTTACCTTGCACAGGGCCCACCCTGGCTCCATCCCTGGCATCCCATATGATCCCCCCCAAGCACTGCCAGGATAGTCCTGAGTACAGAGCCAGGAGTAACCCCTGAGCATCTATGGGTGTGATCCCCCACCCCACAAAAAAGAGTAGTTTCCTGAGCTGGTCCCTACAGCTACTCTTTTCTGTGTCTTCGTTCCTAGTCAGAAGTTGGCAGCAGGAGTCTGGCTACTGTGTTTGTGACCTGTCCTGAGCCCCCTAGGAATGGACCCCAGTGGCTTCCTGGACCTGTGGCTCTCTGGGGTCTTAGTGTGGGATTTATGGTGTCCTGCTGTCTCTCTGGGTGTAGGTCAGGGCCAAAGGGAGTGTTTCCTGGCTGGGGTCTTCATATTATCGCCTGCCATCCTGCCCCAGCCATCCCTTTAGCTGCTTCTGACAGGAGACCTTGCTGAGATTTAAAATAAATGACCTGGCCGACCCAGGTTCGATTCCTCTGCCCCTCTCTGAGAGCCTGGCCAGCTACTGAGAGTATCTCACCCGCACGGCAAAGCCTGGCAAAATACCCGTGATGTATTTGATATGCCAAACGCAGTAGCCAGTGTCACATTGGAGACGTTACTGGACCTGCTCGAGCAAGTTGATGAACAACAGGAGGACAGTGACAGTGACAATTAAAAGAGCTAGTTCACCTGGCACCTCATCTTTCCCTCCATAACGTTTTTTTATCCACTATAATTAAATGGAGACCAGATTGAAAGTTTTAACATTGAGATCCAAGGGATTAAGTTCCTCACACTTTTGTTTTGTTGTTGTGGTTTTTAGTTAAGTTTTTTTAGGGTACATCCAGCGATGATTAAGGCCCCCTCAGGCTCTGTATTCGGGCGCAGACATCTGACCCTGTGTGGGAGACCATATTGGGGTCGGGGATTGAATGCAGGTCATTGGATATGTGCAAAGCAAGTGACTTGACCCCTGAACCAACCCTCTGGCTCCCCTAAAACTCTGTCACTGCCTTTATGAGACATAAAGCTCATCCATCACTTGTCTGTGACAGTAGATGTGGAAACCAAACTCACTCACTTGACTGACAGCTTCTCTCGACACTTGATTGACCGTTTCTCTCCACAGATGCTTGATGGGTGTCTGTGCTACCCAGAAGTCTGTTTTCAGGTTAATCCAACTGAAATGGCTCAGCCTTGTACAGAGCTGAGAGCCAAGTGATGAAGAAAAGCAACTCGTATAGACAATTTCAAAAATGAAGAACAAAAAGAAGGAGGTATTACAATATGACATGCGTGGTGGGACTTGAGCACCTCCAAGGGATGCTCCCAGGGCCATTCCTGGTGCCTGTTTGGTACTGGCCACATGGTACTGAGGTGGAACCAGAGTTAAGGAATCTCTGTTACATTAACCATATAATATGCATACCATCTTTGTGTAATTTGTAAATTGTAGCAGACTAAATTCTTTTTCCTTAATGATGAGGTTTGCCAGTTAGTCCACTCATACAATTAAAATACATTTAAACAAGAATTTTTCCTGGATTTCCAACAAAATTGGATTTTCTATCCAATGGGAACAAAGTTAATTTCATCTCCAACTCAGAATTCATCAAGATTTTTCGTCCTTATTCCCAACAGCCCATTTTCAGTAACCAAGCCTGTGATTTATAAGTAGAGACTAGTGAATGAGAGTCTGACACATAAGCTGAAAACGTGTCTTGACGCCCACTAAATCCATCATAGAACCAGTATGAGGTCTATTCTTTTCTGTTTGAATGTTAATAATAGTACTTTAAGCATATTTGGTAATGAGTCTGTTACATAAGGAGCTCATTACCAAGAATAACTGTCATGTTTTCAAATGAGTGTCCATAATGATCATGAGTGTTTCCAGTGATGTATTTATAGTTGATAATGGGTATAGGAAGGGACACAGCTTCAACTATATGACAACATAGTGACTCTTCTAAATCCTGAAGCAGAAAATAGTAATAAACATGATTCTTGTCCTGATTTTTGGTGATTTTGCCATTGAAATCATTTCTATGACACTGTTATCATTTTATGCTGTCAACTTATAAAGGATAGATATATTAAGTAGAATGTTACTCTATTGGCACATTTCTATATTATCCTTTTCATATACATTTGGTACCAAATGTAATATTTTGTAATTACAAGTAAACTCTTTGCAGCGGAAGAGAGTATGGTCAATGGAATGCATTATTGTACAATATATCTGTTTGGATGTATGAACAGAATTTGTACCCTGAAATTTTTTGGTGAAAGCAGTTTTCTGTTCCACCTGTAGTTTACAGTTAATATAAACAGTCAACGCTTTCCCTTTAGGAAACTTACAAAATGTAAGAATGATAAATAGTAGAAGTAAGTCATATTAATGCTTGTGCAAGTCTTTTATTTTGGAAAAAAGAAGATGGTTTAGATTATAAAGCTTGTGTAAGCAGTCTTACAATTCAAAACTTACACCGACCAAACCAACCCAAATTGAAACTTGATAATATGTAATCCAGATAACAAGCATACTGGGTAAAGAATAAACATATTTCTAAAGTAGAGTCAACTACCAATGAGATATTAAAAAAAGTGAACCTTCTTGTCCCACACCCAGCAGTGCTCAAGGGCTCATTGCTATGTCCTCAGGGGACAGTCCTGACCATGCTTTGGCCAAGTGCAAGGTCAGTGTCCTGTCCACTGTACCATCACAATGGCCTCTAGTGAGACGTTTTGACGAAGTTTTCAATACATTGTAGTATGAAGTCAATTTCAAACTCTTTGCTTCTGAAAGTAAAGCTAATTTTACCAAATGGCATTAAATAACTATAATTTGAACCAACTCAATGATAACTATGCTGCTGAGTGTTCTTTTTGGCTTTATTAGAATCAAATTTAAAATATTGTTTTTGCCGTGAGATGTTGTGAAGCGCTTTTATCAACTGGAGCAGATGTTGAGGAGTTTTAACTCTTGGACTAATGCTTTGGGACCCCAAAATCATTTACATTTCATTAATGTTTAATTTTCTCAGAGCCTCTCAGTTCTCAGTGCCAGATGGATCCAGGAAAAATTAAAGTCAACTTAACTTATGCTGTTTAAGAAGTAAATTTTCTTTGAAGTGAAAGCTGTACATTGATTTGCTTAAAATATGTGATCTGGTGGTTATACTATTAGGTCTCAATATTTACCCTGGGCTGGAGCTATAGCACAGCGATAGGGCGTTCGCCTTACACGCGGCCAACATGGCCAACCCGAGTTCGATTCCTCCGCCCCTCTCGGAGAGCCCGGCAAGCTACCGAGAGTATTCGATATGCCAGACACAGTAACAACAAAGTCTCCAATGGAGACGTTACTGGGCCCGCTCGAGCAAATCGACGATCAACGGGAGGGCCTTTACCTTTTACCTTTTACCTTGCGTATGAAAATGATGTACCAACACTTACTATTAGTAATTATGGAATACAAAACCCTATTTTTCTCTCAAAGACAATAACATTGTAATCATATTGATAATATATGTGAAGGCACCTCTATTAACCACTGCTAATGCTACTGGTCCCAAAAATGTCTCTAATAAACACTTTTTCACAGTTTTATTATATTATAATTTAAATGTAATTATGGAATATGTAGTTCTATCTATATCAGTGAAGATGTTTATTCTATTACAATTATTATAGTCATAATTATTTGAGCACATGCTAAACAACAGAATTATCTTCCATGTGGAATTCTTATTAATGAGTGGGTTTCAGATTATAGTATCTTTACAGCTTGGGATCTCCTGTCACCTGCGGGCTTGTGGATAGTCATGTCGTCAGAGCAGTCATTTGGTTATTGCTTGTTTCTGCTGATCTTTAAGCTCTGGAGGTTAGTAAATTATTCTGCATATAAATAATTAATAAAAATTCATTAACTTCAACAGCGTGACAATAAAAGCATTATCTGGGCTGGAGTGATAGCATAGTGGTAGGGAATTTGCCTTGTGTGTGGCCGGACTGGACGAGCCAGGTTCAATTCCTCTGCCCCTCTTGGAGAGCCCAGCAAGCTACCGAGAGTATCTCGCCCACACAGCAGAGCCTGGCAAGCTCCCCGTGACGTATTCGATATGCCAAACACAGTAACAACAAGTCTCACAATGAAGACGTTACTGGGCTTGCTCGAACAAATCGATGAACAACGGGGGGATACTGCTACAGTGCTTAAAGGTAGATCAACTATCTGCTCCTCTGTGCCAAGTATCGGCTTGCTCCCTTAGAAGAATTCTTTCCAAGTTGAGTATATGTGCTGCCCAAGCGAGGACGTTAGAAGAATTCTTGGGGTTGGGGGGCGGGGCAGAGAGATGGTGCAGAGGCTGGGGTCTTGCCTCGCGCTCAGGTCCAGTCTCAGGTACCGCATCTTCTCCTGTGATACTGCAGGAAACAGCCCTGAGCACCCAGGGGTGGACCCCTCCCGCCCCTGAAGGAAGCAGATCAGGCATGAAGGCAAGAAGCAGCACATCTTGGATATTAACCTTTATCTGATGTGTTTTCGCAGGTATCTTCTCCCACTCAGTAAGCTCGGGTTTGATGGTAGCCACACGTGGAAGGAATTGGAGGGTAGTTTGAGAAGTGAAGTCAGAGAAGTATGGATACCCTTTGATCTCACCTGTCTGTGGAATACAGGCGGTCAGTGTTGAGATAATAGTCCTGGTCAATGACATATCCTTGATGTTAGAGTCCAGAACCAATTACGAAGCAGCAGAGAACGAGGAGAGGGGCAGAAGAGACCAGCAAGGGAGAGAGAGTGATGGGCACAGCCGGGCACCTGGGTGATGGAGTTAGTGAGTTGACTTTGTGTAGCAAGACCCTGAAGTTTAACATAGTGTTAAACCTAAACTATAATGAATGAAATTGAAAACTTTCAAAAAATAGATCCAACGGCGGTCGTCATAAACATGAGAAGCAGACGCTGTCGTCTGAAAGCAATCATAAACATAAACGAAACACTCTCATAATGAATGGTGAGTCTTCGCATGGCTGTGAGTGGGAGTGGAGATCGGATGTCCGGTTTGGGCATGAGCAGTTTTACCGCTGATGTCTACTCAAGCCCAAGAGTGAGCGTGGGGTAGTACCCCCAGGTGAGGGCACTGCTCATCTTAGACGACTATTGAGTCAGTTATTAGAAAATAAATCATAAAAGACTTCATAAACATGCAAATACAATAAAAATGCTGAAAGTTGGGTTGGGGTGATAGCACAGCGGGTAGGGTGTTTGCCTTGCTCTCGGCCAACTCGGGTTCGATTCCTAGCATCCCACAAGGTCTCCCAGAACACTGCCAGTAGTGATTCCTGAGTGCAGAGCCAGGAGTAACCCCTGAGCATTGCTGGGTGTGACCCAAAAAGCAAAAATAAATAAATAAATAAAACCCTCCAAGGTACAGCCGGCTGCCTGCCCCAATCAGACAGAGCATTCTAAGCATTGAGCTGGGCGTCCCCCGGTCGGCACTGGCAGAAGGACCCCATATAGATTCCCTGAATAGCCTCTAGCAGTTGATCCTTCAAATGCAGTAACTTGGTGCAGGTGAAAAGGCAAAGTCCCACAACAGTTCCCAGTTTATGGCCACCAATATCTAATAATGTGTCAAATGTGTACTTACACTAATAACACTAATTCGAAGCCACCATTAAGCAAAAAAAAATCCCTGCCTGCTAATAAACTAATAATAAAAAATGAAAAGAGTGAGTGAAGTAGCAGTCATGAGCGAGATGTTTATGTTAATGGTTATGTTGATTTGTAGGAACAGGATATAACAAGGAGCATTAGGCAGAACTCACAGTGAGAAGGGGAATTTGAGGCAGTTCAAGGATAGAAAAAATATGTTCCTACCTGTGTTTTTACCCTCATTATGGATCAACAATCAAGGCCGAGTTATAAGGCCTCTGAAAATATGGTTTACTAATGATATGGCAGCAGGTGAGTGACGTGGCCAGTCAGAGTAAATTGTTATCATAAAACGTGGCATATGGAAGCTTATTCCTTTCTGCTAGATACAGATAGAAACTTGGAAGTTTCATTTATTTATATTTTGGGGTATGATGTTTTTTCTTTTGAATATAGTGCAAAGAACCTTTGTTTTGTTTTCTTATTTTTTTCTTGTGTTAGGATTTTTTTTTTTTAGATCTGAACCTTTCTACAACAGTAATATTAAATTTGATCCTAAAGGAATATTAATAGAGATAAGCAATTTCATGGAAATCACTCCCTAGTTTAAAAGTTTTCTCTTGTTCCGAATCTCTGACTTATAGGTTGGGTATTCCTCTTGACTCTTCTGGCTCCTTTTTTCCAATTTACTCTTCAGAGGTGTTGAAGTCTGAAATAGAATGCTTTGTCTCCTTTCTAAACACGCTTCCTGGGTTATCTATTGGTTATTTTGGTTTAGAAGTTTTCTGATGTAAACCGTAGAGTCTATTTTCCTGTTGCGAAGCTTACTGCGTCTTATTTCTAGACCTGCTACTCGTAGAAACCTGCGTGATGGTTGCTCTTATCCTGTGTAAGCCATGATCACTGAATTCATCTGCTCATCTTCCAAGCCAAAAATAAGCACGGTGTAGAGACACTCTCTTTCTTATCCCACACGATAACGAGCTATCAGCAAATCCTGGCACTCACATATTAGGTTGTTCTAATCAGAAGCTGTGAGCGTTGGTCGTCAATCCTCAGTGTGTCCCCATATCATTGGATAGTCTCATTCCTTGCTACCCTGATTCCTTGCTACTCTCCTCAGCCCATCACGCCATCATATGTGCTGTTAACAGATTTTATGGAAATCTAGCTTGGCTCTCATATTTCTGTGAAACAGTCATCTGCTGATGATAGTCCAAGTTTGAAGCATACTGTGTTTCTGAATCTAGACCTGGACTTTCTTTTGCATAATCCTTCCATCCCTCCAAGAGTGACACACCCTATTCTGCCTTAGAGGTATTTATCAGCGTTTTTTTTTTCATCTTCTATTGTCAATGCATATTTCCATTGTCAACAATATGCATCACCCAGACCCAGCATAAGTCTCATTTGTCCTGTGGAGGTTTTCTTCACAACCCTCAGTTGCAGAGTAATTTGTAATCTGTGCTGTAAGTGTTTATTTACCACATTTTGTTCCTGACGATTGTTCCTGTGGTTTTATGCTCCCTAGATGTAATATTGCCTGTTTCAGAAATAGGCATCACTTACATATGAACCAATGATTAAGTCCTGTAACTGCCTAATTTTCTCTTAATTGAATTGGTTCACATGTTGTATGGTATTATTGACTCCCTGTTTTCATATACTCTGACCTTAAATCTTTTTCTCATTTAGCTTCATCTTTAATTCTGCTCTAATCTCTAGAATCAACTTATTAGAAGAAACTTTTAAGACTTTCTAGGTTCTATTGGGATTGGGATTGAATATGGTAGGATCTAATAATTATTACTGCTGTTATAAACCAGATAGTTTACTAATCATTTCCATCACTAATACAATTTCTTACAATAGAAGAATGAAATAACTAATATGACTCATTTACTTATTAAGAGAGAGAGAAAGTTAGTACAAATGGCCAAACGCACATGAAAATGTTCTACATCGCTAATCATCAGGGAGATGAAAAGAAGAGCAAACATGAGATATCACCTTACAGCACAGAGACTGGCACACATCAAAGAGAACAAGAGTAACCTGTGCTGGCGTCGATTTGGGAGGAAGGGACTCTCCTTCATTGTTGGTGGGAATGCCAACTCGTCCAGCCTTTTTGGAAAACAATGCAGGCATCCCTCAAAAAGCTAGAAATTGAGTTTTTATATGACCCAGCAATACCACTTCTGGGAATATAGCCCTCGGCTCTAAAGCACACTATAGACATGCCATCTGCATATCTATGTTTATTGTAGCACAGTCCACAGTAGCCTGAATCTGAAAACAATCTGATTGCCTAAGAGCCGATGGCTGAAACAATGGTACATCTGCTCAATGGAATACTACGCAGCTGTTAGGAAAGATGAAGTCATGGAATTCACTTATAAATGCTTGGAGATGGAGAGTATCATGCTGAAGACGTAGAATAACTGCACTTATTTGTTGGATATTAAAAATAACGTCAGATTGATACCAAGGAGAATAGAAACATGGTCAAGGAAGATTGGTCCATGGTTGGAAGCTTGCCTTAGGTGCTGAGGGAGAAGGCAGTTGGGATAGAGAAGGGAACCACTCTGGTGATGATAGTTGGAAATGATCACTCTGGATAAGAACTGTGTGCTGAAAGTAAAGAACAAACTTGATAGCTTCTCAGTATCTGCTGCAAACCATAGTCCCAAGATGGTGGGGAAGGGGCGGGGGGGGGAAAGAGAGAGAGAGAGAGAGAGAGAGAGAGAGAGAGAGAGAGAGAGAGAGACTGCCATAGAGGCAGACTGGGGGTGGGGGTGGCAGGAGGGAAGCTGGGGACATTGGTGGTGGGAAATGTACACTGGGGGAGGGATGGGTGTGTGAACATTATATGACTGAAACCCAATCATGAACAGATATGTAACTGTGTATCTCACAGTGACTCAATAATAAACAAAAATGAAAAAAATAGAAATTTTATAGGCCAAGTGTATAGGCTAGTATTACTAGCCAAGTTTATAGGCTCATGACAGAGCAAAGATTCTGAATCCAGAGAGTGAGTTAACAAAGAGGCAAATGTGACTATATTTAACATCAGTTTAAAATATCTTTTTTGGTGGCTGGAGAGATAGCACAGCCAGTAGATCGTTTGCCTTGCACATGGCTGACCCTGGTTCGATTCCCAGCATCCCATATGGTCCCCTGAGCACCACCAGGAGTAATTCCTGAGTGCATGAGCCAGGAGTAACCCCTGTGCATTGCTCAGTGTGACCCAAAAAGAAAAATATAAATATATATATATATTTTTTTTCTTTTACTTTTGTGACATATGATGTAATTGACCGGGTGAAGTTCTTTCTGTCCTAGTGACCAGTTTTGCTCATCCCTTCTTTCTTCCTTCCTCCCTTTCTCCTTCCATCCTTCTTTCTTTCTGCCTTCCCTTCCTCCCTCCTTCCCTTTCTCCCTCCTTTATTTTTTGAAAATAGTATCAATTTGGAAATGGAATGGAGAGAGAGAGTTTATGCTCCATGAATTATACTTGTTTATACTTGTATATATATTTTTATATACAAGTATATACTTATCCACTGAGAAGTTTATACTTGTCCACTGACAAATATAGCATGGACTTCACTAACCAGTTACTAAACTGATAAAAAATAGTGTTCTTACAAGTAATAATTTAAGTCACATATTCAGTGATTGGGCTGGAGCGATAGCACAGCGGGTAGGGCGTTCGCCTTACAAGCGGCCAACATGGCCGACCCGAGTTTGATTCCTCCGCCCCTCTCGGAGAGCCCGGCAAGCTACCGAGAGTATTCGATATGCCAGACACAGTAACAACAAAGTCTCCAATGGAGACGTTACTGGGCCCGCTCGAGCAAATCGATGATCAACGGGAGGGCCTTTATTTTTTACATTCAGTGATTATGTTCATTACTGTAATAGAAACAGCTGAGTTAGAATTTGGGAAAATTCTGAGAGCTTTTATCATTCCTTTTTTACTTTTTGCTTTATTGGTTTATGTAACTACCTAATTTTTAGGAAAAATCTCATACCTCTTTTTATTCTTAATAATATGTAGAGGTTAATATATCAATACTGTACAAGTTCTGGAATTCAGTAACTTTTGAGCTCCATACTTAGTATTTTACTGCTCTTAGCAGTTGGAACTCAGGCAAATCAGTGTCGTCATTAAGAAAGATCATTTATTTCTGACTTTCCAATGTCAAGTGTATAATGGCTTTGGAAACTGAATGCTTTTCAAAAGTTTGTAGAACAATTCAGAAGAAATGAATATATGAAAATTTCTCACTAAATGTCAACATGATCATAGGCGTGGAATTGTGACATTCTTGCTCTATGTAATATTGAATATTAAAATGTATAGAATATTAAAATCGGGCTATCTAAATAGTATAGCTCATGTTCATAAACCAGTGATACATTTTAAAGATACATGTATGATTTCAAATAGAATGCTCTAAAAGATAAGAATTTAACAAGATCAGGTGAAAAAGTCTTAATTTTGGAGAGCTGAAGGGAACATTTTAGGTTTGGCCAAAACTAGCAAGAAATTCTGGGAATGGGTAATCATTTTTATCTCTTAGCCAGTGCTTTGAAAGATGAAGATGTTTCAGGGCCAACGTGATAGATAGCACAGTGGGCTGGGAATTTGCCTTGAACGTGGCGGACCAGAGTTCAATCCCCTGTCAGCCAAAAGTCAAAGAGAGGGAGAGGGAAAGGAAGGAGGAGGAGAGGGAGAGAGAGGTGTGGGGGAGAGTGAGAGGGAGAAGGAGATGGAAGGGAGAGGTTCTTTGTAAAGATGCTGGCAAAACTTGAATATGTATAATTAAGTTTCATAGAGGAGACTAATATAATTATCTCATAATAAGGAAAACCTCAGGCCTATTTTCAGGAAGATAAATCTTAAGATTAAGACAGGATCAAGAAAGAAAACATTAAGTAATAAAGATGCTCAGGCCCAGAACTAGAAAATAGAAAGGTTTCCTGAAGGGAAAAGAACTCAGGATAGGACTACATGAAGTGTCTCCTTTGTGTTTCTTTTCTTCTTCTTCTTCTTTTTTTTTTTTTTTTTTTTTTTTTTACTTTTTCAGGAGAACTGGGTCTTTGTGTTACTTCTCAAACAAGAGTTATCAGTCGATTCCCCTTTGCTTCCCAGAGACGTCTTGTTAACTCAGGTTCCATTTGTGTTGTTAAGATAAGACTAACACCCAGGATATTAGTTATATTTCCATTTAGGGTATTGGGACTGTTTTTTGAGGGGCTCTTAGGTTATTTATTTGAGCATTTTTCCCAGGTATTGTTTATTATCTCTACGTCTCCCGTGAACCCAAGGTCTAGGGGAAAATTTATACACTTGAGAAAGTGTACACTACCCAATCTCAGAGAGAGGAAGTTTCCAGAAAGGCTAACAATGTACAAATAAGTCAGGTAACATGGTGCCACAAGGAACAGTGGGCATAGAGGAAATTGAAATTTTCTCCTTAACTTTCCAAGTTAGGGTAGAGGGGTTATCCAAAGGGCTGCCGAAGCAGAGATGGTGGGAAAATGGACTTCCAGAAAGACACATGTGTCTTGTGTTTGAGGGAATGATGCGGAAATTGTATTTTTCTTTGCTATGAAAATTAGATGAAATTCAGCTTTTGTCCTTTTTAAAGAAAAGGTCCGTGAAACTTGATCTTATCTCAGAAAATGTCCATATGAATTAAAAGTACATTTCTACTTGAGATGCTAGCAGTCTAAATACTGTTCATTAAATATTGACACATGTCATTAAAGGACTGAATCTATTAAAATGCTCTAAAGATTTAGATTCTTTCTAGTGCCTGAGCACTGCATTTTCATCCTCAAATATGTCATACTCGGAGAAGATAATGTTTTTAAGCATTAATTGTCAAAATTAGCCTTTGGGGGCTGGAGCAGTAACACAGCGGGTAGGGCGATTGCCTTGCACACAGCCATCCTGGGATCGATTGCCAGCATCCCATATGGTCCCCTGAGCACCGCCAGGGGTAATTCCTGAGCACAGAGTCAGGAGTAACCCCTGAGTATCGCCGGGTGTGACACAAAAAGCAAAAAAAAAATAGCCTTTCTACAGAAATATCTCCCATTAAATTATAGCAATACATTATATGAGTTCTTTTTATATAAAGCTCATGTATGAGTTGTTATTGTCTATAATTAGGAAATTGCATAAGGATGGGCTTGAGGGATAGTACAGTGGGTAGGGCATTTGCCTTGTACATGGCTGACCTGGGTTCAATCCCTGGCATCCCATATGGTCCCCCCCCCAGCACTGCTGGGAGTTATTCCTGAGTGCAGAGCCAGGAGTAACCCCTGAGCATGGGAAGGTGTGACCCAAAGAGCCAAAAATAAATTTGCATAACAGGAAATAATGAAGACAAGTCATTTCACAAAACTCATTTTTAAAAATAGTTAACGATTATTCTTATTTTAACTAATGGTTGACACACTGACTTATTCTTATCTTTGTAGCAAAATAGTGTCAAATTTCTGAAAATTTTTCTATTGTATATAAAACATAGTTAAATGCTTGGGGTAACTTTTCATACAGAGCTCCTGTCTTTAAATGAAAGCCACCATCTGGAACTGGAGAGACAGCCCACGGGTTAAGATATTTGCTTCTCATTCCACTCACCCAGGCTCGAACCCCTGGCCCCAAAAAGGTCCTTTGAGCATCAATCACTAGGGCTCAGTCACTCCTCTCAGAGTCCAGAAAGAGCTCCCAAGCATTTCTGGGTGTGATCCCAAATAAATAAATAGCCTTTTTAAATTTCATTTTTTTAAAAACAATTCAGAACTCTCAGAAAACTGTTGATTTTAGACTTTAGGAATGTCCCATTATTAATTCTGCCTGAGGTTCACTGTATTTGAGTGTTGTCAGAATCTAACTTCACCTAATTTCTGTCCATAAGTGTTATGGTAAAGTTTCTTGCTACAACCTATATTTTGTGTCTTCAAATTTTACAGACCTACTTTCAGATTTGTTTTTCTCCTCTCAATGATGATATACCATCATGGAAGGCTTGATTTTTCATGTTTATGGCATTCAGGTGATTTCATAGCAATATTTAACTCGGTAGAATTTCATGTATTTGGGTATTTGCTCTCTGAATCATATTGCTGAAACAGTGCTTTGGCAGTTTTTTCAGGTAATGGCTCTAGTTTTCTCACTTTCCTAAGTTTCCTGACACTTACCGATCACTATAGCCTCACGACATTGAGAGGCCTGTGCAACATGAATTTATTAAGCCAGGAACAGTAAGGCAGCTCTCGTCTGCCCTGCTTCCCTTTCCTGACTCAGTTTACCCTGCTGTGTTGATTTGGTGTTTCCTGTAGATTAACTATCAAACGTTAAGTAGGTTTGACTCACAACACGCTCATTTAATAGCAAACATATGGCAACATTTTTTACTGCCTTTGACCTTGACTTTCTCAATTGTAAGTAGTCTAGTATAGCTATTTGTAAGAATCTTATGGAACAATTAGTAGAGAAGTGACATACCAGTGTACCAAGATATCTTTTTTCAGACTTTTCTCTTTTTTATTGAAAGCAGTTATTTAATTTCCAGTGTTGTTTCTCTTTTTCTGGGCCAATTGTTGAGACACAGTTTTTTTTTATGTTATAAATTCTTTTTTAAAAATTCTTTTTATTTATTTTTATTAGCGAAACACCATGAGGTACAGTTGTAGACTTACAAACTTTCATGTTTGGGTTTCAGTCATACAATGATCAAGTACCCATCCCTCCACCAGTACCCATTCCCCACCACCAATGATCCCAGTAGTCCTGTACCATGATATTTTTAATGAAATATTAGGTAGTGCTAATGGTTAGTTTTTCAACCACAGAAACAGGACTCATTTAACTTTTGGTATAATGAAACTTACGTCAGCTGAAATTAAATTGTGTAAGATTGATGAATACAAACAATCTCCCAAAAGTAAATAATTAGGACTGATGGGTTTTTAAAAATGTATTCTTTATACAAGTTATAACTTGGGTTTTATGCAATGTGCAAACATTGAACAGTTTCAAATTCTTTCCCCCTATTGTGTTTGATGATTTATCTATATATTTATATAGGCTTTAAAGCTTTACATAAAATAAATGTCATAAGAGGAACGTTCACTATTTTTTTAAATTATGACCCTATGAAATCTATTGGCTGACAACATAGGGGAATTACAAAGATTTAAGAAGTGAATTCTTGTCACTATTTGACCAAGAAGGAAAATGATGATGACATGCAAACAGTTATTTATGAGAAAGTGTAACGGAAAGTGACAGTTGCTCGATATGATTTATATTGTGATTTTAGGCAGTAGAACACACTTTCGTAGTGCTTCTTGGGGCCTCTTCCAAACTGATTTTTGAGATATCAGGATACACTGAAGGGTCTAAAATGACAATTGGTATGTAGATGAGTAAATAATGTGATATGATTGAAGTTTCCCCCCTTCTGCTTATATTTAAGATGTAATCCATTCTTTTCCATATTAAATAGTAATAATTTCTGTTTGTTTTTTTGGGGGCTACACACCCAGTAGTGCTCAAGACTACTTTTTGGCTCTACACTCAGGAATCACTCCTGGGGGTGCTCAGGGGACCATAGGGGATGCCGGGGATTGAACCTGGATTGACCATGTACAAGGAAACCAAACCCCCTACCTGCCATACTATCTCCTAGCTCTCTGTAGTTTTAGAATTTGAGGATTCTTTTATTATCATATGGTCTTTTTCAGTAATTGACACCACCTCATTTCTTTGACACAGCAAAACAAGCCAAAACTTCATTCCCCAAATAAACTGTGTGACACAAGCATCCTTGTAGTTGAGGACGCTCAGTTTTGCTGACTCAGGTCAGTGTGTTTGATTTCGGCCTTTCTCTTGAGCAATTAGTTTTATTTTGTTTTGTTACTCTTCGCTATGTCTTGGCTAGAGTTCACTTATTTGAATGAAATTTAAATGAACTCATAATCACTCCATTTTGTGTTAAGGAGAGAGGCTGAATGTGCTGTTGTTCAATTTTGCTATAATGCTAGCCACTGTAAAAGTTTCTTTGTCAGTGATCCCAGGAGGTTTTCCTGCTCACTAATTTTTTTTTTGTCATCAGAGAAATTAAATTTGTTTAAAGCTTCCTCCATGCTTCTAGTTAGAAAATGCAACACATTTATTCTAAATAGAAGAGAGGGAATTTTAAAAAGCCTAGTAGGTCACCTTCTGTTCTTGCAAATGCACAATTTCTTCATGTTATGTTTTCCATTGCCCTGTTCAACAACTAGCGAAATGAGACAGGAATATCCCTGAGGTATTTCAGGATGTAAGTCATGAGGTAATATAAAGCTGGGGTTTGTATAGTGTGAAGTTAAATTTACCTTTTTTAATGTTAATTACTTTGATTATTCTCAGAATGTATACTGCCTACTTCTCATTTCATACTTGCCCATCATCCAGATTCTTAAATGCAGCATACTGACTTCTTTTCTACGTAAAATATAATGTATATTTCTTGTAACATGTATTTTAGCACTTACATGAGGCTCATGATCAGTATAGAAATTCATGTTTGTCCTATCTCATGACTCGTTTTATATTCCTTAATATTAAGAAAGAATGTCTTAGTCTTAACTTCTATTGTTTCAACATAATACTTTGAATTCATAGTAGCAGGATATTGTACAGATGGTCTGCTCTTTGATTCTGAAAGTAGAAGTAAGTTATTATTTTTGATGACATTAATCTTTGGTAACCATGTTTTAATCTTGCTATATGTTTTCCTGCTCACTATTTTTTTGCTGGAGCAATAGCACAGTGGGTAGGGCGTTTGCCTTGCATACGGCCGAATAGGTTGGCCCAGGTTTGATTCCTCCACCCCTCTTGGAGAGCCCGGCAAGCTACCGAGAGTATTTAACCCGCATGGCAACGCCTGGCAAGCTCCCCGTGACGTATTTGATATGCCAAACGCAGTAACAGCAAGTCTCACAATGGAGACGTTACTGGGCCTGCTCGAGCAAATCGATGGACCACGGGAGGACAGTGTTTGTTTTGTTTTTTTTTTTGATGTCAATGACATCATGCCCAAATCTGCTCGATTTAGAAGAAAAGTACTTTCAGAAGCAACTATTTAGCTTGAATCAGGTAACCAGAGCATATAAAGTTGTAAATAAGATTTTGCCAGTTTTTAGTAAATTAGATATTTTGAATTTCTCTAATGACTTTGTAAATCATGGTAAGTACAAAAATGGGAAATAAAAGGAAATGAGCAGCTATATGTATAATTTACCTTTGTGAGGAATTGGTTGAAAGTCAACCCCTTTTTAGGGGGATAAGAGATAGTACAAGGATTATGTACTTGCCTGCAGTAAACCCAGCTTCTGTCCTGGGCACCATGTGATCCCTGGAGAACATCAGGACTGATCCCTCAACCAGAAGTAAAACCAGATGCAAGCCCTTAGCTGGGTGTGGCCCAGAAAATGAAGGGGAAAAAAAAGAAAAAAAATAATCCCATTTTTGTTCCCATTTTGTATGAACTTTGTTGTATCTGTGAGTTTGTGTGTGTGTGTGTGTGTGTGTGTGTGTGTGTGATTTGAGATGTTTTTTAAAAAAAAATGAACTTCCTATAGGTTTATTTTTCTCAGGACCTGTAGTACAGAAAGGAAAGGATAGACACGTGGAGGAAATATACAAACATGTGTTTATGTATTTAAGAATCTTTAATGGTATCTTTGGACACAACCATTGTGCTTAAGGCTTATGCCTGGCTCTCATCATAAATTTTCATTCTATATTAAACTGCCTAGGATGATAAAGACTTTAAAGATTTTTTTAAGGGGGTATTTACTTCTCTGGACATTTCAGCAGTGTTTTCAGTGGGTTTCAAACTGTGCAGATTTCAGCTTTTGCTTGGAAAAGTCTACTTTTGAAGTTACCCAGCATGTATCTTTTTATTATTAAATTTTGTAGTTCTTGTCCCTAATTATTTGTTTTACAAGTCTATTCTATCAACTATTAAGCTCTTTAAAATAGTTGGAAAGAGGTGACAGAGAAAGGAGAAAATCTTTCCCTATTCACTTGACTATCAATTATTTGAAAGATAACTTGCATAAAAGATTGTATGCTGAAGTCATATTTTGTTAAAATAAGATGCTGATTTAGAACTAAGAGTCTGTTCCCTAAAAGTACAGCATTACTTTGTGTGATACTATTAGAGAACCTCACTGAAAATTCTAAGAACTGGGAACTTAGACTCTCCATAAAGTCCACATTGTATGTACACATCTTTTTCCAGTTCAAACTTTTTCCTACTGGTATCTGGATTTTCAATTAAATTTAGCTAGAAAATTGACTAAAGATACTCTTTAAAGTATGACTACATGTTTTCCATAGTTTATGAATCAGAAGGTTATAATGAAGTCAGAGATTCAAAGGTCTTTTTCAACAGGCAACATAAAACTGACACTTAATTTGATTTTGAAAGATTTGCATATATATATTTATATATATATATTTCACAACAAAATGTTGCTTCAAGACCTTTTTGATCTATTTTATAACAGTACAGCACAGAGAACATTTGATGACTTTATAAATAAAAATTATCCTGTCTTGTATGCCTTCTTTGTCACCTCTTGCTATTGTCCTCTCTTAAATACCAACCTCCTTGAATGATTCGCAGATTCCCTATTTCACACCTTTAATTGCCAATTATTTTATTTCTTTTTGCTTTCCAGGATTTGTACATTCTCTCTCTCTCTCTCTCTCTGCATTTCTCTCTCTCTCTGCATTTCTCGCTCTCTCTCTCTGCATTTCTCTCTGTGTCTCTCATCTTTTTGGAATGTTTTGCCCAACTTTCTTCAACGTGGCTTTTGTAACATCGTGCTTTTTTCTTGAAAATCATCACGAGTTTAATTCTTTTCTGCTCCTGAAAACTAGAGGAAATCAGTTTTACATAGTGAGGCTGTCTCCAGGTCGGCCTTTCTAGCTTCATCCCGCTCTAATTCTGTGTCCCATCTTTTGTGCAGCTTGATCTGTGCTTTTGATTATCTGCCTCGTCTGCTTTTCCCCAAAGCCCACGTTTTCCTTTCAGTGTCGTCTTTGCTCCTGTTGCTCTGTGCAGGTCAGTGGATGCTTTTTGCCACGTGTGACTTTGACCTGGAGCAAGGCCTTCGATTTTTGATATTGAGATTTCCCGGGATCTAAAGGAATCTGCTGCCTTTCTGCCTGGACCATGACCCCCGCCTTTGACCTTCACATTTGGGTCTGCATCGTTTTCTCCCAGTTTTAGCGCTTCCCCTGTGTATCCTAGAGTTAGTTCTCTATTAATGAGATGAGCTGTCAAGGACATGAGAAAACTCAATGTCACGCCAGTGGTCTCTTGTAGATTTTGTAGCTGTCAGTGCTTTTAGTAATTGGGGCTTCGATGGCACAGTTTATAACTGGAATTTCTGGTAAACATCCAGGGACTTTTCATTTTTCTACCCTGTTTTTTGGGGGGGCAGAGAATTTTGAAATACTAAAAAGTGTTCCACTTCTGGCTTGTAATAATTCTCTCACAGAATTGTGTATACTTTTTTGAGGTTGAGAAGGTAAATGGTCTAGGGTTGGTGACTCTAGGATTTTAGGGTTTATTAAATCAATTTATTGATTATTATATTCTTTAAAAAAAAGAAGTCATTTATTTATGATTTTTTATAAGAGCTTGTACAAGAAGAATATAAGATCCCAGCGCTTCTGCCGGACTTTAATAAAGAATTATCACCTATCTTTCAGAACATCCACTTTCTACTTACTAAATCAAAGTCAGAGAAATCAGGTGTTAAATGTTACAACTTCAGTGTGGGATCTTTGGATTCATTTTATATATCATTGAGATGTCAACTGAATTAGATATCATTTTATTTATATATTTTTTTCAATTAGATATCATTTAAACAATCATCTACTCTTTGCAGTTGCCACCTATGCATTGTGGATGGAAAATGTAGCACCTTTTTTCACATTTGTCTTCTTCTTTGATCTAATAGTTTAAAATCAAGGAAACCCACTATTACTTTTTAGTAGAAATTTCAGTCAGTATTTGAAGGCTAAAATAATGAATAATATCCTCCCAAACAGATATACATGAAAAAGAATGCATGGGAAAATGGTATTTTAAAAATGCTTTTTCACTTTTCAGCCATTCGATATAAAAATTCAAATCAGGTTCTACTGCAAAGAAGAAACATTCGCTGTTCTATAAACCTTGCATGGTTATTCTGTTTCTTTATGCTTAGCTGCTCATGAGAGGCATGTAATTTTCTTTTGTGTCTTCTTCAGATTAATTCAGGAGCAGTACCATGAGATTTCTTTAAGGTATTTCCACATATGCTAATCTAAGAAGTATAGGGTTTTAAATAGGAAAGTTATGAGAAGATGACATTTATGAAAATATCTGTTACTTCTACAGAGTATTTCTATCATGTTTAATATGTATTGCAGTTAATCATTTATTTTACACGTCATTGACAAGCTGTCTGCTTTGAATTTCCTCACATGTTCTGCTCTTCCACGTGTGGCCCAGGTTCCAACAAAATCACTTGATCTATATAACTTGAAAGTTAGAAGAATCGGGATCTAGATTTTAACAGTTCCTCCAAATTATTCCAATGCCGAAGCAATTTGAAGAAGTACTATTTTAGTGTTCTTAGACTCACCAACTATGTGAAAAAATATTAAGTATCAAAATTTATAATGGATAATTTACAAGTAGGTCATAAATGATTCCGGAACAGATTAAATATTTCTGTAAAAGTTTCGATAGTTTAATCACAAATCACATGGCAGAGTCTGGCAAACTCCCCATGGCGTACCCAATATGCCAAATGCCAGTAACAATGATGGGTCTCATTCTCCTAAAGAGCCTTGAATATAATCTCAGGGCTAGGATGAAGGAGACATTACTGGGGCCTGCTCAAGGCAATCGACGATAGTTTAATAACCTTGTAAAATATTTTCCACCCACTTCACTTTGGTAGACTTTAAAACAACAGGCATGGACATGAAATGCTTTCATCTTTTAAATGTGTGTGTGTATTTTTTATTGTAACTTAGGGAACACACTTGCGATAGTGATCTAAGTGTTAGATTGAGGGTACAGAGTTTCTGCTCTTTCCCCACTGCCAAAGGGACCCATAGTCACCCTCGCTGTCCTCACGTGGTTGAGGCTTGCTCTGCCCCATGCATCCGCCCACTGCTTGGTCATCTGAGTTCCGTAATCTCAGGCCAAGAGTTTGTCATTCTTTAAGACTGTTTTAGATGACTTTTGTGGTAGCAAAGCCCATTTGCTGATCGTCTCATGATTAATTCCTAGTTACACTGATGATGAGTAAGCAGACGTCTAAATGACCTGGTACTGTAACCATCCAGAGGACATGTGTGAAGTCCTGCAGTATCAAGATCCGCACTGCCCCCTGCGGGGTTGTGAGCCTCCAGGGGAGGGGCAGACTTCTTTCCCTCACTGAGACAGCATATGGAAGAGTCCCACAGGGGCCTAGGATCTCCCTGGTGATTCTGAAAGCTGACCCCCATGCAGGGAGAGTCAGTTCTAATGCGTGATGCTACAGAAAGGCTGCCCACTACTCTAGCCGGTGGGAGAAGTACCTTGAACATATTGCATACATTTGACAAGCATGCCATTGTTGGTTGACATTGAGTTTATTTTTTATAAGAATTCTTGAAGCATTTCTTCACCAATGTGGACGTGAAGATTCCCTTTAAATGCCCTGACTATAATAAAATTGATTGGGATATAGTTTATTATAGTAGATGGTAAACACACAAGGTATTTGTTGATTCAGATATTCCATGTTTTAGAAATTATTTTGATTTTTCTGTTTTAAAATTATTTATTAATTAATTTATATATCTACAAAGCTGTTTGTGATTGGGTGAGATCTCGGGCTTTGAAGGGCCTGAACTGACCGTTGAAGATTTGGGTTTCATTACCCCAGTCACACGGGGGCCTTGGCTTGATTCCCAGCTCTCTTATGGTTGCAACTTTGAAATTTATTTATTTATTTTCATTTTTGGGTCACACATGGTGATGCTCAGGGGTTCCTCCCTGGCTCTTCATTCAGGAATTACTCCTGGTGGTGCTTGGGGGACCATATGGGATGACAGGGATTGAACTTGGGTTGGCTGTGTGCATGGCAAAGGCCCTATGTGTTGTGCTATCGCTTTGGCTCCTTGAAATTTATTTTTTTCATTTAATTTCACTGGCTGTGTTTTTTTTTTTTATTTTTATAGCACTGTCATTCCACTGTTCATAGATTTACTTGAGGGGGCACCAGTAACATCTCCATTGTGAGATTTGTTACTGTTTTTGGCATATCGAAAAAGCCATGGGGAGGTTACCAGGCTCTGCGGTGTGGGCAGGATACTCTCTGTAGCTTGCCAGGCTCTCTGAGAGGGACAGAGAATCGAATCCGGGTCGGCCATGTTCAAGGCAAATGCTCTACCAGCTGTGCTATCGCTCCAGCCCATTTTTTATTTATTTTTAAAAATTATAACAGAGCATTTAATTACATCAGTTTCCCATCAATACACAAAACATTTAATGATGATTGTATTGGCTATTTCCATTGGTTGGCAGGAGGTTCTTCGACTAAAGGTTCCCACGGCTTCCATTGCATCATTTTTCTTGCCAGACTTAGTTCATTTTCAGCCTGCAGAATCACCTCTTCTATTTGGCCACCTTGAAGCTTTTCTTCTGATTTTTTAACATCTGGTTCTGCTTTAACCATACCCAGCTTCTCATTTGTTATCTGTTCGGTATACTTCCTATAGGCTGCATTTGTAGCCATTTGCTCAAGAACATCAATAATCTTTGTGAATAGAATTCTTAGTCTCTCGTGCAGACTCTCGCAGACCGCCAAGCCCACCAGGCCAGTCGTCTTCTTCAGCAACCTTGCCATGACAGCACCTCCATTTTTTATTTTTTTTTGCTTTTTAGGTCACACCCGGTGATGCTTTAAGGATCGATGATGTAAATATTGCTTTGTTATCATTTCTACTGCCTTCTCTCCGACATATTTATTTTTGTTGGGGGTCGCACTCTGTCGTACTCAGGGTTGACTCCTGTTCTGGCCCCGGGATCACTCCTGGTGGGGGTCAGGACATCACCTGGGTTGCTGGAGATCAAACTTGAGTTGGTCTTCATCAAGGCCAGTCCCTTACCCATTGTACGATCTCTTTGGCACAACTTTGTTTTTAATGCCCCTTTCATTATTTCGCTTATTTATGTGCCTTTCTTCAGTAAGCCTTATCAAATTTTCATTTGTCAACTTTCTTTGATCTCCTGTACTCTATCTTCATTTCAGGGTTGGTTTTTATTTATTTAATTTTTGAATCTTGATTCACTCTAGAGGTCATTGATCTCTTCTTTCTTTCCCTTTGATTTTATATACATTTTATTTTTGATGGACTGGAGTGATAGCACAGCGGGTAGGGCATTTGCCTTGCACATGGCTGACCAGGGTTCAATTCCTCCGTCCCTCTCGGAGAGCCCAGCAAGCCACCGAGAGTATCTCACCTGCACAGCAAAGCCCGGCAAGCTCCCCGTGACTTATTCGATATGCCAAAAACAGTAATAAGTCTCACAGTTTGTTGTGAGACGTTACTGGTGCCCGCTCAAGCAAATCGATGAACAATGGGAGGACAGTACTACAGTGCAGTGCTTATTTTTGATTATATTTAATATTATCAGGGTTTTGATCATATTTAGTTCTCTATTTTGTTCTTCCCGCGCCCAGGCTTCATAATTGCTTTATGTGAGGGGGATTCTCTTTGGTTGCTAGTCATGGAGTGTTGTTTGCTTTCCTCTCTGTCACCTTCCTGTGGGGGTTCCCCTGAGTTCCCAGGTGAGCGCTCCTGCCTTCTGTCAGTATCCGATGCACTCACTTCACTGGGTAGGACTCATGGTGTAGTAAGTAAAGGGTCATGCATCCTATTGTTTTGTGATTGGCTTATTGTCTTGGAAGGCCTTAAATTTTCTATCTTTTTTGGGGTGGCACACCCAGCAATGCTCAGGGATGACTCCTGGCTCATACACTCAGGAATTACTCCTGGCGCTGCTCAGAGGACCATATGGGATGCTGGGGATCAAACCCGGGTCGGCTGTGTGCAAGACCAACACCCTCCCCACTCTGCTATCGTTCCAGCCCTGTTCTTTTTCTTTTCTTCTTTGTCATGAGATTACCAAAGAGTATTTTGGTCTTTTTTCCTCTCCCACTTTTCAGAGAGTTCCTTTTAAATTAAATCTACCTCTCTCCCCACTCTGTCTGAAATTATGACAATCCCTTTCATAGGTATTTGACCTTCGAAATCGTACTAACTTTAAGTGTGCCCCATTCTGCACATTTTCTTTTTCAAGAGGAAGGTGGGTAATATCTTCCTGCGTTACTTGCCCGTCGCCTTCCCTGTGGACTTTCACATTTTTCCCAGGCTGCGTTTGTTTCCGTCATTGGAGGCAGAACTGCAGCCCGAGAGGTGATTCGACACTTCTGCAGTCTCCGTTTGCAAGCTGTGCTTGAGTAACTCTCCAATTTACATAAAATTTAATTTTCCTGCTGTTCTTTAATGTGGGGTTGAATTTTCCTTCACACTTTCTTATTTGAGGAAGATATTATGGTTGATAAGTAACTATATATACTTCACCATTGTCCTCAGTTACCCTAGAAGAATCGTTTCTGAGTTTTTACTTAAAAAAAAACGAAAGTTTCACTCTTTACTGCTTTGCATCGTTCTTGTTTTCTTGTCTTAAGTTTTACCTTGAGAGAACTCTGTGTTTTATTTTACTGCTTCATATGTTGTATTATACAACAGCACAATAATTGGCTCATTTAAAAGCATATTGTATCCAACTTATGTAACGGTTAGATGGATTTACTTGTTCTTTAATTGAAATATTTATCTTACTGAGTCTTTAGAATCTCTGCAGAGCAGTTCATTTATCTTTAGAAATAATGACATTATATAATAATTACACCATGAAATATAAAGCTGGGTGCTTAGAGTATGGATTAAATAAGACAAGTCTAATTATTTTATTTTTCCATTTTACAGTGGCACACCTATTAATAAAATTGAACAAAATATTTTGGCACAGAGTTCCTAAGTATTTAACTTCATCCCGAAGGATATTTATATCAGTGACAGGAAACTGAAAGAAAAATGAGCATAACTTTCCTAAGAGTTGTTTTCATAATTGATTTCCATATACCTAAATAATTTTAGAAAAGCATAAATATTGCTCATTCTATTCGATATTGGTACTTGACAGTAGTTTGAGAAATACTTTGAAATGAAGTAATAATATTAGTAAGCTAAACTGGTTAGGTAATTCAAACTTTGCTTTACTATATAATGCTCACTATACAATAATTTAAATAAAATTTTAAATCTCAGACATTTTATTAATATACTAATGATTCACGTGTGTCACTGTATCACTGTCCTCCCATTGTTCATCAATTTGCTCAAGTGGGCCCAGTAACGTCTACATTGTGAGACTTGTTGTCACTGTGTTTGGCATATTGAATACATCACGAGTAGCTTGCCAGACTTTGCCGTGCAGGCGAGATACTCTCAGTAGCTTGCCGGACGGAGGCATCGAACTCGGGTTAGCTGTTGGCTGTGTGCAAGGCAAACACCCTGCCCACTGTGCTATCACTCCAGCCCGATGCACAAGTAAATACTATAAAATGAAGTATATATTAACGAATTAAAAGACCATAATAGATTAATTAAAATAAGGGTACTATGATTATTTTTTTTATTGAATCACGATTCGATACAATGTTCCATAGCTGTTCATGAGGGTTTCAGGCATACAATATTCCAACACCCATCCCTCCACCAGTGTGCATTTTCCACCATCAATTTCTCCAGTCCCACCCTGCAACCCCCTCTCCCGGAGAGGTTATCAAGCTTGTTTCATTACTTACTTTCAGCACATAGTTCTAATCTAGACTGATCATTTCCAACCATCAGTGTCACAGTGATCCCTTCTCTATCCCAATTAACCTCCCCCCCCCAGCATCTGAGGCAGGCTTTGAACCATGGACCAATCCTCCTGCCTCTTGTTTCTACCATCCTTGGGTATCAGTTCTGTACTATGTTTTATTGCATCTCAAAGATGAGCGCAATCATTCTGTCTGTCCCTCTGTTATCTGTCCCTCTTTTGTGACTCATTTCACTAGTCATGATATTCTCCATGTCTATCCATTTATAAGCAAATGTCATGACTTTATTTTTCCTAGTTTGTGGGTGTGGCTGCCAAACTACTGGAAAATGGGGGCTCTGGGGGGAGGAGGCCCAGTCCCGATCTGAGCAGGCTTGGAGATCTCAGCCCCGAGTCCCTCATTCCTGGGTTCCTCTGCCGGTTCCTTCATGCACGAGGCTCGTCCAAGCATGTGGAGAGTGGCCTTGAGCCTGGCTGTGGCTGGGTTCTGGAGGTCTTCAGCTGCTGGGGCTCTGCTTGGGGCGGGGACGGAAACTCAACCTGCCCCCCTCCAAGGGGCCCTGGTGAAGACAGCCTGGTGCAGGGGCAGGAGATTCTGTGTCCTTGCTCTCTTCCTGGGGCTTTGCTTTATAGTCTCTGCATCTTGGCCATTGATGGGATTATAGAGTGCTGGGTGCAGTTTGTGGGTGTGGCTGCCAGAATCTCCTGCCCCTGCGCCAGGCTGTCTTCACCAGGGCCCCTCAAGCACGCATTTCTGACAGATTCCACAGACACTCTCTACTGAGCTTCATTAGCACTTTGTTCTGGAATTTTCTTTCTTTCTTTCTTTCTTTCTTTCTTTCTTTCTTTCTTTCTTTCTTTCTTTCTCTCTCTCTTTCTCTCTCTTTCTTTCTTTCTTTCTTTCTTTCTTTCTTTCTTTCTTTCTCCTTCCTTCCTTCTTTACTGCCCTTCCTTCCTTCCTTCCTTCCTTCCTTCCTTCCTTCCTTCCTTCTTCCTTCCTCCCTTCTGTCCTTCCTTTCCTTCCTTCTCTCCCTTCCCTGCCTTCCTGCCTTCCTGCCTTTCTTCCTGCCTTTCCTTTCCTCCCTTCCTTCCTGCCTTTCTGCCTTCCTTCCTGCCCTTCCTTCCTTCCTTCCTTCCTTCCTTCCTTCCTTCCTTCCTTCCTTCTTTCCTTCCTCCCTTTTCCCTTCCCTTCCCTCCCCTCCCCTTCCTCCCCTCCCCTTCCCTTCCCCTCCCTTCCCCTCCCTTCTCCTCCCTCCCTCCCCCCCTCCCTCCTTCCTTCCTTCCTTCCTTCCTTCCTTCCTTCTCTTTTTCTTGTTTATTTTCTGCTTTGCGGCCAGAGCTGTCACTGCTCATCTGGTGTCACTCCAGGCTGTCCCCTCAGGAATCACTCCTGGCAATACTTGGGGTATGGAATGCCGGGGATTGAACCTGGCCCAGCCACCTGCAGTGCAAGCCCCTTCCCTTCTGTGCCGTCACTCCCGAAATTTTCTTGCTTAGATCTGCTATATTGGCATTATTTGCAGTCTGCCTTCTTGCTCCGTAATTGAAGTGGCATGGGCAAGCTTCATTCATCCCCACTGTGTGCGAGTTGCTTCAAGGTGGCCTGAGTCAGGTTAAGAAGTGTTCGGCTTCAATGTCTGGTGTGGGCTGCAGAACCAGGATCCAGCCATCCTGGGGGGATGCCCACGTGATGGAATTCCCCAGCCCCTAGGCACCGAGTCAGGGACCAAGATGTGTTCGGACACATGTGTAGGAGCAGTTCCTGGGGGTTGGTGTGGAAGTTGTTCACAACAGGCCCTTCACTTGGGCAGCTCAGTACATGCCAGAGTGCTCAGAGGGCAAGGTGACCCCTGGCAAACTCTGTCCTTTAGAGAGCTGTGGGGGGTTTGCAGCCTGTAAGGATGCAGTTTCCTTGCTAGCCATTGCGTGGCCATGACGGATTTCAAAAAGTGAACTGTGGACGTCTAAGGCTGGAAACCTATGAATGAACAGAGGGAAAAAGCTATTGTGAACGAAGATTTCTCAATGAGTAGAAGACACCTCTAGATTCGTACGAGTTCTGTAGTTAATGTCTTCATTTTAGATTCATCAGACTGAATTATCTACAACCTGGGGACAGAAAAAAAGCAACCAGGTCTTGTTTCTGCCTTCTAATAGGGAAGCCCGGCATTAACCCTCGGACCCTGAGTTCACAATGAGATTATTGCTCAGCTTATCTGCAGCGGGGCGTGCCTGTCTTCTTAGAGGTTGTAACGCATAGTGGCAGACCCGGAACTGTCAATTATTTCTTTTCTACATTAATAAATGTTGGTGGTAAGGGAAAAGACCCTCCTGGTGAAAAATGCAATGAAATTCACTTCCGCCATCTTTATGTAAGCTATTTTTTTAAAAATTATTCCTGTCATGGAAGCTCCTTGACACATTGCAGATCCGTAAGTCTAAAAACAATAGGAGACTTGAAATATTTCTTAAAATTATTTGAAAAACAGTGAGTAAATCAAGAGTATATTGGCATCCTCATTTCCTCATTACAATGGTTATTTTGAATAATAATTATCACCCTAACTTCTTAGTTGATATGTTGGCGCTACTATACATGACTGTTATGTGTGCATGAAAAAATATAATACGTGGGACAACTTTAGGGAGATTTTACCTCTTTAGATCCACCTGCATCTCAGCTCCTTATCTACTTTCCCCCAACTCTTGAACTTCAGATAAACTGCATGTCTTTATGGTAGGACAGGCGACTTGCATGTATGAGGCCCTTGTTGGATTGCCAACAACCCTTCCCCAAAAGGATGCTTAACTATTAGGCATCTTAATGTTCATAAGAAAAATAATCGAAATAACAGTAGTGAGGCTTCTGTAATAATTGGTTTCTATAATAAATACATAGATGTCTAGGTACTATTACCCCATAATAACTGTCTGCACTCAATTATTGTTTCATACTAAGATATTAAGCCATGCAGAATGGCAGTCAAAAACATTAAATACTCTCCCACCACGTTCTAAAATGCTGCACTTTAATTTTCTGGAAGTCCAACATGAAGTCTCACCACTTTCAATTTCATTGGGTATGAGAACATTGGATATGAGCTATAAAACCCAGCTCCCGGAGGAGAACAGCACAGAGTCTCCTGTCCCCGTGCCTGGCTGTCCTCACCAGGGCCCCTTGGAGGGGGGAGGGTTGAGTTTCTATCCCCCCCCCCCCGCCCCGAGCAGAGCCCCAGCAGCTGAAGACCTCTGGAGCCAGCCACGGCTGTGCTGGGACTACTCTCCACACATCCGGACGGGCCTCATGCATGAAAGAACTGGCAGAGGAACCCAGGCATGCGGGTCCCGGGGCTGAGGTCTCCAAGCCTACTCGGATTGGGACTGGGCCTTCTCCACCCAGATCCCCCATCTTCCAGTAGGTAGGCTTCACACCCACCAGCTGCCGCCAGCGCCAGGTTGGTCCCATCAGCGACCAAGACGCAGAGATTATAAAACTCAGCTCCTGGAAGCCCGACATCTTATCTTATTTTTCCTTTGGAGAACCTGGCAGGCTACCAAAAGTATCCTGCCCTCACGTCAGAGTCTGGCAAACTTCCCGTGTTGTACTCAATATGCCAAATACCGGTAACAATGATGGGTCTCATTCTCCTAACCCTGAAAGAGCATTGAAATGGCTCTTTTAAAATCTCAGGGCTAGGAAGAAGGAGATGTTACTGGTGCCTGCTTGAGACAATCGACGAACAACAGGATGATCGTGATCGTGATGAGAACATATTTTTGTCAAAATAACCAGAGGAAAGTTCTAGACATTAGCCATTCTCTTCTGCCATCGAGGAGTGTAAAGGTGGTGAAGGAAGTATACCTTCAGAATAGATATCTAATATACCTATTTTGAAACTTATCATTTAACCTTTTTATCCATAATATTTGTGTGAAGAAAATATGAGAGCTCAATATTTCTGTGTTTTCTTTTTTTTTTAAAAAAGATAGAACTAGCATCATTAGTGATATAGCTCGCTGTTTAGTATATCACAAATTTATCTTTTGCAATCACTTGCTCAGAACACTGATTTGTAATGAAAGCACTAGAGAACAATTCAGATAACAAAAGCAACACGGAATTTCATATGTTTTCAGCAGAGTAATCCCCTTTATTTTTCGGATTGAAAGGAAAAGGAATAGTCATCAAAATGACCAAGGGTTATATAGCTTCAGATTTCTTTGTTACCTAATGACACTATTTAAGATGGCCTGTCATATCCCATTAGGTTTACTGATGTTGTCTGTAGTTTAGATGAAAATGGAGTTTTCTCTCAGCGGGAGGAAAGTGAGAAGTACACTGATTTTAGTGAGGCTTAGAGATGTTATTCATTTTTTCTTGTTGTTATTGGGATAACAATTGGCACCGATAATAAGAAAGCTATCAAGCAAAACTGCATACACCATAATAAAGTGGTTTGGATGCAAATAAGTCTTCATCATTTAAAGTTCTCGATTGTCACAAACTGTGGTAACACACTCTATAAATCAATTCAGAACTGAATTGCAAGTTTATAGGCTAGATAAAAGAGGGGGAAATGTGTTTATCTTTTAGCAGACTCGTTGTCCATTTTATATAAACATAAGGACAATTTATTTGCTATAAAACTATGCATATTGCTGACAATATTTTATAAAAGGCAGTATTCGGTATTGCCTACCTCTTAATAGAGTTACTGCTGTTTGTTAAAATCGTATTATGTAGCAGGTGAGCTACGTTAATATTTTTTATAATCCTTTTTTCTACTATGTTTACACAACTCCACCCCTTACCCCCACCCCTCCAAATACTTGCATTTTCTTTGTTTGGGATAGGATTGATTGTATGACAAGAAAAAAGTAACATATTACTAGAATCATTTACTATTAAAACATGCTTTGACTGCTAAAGAATCAAATCACACGTATTAAAATTATTGCGTTAATTGTGCTAAAGTTAAATTTGAATCAGTTTGCATCTAACCTAGCAGATTGAAAAGAACCAAAGAACTACAGGCATGCACGTGCACACACACACACACACACACACACACACAATCCCCCAAATTCCAAATGAATAAGCAACTTTATAGGTAGAAGGGAGTTGAACAAGGAAATTATGCAAGAAAAAAGCAAGCTGCTGTTTGCAAATGACTTTCAGGGGATAGCAGCGATCTGTCAGGAAGATAACTTGTCAACCAGATGGTGATTCCTGATTGATTTAAGATTCCATACCGGGGAGATAAAAATTAAGTTTTATGACCTGGGTTTGTTATTCTGTTTTCAAATACTTATTAAACACATTGGTTCATGGTAATGTCGGCATTTGATGCGCTTATGTTTCCTTGACTGACATTTGCTGGTTGTATGTGTTTGTCAGCCTCAAGGATTGTGAGTGGATAGATTTCATACTAGAAGTTCCAATCCAGTTGCCGTGTTTCACATGTTTTGCCATTTATCGTCGTTTTCCTAAGAGGTCATTGAATAGAAATTATAATGGCTCTGGGGAGGATTCCCATGGGGCAGGAAGAATAGGTACTGACTTCAAACATGCTGAGTCTGTGTGAAATCTTAACTTTGTGTATCCAAATTTCTCTTTGCTTCTAGGTACAAATTGAAAATGCTTTTTAGTATCGGGGATGACTTAGGCAGATGGACTGTGAAGCTTGAACGTGTGAAGCAATCAAACGACATTAAATTGTAGCAATAAGTATCTGTAGGTGGAAATTAGACTGGAAAAAATTTAGCGACCCAGGAAAACAAGCATTTCAAAATCTTATGGGTGACTGGGTTTTTTTTTTTTTTTTTTAATTAGGTCGGAAGTGGTACAGGACAAGTCACACAGTAAATAGATTCTGTCACCTTGAATTACCTGCCACCCTATGGCAGAACTTGGGCAGTGCAGCATAAAATGAATTTCCCTGCGAGGCATGCGCTGTTTCTAACTCTGCCTGGGTTACTTCTCATTGTGGTTTAAAGACATCATCTCATAGAGCCGTTTCACCTGGCCGCTCACTCCTTCTTAGAATGAGCGTCTTGGTTTATCAGCTCTCTGCAGGTGAGACATGCTTAGGACGAGTGTAGAATCCCGTCAGAAACTGGGAGGTGTTGGATTTCCCTCCACTAAAGCTAGTGAGATAGCTTGTCTCGGTGTCATACTGGCACAACCCTACAAAACATCTGGGTCAGAGACTAAAACAACAACAACAACAACAGCAACAACAACAAAAGTTTATTTCCAGCATCTAGAATCTCATCGTCCTCTAATTCCCCAAACCCACATCCTAAGAGAAGCACCTCAGCCCACCCTGTGGTACAGCTGCCACAATTAGAAGGTTTTGTTTTTTCCTGAAGCATTTAGCCAGCTGACTCACTTACCTTCATTACCAGGTGCAGTTAAAGACAGATCTATCAAACCATCCTCTCTGCTGACTTGGGGCTGGTGGCAATCTCCAGCCCTGCGCTCAACTGCTCAAAGCGTTCTTTGTGTGTGCTCATCCTCCCAGTGAGAGCTGCTGACAGGTTCCAGGCTCTCTTCGAACGTTGAGAGCACGTAGATTAGTATCCGTCAGGCCAGAGACAGTGCAGCTGGGTCTGAGCAAAGGTCCAGTGTGCAGTTCTCAGTGGGCCCTTTTCCCCAGGCCGTGCCCGGTGCTGTCCTCTCAGCACGTCTGGAAGGCGGCCTGGGCAGAGGCTCGCCCAGCCCCTAGAGGCACAGTGACCCAAAGGCCACTGGCTGTCCACTCATCCAATTTGTAGCCAGCCCCAGCAGATGGGCTGCAGAGAAGTTACCCGAGCCCAGTGCTCACACCCAAATCACCTCCTGTCCGGCCACGTCCAGCTCTGGTCTTGTTGTTTGGGGCCACACGAGCTTGGCTCCTTGGCTTTCTCCTTGCTCTGTGCTCAGGGATCACTCTGGAAAGGGTCCCAGGGATGCTGTGTGGTCCTGGAGGCTGAAACGGGGCTACCCACTGGGCCGTGAGCATCTCTCTAGTTTCCTCCGAGGCTCTCGTCCACGATCGGGGCCCCACACATGCAGGGATATTTCTCCCACACTTGATATTTCAAGGTTTTACCGATTATTTTACACAATCCAAGGACAATGCTAAATTTGGGCAAGGTGACATTTTCTGTGCTACCTCCCGTAAGAACTGAGCATATTTCACTAGGGAGGCAAGGATTTTTTTTTTTTAAATCTCGATTGTCTTCCAAGTTTTTCTTTTATGCACACATTTCTGGCCAACTGGGTCCGGAAGAATTGAGCAGTTGATTTCAAGATGTGTATAGGTTTATGGAAAGGAGTCTGCCACGCACTAGGGAATGCTTTGTGCCCATGTGATATAAATCATCTTTCCGGCTTCTAGATCTTTCTGTAATCTTGCTTTTCCGGTAGACTGGAATTGTTCTCTCCATGTATTTCTCATTAGCTCTGCAGAAAACAACCTGTTGGCTTCTCTGATCTCTACCAGGGGTAGCAGAGGAGACCAGTCTACCTTGGGGGAGCCTCACTGCATAGCTTGAGCAATCTGGCAGAAACTTCCAGAAACTTTCATAAGCAAAAAGTCCCAGATGCCTGTAGATGATAACAGTCCCATCTTGAGGGGCAATTTTTCAGTTAGTTTCTAGATTTTTCTCTCCACTGGATGGAATTAGGCAACCTGAGACATAATTTAGAATTTCAGTAGCTCATTTCTTGCGTTTCTTGATCTGCTATATCGACTCTGACAGTCTTCTCTATTCTACCCCTGAGGAGGGGGAAGGGAGATATACTCCAAATTGCCTTCCGGGACCCCTACCTGGACGTGACCACTTGTACTTCTATTCGTATATTAGTAGTCACAAATTTTGCCGTGCACACTTGGTTTTCTCTCTTAGTTTCTACCACTGATCCAGAGGAGAAGAATCCTCACTTCTTTTTGTTTATGCGACTCAAATATGACACACCATAGTTAATGTTGGAATGCTTCAAAATATTTTTTCTAAAATTTGAGCAGTTTTTTCCCAAATATTCACTGAAACATAAGTTCCTTAATAAAAGAATTTTATTGTCAAGTATATTTGGAAAGTGCAGTAAACAAGACTTTTCCTCTAGGGAAATTTGAAAAACGCATTATGCATAAAAAGGCTGTGAACAAAATCCTTCAGCAAAGTCGAGACAGGAAAGTGGCAGTAGGTAAATAAATTCAGCAGGCAACGATCAGTTTTTTTTTATATATATACTATGTGATTTGTTCCCTATGGCATTGGATCTGAATTTCAAGAACTGCCTTTCATGTGAAAGTCTATCTTAGACTTAATTCCCAGGAGCGTTAACTGAACTAGTTGTCTCTTAAGATCTAGACCTATGAAAGGAAAGCTCCCAGAAAGACGATTTCTTCTCTGACTTAGGGATGCTTTCCTTCTAAGTTCTGATTCTTCTCTGTGGACCCTTCTAGGACTGGGCTTGCTCTCCTCGGATTATGGGTCAGCTTTCTAATTCTAATAAGATACTGCATTCTACGTGGCACGTTATCTCACCTCATCTTGAGCAAGGAAGAGGCTGTAAAAACAAAATCAGTATTCACTTCACTGTATATGATTGATTTCTTTGGATTCCCCTTTGGTACCCACAGAACTCTGGCATGAGGGTGTCTCTGGTTAATGGCTGGATCACTTGATTCAGTTGTTTGGTGCACCACACCCAGTGGTGTTCAGCCGTGAGGTTCTGGAAATCAAGCCCAGGCCTCCACATGCAAAGATCTGTGCTTACACCCTTTGATTCATGTTCCTGACCACGTGTCATAGATTTCTGTATGCCTTGGCTCTGGCTCATTTCTTACCTATGATGCTAATGTTGTTTTTTTTATTTTTTGTAAATAATGTCAAAGCAAGATAATCTAGTGGAAAATAATTTTGAATCCTTATTTCTTTTAAATTTCATCTCTTGCTGGGGGCCCCTAAGTAGCGGTTGGGAAGTCTGGGGCCACTTCTGGTATTCTTTGGCCAACTCGATGAAATTTAGACTTCGGTAGGTCACAGTTGGTGATGCTCAGGGGCACCTGTGCCACAGCCTTACGCTGCCAGGCAGAGACCTGCGGGCTTTGAATACATAAGGCATGTGCCCATGTTCAGAGTCTGCACTATTTCCAAGCACCTCTGCTATTTCTTAAATATTCTTATTTAGAAAATGAATGAAATATATATGTATATATATATACACCCATGTTTTGTAAATGACCAAGATTTTATGAATAGATGTCATAGAGTCAATAAGAATCTATGCCTGATTAAAACATGTGCGTATATATTTCAGACATAAATTTTCTTAATTCAAATGTTCATTAGAACTAATACAGCACAATATTTTTCAGTATGTTGTATTTTACTTCATATCCTCTCATTCTCCAGCTATGAGACTCATCTACTTCCGGAAATTAGATTTTTTGAAAAGAAATTAAGCTTATGCATATATATCTAAATATAAGAAAAAACATAAATACAGATTACACACCATTTGCAGTCTCCATTGTTCAGGTGTTGGCTTATAATCATATTTGGAAAATTTTACTTCAGCTGTAACACACTAGAATTTAACTTTCAAAAGACTTTGTGAAGTCTAATTTATATATCTGTGTTTCATATGTGTATATTACCTTCTTAAAGCTGTCAAAATTTGATTGAGGCTGAGTGGTAATGAATTTGCAGAAAGAATTATTAACACATTTGATCTACATTTCATACTTGAAAGGTCAGAAAGATAAAACATATGTTTGCAGATAAATTCATGAGATAAGTTTTAGAGAAATTAATTTCATGGTATTTATGGCTTATTTGGGTGACATTTTATCTGTGCTGATTGTTAAAAAATGCCAGTGGGGAGTCTCATCCTATACATGTTTATTAATAGAAGAACAGCTTTGCTGTGTACTTATTAAACTTCATATACTTGGTGATGTGCTTTTGAAAGAATATCTACTAGGATTAATAATTTTATGTTTTGGAATAAAGTAGTTTTTGATGATTTGTATTTAGCAGACTAATATTTTATTTCCATTGCAAAGAGAAGTGGATTTATAGATACAATCTTACTTTTCACCTTCCACTTATTTATTAAAATACCGATCATTTGTAGAAACATTTTTAATGTAAACTTCTTATATTCTGATGAACTTTAGAACCTTCCATTTTGAATTAGGTAAATTATTTAGAAAGTAAGGATGTTTCAGAAAATATCCCAGTTCTTTCCCAAGATACATATCTGCTAAGCAATATCAGAAATTTTTTTCGCTGAACTAAGTTAGAGAATAATTCCAAATTAAAAATGACTTGCAGAATTTAGTTCTGAATTTTCTTTGGCTTTCCAAATGGACTTTTATTTAGAAGGAAGCAGTTTGTGAAGGTATTGTATTCCATTTGATTTCCAAAGTAGTGGCAAAAATACGTCAGGAGTATGTTAATAGATGGTTTCCTAGGTTATGCTGTAATAAATGAATCTTCAAATAAATAAGTCTGTCTCCTAGACAACAATCATCATTTCAGGTAAATTCTCCTATCAAGTAAATAAAAGGGCACCCCAGGGTGCAATTTGCTGTGTAAGTTAGAAAGAGTCTCACATAATGGACACATTTTACTGAGTGGAGTTTGCCTATCTTGAATTTGGAATATGAATTAATGGGTATATTTGCTTTATTTATCTTAACTTGCAGATAGAATAATTTCAGTACACAGGAGGTATTTTTGTAATCACCAGGACGATTTGAAGAATGGAGGGAAGGGGAGTTTTGAGATTCCAAATATAGCGTTTGATTTAACAGACAATTATGGTCTTATTGCAAGTAGAACAAATTGGTCTCATTTTCCTCTGGTTTTGTGGGTTATTTAAAATCTAGTTGTAGGTGCAATTTCATTCCAAGTCGTACTCATTAACCAAATAAAATGTTTTCAAGCATTCTACTTAAAATATTTATCTTAGCAAGTGTCATCGAAGGAAGGTCATAGGAAGTAAGTTTGCAATAGACAGTGCAGTTGCTTTTTAAGAATATTTTCAAGACTATAGTCTCAACAATTAGCATTGCTTTAAAATGGGTATTTTGAAATATATTTTCAGTAATGCACAAAAAGAAAGTGTGACCAAGAAATCCTGGTGTATTTTATAATATTTTACATCACATCTTCACTGACATGCTTTTCTTTTTTTTTTTTTTTTTGGCGGCGGGGGGGGGGGGGAGATGGCCCTTCTACAAGGATTTTTTTTTTAAATTTTTAATAGTGAGACATCATGAGGTACAGTTGCAGACTTACACATTTTTGTGCTTGGGTTTCAATTATACAATGATCAAATACCCATCCGTCCACCGGTGCCCATTTCCCATTTCTTCACGCCTTCCTCTGAGACCATCTTGTCTTTGCAGCTTCAGCTTCCCAAACTTGCTTGACCTACCCTCCGCCCCTTTGAGAAGGGGCGTCACCCAGTGTCTCCCTGGAAACCTTGCTCCAAGGCAGCAGAAATCACATCCTCTCTGCAACCTCCTGGTACTCAACCCCACCAGTCCCCAGCAGGGACTTTTCACAGAACATTGCCAGGATGTCAGTGGGGCAGCCCCTGTACCATTGCATTCTTGCCTTCTTCTAAAATGAATCTTAAAAGAGGGTCAGCCGTGCACCCTGGGAAAGACCACCCCGGAAGCCTGCATTTTCTAGAAAGTGGCTTGGGAATTATCTGCGGCTTCTCGCCAGCAAAGGTATCTCAGCGAGGGCCTGGAGTTAGGCAACTTGCTTTGCCACTGGCCAGTCTCAATACCATTTCCAGAGCCACGTATGTTACCCTGAGCACTGCCACAGTGATTACTGAGCACAGAGTCAGGAGTAAGCCCTGAGCATCTCTAGGTGGGACCCAGACTGCACCCCTGCCCCACCAAAAAAATTAAAGTTGTTTTTTTTTTTTACTGAGCTTCATTGCTTTCTCCCGTGTGAGTTACTGTGATTACATGAGGAAATTGCAAATAAGTCATACTACACGCATAAAGACATAGGCTGAATTCTTTATGATGGTTATAATTTAAACAGAAATGTGGGATAATTCGCTTTTTAGGCAACCAACTGCCTCAGCACCAGAAATCAGATCCAGAATGAAACAGAGGATGAGGAAAGACGAAACGGTTCTGAAAGCTACATTTACCCCACTTATCAGGATCGCTGCAACCTCCCAATAATGAACACATCCATGCAGATGTCCACTTTTGTTTTATTGGCAAACAAAAAAAATCCTGCTTGCAACAAAGCTGGAGAATCAGGGCATAGAATCGTCATAATGGCGTTGCAACAATTGTTTTTCATCACCGTGTCTGGGCACTAAGTCCAGTTATAGATAAAATAGATATTCTATTGGCAAAGGAAAGATTCAAATGGGCAGGCCTGACATGAAAAGAATAGCAGTGTTTTGCGCTGTTAGCCACAGAAGAAAAATCTATCAAACTTTAGCATTTCTTCTCATATTTTCCATGGTGAAAGTTTTTAAAAGCATCCAACATTTTACACTGATAGGATTTGTGTTATGGTGTGGGAGAAATATAGGGTTGTTTAATTGATGTCAGAAATATTTTTTTGAAATTTTTATTTTTGATTTAAAAAAAATCTCTGAGTCAGTTTCGAAGTATAATTCCAGTTGTTATATTTAAAAGATAGAGATATGAAACAAGGGCTCATTTTTTATTTATATAACAAAGGATGGGTGCATGTATATAGCAATAACTTCTATTTTATCTCTGTGACTGAGATAAGTGTGAATTGGCAAAGACCATTTTCTAGGGACTATTGATATTGAGGAAATAAGTTGCCAGCTCTTCTGAGGACTTACAGTTGTAGTACACCCTTTTTGAGCATCTTAAAAGCAATAAGAAGAATCAAAATCATAAAATATTTTCTATAAAATATCATGATGGACCAGAGTGATAGTATAGTGGGTAGGGCTGTTACCCTGCTCCCAGTCAAGCTGACTTGAGTCCAGAAGCCTGTGTGGTCCCCACGAGGAGTGATCCCTGAGAGCAGAGCTGGCAGGAAGCCCTGAGCATCATCAGATGGGCCCCCCCAAAAAGCTAACAAACCAAACCAACACTATTAATTATGCTTAGTCTTCAATTTATGTTGGATGTGTTCAGTTTTAGTTAATTAACAATTTATAGAAATCATTGTAAGAATGTTTTCTCTTTTCGGTATCACCCGTATTGTTTCAAACGTCATAAATCTCAGCACATCACCAACTTTAGAATTCACTTTTTTCCACCTGGCCTGCGTAACCTGTATAATTTACCTCTGATCATTCTGACCTCTACAACTTCAGAAAGTGGTTCCAAGTTTCCCAGGTCTGCAAGGATGAACCAGTGGCCTCACTGTGCAGTTTGACATTTTGTTTTGTTTAGCAGGTGTCCTTTGGATGGCACGGTCTTTTATAACGGAGAGGTGGTGGCTATATGTCGGTCATGTCCATGGCCCCTAGGAGCGCTTTGTAGAATTTTTAAACTTTCAATTCTGATTTGAATCGAATTCTAAATTCTTAGAAATTATTTGTGTATTATTCGTTCTTCTATCTAAAGGGGCTTTTCATGCATTTTTGACTTCTATGAAACCTTTATCTTGATCAATAACTCGTGATTATAGTCTAAATTTCTAACTACTTTATCAAAATATTGTTTCTACATGGTTATTCTCTATTACTCTACCTTGTGTAAGACTTAAAATATTACTTTGCTTTCTCTCTAGCTGTTTCAAATTACTGCTGGTTGTTTAAAGTTTTTTTGAGAGCTGGAGACATAATACAATGGGCAGGGTGCTTGCCTTTTTGAGACCCACCCTGATTTGGTCTTTGGCATATGATCCTTTGAGCACTGCCGCAAATGACTCCTCAGAGTCAGGAGTAAACTCTGAGCACTTTCAGCCGTGGTCCAGCCCCACAACCCCAAATTTTTAGGAAAACTGAAGTGGGTTTTGCTTCAGACCTCCTACAAAGTGACTTTACACATAATCAGGAATTGGTGAATTGCCCAGTGTCCTTTAATCATAATATGTTAACAGAAATCTTGTTAATGTGTCTCAGTGGATAATTTTTTCTCATTTAAATTTCTGTCATATTGATGTAAAAATAACAAAGTCTGTTTCTGGAACTCACAGCAATGGACTTCAAGCATGATCTGCTCAGAACGTCGGGACTCTGCTTTCACAGAAACAGCCTCGTCCTTCTTCTGAACCAGTTCCCTCTTCTCCCTCCCTCACATCTCCCAGTTCATTTTCATTCCGCACAGCTGATAGTGGTCCTATGATGCTATTCATTGAGAAGGAACTTCCCAAGATTCAGTCCAAGACGGAGATACCTCATTTATAGATTCTGTCACTGGTTTATGGAACCATGGTTCTCTAGAGAGTACCACAAATCTTCCTGATGTCCCCAAATGTTTGCTTTGATGTCTATATCTTTAACTCCACTGCAGGATGTATAAAAATCTCATATAGTTCCGATAGCTCCCTCTTGCTTGAACATATAAAGTTGGGATTAAAGTTTGGTAGTCCGGTTGTTACCAGTCATAACTTCTGCTATGTAATTTAGTTTTGAAGCTATATTTCAAGATTACACAGTGTGAAAGACCAATTGATCCCCCTTCTGTGCTGTATCTGCACCAGAAGATTGCCCTAGATATTCATACTTGTGCTGAATTTCCTTTTTATTTGCATGCGGTAGTATAGTCATTATAGTAAACGGCTGCCACACCAAATAGAAAGAGGAAAATCACAAGTACGTTTCTGTCTTTGTAAGAAAAATACTTCCTGTTTATATGACACATGGTCGGACTTTACTATTTCATTATTAAAAACCTCATTTCATTATTAAAATTAATATTCATGGTCCTCCCGTTGTTCATCAATTTTCTCGAGCGGGCCCAGTAACGTCTCCATCATGAGACTTTGTTGTTCCTGTGTTTGGCAGATCGAATACGTCATGGGGAGCTTGCCAGGCTCTGCCGTGCGGGTGAGATATTCTTGTAGCTTGCCAGGCTCTCCGAGAGGGGTGGAGGAATCGAACTCAGGTCGGCCCTGTTGGCTGCGTGCAAGGCAAATGCCCTACTGCTGTGCTATCGCTCCAGCCCCCCATAAAACCTCTATTAATTATAATATAAAAATTCCTTGGCAAGCTAAGAACCTCGTAGCGAGCCACAAGTAACTGTACTTAATGCCACAAGCTGGGAAGTGTGTCCTGCCTTTTAAAGAGGGTCCTTTGAAGCTTCTTGTAAAACTAGTTTCAAGGCTGTGCATTTCCTAAGCTGTTGCCCATCCGTGAAGCTCTGAATCATTTCTGCAAATTCGAACGATTTGCTGCATAGGGTAGTTTTGGTGAGGTGTTCTTTTTGTCGAGTTTCCGTACTGTATCCCTCCATTGTCTTCTGGCTTGTCTCGCCAGATTGGCCTGTTGTGAATCTGAGGTGCTGTCTTTGCATGCAAGTTCCTTTCTTTCATGTCGTTTCCTTCATTATTCTGTCTTGGCTTTGGTTTTTGTTATTCTGAGCACAGAGAGTCTTGGGGTTTGTCCCAGTCTATTTGTGACCCTTAGGCCCCTTGTATTCGGTTGCCTGTATTCCTCAACTCTGGGAAATCCTCACCTCTGATTTCTCTCCCTTTTGTTTCTCCATCAAATTTTCCTGGCCCTCAGGGAACTCTAATGATTCTCTTTTTTTTAAAAAAAAATTTTATTAGTGAGACACCATGAGGTACAGTTGTAGACTTACAAATTTTTGTGCTTGGGTTTCAGTTATGCAATGATCCAGTACCCATCCCTCCACTAGTGCCCATTCTCCATCATTTACATTTTTAAAAAATTTTTGTTAGTGAAACACCATGAGGTACAGTTGTAGACTTACAAATTTTTGTGCTTGGGTTTCAGTTATACAATGATCGAGTACCCATCCCTCCACCAGTGCCCATTCTCCACCACCACTACATTGTTTCTCTTGCGCTTACCTCATAGTCCTCTGGTATGCTGCTCATTTCTTCTCAGACGTATTTTTGTCTAATGCCACTTTTTTAGAGGTTTCCTCCATCTCATTTTGGAGCTTCTCAATATTTTTCTTGGCTGTGTAATTCTTCTGCTCAAGGCTTCTGATAATGTTCTTAAATCACCCACTGTACTCTTCACTTCTGCTTGTAGTTTTTTTGCATTTTAGCCCTCGTGGGTTTTTTGTGTTTTTTTGTATTGTGCTAATACTTCTTGAAAAACTAGTTTCAAAGCTCTGCACTTCCTGCTCTGTATCATTTCTGCAAATTTGAATGTTTATCCAGTTGGATAGAGCATTTTTGGTGCAATGGTCATTTTATTGAGATTTTTTGAGTTCATTTAACATTCTCTCCATGGGCATCAGTGAAATCATTTTCTGAAGATGTACAGGACTGGTTGGTGTTGGTTGTGCCTTAAGTGTCATTGTTTTCACGAGTTGTACTTGGTGGGCATCTGTGTGTTCCCATTGGTCTTATGGTATTCCAGCTGTTAGACCCCGGGAGATTGTTAGGAATGAGACTGGGGGTTGCTTGTTTCCTTCTTGCATGTCTTCATTGAGTGACAGGAAGTTTAACTGTGAGCAGGGTGTGGTTGGCTGAGTAGCTCTGTCATGCCACAGCACATGCAGCTGTACACTTGAGGGGCTAGGGTGTGGGCCGATTATGATGGCAGAGGGAAAGTGCGGAAGCTTCTGGGATGAACCAGGAAAGAGGGGCTCTGCCTTCCCTGCTGAGCAGGGCCAGTGACATCAGCCGGAGATTTATCTCACCTGGAAGGGCGGGACAGCAAGCAGAGGTTTCTCTTGAGATAGGTCAAGAATTTTGACCTTGGGCGATGGAGCGATAGCACAATGAGTAGGGCATTTGCCTTGCCAGCCCAGGTTTGACTCCCAGCATCCCATATGGTCCCCCCAGCACCGTCAGGAGTAATTTCTGAGTGCATGAGCCAGGAGTAACCCCTGTGCATCACCAGGTGTGACCCAAAAATCAAAAAAAAAAAGAAAAGAAAAAAGAGAATTTTGACTTTGGGGCAGGAGAAATATTACAGTGGGTAGGGAATTTGCTTTACATACAGCGACCCAGGTCTGACCCCCGGCATCCCCAAGATCCCCCACTCTCCACTGGAGTGGATGCAAAGTGTGGAATAAGTCCCAAGCATCACCAGATGTGGCTCAATCCCCTCCTCCGAAGTCCAGTTCCCCCCAGGAATGCCCAAGAATTTCAGCCTTGATTGCTTCATTTTCTCTCAGACTGTCTTTTGTCCCCTGCTTTTAGCTTTTTCTTTATTCACCTCATTCTGCTAGTTTTATAAATTCCTTCTTCTTTTGTTCACTCATTACCAACCCCCTACTTAATTATTGTTAAAAAGTGAGGGGCCATTGCGGTGGCATAGTGTTTAGGGCGCTAGCCTTGCACACGTCTGATCTGGATTCGATTCCCAGCATCCCATTGGGTCCCCGAGCCCTGCTAGGAGTGATCTCTAAGCTCAGCACCAAGAGTAAGTTCTGAATACTGCCGGGTGTGACCCCCAAAGCAAGAAAACAAAAGAAACAATGACAAGGTCAGGAGAGCACCTCAACATTTCTTTGGCAGAAAGGAGTCCTGAGGTAGGGTTAATAGCTCTGGGAATTGAAGAGGCTCCAGGTGGGGAGTGGGAGTGGGTCTGGGGGTGGGGTGGGCAGGGTCAGGGACTGTGCTCGAATGGGACCCCAAGGACAAAACAGTAATATTAGAACTGTCAGCCACGAGAAACTGCTCTGGGTGGGGAAAGAAAGAAAACACTGTTCTTGCTCTCACCGTTTCCTCTTTCAATGTGAATATCCCACACCGGGAGTAAGATCCTGTGTCACCCCCTGAGCCCCTTGTCCATGTCTAAGCATTGCCCGGTGCTTAGTTCAGTCCTGCAGTGCAGCTCCCTTTGCTGTTGAGTGTCCTCTGCATTCTGACAGCTTCACAATGGCCCATGCCATTATTCTGGAGATGTTTCTTTGCCCCAAACAACTCTGTGTCTGGGTTGTCTTGTTAAATCTGGCAGAGATCTCCCCGGAGGAACCACAGGAAGACAAGTTGTGATGCAACAAGCAAAGGGTCTTTACTGGCTAGCTCGAGCAAGGGCCCTGTCCAGCTTGTTGACACAGTGACAGCTACCTCTGAGCGGAGCTGCCTCTTGCCACGGGTGTGCGGGGATTTTATCTTCCAGTCTTGCACAGTGGGGCCTTGTCTTGGGCAATGGTCCTAGGGGGCTTTCCAGCTACTTGGTAACTTCTGATTGGCTGGAGCAGGCTGAGGCAGAGGCCAGGGACTTTCCTGGTCATTTTTTGTTTGGTTCTCCTAGCTGGCCACATCACTTCGGGAAACCTTAACTTCAGCCTAGGAAGGCGAAACTTAGGCCTGATTCCTTAACTAAGCCTGTCATGGCGTTTTCTTACCCCCTTTATCACTCAGCCTCTCTTCCCAGCCCATCTGAGGCCGGCACTGCCTGATCGCACTCTGTTCTGTCTCTGAGTGTCGTAACTCTTAAATAATGCTGAATTCAAAATATTCAGGTGTCCCTGTACGATTTATTCCATGACTTACACATTATTGAAAAGTTGGTTGTTTAATCACTAAGAGTTTGTATTTATTTATTCAGACATCTTTGTGCCATGGATTTCTAGGATAATTCCCTTGATCAGAGAGCAGATCTTCGAGTGCCCTTTTTGTTCTCTGTGTGTGTGTGTGTGTGTGTGTGTGTGTGTGTGTGTTTTAATGCTCTTCAATTTGTTAGTGTGTCTAAAGGCCGAGAACGTTGTCTGTCCTGGTGAGCCTCAGAAAATGTGTATTCTGTTGTTCTTAAATGAAGTAATCCCTAGATGTCAGTTACATCCGGTTGATGGATGGTGCTGTTGAATTCAGCCCTATCCTTGCTATTTTCCTTACGTTGGACCTCTTTGTGGTCGAGAGGTGATGGAGTTATAGCAACTGGGTAGATTTTTGCTGGTAGAGCCTTTAAAATGCTTTGTTTACTTCACATATTTAGGGAATCCATTGTTATATATGTACGTGATAAAAGCTAGTTGGATCTTATTGAAGAATTGACACTTTTCGTATTGTATACTGCCATGCTTTATCTCCTAGTGAGCTTCCTTGGTCAGAAGTCTCTTACTTGAAATGGATTATAGTTATATCACTTTCTTTTCATTGTCACTATTAGCACTTAATATCTTTCTCGCATCCCTTGCTTTTTAATCAATCTTAATCTTTATAGTCAAAGTTGCTTTTTTGTAACTCTAATAGATTTGGTCATTCTTTTTAATAAGTTCATTTGGATTGATACCAGAAAAAAAATGCAACTTAGATCAATATATTCTCTATATAGAATTTATCTCTATTCATTGTACTTGTGTTTTTTTTTATTGTTGTTGTTGTTGTTCCTATTGCTTTGTCTTTCTTTTCTTTTCTTTTCTTTTCTTTTCTTTACTTTTATTCCTGATTGGGCATTTTAAGCCTGAGAACTCCTTGTTTTTCTCTGTGTGTGTGTGTGTGTGTGTGTGTGCGCGCGCGCGCACGTGTGTGTGTGCGTGTGTGTGTGTGCATGTGTGTGTGTGTGTGTGTGTGCATGTGTGTGTGTGTGTGTGTGTGTGTGCGCGCGTGTGCGTGTGTTGGTAGTTCCAAGGAACACACCCTGGTTTTCACATGGTTTAGGCAAGTGATCTACCGCTGAGCTACCTCATTGTCTTAATTGGGCATTTTATTTGATTCATTTTAATTTCTTTTCTTAACCTGTTTTGGATAATTATTTAATTTTTTATTTTGTATTTTCATTTTTCACTTGTTTTCCTAATTTGCAGTGTGCAATTACAGCTTTTACCAAAGTCCACACTAAAATATCATCCAGCTTCAGAAATAGTACAAGTACATTATAGGAACAAAATAATCCAAATCTTTCTCTTCTCTCTTTTTGAATTATAACTGACATTCATTTGAATTACACGTAAGCATGTATAAGCAGATAAATATATGTGTGTATATTATTGTTGCTATTAATCTTTCAAATAATTTAACCCTTCTCTAATCTTCTTTCTTTATGTAGATTCAATAAATGCTTCAATTTCTTTTTTTCCCAGCAAGTCTTTATTTTTTTCATCAGTTTTGTTCCTGGGATACAGAATTCTAGGCTTTTTTTTTTCAGCCAACACTTTGCATACTTTAATTTACTATCTTCTTACCTAGTGTCTGAAGAAAAGCTGAATATTGATCCTTGACATTGCTCCTGTGTATGTAAAAACTTGGAATCAGCTGAGTTTTTTCGCTGTTGTTCTGTGCATTTCAATGTGACATTTCTGGGTTTCAGTTGAGAATTCTTTGTGTGTGTGTGTGTGTGTGTGTGTGTGTGTGTTTATTTTGGTTGTTGTTATTTTTTTCCTTATTGTCGTTCTCTGAGCTTCCTCTATGTGACTGGGGGTCTGGCATTTAACTTGTTTAGTTTATTTTCTTTTTGTTTTCAATCCTCTGGGGGCCAGGGATTGAAAGATCCGTTCTGGGGTGGGGCAGACCCACAGGGTCATTTCTCGAGGACAGTGTGATGCAAGAGCTAGTGCTCAAGGCCTGCGTGCCCTCGGGCCTGCCCTCTCCGCTGGGCGTGGTATGGTGCCAGGGATCAAACTGGACATCTCTGTGCTCGCTCCCTGTTGCTGTCTTTCCAGGAGTCCTTCTGAATTAAAACTGCTCTGTGAGAATCAGATCCTGACTTTAGGATGTTTCTGAGCAGAGTCATCGCACGGCGGCCTTCCTGGGAGTGGCAGGTGGCCTTCTGCGTTATGGCATCCCATCTGCAAGAGCCAAGATTTACAGCTCACCCCCAAGCCACAACCTCCTCTCCTGCTATTTATTCTGCATCTTTATCCTGCAGTCTTCAGTCACCTTCTTTTCTCCCAAGGAAGTCACCTCTCCTGTCACTCTGTGTTGTCATCTTAGTGGGACTAAGAAGTGGCCAGAGGTCAGTGTGCTTATTCATCCCAGCGTGTGTGATGAAAAGAGCCGGGTTTTCAGGAATCCGTACTTTGTTGTAGTCACTACCTGGTGGGACCCAATTATTTCAAGATAGATTTGTGTAGATTGTTGTGACAAGGATGATGTCTAATATTGATTCTTGTCCCAATCTATACCTTCTTTGAAAGTGCTCTCTGTCATTCTGTTTGCGATTTCATACTATATTTAGAATTATAAATTAAAATTTATTATGAATGAAATCTGTCAATCTGTCAATCTGTCAATTCGGAGAGCCCGGCAAGCTACCGAGAGTATTCGATATGCCAGACACAGTAACAACAAAGTCTCCAATGGAGACGTTACTGGGCCCGCTCGAGCAAATCGACGATCAACGGGAGGGCCTTTACCTTTACCTTATGAATGAAATATTATGTTTAGAATTATATTTAATTCTCCAATGAAAATCGAAGCTGTCTTATTGCAATATAAGAGGTGACTCTAGGGGGCAGTGCAGAGAGCTCCTACGGAGCCAAGACATTTGGTTTACACACAACTGACACTATTTTGATCCCTGATACCCGAAATAATTCTCCAGAGCCCTGACAGGAGTGATCCCTGAAGGCCAGCCAAGAGTACGCCCAGAGCACTGCCAGCATGCCCCCCAAAATAGAAATCAGAAAGCAAACACAAAAATCAGAAATGAAACCCTGTACCTCTAGGATGCTGTTGTCTATACATTTTCACAAAACAAAAACTAGGGAATACTTTTCCTGCCCGTGCTGTTTAACTCCCAAATCCTGAAATTCCTTTTCTGAGCTATTCTTCTCAGTAGGGGACAATTTGATGGAGTTTTTTTTTATGTTATCAGGGGAAATTATATTTATTTGATATTTTTATTAGTGAGGTTTCGTGACATACTTTAATTGTATATCATTAACTCTCAATGCCCTATTCAATATCGTTATTACCAATAATATAATAATAAATTGTGAACACAATAATATAATTGTGTTCCAGAGCACTGTTATTTAATATTTACCAACCTTGGATGCAGTACTGTGTGATTAAAAAAATATCTTTAATATCTGCCAAGTGCATTAGAATTTAGGTGCATGTGGTCATAACAGTATTTGTGACCAAAGAGCCACTCTTACAGCTAATGAAAAAAATCACTTCTGAAGACTTAGAAGAACTGTAAATATTTTTATACCACTGCCAGTTTTTTATTACTTCTGTAATAAATTCTCAAGAATTTAGTGGCCGAAAATAACAAAAATTTATTGGAAGCTAGAAACTCAACATGGGTCTTCATTGGCTAATACCGGGAGTGAGTGTGGCCTTCTCTGGGGCTCTTGGGACAAACTCCTTTTCTGGTTTGAAGAGGCCACCATTATTTTGGGGTTCTGGCCAATTTTCTCTATCGTCAAAGCCAAAAATATGACCTATAACATCATTCTGCTCTGTGTTTTACTCTTCTCTCACATTTAAAATTCATTCAACCACACACATTCATTCGCGGCCGCGCGACATCTTATTATCTCATTCTTACTTTGGACAAACTGGCTGGCTACCGAATGTAACCCGCCCACACGGCAGAGTCTGGCAAACTCCCCGTGGCGTACCCAATATGCCAAATACCAGTATCAATGATGGGTCTCATTCTCCTAATCCTGAAAGAGCCTTGAATATGCCACTTTTAAAAAAAAATCTCAGGGCTAGGACGAAGGAGACGTTACTGGGGCCTGTTCGAGGCAATTGACGAATAACAGGATGGTCGTGATCGTGATCAACTACACACTGGTTCCACCTGTAGAATCTAAAATATCGCCAGTGTCAAGGTCAGTTGGTCGCGAACCTTAATTCAATCTGTAACCTTAACTATTTCTTCCATGTAGCCTAATATATGCACAAATTTTAAATGCTAGGATATGGACATCTTTGGAAGATGTGGAGATTGTTTTGCTTAGACTGGAAAATGTTATGTAAAAATTCCTGATGCAAATTATCCAGTTAGGCAAGATAGTGATTACTCTGATTTTGCACACAAGTAATGTATTTAAAACATCGGTTCTAGCTACACGGGAGTGTCACCAACCATAATCTTTTATTAACACTGAGTACTTATAAAAACGATGAGTATCATGTGTCTATGAATTGCTCATCTACTAAATGTTAGGCCATCTGACTAAACCTTTTCATCCAAGAAAATCACATCTTTGCTACATAAAATATTTTAGCTATAAGATATAAAATTATGAAAATGGCAATGTAGGTTTTCAATGTTAGGTCACAGGGAATATTAAATTTTAGATACTGAGTTCCAGATTTACATTGTTCAAATGATCTTGTTTTAATATTGAAGTTGATATATTCAATAACAATGTTGTAGATCTTTGTGTTAAATAAGTCGAACATGCCTGCTAATTTTCTTGCAAAGAACAGAGTCAATTTAGCAGTCAGGATGTTATGGCTGTTCTGAGGTAATATACATTTTTTTCTATTTGGGCTGGAGCGATAGCACAGCGGTAGGGCGTTTGCCTTGCGTGCAGCCAGCCCGGCCGAGCCGGGTTCGTTTCCTCTGCCCCTCTCAGAGTCTGGCAAGCTATCAAGAGTATCTTGCCCACACAGCAAAACCTAGCAAGCACCCCATGATATATTCAATATGCCAAACACGATAACAAGAAGTCTCAAAATGGAGATGTTACTGGGCCTGCTCCAGCAAATTGATGAACAACGAGAGGACAGTGACAGTGACAGTGGACAATTTTTTATAAAATGCAAACTTGCAAGGGAAGAAATATGGTTACCCGATGGCATAAACTATTCTTTAGTTTCATACATTATATTCTTTTTTTTAAGTTTTTTTTAAAATTTTTATTGAATCACAGTTACAAAGTTGTTCATGATTGAGTTTCAGTCATACAGTATTACAACACCCACCCAGAAGTGAGATTCTTGATTTCATTGATATCCTGAAATTGCATTACAAAATCTTCTCCATTTTGATAGTTAATATATTAATATACTTCATGTAGTATCCATCTGCCCATGTATCGTTTTTCAGAAAGATTGTCATACCTGTTTGCACTCATGTCCCAAGCTGTTTTCAAAAGCAATGTATAATTACCAGATGACATATGTAGATAGGTGGTATAAAGTGCTGAAGTGTAATTCCTCAAAGTAGTGTTTTACCTTTTAAAATTTATTTATTTTTTTATTTTATTATTTTTTTATTAGCGAAACACCATGAGGTACAGTTATAGACTTACAAATTTTTGTGCTTGGGTTTCAGTTATACAATGATCCAGTACCCATCCCTCCACCAGTGCCCATCCTTAAAAATTTTTAAAAAATCATAGATAGTTATTTTGGGTCAGTCTCAGAAACTCAGAATCTTAGTTCCAGTCATTCCTGGTGGGCTACTGCCATGTGCAGGGGTGAAGTCCTGCGTTGCCTGCACCCGACCTGGGTTCTCTCTCCCGCTGCCCATGTGGTCCCCGAGTACAGCCCCGAGAAATTCCTGAGTGCAGAGTAAGAACTAAACCCTGTGCATCCAACACTAAGGGGGGAAAAAAACAAGCAAACAAAAAAAACAAAAATCATGGATATTTTCATGCAATTTTATAATTAAGATGTTTTGGAAAACTGATGGCTTTATTTAGAGGAGTACGTTTAAAAAATGAATTTGGCCGGAGAGTTAGTATAGTGGGTTGGACATTTACGCTACATGTGGCAACCCAGATTTGATCCCCGGCACCCCAGGAGGTCCCCCCTAGCATGCTAGGAGTGATCCCTGAGCACTGAACTAAGTGTCAGTCCTGAACACTGCCAGGAGTGATCCCTGAGCACAGAGTCAGGAGTTAGTCCTGGGCACTGCCAGGAGTGATCCCTGAGTACAGAGCCACGAGTCAGCCCTGAGCACAGAGCCAGGTGTCATCCCTGAGCACTACCAGGAGTCAGCCCTGAGCACTGCCAGGAGTCAGCCCTGAGTACTGCCAGGAGTGATCCCTGAGTGCAGAGCCAGGAGTCAGCCCTGAGCACTGCTGGATGTGAGCCCCAAAATAAAAATACAAAATAAAAATACAAACAAGCACAAAAGAAATTAAAATTTAAAGCATAAAACTACTTGTTTAGGGACTGGAGTGTTAGCACAGTGGGTAGGGCGTTTGCCTTGCACGTGGCCGACCCAGGTTCAATTCCCAGCATCCCATATGTTCCCCTGAGCACTGCCAGGAGTAACCCCTGTGCATCGACGGGTGTGACCCAAAAATAAAATAAATAAATAAAGCATAAAACTACTTGTTTAATAGAGAAAATAAAAAGGAGCACAGTCATTTTTTTTTAAAGTCATCATTATTGAGGTCTTGCAAGCAGGGCCCATGATCTGCATGATACTCCATGCCAGGCGCCGTCACCCTGTCTCCCTGGGGTGAGGGTCTGCGGTTTCCCTGCAGCTTGAGCCATGGGCTATTGGGACTGCCTGACCACCCTCGAGACAGAGATGCTTGGAACCTCCGTGGTCACACCTAGTCGTGCTCAGGGCGCCTCTGGGGCTGCAGTGAAGATGCCTGGGAGGAACCCTAGAGCCAGGGCCTCTAGAGCTGTGCACCCGGTAAGCCCAGTGGCCCCTCTTGCATGGCGGACACAGTGCACTTCCCATGGACCTGACTAACCAGATAGCCCGGGAGCCATGTCATGCTATTTTTCTTTTTCTTTTTCTTTTCTTTTCTTTTCTTTTCTTTTCTTTTCTTTTCTTTTCTTTTCTTTCTTTCTCTCTCTCTCTCTCTCTCTCTCTCTCTCTCTCTCTCTCTCTCTCTCTCTCTCTCTCTCTTTCTAAGCTTTTTGACTCACTCCTGGCTTTGCACTCTGCACTCAGGAATTAACTCCTGGCAGTGCTTGGGGGACCATATGGGATGCTGGGAATTGAACCCAGGTCGGCCATGTGCAAAGCAAATGCCTTCCCTGCAGTACTATCGCTCCAGCCCTGCTATTTTTATTTTCCCTGGAGGCAGGTGCACAGTCCTGCCTCTGACTGCTCTCACAGTTTTGTGGAGTTTCATGAGTTCTCTGTGATGCTGAAGTATTTGAGGTCACCTGCAGGCTCTTTTGCCTGCAGCCTCAGGGAGCTCACCTAGCAATTCCAATCCCTCCCTCCTCCTGTGAGAACTGTGTGTGCATCACCAGGGGAATCAGTCCTGATTCCAGAGAGAGAGAGAGAGAGAGAGAGAGAGAGAGAGAGAGAGAGTCTCGCAGGCCAGCCACTCACCATATCACCTCCCTGATTTACCTCTGTGGCTTGACTCAAGCACCACGAGAAGAATGAGAGTGTCATACACACTCAGCCAAGGCTTTCTTCCGAATACCTCAAGGAACTGGCCCTTGAGTCTACTGGAGATGCAGGCAGGCCCAGCACAGTTGCAGGGCCTCTGAACTCATCTGCCAGGAAGTGACCAAGGACAAGTCTCAGAGCAGCCTGTCTTGGGCTCTGCAAGGTCAGGAGAACACAGGCCTGCCGAATCACTCCCGCCCCTCCATCCCCTCCCAGAATCCACATGGGCCCCTGCTGAGTGTTGCCCGTTGTAAGACGGCAAGTCATGCATGCGGCCACGATGCTTGCTTGACTGTGTAAAATTCTGCTATTCCATACAGCACATCTTTGCCTGTCTCAGTTATAATGGTTCATGCATATTTCTCTAAATTGAAAAATCTGTTTAATGTAAAAAAAAATGGAAATTGTGATCTAAGATGTGCTACTGTTGTCTGACAACATTCTTCGAGAATGTGAGCTCAGATTAGTTATGGCTGTTCTTTATGTGTGTGTCTTTGTTTGTTTTAAGGCCACACCTGGCTATATTAAGAAATTATGGGTGGGTGGCATGGGGATTATGCGTAGCAGTGAACCTGGGTCCTCACACCTGGAAGGCAAGTGCTAATTGAGCCAGCCACATCCTGGCCCTGTCTCTACTTTGGAATAGTCTGGCATAACAGGACTTACTTTGTGCATTAGTGGTTTTTGTAAACTTCACAAAATAGTCCTATGCATACACACAACTAATAAATTTTTTTTTCGGCCCTGTGTCTGGGGATCACACTTAGAGCTTCACATGCAATATATGTGCTATACCACTGAGGCACATCCTTAATCTTTTATTGAACCTTTAATTTTTTTCTTTGTTTTTGAGCTACTCTTAGCTTTGCTTAGGCCTTACTCCTTGTGCTGATCTTGGGGATCTCTCCGGGTCTGACTTGGGAATCTTATGGGGTGCCAGAGTTTGGATGCTGGTTATTGTGCTTTCAAAATGGTTAAATACTGGTTAAAGTGGTAAAGGCATTTTATCTGTCATGCTATTCTCTCTGAGAGTATCTCGCCCACACGGCAAAGCCTGGCAAGCTCCCCGTGACATATTCGATATGCCAAACACAGTAACAACAAGTCTCACGACGGAGACGTTACTGGGCCTGCTCGAGCAAATCGATGAACAACGGGATTTGCTCCAGTGCTACAGTGCTACTCCTGGCTCTGTGCTCAGGGATCACTCCTGGCAGGGCTTTGGGGGCCATATGGGTTGAACTCTGGCCAGTCTAGTGCAGGGCAAGCCCCCCCACCCCCTGTGCTGTCACTAGTCTTCTGAGTTTCCCTGTCAGTGGCTTACCTAGAGAGGCCTTTTTAATTTAAGCTTCTTTATGGAAAAGGAAAATACTTCCAAGCTGTTGAGTTACTTTCTAATCTCAAGGTATCTGCTTTAATACAAATGAATAGTGTATTTCCAATCCTCAAAAGTTTTTTTTTTAACTATAAGTTAGGAAATATCAATAAATATTAACCAGTTGCAGGAGAAAATTACCCATCCTTCAGGGTTCTTCTTGGGCTAATGGAGCAATCATATAACACCATCAGACAGGTTAGCAAGGGAGCCATCAAGTCAGTAATACACACATGGAAATTACAGTGTAGTAAATTTGGAAGAAAAATTACACTGGAGCTGCTTTCCTGTTTTGTTTGGACTTGGTTTGATTTGCTTTTTTAAGTCACACCTGGAGGTTTTCAGGGATGAATAATATTTTCTTACTTGTTTGAGTTTACATAACTATTCTAAGACTTCCTGATAAATCTGTATGACGGGTTTTCTGACTCTAAATTGCTGTATTAGTGGGGGTTGGTGAAATATTGACACAGAGGAATAAATAAGCATTGTTTCGCTGCTTATTTTTAAAATAAAATTTGATAATAAAGAGAAGCACTTATGTGAGCTATCAAACACTAAATTATGTTAAAAATCATGGACACCAACGTCAAATGAATGAAACGCAGATTCTAAAGAAGAACTTATTGATTTGTCAGGCAAGCTTATTCAGTACTAGGATTTTGTCTTATTTTATCCTGTATGTCTGGAACACCTGATCAAATAATTCTCATTCAGATTTGGCAATAGCCTGTTGGAAATGTGCATATTTAAAGAAAATCTTTCAGGCATTATTATGCTGATGATAATGTTCATGCTTTAAGACATCAAGAGTGAAGTAGAAAATTGATCCAATTATCTGGTTAATTCATGCTTGAGAAAAATCACAACTTTTTGCATATTTGGTGAAAAATGGCTGATATATAATCTCACTACTTTTAACTCCTGAAAAAACACAGATTGATATGCTAATAAGTAATCTTTTGAAGGATCTGTGTTAATAGCATTTCAGTTTTCAAATGCGTTGCTTATTCTATTTGAGCCGAATTTTCTTTTCGCTGTAGGTACAGATAAGTAGAAAACAAGTAGGTCTTACTCTGCCTGATTATACGTTACATGAATTTTCCCTACTATACCACCTTTCGTTCACTGTTTTTCACTTTGAAGAAATAGTTCAAAGGTTTAGGTGCACAAGTGTTCAAGAGTTGTTCCGTCCCAAGCATAGCCAGGAGTGAGCCCTGAACACAGAGTCAGGAGTAATACCTCAGCACTGTCAACTGTGGCCGGTCTCCATGTTGCTTTCTGGACAGCCCCATCAATTGTGGTTAAGGGCTTCTTTTCAGCCACATCGCTGCCAGCACTGTTTGTTTCTACGCTTACGATTTACCAATCTCACTGGTATGAGGTGATAGCTCATTTCTGTTTTTATTTGTATTTCCATGACGATAAGTGAAAAATAACATTTTTCACTACCTTTTGACCCTCTGGCTTTCTTATTTGGGGAAGTGTCTGTTTAGATCTTCAGATTTTTCGATGGGGAGAAGTTTGATTTATTGAGAAGCTTAGAGGTTTTCTGTGGTTTGGGCATTAGCCCTTTGTCAGATATGTAATAGAAAAAATATCTGCACTTTTTGTAGAGTTACTTTGTATTCTAGTCATCATTTTTTTTTTCCAATACAGTAGTACTGTAGACTGTCTTCCCATTGTTCATCGATTTGCTTGAGCGGGCCTAGTAATGCCTCCTTTATGAGACTTGTTGTTACTGTGTTTGGCATATCAAATGCCACGGGGAGCTTGCCAGGCTTTGCTGTGTGGGCAAGATACTCTCGGTAGCTTGCCAGGCTCTCCGAGAGGGGCAGAGGAATCGAATCCGGGCTGATCTGGTCAGCCGCGTGCAAGGCAAATGCCCTACCCGCTGTGCTATCGCTCCAGCCCATTTAATACAGAAGCTTCCTAATCTGATGTTGGCCCATTTGTTTGTTTTGGCTTCTCTTTTCTTTGCATAGTGTCATTGAAGGTACCCCTAGAATAATATCATGCAGACATCTGCCTACATTTTCTTTGATATAGTTTATGGATTCTGTTTTAATATCGAGGTCCTTAATCCATTTTGTGTAATTGTATGATAGGGAATCCAAACTTATCTTTTTGAGTGTGGCTAGCCATTTTCCCAACATTTGTTAAAGAATCTTTAGTTGCTGCATTCCATGTATATTTGATACATGGATGAATAGATAGATAGATAGATCAATCGATCCTTTGTCCAATCTAGCTGTTTACTCACTTAATGCGATGGACATTATGTCAGTCATTGTCTCCCAGGTCTATTCCATAGTTCTGAGAGTATGCCTGTATTTCAGTACCATACAGTCCTGATTACTGTAGCTCTGTAGTATAATATAAACTTGGGACTGGGTTGAGTCTCACATTTTCTTTGTCTCTAAAATTGCTATGGAGAGCTGTGAATTTTATTACTCATGTACATTTTTCTTTTTTTGCTTTTAGGGTCACACCTGGCAATGCACAGGGGTTCCTCCTGGCTCTGCGCTCAGGAATTCCCCCTGGCGGTGCTCAGGGGACCATATGGGATGCTGGGAATCAAACCCGGGTCGGCCGCGTGCAAGGCAAACACCCTCCCCGCTGTGCTATTGCTCCAGCCCCACTCATGTACCTTTTAACAGCATTTCTTCTACATTCTTAGAAATGCCACACAAATGAGAGTGTTATGAAAAACTTTATGCAGAGCAATCGGGGAGTCTAGAAGGCATGGATACATTTTTGGAATCCTATAATCTATTCGAAATACATGGCCGAACTCTCCTCAATATGGTGAAAAATATTTTACCACAAACTCATTGCTGCATCTTATTATACAATGAAAAACTGAAACCCTTTTCTCTAAAATCAGACACAGGACAGGGATATCTTTTGTTTGTTTGTTTGTTTGTTTGTTTTTGGCCTCACTCAGCAATGCTGAGGAATTATTCCTGGAGGTTCTTAGGCGACCATATGGGATACCACGGATCAAACCCAGGTCAGCCACATGCAAAGCAAGAGCCCTACCCGCTGTTCTATGTCTTCTATGTCTCAGACCCTAAACATATCTCTTCTCCCTAATGTTATTCAACATAATATTAGAAGTCCGTGCCATAGCAGTTTGGAAGAAAAATATATTAGGGGGAATATATATTTTTTTGTTAAAAAGAAGCCAACAATTATTATCTGCAGTTTTCATATTAGAAAACTCCAATGATTCCATCAAAAGAACAGTAATCCTGGAACAGTAATCCTGCACAGCGAAGAGACCAGATAGAAAATTAGTGCATGAAAATCCGTGGCATTTCAACAAATAGACAAGCAGTATAAGAGAAAGAATTTAAAAAAAAAATCCCATTGACTATTGCACCCACCCAAATTAAGTAACTGGGACTCAATAGATGAGATGCAACAGTTATATGAAGAATACTTAAATCTCTATTAAAAGAAATTGAAGATCCAAGAAAATGGAAGCAGTGTAAAAATGACCATCATACTCACATTTATGTTTTTATGTTATATTCCTTCCTAACTTGGCTTTAAGTAGCTTTTCCTTTTTGTGAGTTTAAATTGCTCCTATTAGATTACCTCTTATTGATATCCCTTTCTTTAGCACAAGATCCCAATAGTTTCTAATAAGTAGAGTATTAACATTTAATTGTGTCAGAATTGTTTGTGTGATCTGTTTTTCCTGTTGTCAATAACCAGTCTTAAAGGTTTAGAATAAAGTGCTATATTCTTATTTTATTCTTTTTTGCTAGTCATAGGGAATAAATGAGATTGACCTCTTCTTTAAACCTAAAAGTAATTTATTTAAATTGCTATAATTATTCTTAGTCCAAACAGCCACTAGCATCTTTAGTTGCCTCATTTTGTTGTAATAATAAAAGAACAAAAATAATGATATATATGTATGTGTATATATATGTGATATATATGTATGTGTATATATATATATAGATGTTTCTATATTAAAGCAGCATAAGACACATGCTGTGGTTTTTATGTTCTGTCTTTAAATATATTTACAATATTCTCTGCCCCCTCTCGGAGAGCCCGGCAAGCTACCAAGAGTATGTCACCTGCATGGCAAAGTCTGGCAAGCTACCTATGGCGTATTTGATATGCCAAACACAGTAACAACAAGTCTCACAATGGAGATGTTACTGGGCCCGCTCGAGCAAATCTATGAATAATGGGAGGACAGTGCTACTATATTTTAAGCACCCCATATACTAAGGTCATGCCAATGATAATTGATATCTATCCTATGACATGCTTTCTTTGGTTTTAATAGTTTACCAAAAATCTTAGGAAAAAAAGGATCTAAAAATATTTAAAGTAAACAAAACAGGATCAATAAATAGAACAGAGATTTAGCATATTATTTAAGTCTTCACATGTTCAATTAAGTAGTACCTGTTTAAGATCGAAACATTATCTGTTCCACGTTAAGATATTGCTACTTCATTAGTACATCAACTAAAATCCTGGTGATTTTTCCTTAGTCACCAAGCAACTCATAGTGACAAGGAATGGAAAGCAAATTAATCAGGAGAAATGATAAAAAGTAATAAAACAAACATAAAATAATAAAATAAAAATAATAAAATTTAATAAGGAGAAAATAAAATATTTTATTCATGACAAAATATAAATATCTTGCCTGTTTAAGGAAATGTAAGGTATTATAAAATTTGTGGGTTATGGAATCCAGAATTTTAACCATGCAAGATAAATGCTTTACTGTAGAGCTATATCCATCTCTATTCCCTAAAATATTCTATATTTTGTAAACTAAAAAGTTTCATCAAAATAAATGAATACAGTTTAGCATAGGTAGATTTCTTGTTGTGCTTTAGAATTTTTCATACTTTTAAAATTTTTTAAATGTATTTCATTAACATTATAGCTCTTTTATCAATTCACCACATAGTATTTTGTTTCATGTTGAAATTTGTTATAATGTAACCCCTGACCTCCTGCAGGAAACAAAGAATCTGAACTCACTTATTGTTCCCATCTAATAGCAGACTTGAAATTTTTATTACATCAGAGGATATTAGACATAGGTCAGTGGGGTATTTTTTTATTTGTTTTTGTGTATTTATGGGTTCATTTAGAAGATTCCAAATTATCTGTAGCACTTCAAAGGGTAACAGTAACAAGTGTGTGTATGTACCAAGAGTGAGCTGGGAATAGCCCACAGCAATTATATTTAACTTTGTGACCTAAACTTGCTCGTGATGGATTCAGTGTGTAATCTGAGCATACATGAATATACTGTTTTACTTTAACCTTAGTATTTAAAGTGCTGGCAAAAATTTAACTGTTCAAATCCTGTAGAGAGAGCACTTCTGATAGCTTGTAATATAGTAAGTCATCTGATAGTTGTTTCATATACTTCCCATTAGTGTTATTCCTTAGTTTTTTGCTTTTTTTAAAAAAAGATTTTTTTCTTTTGTTTCAACTTTATTTTAGTCACCGTGATTTACAGTTGTATAATACATACTGTCTGTGATAGGGTTTCTTTTCTTAAATGTCTTATTAAACCACCATGAGATACACAGTGACAGAGTTGTTCCTGATTGGGTTTTGGTCATACAATATTCCAGTAACGGTCCTGTCAGTCACCAGTGTGCATTTCCCACCATACTACAGCTTTCCAACACCAAACCCCACCCTCCCTACACCTTTGGCTCAGGGTACTCACTTCATTTCTTTCCCTCCCTCCCCCAACAGCCCATGCCCCAGTAAGAGCTGTTCTGCAAACCAGGTCTTAGATTCTGTTATTTTTTTTTTACCACTTATACAAATAAAATTTTATTGTAGGAGGTAATTTGTGTCTGATTATTTGAACAGAACATTGTGTTTCCAAGGTTCAACCAGGTTGTTGCATACATATGTGATATTTTTCTTTTTTTTTTGACTGTTTTTTTTTTTTATTAGTGAGACATCACGAGGTACAGTTGTAGACTTACAAATTTTTGTGCTTGGGTTTCAATTATACATTGATCAAGTACGCATCCCTCCACCGGTGCCCATTTCCCACCACCACGGATCCCAATATCCCTCCAACCCCCCATCCCCTCCATCCCACCCTGCCTCTGTGGCAGGGCATTCCCTTTAGATTCTGTTATTGTGGGCCATTTTGTTGTTCCCTTATTATGGGTTTGTAGATCACACATCTGAGCAACCTCCTTTTGTGTGTGTCTCACGCCTGACTGATCCTGCTCAGCCCAACACCTCTGGTTTCCTCCAGCCCATCAGCATTTTGTAGGATTTCATCTTTATTTGTAGCTGGGTAGTATAATACAAAAGTATATCTAATGTATCGTGTTAGGAAAACGTTAAGCTTGTGGATGATATGATTCATTGAATTCTCTATAATTTCCAATACAAATTCTGTGCATATTTGATTGTATGAAAAAGCTGACAGATCTCATTTTGAGGTTCAGAAAGCCTGGGTTCAAATTTGGGTCTCATCTGTTAACTCCTGGTACTTCTATAATATTATTCTCGTCTGTTAGGTCGGTAGTAAACTCCTAGGATCAAATGAGAATATTTACACAAAGTTAATTTATAAGTTATGTCCATCACTTATTACATATTCTCATACATACTGTGGAATTAAATTGCTGTATATTTAATTGGTATAATATACTAATATATTCATATTAGATGACCTAAAATGCATAGAAGGATAGTAACACTGTGGCACTGTCATCCCATTGTTCATCCATTTGCTGGAGTAGGCACCAGTAACATCTCCATTGTGAGACTTGTTGTTACTGTTTTTGGCATATCGAATATGCCATGGGGAGCTTACCAGGCTCTGCCATGCGGGCAGGATACTCTCGGTAGATTGCTGGGCTCTCCGAGAGGGATGGAAGAATCGAGTCCGGGCCGGCCGTGTGCACGGCAAACCCCCTACCAGCTGTGCTATTGCTTCAGCCCAGATAGTAATGCTTATAAAAATTCCCCTCTCTAAGAAGTTTTGCTATATTATATACCCCAGATTTGCTATATTATATCAAGATGGCAAAACAAAATTGTTTCTAGCTTTATTAAATGTTAAAAATTAAAAGAACAAATCGAAAAGAAGACCCTGTAACTATAAATTCCATGAATTAAATAATAAAAGTTATTTGAATTCTAGTCTTCTGTATTTTATATATTATTTTATTTTCTCAGTTATGATTTCAGTAAACTAAGTTCATATTGTTCTGTAGTTTAGTATTTAATCAAATACAATGAAATGGAAAATAATATGATTTCCCATTTTAAACATCAAATTATAAGAATGTAAAAGTTATAAAACAAAATATCAAAAAATTAAAATAGTTAAATGTAAGGGTACCACTAATGTTAATTATATGCACTATGGAATATTATTTTTTGTCCATTTGAGGACATTAGTAGATGATTTCAAAGTTCTCTAACATCATTGTAAACAATTGTTTTAAATATATTAGTTTAAACATATACCGGTAAGTACAAGAATATATTCCGGTAAAAATATTTATATTAATAGTACTTTGTTACAGAACAAGGTACCTATGTTTCATCATTACCTAGTGATGAATTTGCATTTCATAGAATATTATATAAGGAAAACATTGCAGTATGTACATTTTGTTGTCTGACTTCTTTTACTGGAAGTAATTATTATGACACTCATCCATGCTATTTATTGGTAGTTTGTTCATTTTAATGGTTGAATAATATCCCATTGTATGAATAAAACTGATGACTGGAATTATATGGTTGGAATCGGTTTGAATATTGAAGGAACAGTCAATCTGCTTTCAAAATATTTGTAGTATTTTACACTTTCACTATCAGCATATGACATTCCTTATTCAACACTTGATAACTTTTTTAAAAAATTATCTTTTAATTGGTATGTAACTATTACTTTATGACTTTAATTTGCATTACTCTACTGTTAAACATTTTGTTATGAGCTAGTTTATTCTTTTTAAATCTTTTGTGTAGTGTCTATAAAAATTTTGCCAATTAAAATTTAATTTTTGATATCTTAGAATTATTTCTATAGTTCCTAAAACTTTCTGAAGTATATTCTGGGTACACTTAATGTATTGACTATGTGCCTTAAAAAGATTTTCTTTAAAATTTTGGATTAGTGGGGCCAGAATATAGTACAGCTTGCCTTGCATGCACCTGACCTGGGTTTGATCCACTGCACCCTGTGTGGTGCCATGAGCCCTGCCAAGGGTGATCTCTGAATCACAGAGCCAAGAATAAGCCCTGGGCACTGCTGAGCATAGCCCAAAACAAAAAAAAAAAAATTAATTAATCACTGTATCACTGTCATCGTGCTGTTCATCGATTTCCTCGAGCAGACACCAGTAACGTCTCCTTCATCCTAGCCCTGAGATTTTAGAAAGTGCCACATTCGAGGCTCTTTCAGGATCAGGAGAATGAGCCCCATCATTGTTACTGGTTTCTGGCATATTGAATATGCCACGGGGAGTTTGCCAGACTCTGCCATGCGGGCATTATACTTTCGGTAGCCTGCCAGGTTGTCCAAAGTAAGAATGAGATAATAAGATGTCAGGAGCTGGGTTTTATAGTCTCTGGGTCTTGGCCATTGATGGGTTTACACGGGGCTGGGGCAGTTGGTGGGTGTAACGCCTACATACTGGAAGATGGGGGATCTGGGTGGAGGAGGCCCAGTCCCAATCCGAGCAGGCTTGGAGATCTACGCCCCGAGTCCCGCACATCTCAGTTCCTCTGCCTGTTCCTTCATTCGTGAGGCTCGTCCGAATGTGTGGAGGGTGGTCTTAAGCATGGCAGTGGCTGGAACCAGGGGTCTTTAGCTGCCGGGGCTCTGCTCAGGGTGGGGAGGGAAACTCAACCCGCCCCTGTCCAAAGGGCCCCAGTGAGGACAGCCAGGCGCAGAGACTTAAATTAAATTCTGGACTATACTTTCATTCTCTATATAGTCTCTTTGGAAGAGATGAAATTTTGAATTTGTGCATAATGCAGTCGATGGGGAATTTATTCTATGGATTGAGGTTGAGATTTTTGTTAGAGTGATAAAAATATTTGGCAAGCTACTGAGAGTATCTCACTCGCATGGTAAAGCCTGGCAAGCTACCTGTGGCATATTTGATATGCCAAACACAGTAACAACAAGTCTCACAAAAGAGATGTTACTGTGCCCACTCTAGCAAATCAATGAACAATGGGAGGACAGTGCTAAGGTACTACCTAGTACAATTCTCAGAGACTTTACTTTTTGTTTTTTTGTTTAATTTCTTTCATGGTTTTTGAATGTTTTATAGGTTAAAATTGAACAGTTTCATCTCTATTTTTAAAGAAATATTTTAGATAGAATTTGTATGCAATTTGAGTTTCCTTGTGTGTTTATAGAAATTGATTTTTTATTACACGACTTTCTTTAAACTGTTAAGATTCGTTCTCTATCCTAAATACAATCTCTCTGGGAAAAATGTTCTGTATGCACTTGGAAAAAGTATTATTGGTAGCGTTCTCTATTAATTTCAAGTGGGTCAAACAGGTTGCATTGTTCATTGCGTTTCTGTTTGCTTATTCTGTCTACATTGAGAGAAACATATTAAAAGATCTGACTGGTTATCGATTTTTATTCTGTCAGTATTGCCATGTGTATTTTAAAATGCAGCTAATAGACGCAAGACATTTCGGATTTTTCTCTCCTCTTGACCCACTTTATCAATACTAAATGAACTTCTTTGTATTTGCAATATTATTTGCTCTGAAATTTACTTTGGCTCTTGTTAATGTTTTACTTAGCATTTAGAGGGTATATTTTCTCCCTTTGTTTTGGATTTTATACGTTGGAAGTTGATGTGTTTGCACACACTCATAAGTAGGTCTCACAGCTTGACCTGCCTGGACGGTATTTGCCTTTTAATCGGGCTGTCTCGGTTTCCCAATGTCCCTGTTATCTCTTTCTACAACTCATTCCCATTGTATTTGCTGCTGGCACATCCGAGGGCATTATACCGACGCTTCCTGCCCACCTCCCTGCCCCAACTACTACTGTGTCCACACGGGCAGGTCCCAGGTGAATCTACTCACTTTGCATCATCTCCCCGAAGAGGTGCAACCTCTAATACCACACACACACACCTCCGCTTGTCAGTCTGCCTCTCTCTTGCAGCGTTTCTCTCTGGAACATCTCTCGGGGGACACCGGTACCCCAGTTTCACTGAACAAATCTGTCTCCCGACCTGGAAGAGCTTCACAGGCCTTTAGCAAACGTTCCGTGACCCTTGCTTCGTTCTGTAGCAAAGGCAGATGCCTGGGGAAAGAGCTCCTGATTAGGAATGCAGTTAGAGTGACTGGTAGGGAAACTGAGGCCACTCCAAGCATTCCCAGTGGGAAGTGCTTGAACTCAAGAGCGTGGGGCTGTGCAGTCACTGGCCAGCTGCTGGGGTGGGTGGGCGTTCAGGCCCCTGCTGTGTGCGACCGTGGAAAGAGCGGATCTGGTACCACTGGCCCTCTCAAACGGTCGTTCTCCAGAGGATGCCCCAGGGCTGTTGGCGAAGCACCAGTGTGCTGCCTGCCAATGTCCTGGCGCCTGTTGGCAGCCGTGCCAGGGAATAACGGCTTATCTTCCCACTTCACGTCCCCAGTCTCATTCAAGTGATTTTCTCTGGCACAGGCCCCAGCCTTCTGGGAACTCGGGAAGGGCTGACTCCCAGCGCGTCTGGGTCTGACCACACGGAGGAGGGCAAAGCCGCCTCCACAGTGAGCATCTATCAAGTCTTTATTAACGTGGAGACACTTTCTTCTCCGACAAACAATGCTCTGCCAAGGAGCCCGAGGCCTCCCCCTCTTGGCGTGAGTGAAGGGGTCTCCACCGGATTGATTCCTGGAAATGCATGCCACCCAGAATGTTCCTGCCTCGCATTTTGATCGATGAGACCAAATCACTTTCCAAACAGCGTCTTTGCTGGGAGTCATTGCAGGACAGCTGGGCAGGGGAGATGCAGCTTGGAGATGATTTAGAGGCAGACCGTAGGGCCCCCTGCCCTTCTCCTTACATCCTGACCTAGTGCCTTTGCATGGTGACCTTGCGAGAGAAAAGGAAAGCGTCTGGTCCTTGGACACTTTTTATTTTATTTTTATTGTTTTAAAAACAAGACAGCTAACAGCAACCCTCTAACCCTCGAGGAGAAATAGAGAAGGAGTCTGTTTCTGAAAGATATTCTACTCCCCGCTTGGAGATGGGCTTCGCCGTTTGTCCGAGCAGCCCTGTGGTCAGTTCTAAATTCTCACCTTCCTGGTCATCCCTTGAGTCTTGGCTGCCGGTTAACCATTGAAGGGCCTGTCTTTAGTAAGAAGCTGGAGTGCAGGTTACATAACCTCTGTTACTCTTTTTCTTGGAAGAGCTCCCTGAGTGTTGTGTGATGCTTTCTGACGGCTCTACTTTCTTCAAGTCTTTTTTGTGCAGATTAGCAAGAGCTTTGCGAGCGGCAGTTGAAGTTGAACTTGGAATGTCTTGTGCCCCTTTACTCCCTGTGTGATTTTTGAGCAGTTAAGCTCTTAAACTTTAGTTCCGACGTCTGTACAACACCCAGCAGAGTTTTGTGGTCAAGATCTGCGGGAACATGTGCTATCAACTCAGCATATTATTGCACCCTTACTCGTGGGTACTGGTGGTCGTGGTGAGGATGGTGGGAGCTTAAAGTTCAGGATAAATACATGCCGAGTCTGCCTGACACTACTTAGCGTGATGGCATCACGGGATGGAGGTGGAGCCGGTCCTGTCCTCCCCACCCCAACAAGACCCCAAGTCATCGCCCACGAACGACCTTTCTGGCTCCTGATCAAGCTGCTTAATGGCCATGATCCCAGAGACTCAGGAGCAAGTCTTGGAACCCAGCAGGTTTTGGCAGAAATCTCTCCAGATTGAAGTGTTAAAATTTTGGAATTTCAAAATCGTGCAGCCACTACTGCAGCCACGTGACATCATATGTTATTCATAACCGGCAATAGAAAACAAATTGTCTACTGTTGCCTTTTCAGCAGATGTCAGTGTTGGGGTAAAATCTCAAATAGTAATGGTGGGTCTGGTGTCAAAATATTGAATGTGATCAAAGTAGAGAGAGAGTAATGTGGAAATCATCAGCCCCACGGGTAGGGGGAGGGTGTGGAATAAGGATATACTAGTGTTATTGGGGGTGGAAAATGGGCACTGATGAAGGTATGGGTGTTTCATTGTATGACCGAGACAGAACTGAAAGCTTTGTAACTGCTCTCATGGTGATTCAATAAATAAAATTATAAAAAATGAAAAAAAAAGTAAGGTGGAGTTTATGCACAATTCAATCAGCTGATCAGTGTCTGAATAAATAGCAGTACTCCTACATAAAAAAAAGAGATCCCTAAGGTTGATACTTCTAACTCTTTAAAGTCATTTATTCAATCTACATTTCCATAGTTCTTCACAACCACATTGAAATAAAAAGGAGAAAGTTCTTCGAATGTGAGAGCCATAGATCTGAAAATACAAGCAATGCAGTTGTCTAAAATGAATGGACTCACTTTACTTTTTTTCCTTCGTCAGGGAACGTAACCACTTTCTCTGTCTTGTTTTGTATAAAGGGGGTAAGAACTCAGTGACAACTTAAAAATCTTGCCCAAGAGATAGTAAGACAGGTTAAGTGTTTGCCTTGAAAGCTCCCAGCCTTGAAGAACGCAGTTGGGATAGAAAAGGGATCACCAAGTCAATGATGGTTGGAGGGATTTTGGGGATGGAAGATGTGTGCTGAAAGTAAAGGACCAAACATGATGGCCTCTCATTATCTATATTGCAAAGCATAATGCCAAAAAGTAGAGAGAGAGTATGGGGGAAATTGCCTGCCATGGAGGCAGGGGGAGGGATGGGCAGTGGAGGGGGAATATTGGGAACTTTGGTGGTGGAAATGGTCACTGGTGGAGGGATGGCTGTTTGATCATTGTATGACTGAAACTCAATCATGAAAGTTTTATAACGGTCTCTCACGGTGATTCAATTTTTTCAAAAAAAGTGCCCTGCTTTGTTTCAATCCCACACACCACCTACGTCCCCTGAGTCCTTTCCTGCTGTGGCCAAAGTTAAAAAAAAAAAAAAAGAAATTGAAAATCTTGTTGATGTGCTAGTGATATTTATATTAGAATTAAAGTTATATCTTTTCTTGGCGAAAATGTAAATGCACTTACAATATTTTTTGGGGTTTCTTGTGTTATACATTTTAATTATGTTATACATTTTAATGCAAATTTTGTGTTCTTTTCTAAAAAGTTTCAAACAAAAATAGTTGTGTATAACCACGCATCTTTAAAACAAAAATAGTTGCGTATAACCATGCATCTTAGCAATATATTTCTAGTTGTGTAATATGTAACCTTATGTGAATGCAGCTATAATTACATATGCTAAACTTAGTGGCTCCATTGCATTGATACTTTTCTTTTCTTTTAATACTTTTTTTTTACGCATTGAGGCAGAATAGTGTATTTTTAGCTCATGCAGACACATTTTTCTTTGTAATTTCTTATTGCTCAGAAATTTGTTTCTGAAAAGTATATATAATATATAATGTTTTAAATATTTTAATATAGAATGTATACTTTTGGGTCTCTGTAATAATGTATACTTTTGGGTCTCTGTAATAACTTAAGTCTTTATCTCCTCTTTATCAGAAGTGATATTCTGCCAGTTATTATATTTGCACGGAATAGAGGTCTATCTCACGTTTCACAGTGACTATAAGCAAACTAGTTTTCTAATACATCTATAAACAACTTTTTATTACTTTTATTTTTAAAGTACCATGCATTATTTCAGAGAAAGTCAATATTGTGGATATGCAGCAAAAACTGGATAAAAATTCTAATTTAATGGTTCATTTCCTGAAATTATTATGTGTCTGAGAGGTAATAATGTTCAGTGGCGTATGTAGGTTCTGCTCTGAAGGAACACGAGGGCATCTCCAGCTCTGAGGGTTAATATGACACTCAGGAAAACTGGACCATAATGTATAAATATTAGTGCTGGCATTCAGGCCAACGTGGAACTTTTACATTTACTTGCCAAATAGGTTTATTTCCAAAAATCTGCTGTTACAGATAAAATTTGGCCGCAAGATTTTTTTTCCCAGGACTTTCCCTATATGGTTGGTGAAGTGAAAAATTCTTTCATCATAGTCGCATCTAATATAGGGAACCGCTAGACTTACTGTCTTAGAGGGAAGAATATTTTCCATATTGTTTAGTCTTGCATTTAGTTATGGATGCTCATGTGTTCTGGATTATCTCGCATTCACTATTAGTTATTAGGCATTGGCTCTTTTTTTTTTGCTTTTTGGGTCACACCAGGCAATGTGCAGGGCTTCTTACTCCTGGCTCTGCACGCAGGAATTACTCCTGGCGGTGCTCAGGGGACCATATGGGATGCTGGGAATCGAACCCGGGTCGGCCGCATGAGAGGCAAATACCCTACCTCCAGCCCCTGGCTCCGTCATTCTTGAACAAGATAAATACAGCAAGCTAGAAAGTAGGATTTTGTCTTGTCCGGTGCCCATAACCAGCAGTACTCAGGGGATACTCCTGGCTCTACAATCAGGAAGTACTCCTGGTAGAGCTTGGAGTATGGATCTAACCCAGGTCAGCTGCAAACAAGACAAGTGCCCAACCCACTGTGCTATCTCTCTGGCCCCTTAAGTAATATGGCATATTTATTTAAGACAGATGCTGTAACAAAGTTTCTCAAAGTGTAGTACTGTAGCACTGTCCTCCCGTTGTTCATTGATTTGCTCTAGTGGGCACTAGTGATGTCTCCATTGTGAGCCTTGTTGTTACTGTGTTTGGCATATTGAATATGCCATGGGGAGCTTGCCAGGCTCTGCCATGTGGGCGGATACTCGCGATAGCTTGCCGGGCTCTCCAAGAGGGACAGAGGAATAAAACCCGGGTTGGTCGCGTGCAAGGCAAATGCCCTACCCACTGTGCTATCTTGCTCCATCAAGTGCCCTGCCAGTCAGCTTCAAGATCAAGATGCCCCTTGGATGGTTCCTTCGAAGGGCTTGGAGGAAGAATCAGTGGCAGTTTCTCCTGTCTTCCCTGGCCCTTTGTTTATTTGGTTTGGGGCCACCCCTGTTGATGCTCAGGGATTTTTCCTGGCTCTGCACTCAGGGCTCTGCACTCCTGGTGGTGCTTGGGGGACCATATGGGGTGCCAGGGATTGAACCCTTTTGATCATAGAGCAGGTATTGGATAATAGAGCAGGTGGACTGCTAGCCTTGCACATGACTGACCAGGTTTAATCCCTGCAATCCATATGGTAGCCACGCATGGCCCTGGCACAATTGGGTGTGGGTCCAAACCAAAAAAAAAAATGACAAAGAGGACATGTCTTCTTAACATTTCTCCATTTCAAATATGACATAATTTTCTTATCTTTGGTTGCTAAACAATTGGGGGGAAGTCTTGAAATAACATTACCATAACCTCCAAGATATCAGCTGTAATCACTTGTAATCCCGTTGTTCATTGATTTGCTCTAGCGGGCGCCAGTAATGTCTCCATTCGTCCCTGTCGCGTGCTAGTGTAGCTGAATGGTGTCTGCTCGCTCCGGGAACACGAAGAGCCTCAAACTGTCTGTTCAGGGTCTTAACGAAGAAGTCCGACCATCTTGTAGGTGGGTGGCCAGGTGTTCTTTTGACATCCCATGGAATCCAGTCCGTAATAGCTGTAGTCCAGCGACTGTCTCCAAATCCCATTACGTGTCGGACCCATCTGACTTTCAACACCTTGGCAAAAGAGGCAGCGGTAACAACTGTAACAACTGTATCAACTGTATCAACTGTTGCAACTAATAATCTCCAGAAAAAATTAAGATGCCATCGACATTCAGAAAAAAATATCACTTTTATTTACACACATAACAGCCAGGCTAGTTACTTTTTCTCATTGAAAAATTGTTTGGTAGTCATAAACAGATTCCTCTGTGATTGTGGCATGCTCATATAATTAGAATAGCCAATTATTTAATTTTTGTTCTGAAAAAAAATTGATCCATTAATTGAAAAAGCAATCTTAATCCTCTAACATTTAATCTCATTCTCTGATAAAATGACTTTTTTTGTCCTGACCCCTTTAATGACCAGTTAATCTACCCTGAAAAGCTGAATATTATAGCTATGAATGAAGAAGTCTCCTGACCCCACGCCTGGCTGTCCTCATCAGGGCCCCTTGGAGGAGGGACGGGTTGAGTTCCCCCCCTGCCAGCAGAGCCCCAGCAGCTGAAGACCTCCAGAACCAGCCACAGTGATGCTGAGACCACTTTCCACACGTCCGGACAAGACTTCTGCATGAAGGAACCAGCAGAAGAACTCAGGCATGCGGGTCCTGGGACTGAGATCTCCACCCAGATCCACCATCTTCCAGTAGGTAGGCGTCACACTCACCAGCTGCCACCAGCGCCAGGTTGGTCCTGTCAACAGCCAAGACCCAGAGACTATAAAACCCAGCTCCTGGAAGCGCGTGGCCACATTTGCAGCTGCGCGACATCTTGCTATCTCGTTTTTCCTTTGGAGAGCCCGGCAGGCTACCGAAAGTATCCTGCCTGCACGGCAGAGTCTGGCAAACTTCCCGTGTCGTTCTCATATGCCAAATACCAGTGACAGTGATGGGTCTCATTCTTCTAACCCTGAAAGAGCCTTGAATATGGCACTTTCTAAAATCTCCAGGCTAGGAAAAAGGAGACATTACTGGTGCCTGCTCGAGGAAATTGATAAACAACAGGATGATCGTGATCATGAATGAAGAAAGCCTGAACGTTCTTATTTGTAGTCGCTTAGGAAATGCCTCTTTCCTTTGCTTTCTTCCTTGTTTCATAGTGTGGGTGTGGGGAGAGGTGCAGCCCCACAGTCCTCCCTGAGTGAACCCACTTCTTCCTGCTTCTCCTCATTTCCCCTCCTGCCACAGCCCTACCCCCAGGCTCAGTTCTGTTGACTCTCAGATTCTTGGGCCTTTGGGCACTTGTTATTTCCTTACTTGCTGAGTCTCTTTAGAACCCACGTAGGACGGTGGTTATTCTGTGCCTATCCTTTTGCCGGATAACTTCAGTCTTTTATAAAGCTAAGAGAAGCTGTCTCATCTCTCTTCCATTCTGTTTTGTTTCCTACATCTCAGGTGCCTTTGGATGTCAAAGGAAAAGCAAATGCTTGTGGGTTATTTCAAAACTAAAGATATGGAGATGGACATTATTCTTTTTTTTTTTTTGTCCATTCTGCACTTGTGCTTTTAAGCAAGCGGATGAAATGTTTTACAAAGCCTTATCTTCATTAACTTCAAAGAGCAAATACATTGTCCTGAAACATGGGACGATCAAACAAAATGTATTTATCAATTTTCTCTGAGTTATTCTTGTGGCTCTAATGTTTAGAATATTGAGACCATTACTATTTACCGAACTGTTTCAGTAAAATCATTCCGTTTTTATTATGCACTTTTTTTCCCCTGTAAAATAACTACTTTTCTAAGTAAAACTTTTCCAGGGCTATTAAGATCTCCCTTTCCATAGAATTACACTTAGATCATTAAATAAGATTCTTTGCAAAGTACATACTGTCTAAAGGGGTTGACACAATAGAAATTGTGTCGGAGCTTTTGACTGTAATTTAATTCAGAAAAAAAAATAATCCAGAATTTTTCTCTCTATTCAGGGAGGTTTCTGACATTTTAATGAGTGTGTAGTCCTATGAAGATTCAAGTTTGTAGGACATAGATTTTATTTCCAAACATTAAGTAAGAGTCCTGCAGTTGGACGGTTTACCAAAGTGCCAAGCTCTTGGGCAGAAAACCACAGCTGTGCTGTTGGCATTGCCCATACCTCGGCGCTGGCAGATGCTGAAGTTGACATCTCCGAGTGGACTGGTGCAGAAAGGCTGAAATGCAGCCCTGCCTAATGCATTCAAACAAACCAACCAACCTGAAGCTGAGAGGATACAGTCAATACCAGAAACTAATTTATAGGACAAGGGACTTCCACTGAGAATTTCATAGGCAGTCAAAAAACAAATGCTTCCTCTTTTCTTTCGTGGTGAATATATTATGTGACAAGTATGGAAACTCATAAAAGCTGTGCAGAGACAATTTCCCGTGGGTCTGACTGGGTTCTTCACATTTTTCAGGGAATCAGAGTGACTTTTTCTTTATACATATCTTTCCGGTGAGGCTGGCTGGGATAGCAGTCAGCTCTAGGAGAGAGCGTTTCCTTCTTTATGATTATTTTTACAGCCTTAAACGCTTTGAGATGTATTTCCCCTTGGCGTCAAGCCACTGGTGTGCCGGCTGCTATTCAAAAGAAAGGCTCACAGTGAAATACTACGACGCTCCAAGGAAAGATGAAGCCAGGCAATTTGCTGCCACGTCGATGGATCTGGAGAGAATCGTGCTGAGAGACCATAGTCAGAAGGAGAGGGACAGGAACTAAACAATCACTCTCCTGTGTGGACCGCAAAGAAACGCGCATTTGCGGCCACTGGATACTGGAAACCACACACCCTCCCCGTACTCCAAGATTATGGCATCAAATTGGATAGTGTTCAGAGGAGGAGGCAACCAATCTTAGATGGAAAATACACATTTTGTTTTTTGCAGATTCATATCTAAAAAGCACACAAGGCTCAACCCTTACCAACATGTTAGTGATCTCTTATAGAAGGGCTTAGGGTCCCTGGGTGAAATACAACTGTCTTCAAGCTCTTTCCTCTAAGAATGCTTTTTTTTTGTAGCATTTTCCGTGGTATTTCATAACAAACAACACAAAATATATAGTTTCGGTTCTGCTTTGGGACAGGGATCGGGGTTTGGGATGGAAACACCCAAAATATGGCAGTGGGAAGGTGTCATGGTGGTGGAATTGGTGTTTGAATATTAAATGTAATCAAATATTGTGAACTACTTTATAAAATAAAAAAAATTTAAAAATGTAATACAAGGCAATAGCCAGTGCTCAAAGGCAGCAGGAACTGAGGTCTGATCTTTGGCCAGAGCTACGGCTGGGCTCCAGGGCTCACTGACACATTGCATTGGTCTGGGGATGGAAGGGGTGGTACCCATCCCCACCTGGGTGTGTGCCCAGAACCCCACCATCAACAATCCTTCCTACCACAGTGCCTACAATTTCAAAACGAACAACAGCAACATAAAAGCTGGAAAAAGAAATAAAGGTTTGTTTTCCAAAGATCAGCTCTATCCTATCCTGACCCAGGGTGTTGCAGATGTCACCATCTAGGAAGTGGTGCTTAGAAAACTGCCTAAAAATACTGATTCTGTGGAAGCCTGCCTCAGGAGCAAAGGGGAGAAGGCAGCTGGAATAGAGAAGGGATCACTAAGAAAATGATGGTTGGAGGTAATCCGTCGGGATGGGAGATGTGTGCTGAAAGTAGATAAAGGACCAAACATGGTGACCTTTCAGTGTCTGTTTGCAAACCATAATGCCCCAAAGTAGAGAGAGAGTATGGGGAATCATGTCTGCCATGGAGGCAGGGGGAGGGTGGGAAAGGGAGGTTATATCGGGATATTGGTAGCGGGTAGTGTGCACTGGTGGAGGGATGGGGGTTTGATCATTGTGTGATGGTAACCCAAACATGAAAGCTTGTAACTATCTCATGGTGGATCTATAAAATTAAAAATAAGTAAATAAGTAAATAAATAATTAAAAATACTGATTCACCACCACCACAACCACCACCACCACGACCACCACCACCACCACTGTTCCTGTGATTACTTACATCTTTTGTCTCAGGCTCAGAGTCTTGTGTGAGCCCCTCCCCCATGACCCCCTCCCTACCCTGTCCCTGAAACCCCACCCCTACTTTGCCAACATGATATATGCAGTGTGAGGCCAAAGGCCTTGTTTGCATCTGTGTTACCTGACTTGGCTTGGGTGTATCCCACATGCAAGTTGGATTCTCTTCCTCTGGCTTAGTTTACTTTATACGACCCCCCATGGATCCCATCCCCGTTGTTGCAAAAGCTTATTCATTTATGTACAGAAAATGGGGTGCCCCCAGAATTCTCCTTCACCTTTATTTATTAGAAGGTAGAGGTATTGGACCACACCTGGTGATTCTCGGGGCTTAACCCTGGCTCAGTGATTATGGTAGCAGTCCTGACAGGGCTTGGGGACCATATGAGGTACCAGGGATTGAACTTGGGTCAACGTCATGTGAGGAAAGAGTCCTACCTGCTGTACTATCTCCCTGTTTCCAGTAACAGACTCTGGCCAGCATCTAAAAGGTCATTATTTTTGTATTTCTTTTTGGGCCACACTGAAGATGCTCAGGGGTTACTTCTGGCTCTGTACTCAGGAGGCAGTGCTTGGGGAACCATATGGGATGCTGGAAATCGAACCTGGGTTGGCTGTGTGTAAGGCAAACACCCTACCTGCTATACTATTGCTAAAAGGTTATTTTTAGATTTAGATATCACAGTGTTTTTTTATTAAATGAAATAAACTGTATGTGGCCATCAAACAAACAAGAACTGTGTTTGTTCTTAGCCACTAATAAGTTTCATCATAATTTAAAGTAATTTAAGTTTAAATATGACTTTCCTTTTAGTATCTGATTAGCTACTGTATCTCGGGTTCCCTTCTGTAACCTACTAACATCAAAACTGAGTAGTCAAATACCTAAAATGGAAGAATGGCCCTCCCGTTGATCGTCGATTTGCTCGAGCGGGCCCAGTAACGTCTCCATTGGAGACTTTGTTGTTACTGTGTCTGGCATATCGAATACTCTCGGTAGCTTGCCGGGCTCTCCGAGAGGGGCGGAGGAATCGAACTCGGGTTGGCCATGTTGGCCGCTTGTAAGGCGAACGCCCTACCCGCTGTGCTATCGCTCCAGCCCAATGGAAGAATGATTGGAAGACAATTATAACTTATCATTAAAGCTAGATTTATTTTTTTGAGGTCAAAAAGAATTGATGCAAAATAATCTAATGCTATTATTTGGGAAGCATTTTCGGAATAGAGTTCCAGCTTCTTCTGTTTCCCTTCCTAAGAGAGTAGCTATCTCCTGAATGAAGGGAGAGAGAGAAATCTTTTTTTTTTATGAGCACTTCTTCGGATGTGTAAAGAAAAAGGATGAGTATTTTCTCTTTCATTCTCATCTGTTATCAAAGACAAGTGAACTTTGATACCAATCTATGTTTTTACTGCTTGCATAAAGGAGAAACCAGACTATACCACTATGTTATCTGCTTTTCAATGTCAAGTACACCTCGACATAGAAGGAAAGAAAGAAACCATGATAACATTCAGAGAGGAATGTATTAGAGCCAGTGATAGAGTGCAATAATCGATGTATCTGTGCTGTCAAGAGTTAGGGAGATATTTTTCATCTGAATAACAAAAAAATGTTAGCTTCTTATTTATCTAACCTTTTGATTTATAGCCACATATCATATACATATGTATGATTGTAGTATTTCCCTGTGACAGGGCAATACTGATGAAAACAGAAAAGTAACTCAGTACTGAATTCAATAACTGAGTTAAATCAGGCAAATCAGTTCTGCTATGACACTCTGTCATATATTTTAGAGTCCGTCATTAGATTCTCTTACCAGCCTGCCTCGAGGATTATTCTTTTTAGTTCCTTGCAACAGATATTTATTCTATGACGGTTCTATGATGTATAATTATGCTGTCCTGCTATCTGTACAAAGCCCGGTGGTTTATTCCAGAGAGAGGGAAAAAAAAGTAAGAAATTCATACATATTTCTTACCTGCCCGTGGGTAAGTTTAAATTGTTAACAGAATAACTCCTTTTGTAGAATCCACATTATTTGAGGATTCTGTATGTAGACAGTATTCTGTCAGTTCTCACATGCCTGTTGTTTATAATTGGACATAGTGACTCGAATCCAACATCTTTATTTGATGCAGTTTTTTTCAAGAAGCTGTTCAAACACTTTCCTGGGAAATTCTCTTCTACACTGTGTCACGAATCTCATTCCTACTGACATCAATAGTATTCTGAGTACTCAGACATTTGAAGTCTAAAAAGTGCTTCATAATACATTATGTGTAAAACGTATTACCTAGAATGAACAAAATAGAATAGTTAGCACATTTGTTAGCATAGGTGACATTCCCAGGCACTCAGGGCGCACCTTGCTCAGAGCTCACTCCATGGCTCTGCACTCAGGGGTGACGACAGTTCTAGAGGAACTCGAGGGCCTTGTGTGGAGCTGGGGCTCAGCCCAGGTCGGACACAGGGCGGTAGACTCCCTCCCTACTAGACTCAACGTGTGCCATCACTTTGTTCAACAAGTAGTTACTATGGCAGCAAGTCCTGAGATGATGATTTCGAGGGTACATGCTCTCTGGGAATTCAAAGATTATCCTAAGGTCTCCCCCTCCTTGGGTAATTATTACTGGGCCAAGAGAAGAGGCAAATTAGTGTGGTCTGTTTGCAGGAGAGAATGAAAGCTTCCTGGGAGACTGGCCTCATCCGTCCATGCTTAAAGGATATGTGTAGATCATCTGGACTCTAACACCCTCTCCAGTGTTTGGGGGTTCTTTGGGCGAGTGCGCGTGAACTGTTTCTGACCTGTTTGGTCATAGTGCTACCGAGTTGATTTGTCTTCCAAGACTGAAAGCGAGAACATAGCTAGACTATGTCATAGTGGATTCTGGCTGGGCCTTGCTATTGTTACATCTGCAAGTCACCTGGGTGGCTATTGCGTGTGTGGGTAGCAAGTTGGGCCTTTCAAGATGTGTGGGAACCCATGAGTGGGTAAAATATGGATATTCTTTTATTCTCGCTGATACTGAATAGAAGCAGGAACTACGGGGTGTTTCGTAGTTGAGTTTTGATTAGTTTTTTGTAGGTGCTATTTATTTTGCTTACATTTATACGGGCTGGAGCGATAGCACAGCGGTAGGGCGTTCACCTTACAAGCGGCCAACATGGCCAACCCGAGTTCGATTCCTCCGCCCCTCTCGGAGAGCCCAGCAAGCTACTGAGAGTATCCGATATGCCAGACACAGTAACAACAAAGTATCCAATGGAGATGTTACTGGGCCCGCTCGAGCAAATCGACCATCAACGGGAGGGCCTTTACCTTTACCTTTACCTTTATATTTATATGGGCTGGAGTGATAGCACAGCAGGTAGGGCGTTTACCTTGCACACGGCCAACCAGGCCAACCTGAGTTCAATTCCTCTGCCCCTCTCAAAGAGCCTGGCAAGATACCGATTGTATCTCGCCCTCACAGCAAAGCCTGGCAAACTATCCATGTTGTATTCGATATGCCAAACACAGTAACAACAGGTCTCACAATGGAGATGTTACTAGGTCCACTCGAGCAAATCAATGAACAACGGAAGGATGGTGCTACAGGACAGGATAGTGCAACATTTATAAATTTATGTTTCTCTAACACTCTTAATTGAAATTTGTTTTCGCTTTGACAATATTAGATGTTTCAGTTCCACAGTCACCTTGTATTTATTATGTCAAAAATTTACATATTCATTTTAAGTCACTTTGCAAGTCAATGATTGTTTACTGTTGTTGTTTTGGGAGCACCCCATGCAGTGCTCAGAGCTCACTCCCGGCTCTGCACTCAGGAACAAAATGGTTCTAGCTGGACCCCAGAACTTTCTGTGGTGCTGGGGATCAGCCCAGGTCAGACACAGGATGGTAGATTCCCTACCTATGTACTATCTCTCCAACCAGCACCGATTTTTTTTTTGTTATTATTGTTTTAAAATACTCGTTCCTGAGTTACCTTTTACTGATTAGCACTTATCAGATAGCAGATTTTAATGCCAAAGTCTGAATTATTTGAATTGGTGAAGGATGCATATAGCAATGTTCTGGGCTGGAGATACAGTACAGGGGCAGGATGCTGGCCTGGCATGCGTCTGACCTGGGATTTTATTCCAGCCCAAGTATCCAGCCCTAAGCCCCAGGAATGACCCAGATCTAGGAATAAGCTTTGAGCATCTCTGCTGTGGCCCCAATCTAACCTAAAACTAAGACATACATATATTATCAACTGCTTCCTGGAATCATTGTGGATCTTCACTGATTGGCAGGTATCTCAGATTGATTTATCTTTTTAAAGGATTTAAAAAGTTTGAACTATTACATCTTCATAAGTGAAACTTCTGTGTGTCTAACAGAGACTCTTCAGTATTTGTGTGGACATCAAAAGAGTAGCTTCTATTTATGTAGTCTTCTTCGGAGTTAATAACCTCAAAATGAACACCCTAGCTGCTGATAGAATTGTCATTTGGATTATACTCTTTGCACCGGAAACAAATATTTTCTTCTGCACTGCAGTATGTTTGAAAATGAATGTAAATCTTTGTCTAGTATTTTTCCCTCTCTTTGGAACAGGAGGTACACGTAAGCCTTATCATTGAGTTGTGTTCTAGAAGAAGTTCACATAGCATTGTAGCACTGTTTTCCCGTTGTTTATCGATTTACTAGAACGGGCACCAGAAAGTCTCCATTGTGAGACTTGTTACTGTTTTTGGCATATGAAATGCCACGGGGAGTTTGCCAGGCTCTGCCATGCCGATGGGATACTCTTGGTAGCTTGCTGGCCTCTCTGAGAGGACAGAGGAATTGAAGTTGGGTTGGCCGTGTGCAACGCAAAAGCCCTACCTGCCGTGCTATAGCTCTAGTCCAAGAAGTTTTCATAATCTAGAGTGATAGCACAGCGGGTAGGGCTTTTGCCTTGCATGTGGCTGACCAGGCCGACCTGAGTTCAATTCCTCTGCCTCTCTCGGAGAGCCCGGCAAGCTAACACTGGGAGGACAGTGCTACAGTGCACTGATTGATTGATTGTGGCGAAGAAGCTTTCCCTGGAAAAGGGTTATATTTAAGGGGCTATTTGAAGGAGGATCAACAGCCTGTTCTTAGGAACAGACTATGGCATACATGACGGTCCTCAGCAAGGATGGATGGCACTCGGCACATTTTACGGCCTGAGTGAAATCCAATGTGGTTATATCTCAGACAACAAGGAGGCAATGATTCTAAGACGAGGCCGGTAAAGTGTTGCTGCATTACACTGATATTAAGATACTTGGCTTTTGTCTCTCCTGTCTATATATCACAAGTACAGAAACCTTCTAAATTGTGAATTGATGTCTACGTATACAGAGTGGCAAGTTCCTACAGCCATTCTCTTGCTGTGGAGGTCTGGGTACAGTTCTGTTCCTTACAGAAATATGGTAAAATGTTTAAAGCAGAGCATAAAGCAGAGCAAGATACGAGTTCCCAATAAGCCGGAACTTATAGATAAACTGTGCTTGGAGATAATATATGCAAATGGCTTATTTATCAATGATAGACTTTCCTGGGGCTGGAATGATAGTACAGCAGGTAGGGCGTTTGCCTTGCACGCGGCCGACCGGGCCGACCCAGGCTCTATTCTTCCACCCGTCTCGGAGAGCCCGGCAAGCTTTGAAGAGTATCTCACCAGCACGGCAAAGCCTGGGAAGCTACCCATGACGTAATCGATAGGCCGAACACAGTAACAACAAGTTTCACAATGGAGACGTTACTGGGCCCGCTCGAGCAATTCGATCAACAATGGGAAGACAGTGATACAGTGATACAGACTCTCCTGAAGTCAGTTTCTTGGTTTTATTCAGTTCGGGCATGCCATTTTATTAAATATAAATGCATACCTTTATGCTGGTCTTGGATGTATTCAAACTGAGATTTAATTTACTGTAAATTACTAAGCCTTTGCGATGTTCAGATAACGATAAGGATCCCAATGTTGGCTTTTTGTTTTACTGAAAACAATTACTTTTTGCAAATCTCCTTAATAAATCTTTGCAAGGTCACTGCATGTATACTTGTGTGTGTGGGTGTTACACCAGACAGATAGAGATTCCTTTTGCACTTTTGTTCACTGAATACTGTGTCAGAAATCATATATGTCACATTATAAAGGGTAAATTGGTGAGATTATTTTTTCAGAAATCTGTCATATCATACGGTGTAAATCAGTGAGAGGCTTTATGACTGTAGACATTCACTATAATGAAGGGGCTCTCAGGAGTTGCCCCTTTGACAGGTAAAAGCACCAGTTATTTGCAGCTAACGAGATTTTTATTAGCCATTTTGCTTTTAGGCTGCGATATTTTCTGATGATTTCTTGAAGAGCACTGATATTGTAATGAAAATTTAGGGCTGGAGCGATAGCACAGCGGGTAGGGCGTTCTCCTTACAAGCGGCCAACATGGCCGACCCGAGTTCGATTCCTCCGCCCCTCTCGGAGAGCCCGGCAAGCTACCGAGAGTATTCGATATGCCAGACACAGTAACAACAAAGTCTCCAATGGAGACGTTACTGGGCCCGCTCGAGCAAATCGACGATCAACGGGAGGGCCTTTACCTTTACCTTTATCTAAATGGTAGTGCTAGTTGTCACAAAACGAGAAAAATAATGTGAAAATATGTTTTATTTTCGCTGCAGATAAGTAAAATCCCAAAATCACCCTGCAGTTTATGTTAATATGTATACGTATATGTATGTATACATATACATATATATATATATACAACACATATACATGTGTGTATTCCCAATGAACTTATCTGTCACACTGAAAATAGAATTTCAGCAAAACTTTTGAACTAGCTTGGTAGAAAAGTTCTTCCATACACCAGACTTCAAGTTCAGAGTCCAGTCACCATCCTCATACAAGTGAAATGTTTTATGGACCAGAATATAGTTAATACAGTGTTGCAATGTTAATCTCACCAAGTAGCTTCATTATGTTGGTGTTTATGGACCCAGAAAGACCTATAAGTCTCAATAAAGACTCACTGATATGTTACTAAATTTTAGGCTATCCAACCAGGTAGGCGCTCAAAATCAACTCAGCACGTGTGACTGTTACTACCAGAGATTCAGGACATACACGGAGAGGATAACTTGTATGCAACTGTGTACAGTAGCTTGTTCATAACTTCAGTGTGACAAATCTTTTGAAAGTTCTAAAAAATATTTTTGCACATACAATGAAATACTTTTGCACATACCATGAAATACTTTCGCATATACCATGAAAACTGAAACACATTTGCACATACATGACCCCTAATCTTTATGCCCCGTTCTAATCTATATACATCCTCAAACACCAGTGGAAAGCACCCCCAAGGCGATTGCGGTATTCCCTGGCATTGCAGGACCCAGATAACACCACCTCAGGCCAGGCATTGAACACCTGCTGCCTGGTTGTCTGAAAATCATGAGGGAGTAGCCCACAACATCCACTTTTGGCTGGACAAAGAAGGAAGGGAGGGAGGGACAAAGGGAGGAAGGAAGGGAAGGAAGGGAGGAAGGGAGGGAGGGAGGGATGGAAAGGGGATGGAGGAGGGAGGGAGAGGGTAGGAAGGAAGGAAGGAAGGAAGGAAGGAAGGAAGGAAGGAAGGAAGGAAGGGAGGGAGGGAGGGAGGGAGGGAGGGAGGGAGGGAGGGAGGGAGGGAGGGAGGAAGGAAGGAAGGAAGGAAGGAAGGAAGGAAGATGATTCTATAGCTCACTCACTATAAGTATTGCATACTCATTCCTCCCTCACAAATTTTTAAAATTTGGGGTCATGCCTATCTGCGCTCAGGGGTCACTCCTGGTGGGTTTGGGGGAGCATGTGGGGTGCGGAAGGTTGTCATGTGACCATATGCACGCACACGCCTTACATGCTGTGTTCTCCTTCTGACTCCACATGTTGTGTATAATTAAAATGAGTTAGGGACGGTGAAACTGTAAACTATGCTTCTTTTTTTAAAAAATAATTTTAGGCTTTTTTTTAGTTCATTTGTTTACTGTAGTGTTATTTTTTTGTAACATGGCATGCAATATTGTTTAACTTAATTTGGCCACTGTTTCCATTCCATTACTTGCTCTTCCTACCAAATTTCAAAGCCATTCTTTTTCTCAGGGGAGGTTGCTAACTAACGGGAAGTCTCTGTAGTTCAGGAAAGAATGCCCTTCAAAAATACTGCAATTGAATGGAATTCCATAATTATTTTCATAAATCTGGAACTGTCTTGTGATCCTGTTACAAAAGCTTGGGGCATTTGGTTTTGTGTTCCTCTGGCACCACCAAGCACCGTCTCTGGCTCAGAGCCTAGAGTAGACCCTGAGCACTGTCGAATTTGGCCCCCAAAACAATTTTCTGAAAATGGTATGAAGGAATACAAAAGCAGCATGCATGCACTCCCCACATATTATCATGTTAGTCAAATTGAATGATTATTTGCTAAGCATGCTAATTGCATAGTTATGCATGTTCCATTTCTTTCACTAACTAATTGACTAAGCAATTCACAGAATGATGTTTTCAGTAGGATCCCATGCACAGTATTTCTTAATCACTAGCATGGTCATTGATTGCTTTAGTAATTTAAAATAATCTTTACCAAGACTACTTTTTTTTGTTAATTTCTTGCTCTTTCTTTCAGTTACTTCTTGTGTATATTTTTAAGAACAACTTAAAGGAAATTTTTCCCTTTTGTATTTTTTGTTGATTTACATTTTCAGAAGAGTAAAATAACTCCCAATGTTCTGTTATCATGTGCAAATAAAATGCTTGTTAGGGAACATAATTCTAAAACAGTTATGTTTAGAATATTTACCATTATCGGTACAGTTCACTTATTTTTATAATCGCGATCACGATCATCCTGTTATTCATTGATTTCCTCGAGCAGGCACCAGTAACATCTCCTTCTTCCTAGCCCTGAGATTTTAAAAGAGCCATTTCAATGCTCTCTCAGGATTAGGAGAATGAGACCCATCATTGTTACTGGTATTTGGCATATTTAGTATGACATGGGAAGTTTGCCAGACTCTGCTGTGCGGGCAGGATACTTTTGGTAGCCTGCCAGGTTCGCCAAAGGAAAAAAGAAGATAAGATGTTGCTTCTGGGAGCCGGGTTTTATAGTCTCTGCATCTTGGCTATTGATGGGACCAACCTGGCGCTGGAGGCAGCTGGTGGGTGTGACACCTACCTGCTGGAAGATGGGGGTCTGGGTGGAGAAGGCCCAGTCCCAATCTGAGTAGGCTTGGAGACCTCAGCCCGGGACCCACATGCCTGGGTTCCTCTGCCAGTTTTTTCATGCAATATTATATTTATATTTTTATAATATTGGTCAAAAAGTTTCAGAAATTGCAAAAGCTATAATTTTTTTTTAAATTTCAAAAGAAAAAGGTAAAGGTAAGGTAAAGGCCCTCCCGTTGATCGTCGATTTGCTCGAGCGGGCCCAGTAACGTCTCCATTGGAGACTTTGTTGTTACTGTGTCTGGCATATCGAATACTCTCGGTAGCTTGCCAGGCTCTCCGAGAGGGGCGGAGGAATCGAACTCGGATTGGCCATGTTGGCCGCTTGTAAGGCGAATGCCCTACCACTGTGCTAAAAGATGAAAAATCCACAGAAAGACTTTGCTCAGCTCGCTGATCATTGATAATTAATCCTCATCTTAGGAAACCTTGCTGCGAGTATGCTGAATTGTAATCCTGGTTCCTTTTCATCCTCGTGTTAGGAGCCTGTCGCTGAAGCTGACAAAAGATGCTGACCCGGAAGCCAGGTGTGCCCATGCCGGCCGTGTGCCCAGGAGCCCGTCCCCAGACTGTGCCCTCGCGGAGGAGAATGGCGGGCTAGACTCGCTGCCCTTCAGGTTGATGCTGCAGGACTGCACGGCGGTCAAGACGCTGCTGCTGAAGATGAAGAGAGTTCTGCAGGAGGTAATGCTGCGTGTTGGGCATGCCGTTCTCGGCTGGCGGGAATGAACACCCCGGGGCAGGGGACAGTCTCCTCTTGGGGCTTAGCTTTTCCCATCCAAACTCGGGCTTGGGAATGTGGCTTTGGGTGGTGGTGGTGTTGCCTCTGAAATTTGGATATTCTGGGAAAGAATCGAAAAAGAGGAAAATGACACTAGTCCTGGGCCATGCATGTGAGGCAAAGGCAACTGGGCTTCCATTCGGCAAGTCCTGTTCATCTGCATCTCTTCAAGGCCAGTGAGACCAGCCTTAAGTGGACACTGGAGCTCTGCGTGTGTGATACCAGACAAGTAGGCAATTTAGTTATTTCTTGCTTGTTTCTTGGCTGGCTGTGGGGTCCAGAGGGTCTCTCTTGGCAATGCTCAGGGCAGTGTCTGAGACAAAACCCGACCTAACATCTCAACGCGAGCACCTAGCCCACTGTACTGTCTCTCTGACCCCGAATTTAGTTTGTTCTATCCAGGTAAAAAATATAGTTAAGTTTGGTCTGAATGTTTCACTGTTTTTGACTTTGAAGCAGTCGCCTGTGCCCACCCTGTGACCTGCCCCCCATGACCCCAGTGTGCAGTTCATGCAGTTCACGCTATTAGGATGAACTAAATGGGAAATGTGCCATGGGGTCTTTTTCCTTTAGACCCGAGAAACTATTTCTTGAAACATTCCTTAGGCTTTAAGTACAGTTAAGAATGACTGTTCTGTCCTCCTGAATAAACTGTATTTGGAACATCTGACAAAGATAATCACTGGCATTTTGCTTCTCGACTATGACAATTGTAATAATGCTAGTAGTGCCACTGGAGATCAGAAAGGAATCAGGGACAAAGAAAATTGAAAAAAGAAATGATGTATAGACTGTTAGAAGCATATAATCATATGGTCTTTCTTACTATTGTTTGATTTGGTCAGGATGGAGGACAAAGGTACTTGTGACCAGTTTTAAGCTTATAGTATTCCAACAACAATCCCTTTACCAAGTTTCTATTTGCTTCTAACAATGCGTCCTACTGTCACTGTCACTGTCCTCCCGTTGATCGTCGATTTGCTCGAGCGGGCCCAGTAACGTCTCCATTGGAGACTTTGTTGTTACTGTGTCTGGCATATCGAATACATCACGGGGAGCTTGCCAGGCTCTGCCGTGCAGGCAAGATACTCTCAGTAGCTTGCCAGGCTCTCCGAGAGGGACGGAGGAATCGAACTCGGGTCAGCCGAGTTGGCTGCGTGCAAGGCAAACGCCCTACCGCTGTGCTATGCTTCCTACAATGCCCTCAATTTTTCTCTCACATACTGGCCTTCCTCTATGACAATAAATAGATAATAGATATTATCTATTGTATAATTTTATCTTTTCCTAGGGATGAATGATATTCAATTATCTGTCTGTCTGTCTGTCTGTCTGTCTATCTATCTATCTATCTATCTACTTATCTATCTTATAGCCTCTTTATCCACTTGTATGTTTTTGGACACCTTGATTGATTCCAGGTGGCTGTTGTGGATAGTGCTACGTTGAATTTAAGGGCGCAAACATTTTTTCCTCCATTGTGTTTTCAGGTCCTTGGGAGTATATTGCAAGAATTGTAATTACTGGGTCAAATGGGAACTCCATGCTGAGTTTTTTGAGGGGTGTGTGTATCATTTTTCAGAACAGCTGGACCTGTCGCCCTTTCCATCAGCAGTTAATGAGAGTCACTTTCCCCTGCATACATGCCAACATTGGCTGTTTTTTTTTTTTGATATGTGTTGGTCTCTGGGGTGTGAGAGGATAGATATCTCAATGTTGTTTTGATTTGCATTTTCCTGATGATGAGCGACAAAGACCATTTTTCTTTCATATGCCTTTAGTCTTTGAGTATCTCCTTTGAGGAAGTTTCTGTCTGTTTCTTCTCTCCATTTTTTTTTTGAAGGGGTTGGGTTTCTTTTGTATAGTTCTATTGGTGCTTTATGTATCTTGATATTGACTTTTAATCCGATGAAGACTTGTCAAATATTTCCTTCAAGCTTGTGGGATGTCTTTTTTTCAATTTTGTTCACCATTTCTTTTGAGGTACAGAAACTCTTACTTTTCCGTGGTCCCATTTGTTTATCTTTGTTTCTGATTGCTTGGCCAATGGCGTTGACTTCCTAAAGGTGCCTCTGGCTTCAGTGTCATGGAGAGTTCTGCTGGTTTTCCTTAGTTCAGTTTATGGATCCAGGTCTGACATCTAGGTCTTTAGTCCTTTTTTGTTTGAGTATTGTGCATGGCCTTGGAGATATGACTTCTTTTTCATTAATCTGGCCAAGTGGCTTTCCAAACACCACTTCTTGAACAGAATTTTCTGTTCCACTTCATTTATTTTTACCTTTATTAAAGCTTATCAATAAAGTTCATATACCTGAGCATCTGTCTCTGGATTTTCAATTTTATTCCATTAATCTGAGAGTCTGTCCTTATTCCAATTCCATGCTGTTTGAATTACTGCAGTTTTGTAGTACAGTTTGATGTTGGGGAAATTGATGCCTCCCATCTTATTTTTCCCCCTAGGGTTGTTTTGGCTATTTATGGGAATTTGTTATTCCATATGAATTTTAGGAGTCATATATTCTCATTAGCTGTTCAAAGCAAAAACTCAAAGTGTATGTATATCATACTATTCTCTATCATGAATGTCTTTGTGTCTCTAAAACCTGGTGTGGGAGTGCTTTTCTGCTACTTCACCATGGTTAGAATTCCATATATTTTGTCAGCAGAGGAATTCCACTTATGCACACTCAAACATTTTTCAAATTTTAATCAGCACTCCAAAGTTGTAATTTACTATTTATCTAACTATATGTTACTATTAAACGCACTTTAAATGTACTTACTATATTGTAAAAGGATGCAATTTATTTATATCTATTTAATGTGTAAAGATAGAATATAATAAAAGTTACTGTGCATGTTTGCCAACAACATTGTCATTTTTACCATTTTGATAGCCCAGAATTAATCTTCAGGAATTTTGAATTAGGTGTTTCATGCATTCTAGAAAAGAAGCTGCCTCACACAATTTTGAGACACTGAGATACCTAGAATGACTTTCCCAGTGAGAACTCCTGTAAATCTGTTTCTTGCACTAAACTCCTTTATCTTGTTTCTTGCTCTTGAATGACCTGGCTTGTAGTTCAGTGTTCAGCTTCATTCCACACCACTCAGGCTTCTGCAGTGCTACCAGCTTGTCTTCAAATTCATGTAACCTAATATCTGCAGAAGATCATGGACCCTCCTGTTCACATCCTGTGTCTATGCATAAGGTCTTCAGCCTTGAGCACCTCTCTCTCTCTGTCTCTGTGTCTCCGTCTCTATCTCTGTCTGTCTTTCTCTCTCCTCCTCTCTCTCTCTCTCTCTCTCTCTCACACACACACACACACACACACAAACACACCATCACACAGTATCACACACAACCTGGTAGACAATGTATCATCTGCCCTTGAAGTCAGCACCCTGGTTTATAGACTTTTCACCTCTAAAACCTTTTCAATTCTGTGTAAATTGCTTCTTCCATATGCTCTTACCATCTGCGATGGCCCTGTTCGCAGTAATAACTTCATAATTGGTCTTCGTAATTCTGGTCTTCCCATCTACCAAATCAGTTTTCTCACTGCATAGTTCTTCTAAAGAAAATAGTTCTTCTAAAATGAATTTCGACTCATCACTTATCTCACACACGTTAATGTTCCCTAAATGCCCTTGGAAATCCCTCTATCGGTTCTCTTATCCTGGCACCTTACATTTCCTCCGGCATCAGATCAGAAATCTGCCTCCGCTCATCTTTGCTTTCCCAGAAAAGACTCTGAGATGCCTCGGGATGTGATAAACTAAGACACTTCCTCAATCCTTACACACTTTTGATTAGAACTTACATTTCAATTTTGGGTTAATACAAGGGCGACGATTAAACAAAGTAACAATTAGTTTGTTGATAATTAAATAAATTAATTACTTATGTAATGGCATTTCCTAGAATTCCTGAGAATTCTGATTTCTGATTAAGAAGGTTCTGCTTCATGGGACCTGGCTTTTTGTATCTATAAAACTTAATCTAGAGGGACCAGAGTAATAGTACAGCGAGGAGTGTGAAAGTGAATGATAAATTTGATGTGGAGACTCTAGGAATTGAAAGTTGGAAAAAATTATATAAATAGGGATTCAGAAACAATCCCTTTGGATTCAACTCTATGCTTCACCCTTGGAAAAATATAAATAAAAATCCTTTCAAACATGTCCATACTATGAATGAGTCCCTATTCACAATTCTGTCTTCTGCCCTTTCTGCTTATGAATATTGCAGAAAAGTTCTAGTTGTTTATGTACCACCGCTATGTCTTGTGATATTTGATGTTGAAATTAAGCAAAATGGGATCTGGGTTAGATTCCAATCAGCCAGCTAATTGTTTCTTAGGGTCACTGTCCTCCCACTGTTCATCGATTTGCTCGAGCGGGCCCAGTAACATCTCCGTTGGAGACTTTTGTTGTTACTGTGTTTGGCATATTGAATACATCACGGGTAGCTTGCCATGCCCTGCGTTGCGGGTGAGATACTCTCGGTAGCTTGCCAGGCTCTCCGAGAGGGGCAGAGGAATCAAACTCGGGTCGGCCATGTTGGCTGCGTGCAAGGCAAACGCCCTACCGCTGTGCTATCGCTCCAGCCCTGCTATTGTTTCTTAGGGTCTATACGTAAATTTTCTACTAGTTCTGGTATTATTCCATTGCTTCTTAAAATAAATGACCAACCACATACAAACAGTGAAATTGCACCCTTACCTGGCTCTGTGGTTATTAATGTATGAAATAACAAAGGGGATCATCAATATTACAATTTTGTTATGCGTTCCTAACATTCAACTTTCTTCATGCACCCAGCACTTATGTCTCTGCTGTAAAAGTCTGTTGTGTAAGTGAAAGGTTTGAATCTGGCCGTCCATGTTCCAAACTGTACCGTAGCAGATGCTTCGCTGACAGAACCCAACAAACTCTCCAGAGAATACTTGGGGTGTGGGGGGAGGTGTAGAAAAAAAAAACCGGTAGTTGCGTTTCTCTGGGACACATTTGTACTGAAATTGCATTTTGTTTTCATTTGGAAATCTGAAGCAAAGATGTATTTAACTGCAGTGAAAATGTCTATTTTCAGTCACGGGTGTATAAACGACGGTGTGACTAATTTAGGTATATTTAGGGACCGTCATGTACTTACTTAGGACTAATATGACCACGTGCTCCCAAATGAGCAGAAGTGTTTTAGCACCGAGTGACTCATTAGCCGGGGCACTGTTTTTTCCCTAACTTGTTCACTTAACCTCAGTGAAAATGAAAACTGGAGAGAAATAGGTATTGACTTTGTCTTAGGTTCAGTTTACTAATAGGAAGATAGGTGTTCAGAGTTATCAATATGGTAGTTTTAAATAGGTTCTTTTTTATTCTATTTTTTTTTTTTTTTTGCTCTTTGGGTCACACCTTGCATTGCACAGGGTTTACTCCTGGCTCATGCACTCAGGAATTACTTCTGGTGGTGCTCGGCAGACCATCTGGGATGCTTGGAATTGAACCCAGATCAGCCACGTGCAAGGTAAACACTCTCCCTGCTGTGCTATCGCTCCAGTCCCCTTTTATTCTAATTTTTATGGTGAAAATGGACATCAGAGAATGGCTATTAAAAAAACCTGAAGACTAAAATAGTATTTACCAAAATTCATGGGCTGGAGCCATAGCACAGCAGGTAGGTCGTTTGCCTTGCATGCAGCCAACCCAGGTTCGATTCCTCCGTCCCTCGGAGAGCCTGGCAAGCTACCAAGAGTATCTCGCCCACACGGCAAAGCGTGGCAAGCTCCCTGTGGCATATTCTATATACCCCAAATAGTACAAATCTCACAATGGAAATGTTCCTGGTGCCCGCTCGAACAAATCGACGAACAACAGGAGTACAGTGACCTATCTGTCTACTTCACTCACTTTTAACTTTCGTTGAGGGGGGGAGTTTGGCCCAAACCCAGAGTGTTCAGAGGACCTGTTTGATCTCTGACTTAGTGTCCCCTGGGTACCACAGGAGAACCTGAGCACAGAGCCAGGAGCAAGCCCTGAGCACTGCAGAGTGTGGCCTATAAAACAAAACCAAAACAGTGCATGATATAAACACAATCAGTATACAGTTGGAGTTGTTCTCTTCTTGCATTGATTAGGCTAGATTTGGTGCTATTAAAAGGATCCCTAAAACTTTACCCAAAAGTAATACCTGTTCCCATTAGTTCCCTAGAATTTGCAATCTCTGAGGACTTTCTTACTTGGTTTACTTCACTATTTTTCATTAAATGTATTTTTCTGCCTTTCTCTTGACTCTGGTTTTACAATTACAACATAAAACACTGGAACACAAACTATCACCAGACATTTCCCCCCCCAAAAGTATGCTGTGTACGGTCTGTATATAACATGAGTGACATTGAGTGACAATTTGCTAATGAAAACTCACTGTGAAAAATGAGATCCTATTTGGGCAATTCAGAAATAGTACTGATAGTCTCAAATGTATAAAACTATTTCTTCAAAAGTTCTATTTGTTGCGGGATGGAACTTGGGCAATTAAAACGGAAATTCCAAGTCTATTCTATTTTATGGTTGGTTAAGATGAATTTAAATGGACTTGAATAATTTGTCTTAATTGCTTAGGATTTGAAGGTTCAAGGTAGCAAAAGAGTCAAGTGAAAAAAATCATTATCAATAAGTACACGCCGTTGTCACTTCACTTGTGATAGGTGTTATTTGTTTCCAAAAATGCATCATACATATATTCAGAATCAATTCTTTGTTTTTTTTATTAGTGAAACACCATGAGGTACAGTTGTAGACTTACAAATTTTTGTGCTTGGGTTTTAATTATACAATGATCGAGTACCCATCCCTCTACCAGTGCCCATTTTCCACCACCACTGATCCCAATCTCCCTCCCACCCCTCTTCCCCCCATCCCACCCTGCCTCTGTGGCAAGGCATTCCCTTTTGTTCTCTCTCTCCTTTTGGGTGCTGTGGGTTGCAAAAGAGGCATTGAGTGGCCATCATGTTCGGTTTACAGTCTACTTTCAGCATGCATCTCCCATCCTGGGAGGATCCTCCCAACACCCTTTATTTGGTGCTCCCTTCTCTATTTGAGCTGCCTTTCCCCCTAGTCTGTGTGGCTGGCCTCCAAGCCATGGAGTGAACCTCCTGGTACTAATCTGAGCCACTCCTGGATTTTAGTGTCCCATTTTGTTGCTTTATGTTCCCCGGATGAATGCAATCTATGTCTGTCCCTTTCTTTCTGACTCATTTTGCTTAGCATGATACTTTCCATGTAGTACCACTTGTATGTAAATTTCATGACTTCATCTTTTCTAACAGCTACATAGTACTCCATTGTGTAGAAATACCAAAAGTTCTTTAATCAGTCATCTGTTCTCGGGCACTCAGGTTTTTTCCAGACAGAATCAGTTCTTTGAACATCTATTTATGAGGCTATAAAAAAGAATGGAGGGAAGGAAAAGGGGAATACCATCGAATGAAGGAACAAGACTCATCCTTATGAAAAAAAATTCTTTTATATTCTTGAACATTAATCTTGAAGGCTGGCATCTCTATGGGCATGGGGTATTTGACTAGTGACAGATTCCTCTAGATTTGTATAGTAAGACCGTCCCCCACAGAGTAACTGTAGCTAGAGATAACTCCTCCAAAGGAGCAATCAGGCTTGAATGAGGCCATAGAGATGGAACTCTGATCCAACGTGACGTCTGTCCTAAAACCCAGACAATGTGACAGACAGATCAACGTCTGCACACAGCCAACGAAAACCATCTCTGAGAAATTCATTTGTTCAACACCCTGATGCTGGACTTCAGCATCCAGTTCTAGAGAAAAGAAATCTCCCCAAGCTGTGGTAATTTGTTATGGCTGTCCCAGAAAGCCTATGTAGCAGCCGCAAACCAAACCAAGCTCAAGCGTACTGAACACAGGGAAACAGAAGATGCTGCCCGCTGGACAAGCTACAGAGAAGCCCACCAGGAGACCCCCTGCATCTGGGGTGGGAGAGATAAGCCAGCAGGGATGGGCTTCACCTTGAATGCAGCCCACCCACCAGGGTTCCATCCCCAGACCATCTGGGTACCCTGAGGTCTGCCAGGAGTGATCCCTGAGTGCAGAGCCAGGAATTAGAGCTGAGGACTGCCAGGGGTGGATAAAAGGAAGGAAGATTAAGTCGCATGGTCTTAGGATGCTGCTGGGAACCCTCACCTCACTGCTCGATTGTGCTTATTATTCTCTGCCTGTGGCACAGGGCTCAGAGCTGGAAAGGATTGTTGATGCATGGTCTAGTGTGAGTGAACTTTGAATCCATGACTGTGAGAGAAGACAAGCCTGAAGAGCTTCGTTGTGTGGGATTCCACTATGCGAATGTCCAGGAAAGACAAACCCAGAGGCCAGCAAGTCCATCAGTGGCCCTGATGGCCCTGAAGGGATTGGGAGTCACTGCTAACGGGTGGAGGGATGTTTGAAGTAGACAGTGATAAGACTGGCATAAATTCATGACTATATTAAAATCATTTAATTTATGATAATTTTTTTTATCTGAGAATGCCTTTCTTTCCTTTTTTTTTACATTTATTTTTAATTGTATCACTGTGAGATAGACCCTTACAAAGCTGTTCGTGATTGGGTTTCAGTCATACAGTGTTCCAACACCTGTCCCTCCACCAGGTACATTTCCCAGCACCAGTGTCCCCAGGATGCCTATTCAATCATGTACTTGAAGACAATTTCGATGGCAGGTTTTACAAATTTTAAATCACGGTCACAATCCTCCCATTATTCATCAATTTGCTCGAGTGAGCCCAGTAACATCTCCATCGTGAGACTTGTTACTGTGTTTGGCATATTGAATCTGTCACAGGTAGCTTGCCAGGCTTTGCTATGCAGGACAGATACTCTCGGTAGCTTGCCGGGCTCTCTGAGAGGGGTGGAGGAATCGAACCCATCTCGGCTGGGCCGGCTGCGTGCAAGGTAAACACCCTAACACTGTGCTATCGCTCCAGCCCAAATTTTAAATCATGATTCATAAAAGTGAATGAATAAAAAACTTAAATAAAAAGGAAGTTTTGTACCAGTATTAAGAAGCAATGAGACAATGCTCTCTAAATGATTTCACTGTTAAAACGACCAAGATGCTAAGTGAGAGTTTCGTTTCCTTTGGTTTGTTTGTTTTTTGTTCAGATCACTTTGTAGGAATACTGTGCAGGTATGTATTGATTGTGATATGTGGGATATGTGGAAGTTAATATTGCTGGGAGGAATAATTAGCTACTTACCCTGACTCAGGTGAGAGATGGCAGACATAGAATGACACTGGTGTCCAGGAAGAAGAAGGTGGGTCAGTGTAGCCAAACTGAAGTAAGGAGGTAGAAAGAAGGCTGGGTGTCCAGTTCCAGGGTCAGGGGCATGTGTCTTGCATAGACAAGGCTCCCTGTTTGATCCCTGCTACTGCCTGTGTCTAGCCCTGAAGGACCTCGTTCTGTCAACCAGAGCCTTGGAACTAGGCCTGGTCTGAATATCACAGGAGTGATCCTGGGTTCCTGTGAGCACTGGTTGGAGGTCCTTCGAGAAAAAGAGAGCATATCTTATTTTTATTTAAGAACTGATGCATCAGAGTTGTTCTGTGGCTGAATTAAGGCCAGAACAACACTGTTTATCCTTACAGAGGGAGTCAAGATTCTGAATCTACACAGAATCAGCAGTCATTTGATTTACATTGAGTTTAATATCACGGTTCATGGGACTGGAACAATCATAGTACAGTGGGTAGAAGGTTTGCCTTGCATTCTGCTGACCAGGGTTTCATCCTCAGCACCCCATCTTGTTCCCTGAGCCTGCCATGAGTCATCCCCGAATGCAGAGCCAGGAGTCAACTCTGAGCACTGATGGAGGTTTGGGATTTTTGTGTGTTTGTTTGTTTTTGTCACTCCCCCCCCCCCCCACTACTAAAAGATACCACCAAAAAAAAATAGTGGTTCAAAATCAGTATCAGTAGAATGCAAGTGATTCAATACTGAATAGTAAAGGCAGAAGATGGGAGGACAAATTGTCTTGGCTAAAATTAAACTTCCATGGCCAAAGGGGGAACAGAGTGACCTGAGTACATGGTTTGCGTGCAGGGGGCCCACATTTGGTCTCTGGAGTTTTGTGGAGCCGCAGACACTGCTGGAAGTTTCCCAAGCACCACAGGGTTCAGTTCTCCTTCCTTCCTTCCTTCCTTCCTTCCTTCCTTCCTTCCTTCCTTCCTTCCTTCCTTCCTTCCTCCTTCCCTCCCTCCCTTCCTTTTTTCCTTCTTCCCCTTTTCTTCTTCCTCCTCCTTCACCTCTCCCTCTTCCTCCTCCTTCTCCTGCAGGCACACAATAATTTATTTTATATTGCTGGTTGCAACTAAATGCCTACTGGAGTTATTAAAAATTACTGCACTCAAAGAAATTTTGTGAAAATTGTTATATCTTCATAACATTAAGTCCTCATCTGAGAGTTTACTAAGCTGCTTGTTATTTGGACCTTCTGTTTTCTTGTTTTTATTTATTGATCTTAATTGGCTTCTGTGTTGCCCTCCCATCTAATTTGCTGCACCCCTACTGGGACGGCAGCGCTGTGGAATTTTCCTAAATGCCAACCCTTATCCATGACACGCCATTTGACATCTTTCTTCTTTGACAGTCTGTTACTAAATCCTGTTCTTTCTCTAAGGTACCTTTTCTTCCTCATCATTTTCCCTGTGTTTCTTTCTTTTTTTTTTTTTTGGTTTGTTTTTCTGGAGGTGTTATATCGGTTGGTGCCCAAGGCTTACCCCTGGCTCTGTGCTCAAGAGTCACTCCTGGTGTGCTCGGGAACCTAGTTGGGTCCCAGTGAACAAACCCGTTAGTACGCCATTAGTACACCGTTAGTATGCCGTTAGTGCTGTCCTATCTTTCTAGACCCACTTCCTCTCTGTGTTTGATGTCCATTTCAAATTGGCATTGCCCTAAATACATTAAAGTAGACTCAGAACCAAGAAGTAATATTGCAAAGTGTTGAAGAACACAAAATAGGAGTCACACAGACTTTTGATAGCATCTCTCCTGGCTTTAACATGCACTAGAGGTCTTGAAGAAAGTTCTTTGTGTCCCCAATTCTGTTTTTTTTTTCTGAATTGTGAATAAAATAATAGTGTATGAAGTACTCATTGCTGCCTCATTACAAGAGCATGGAGCTTTTTTTTTTTTCTAATTCACTCCTAAAAGCAGAATAAAAACAGTCAGCGACAGTGCAGAAAGAATAGAGTCCAACTGCTAATGTTTTAGTCGAACTTCGTATGCTGGTTATTCAGCCTTATCTCCCCATGCACATTTCTTCTTTGCTCTGGTCAATGTGCACCTTTTATTATTTTCTAGATCTGCCTTGATGATATTTCCCTACTGACTTGTGCACATTCTGTTCCCTGAGGCTGAAAGTGCTCTTCTTCTTCTTCCCTACCTTTACCTCTGCTGGTCCCTAACCTTAAATTTCACCTCTTTAATAAGTCTTCCTTGATGTTGGCCTGGAATCTTACACTCATTTATTATCCCTGGCCCCAAACTACAATTTAGTCATGTAATAAATGTTTGTGTCCCCAGTGAAGGAACTACTTTTTGGGTTTTCTTTACATTTTCTACAACACTTGGCATGCCCAGTGGATGAAGCAGGGGATAAAAGACGGATGGATGAACTCCAATTCTTTTGGTGCATGAAGAGAATGTGGGGAATTTAGAGAGAAGAGATATGTTGTTAATGTCTAATGAATGTCCATTTTTTAATGAATGTCAAATTAATTTTTGACTTATAGCTGAGGCACACAGATCATTATTGAATGCTTCTTGGTAAGGGGTATAGATTAATTTAGTTCTGAACTTAACTTGAAACTTTCTTTTTTAATTATTAGAAGAAACATTAATAGTATACATCATAAATATGTATTTTGGCATATTTAATACTCTTGGGAGCTTGCCAGAATCTCTGAGAGGGTTGGAGGAATTGAACCCAGCTTGGCCGGCTGGCTGCGCACAAAGTAAATGCCCTACCTGCTGTGCTATCGCTCCAGCCCAAACACAGTAACAAGAAGTCTCACAATGCAAACGTTACTGGGCCCGCTCGAGCAAATCAATGAACAATGGGAGGACAGTGTTTGGGTTTTTTTATTTTGTCATAAATATACATGGATAATACATCAAAATGTTTAATGTTGTAGCCTGGCAAGCTACCTGTGGCATATTCGATGTGCCAAAAACAGTAACAATAACTGGTCTCATTCCCCTGACCCTGAAAGAACCTCCAATACGTTGGGAAAGACGAGTAAGGAAAGGCTGCTAAAATCTCAGGGCTGAGGCTAATGGAGACATTACTAGGGCCCACTCGAGTAAATCGATGAACAACAGGATGACAGTGACATGGTGATTCTTACTTTAAATAACGGTACCAACAATATAACATCAAAGCAAAAATTCATAGCAGCCATTCTACTAGTTGACCTCATCGTGTCAGCTCAATATCAAATGCATGATTATTCACCTTAGAAGTGAGAGATAATCTTTCCAGGCTCTTGGTTGAATCAGTTGCTAGTCCAGTGTGATGAGATCTCCTTCCTTACAGCTTGCTGAGTTTGCTAACTGCACCTGTAAAGGCATTCCCCCTGTTCTGGGTCCTTCATCTTCACCCTCAGCCCAGTTCCTCTTGAGGCCCCTGTGGGACCGGTGGGCAGGTGGGCCCCAGGGAAAGAGGAAAATCATGTAGGGGGATGGAGCTGGAGGAGTCAAGGTCCGGGCTTGGACTTTTTTGAGTCTTCTACTTGTTTGTGGAATTGCAGAATTCTAATTTTCTTATAGTTGAGTAAAATCTCATATTTTCACCTTGTTTCAATGTTCACAAGCAATATACTCAACTTTTGAAATAATCTGGGTCTGTAGAGTGAGTCCCCAGGAAAGGTGAGTGCCTGTGGTCATCTCCGGCCAGCATGGCCCTGAAGCATCACTGGGGTACCTTGGAGGCTCCTGAGGGCAGCCTGGCACCACACACTCAGCAGCCCTGCCCAGGACCCTAACACTGACCCCCGTTGTGGGCCTAGTACTGCCAAGAAGGGCCCTGAGTGGCCGGAACTCCACTGAGAAGGCCCCATCCCCAAGTTTTCATGTATTTTTAATTACAGATGTAAGTAAATTAAGTAAATCTGGCAAACAAATGTCAAAATCTTGGCATTTTTTTCATGTTTAAATGACAGAGCACTGTGTTAAAATGGTGCAACTCCATGTCAAGGCTAGAATCAGAATTTCCTGGCTTTGTGGTCTTCTAGAAGCCTGCTTCTATGTCATCATGGAAATAACCTGGAAACTAGAAACCGCTGTATCAGATTAATCAGAACTTTCTGAGCACATGGGTATCACTGTAGCACTGTCCTCCCGTTGTTCATCGATTTGCTCGAGCAGGCCCAGTAACGTCTTCATTGGAGACTTTGTTGTTACTGTGTTTGGCATATCGAATACGTCACGGGGAGCTTGCCAGGCTCTGCCGTGCGGGCGAGATACTCTCAGTAGCTTGCTGGGCTCTCCAAGAAGGATGGAGGAATCGGACTTGGGTAGGCCGGGCTGTCCACTTACAAGGCAAATGCCCTACCGCTATGTTATAGCTTCAGCCCTTAGCACATGAGTAGGGAAGGGAAATTTGAGGTGGGAATTAATGATTGCTTTGCTTGCGTTTCAAGACCTTCAGCTGTGGTTCATATCTGAACAGCCAGCCTACTTTTCTTTGAAAAATAAATCCCTTTGGGAACAAATGTTTATCTTTCTAGAAAAAACCTAATCTTGCATGGAATTTCCAATTAAATCAGAGAAACACAGTTGTGTATGTGCTTCTGAATATTTTTCCTTAGTGAAAGGCTGGTTGCATAGTTATGGGTATAGAGTCATCACATTTTATAAAAAAAAAGTGGGTCTTCATATATTTGTGTACATTTTTCTGTGTTTCTAAAAACATGGGTTTATGAGGAGGGTTGGCCGTCACCATGGTATCCAAGTTTGCCAGGAAAGAATAGAGGGAAGTACTTGATTTTTCTTTTGCATCTCTCTGTTGATCTTATTTTTTCTTTCCGTGACTATTAACTGTTTTTATCTTTAACCTAACAGTCTAGTGCCCCACCGCACCCCTCTTGGTAGCGATTTCTTGAAGAATAAAATAAAGCTTTAAGACATGTTTTTTTTTTTATTAAACCAAGAATAATTCTGTTTCTAACATTTGTGAATTTTATTTTGTGCAATCTATAACAACAAAACATTTTTATTCCTCTACTATTTAGAGTGTGTCTGTTAAATTCTGAGGTTAGTTAAATGAGATGTAGAAAATTCAGCTCTAATATAAGCTGACCAGGGTCTTTCTAGGTAAATCTAATGTTCTCAGTTTACTTGATGTTACGCCCTTTTACTTAGTTTTCAATTTAAGGCTGTTGCTGGCTTGTCCAATATTTAAAAAATATTTTGAAACCATTTTATTACATGTATGACCTTTTATAATTGCTGTAATTTTTATCTATTAAACATTTTTTTTGTTACGACTACACTAAATGTTGCTCTACTGGTCAGATTGGTTACTATTTGCCTGTTATGCATTTTTTATTCTCTTATTTTTAGCATTACCATATTTTATTTCTTATGTCTCTAGTCATTAGGATATAGTTGACTTTTTCTTTTCTTTTTTTCTGTTTTTTTTTTAAACAAGTAGATTTTATTTGGAGGATTTTTAAGGTGTGGAGAGAGAGAGAGAGAGAGAGAGAGAGAGAGAGAGAGAGAGAGAAACATACTCAAGAGAACACAGGCTTATTCAAGGGCAGAGGGAGCTGCTTCACACATCCTAGCATTAGACACGAAAGCAGGAAAGTCCACATCTCAAGAGGGGAGATGCAGGTGACACATGTGCTCGGGCACCACATGTGCTCGGCCACGTGGATACGTATAAGCACACATAGGCTCGGGCAGCATATGCGCCTTTCTTTTCAAGTACAAAAATTTACAACCTAATATTTAAGTTGAGGACTACATTTTCTTTGTTTTTAGTGTGACTTCTAAAATATTTTAATGAAAATGTATGATCTTAATATTTGTTCTTCTATTTTTCCCTCTTGCAACATAGTCCCATTTTAATCCCTTTGGATTACATTTTTTAATTATTGCAATTTCTATTTTATTAGATTGCTAGTTATGCAATATATAAAAACTGTATTCTTAGTAAATATTTTGTATAGATCTTTTATTTCAATAGTACCTCATTTAATTGATTACTTACATAATTTTCCACATAATTTTTTAGTTTAAAACCATTATTACTCATTTAACAATTATATTTTGGATCATCTATTTTAAATCTTTAGGTATATCAGCACAATTACTGCATGTTATACCTTTAGTATTGATGTGCCCAGAGAGTCATAGTGTTTTAACTCGATGCAATCCTGCATTTTCGCCTCGAGACTATGGCTCTGAAGACTGAAAATCTAATCACTTAAGAGTCTGTGTTAGGACAGAAATGTTGGTGATTAATTCCTTCTCCCTGTCTCTTATTAACTTTATAGTTTTTTTTCTAAAATTCCTTTTTAGTCTCATTTAAATCTACTTAAATAGATAGAGAAAATTGTTTAATTTTTTTTGGATGGGCCAGGCCTGGCCATACACAAGCCTTTTCCTGGTGGGCTCAGGGGATAGTCTGGGGCCAAGGTTCAAACCCAGATGGGCAGTGCCCAAGGCGAGCACCCTCCCAGCTGAACTCTCGCCGCAGTCCTGGCTAGATAGAATTCTGTATTGGCAGTTATATTCAACTTTAGCACTTCTGTTTTCTGGCACCCATAGCGCTAATTTTGATTTCTCTTTGTTGGGGGCTCACACCAGCGGTGCTCAGACCTTCCTGGCTTTGCTCTCAGAGGTCACTCTTGGTAGCGCTGATGGAACCATGTGTGGTGTCTGGGCTACAACCAGGGTTACCCAGTGTGTTACTTGCTAGACCGTCTCTATAGTCCCAGCCTGGAGAGATTTTTATTGTTTCATTTTGGAAACTGATACAACTGTTATTTGTTTCAATCTAATTTTTACAGGGCTGTGTTCTCTGGCTTTGAGGGGCCATGCGGGACTGGACACGGCATTTTCTGGACACGTCCTGTACCAATGGGGCCGTATCTACCCCTCCGTCCCTAGTAACCTTTCATTCTCTTTGACCTCAGTAATTTAATGGACATTTGTATGGAATTTCATTTGTTTGTTCTTATTGTGGTTAAAATCTATGACAAGAATGCAAATGGTCTGATCCAGACCTCTTCAAATATTGCCTCTCTCTGTCTCTGTCTTGTTTTTCTTTTTGTTTTTCCTTCTAGAATTCTGGTTATATCTATGTTAATGCTTGGTCGTCTCTCATACATTTTCTCTCCTTGTCCATGTATTTCTGTTGTCTGTTTTATTCAGAATATTTTTATCTAGCCCATGTTTCACTAAATCTTTCCTCAGCCTTGGTTGAATCTACTCTTAGTCTACTGGTCTTCATTTCAGTGCAGTGTCTGGGGGTCAAGAGACACTTCAGTGGTCAGAGGACATTTCTAGCGGTCATCACACGTGGGTTTAGTGGATCCACGTGGTCACTGTGAGTCCCCGGGTGTATCCCTGGAGAACCCCAAGCCCTGTGGTAGCCAGAGTCTGGGCAGTGAAGCATCCTCAGACCCTTACATGGAACAACTATTCTGGCTAGCTGAGAACCCTAACGACCTCCGACCTCTGAAAATCATGTGGGAAACATCCCCCCACTGTCCTCAAAAATAATGATGAAGTTAATTACTGTAGCTTTCATTTTTATTTTATATCTTATTTGTTTTTTACTCAACTTGTCTGTCTTACATATAATATCTTAAACATATTCATTGCAATTCTCTTAAAGTTCATGTTTGCATTTCTACACCTGTTCATCTATTTGGTTCTCTCCCTGGTGTAGCAATTACTATGAGACTCTGGATATTATAAACTTTTTTTCAGATATGTTTACTTCTATAGGTAGTGAGCTTCTCACTTATATCAGGGATTGGAATTATTTCAAGGACAATGATCATTACCAGTAGGAGGGAAGCAAGGTCTTTCTCTCAGATCTCTCCTTTTGGGGGTATCTGGATAATTTTAGGATTGTCCTCTCTTTTTGAATTTTTTTATTTAATTAAAATACCATGATTTACAATGTCATTGATATTTGAGGTTTTTTTTTTTTTGGGGGGGGGGTCACAACCGGCAATGCACAGGGGTTCCTCCTGGCTCTGCACTCAGGAATTACTCCTGTCGGTTATTGGGGGAACATATCGGATGTTGGGAATTGAACCTGGGTCAGCCACGTGTAAGGCAAACGCCCTACCGGCTGTGCTATCACTCCAACACCAATAATTGAGTTTTGAACATACAATATTCCAACACTAATCCCACCACCAATGTGTGTATGTATATATATGTATATATATATGTATATATGTATATATATATATCATCTTTCACAGCCCAGCTATCCCAAAGGACCCCAGTCACCCTTCCCCTACTCCTCTCCTTTTATTTAATTATAATTTTTAAAAATATCATGATTGAGGTGAACTTGTGACAACAGTGATAAATTTTATATTTAACCTACATGATTGCTGCATATTCACCACCATACCATCAAAATGCTCCAGACGCTTCACCACTCTAATTATTTCCTTCAAGTTCCCCTAAAAGATGCCATTTTTTCCTCTTCCTTTTTAAAAGACTTGTTAGTATAGTTACTGTAGCATGCTGCAATCCTGCTAATGTTGACAGTTTTGATGCAGTCACAGCTCCTCACACCCCCCAAGTGCTCAGTACCCTCCACCAATGTCCAGATGTTCCTCCTACTCAGATTCTCATCCCTCTCTACATATGGTTATTTGATTAATTAATATTTTTTCTTTTTTAAAAATTGAATCACCATGACTTGCCGTTACAAAGCTTTCATGTTTGAGTTTCATTCATAGAATGATCCTAGCATTAATAAGTTCTGATAACCACTACTGGGCTGGAGCAATAGCACAGCGGGTAGGGCGTTTGCCTTACAAGCGGCCAACATGGCCAACCCGAGTTCGATTCCTCCGCCCCTCTCGGACAGCCCGGCAAGCTACCGAGAGTATTCGATATGCCGGACACAGTAACAACAAAGTCTCCAATGGAGACGTTACTGGGCCCGCTCGAGCAAATCGACAATCAACGGGAGGGCCTTTACCTTTACCTTTACCTTTACCTTTACCATAGAATGATCGAACGCCCATCCCTCCACCAGTGCACATTTTCCATCATCACTGTCCCCAGTATCCCCCCCTTTCCCACCCTCCCCCTGCCTCTATGGCAGACAATTTCCCCCATACTCTCTCTCTACTTTGGGGCATCATGGTTTGCAATAAAGATTCTGAGAGCTTATCATGTTTGGTTCTTTATCTACTTTTGCGCACATCTCCCAACTTGAACGATCTCTCCAACCATCATTGACTAGTGATCTCTTCTCTATCCCAGCTGCCTGTTCCACCAGCTTATAAGGAATTTGTGGAATTTAAAATATCATAAGATGAGACTAACACAATATCCTATTGCTGTTTTGATTTGATGATTAATGATGTAATACATCTCACGGTGATTCAGTTAGGAGAGACAAGTTGCAAAGGTGCAAAAGTTTCTTGAGAGCAAAGACCGGAATGAGGACTCACGAGAGAGCCTGGAAGAGAACTGCCCTGCTGGGCGGTGGTCTCAGCTGTAAGAGGCATCTACACAGCAGTACAGGCCACGCTGCCCGCTAATGCTGCTGCGTCCGTCCTCTTGCCAGGCTGGACGAGGGTGCCCGGGAGTGCTAGGGGGAGCTGAGCAAGAGCCCTAGGGTTTGAATCTCAGCTTGGGTTTGATTTTCAGCCCAGCTCTGTGGACCCCGCCGGCTCTCTTGCTGCTGGCCAAGAGCTGGGGTGTCTCACTGCTGTTCTCTTTGCCAAGGGGAGGGTTGATGATTCCCGGCTGGGAACAGCCAAGCACTCTCTCCCTGAGGGGCCTGCTGCACATTGCAAACAATCACAAACGGTCTCCAAGGAACATTTTTCCGGATCCACTATTTTTTAGCCCAACAGAGTGCTGAAGTTTTAATGTGGTTTAAAATGGAGTTTGTCCACAAATGAGTGCTGTCTAGTGAGCTGGGGAAGAAGGCAGCTGGGATAGAGAAGGGATCACTACGTCAGTGATGGTTGGAGGGATCGCTCGGGATGGGAGGTGTGTGCTGAAAGTAGATAAAGGACCAAACGTGATGGCCTCTCAGTATCTACATTGCAAACCATAATGCCCCAAAGTAGAGAGAGGGAGAGTTTGGGGGAGACTGTCTACCATGGAGTCAGGGGAGGGTTGGGATGGTGGTGGGGGATATTGGGGACATTGGTGGTGGAGAATGTGCATCAGTGGGTTTTTGATCATTGTATGGGTTTTCGATCATTGTATGACTGAAGGGGCTGGAGCGATAGCACAGTGGTAGGGCGTTTGCCTTGCATACAGCCAACATGACTGACCCGAGTTCGATTCCTCCGCCCCTCTCGGAGAGCCCGGCAAGCTACCGAGAGTGTCTCGCCCGCATGGCAGAGCCTGGCAAGCTCCCCGTGATGTATTCGATATGCCAAACACAGTAACAACAAAGTCTCCAATGGAGATGTTACTGGGCCCGCTCGAGCAAATCAATGAACAACGGGAGGACAGTGACAGTGACAGTATGACTGAAACTCAAACATGAAAGTTTTGTAACTGTAGCTCATGGTGACTCAATTAAAAAAATGGAGTTTGTCCCAATGACTGAGAAGGGAAAACAGAGAAATCCTCCTTCAGCATCACTGAGCGTGGCTTGTTACCTCTGAGCACTGCTGACTCAAGCATTGCTGACAGTGACCCCAGGCCCACACTCTTGAGGGTGACCCCCGTAAGTAATTAAATAAACAGAGAAGCACTCTCTGTTGAAACACTTGAGCCATGAAAGGAAAATGCCGGGATGTACCATGGTACCATGGAACTTGAAAATAGGCTGCTTTTTAATTTGTTTTTGTTTGGGGGCCACACCTGGTGGTGCTCAGGGCTGACTCCTCGCTCTGTGCTGAGGGGCCAGTCCTGGCGGGGCTCAGGGCACTGTATAAAGGGCCAGGGATCCATCACAGCTCAGCCACACGGAATACAAGAGCCTCATTCCCTGGCCTCTCTCTCTGCCATCTGCCGCCCACTCTTCCCACCCGAACAAAGCTCCTGACTTTCACCACTGAACTCTCTGCCCTACAGCAGTTCCTCAGCTGGTTCTCCATTACCTGAATTTGGATGAATTGTCCGTTCACTCGTACGTTGATCACTGCCAAGCCATTTTGTGTGAAATTCAGAATCATTTTCTTGGATTAGCACCCACTTATTCCTGCTGTCTTGCGTATTTTGGTAAATAATTCCTTGTAACTCTCCTCTAGGAATAACTGGGAAAAGAAGAAATGGCATGTCCGACGAAAGCTGTGCATTTATTTAAAGAGGCAATAAACATTTCAGTGCACCGGCAGTGGGTATGCTCCTTATCAAGCAAGCAATTGGGCAGGAGTTGACTGAGGTTGTTCTTCTGTAGTTTGCAAATTGGAAGTCTTCAAAATGTGGCACCATCCCTAACTGCGTAGTCTAGAGTGATTTGAAGCAAAGTGGTTGCATTAAAGAGTTTCCTGTCTTACTACATACACATACCAATACTATTTGTTTTATATTCCCTCTCTGGATTTTAAGATAATGATTCCTCCTTAAAGTAATATGCATAGTCTTTCAATTAGGAGTTTTACCCTAAAAATAAAGACGAACGTAGTAGGTCTAACTTCACCCATTCAGGTAACGTTGAGAACTCAGCAGGGCTGGTAGATGGCCCAAGGAAGCAGAGGACAGCCTGTACATGCTGAAGGCGTGGGTTTAATACAGCACTGCTTGGTCCCCTGAGCACTGAGCATGGAATAACCATTGAGCATTACTGTGTGTTGCCTAAAATCCAAAGCTAAACAAAGAAATCCCTATGCCCAGATTAATACTAGAAAGGAATTGCAAAACTAGCTCTCCAAAAAAAAAAAATTCTCTGCATTAAAAGAATGTTCTCGAAAATCCGTTCTTTTGACAGTTCCTTTTTTTTTTTTTACTCACCGCTGAGTCTGATATTTGAGTTGAGGTGGAGTCTCTTATTGTCTTGATTTCTTCAATTCCTACTTGATGACGTGGCTGTGTTTTCTCATAAATAAATTTTGGATCTTGTCCAATTAATTTTCAGCACCTGTTCTATGATGTAGCTTCCTTTTGGCTGTGTGACAGGTCACGTTCAGTCATTGGCTTCTGTTGAATGCTCCTTTCGTCCCTAGCACGAAGCCCACTTTCTCACAAGACCGAATGAGTTTCTTGTTTAGGTGTCAGAATGACACTGAGCCCAGACATATGACTGAGAGTGTCCCCGTCTCATCGGTAGTTTTAAAAGTTTAAGAATGGTGACAGTTTTGGGACGTTCTGGCACAGTTCTGGGGACTCTGCCGAAATCCTCTTGATCTTGAGCGTTTGTTCTTAGAATTCCTGCTCTCTGTTTTGACTTCTGTCCTTGTGGTCGATCGATCTCTTCCAACTGCCTGGCACCATCTTCTAAGGTTTATGATTTTCAAAAAGGCTTATTTTTTAGAGGTTCTCTGATTTCCTTACATATAGGTATTTATAGTGTTTATTCTTACGATGCCTTTTTTCAATATTGTTTGTAAATTTGCCATTTCATTTCTAATCAGTTTTCTCTCCTTTTTACTTTCTACCACTATAGTGAGGGGGATCATGTTTTATTGATTTTATTACTATGTAAACAATTTTTGATATTTTATTTATCTCTTCTTTAGTTTTTAATTTCCTTTTGCTTATTTTTGCTTCTTTAATTCTCTTTTTCTAGTTTATTCAGGAATAAGCCTAGAGAGCTTATTTAAGACTGTTCTGCCTTTTGGAGGGTCTCTTAATGCTAGTAATAATTCCCTCTTAATATGAATTTGGCTGTGTTTAGACTGCTACAGGATGCAGAAGCTTATCTACTTTTATTTACTGCTTTTTGGGCACCTTTTTACTTCTCCTTTGATTTCTTTATTGACCTATGAATTTATCAGAAGCATGTTGTTTAGTGTCTGCATGTTTGAAGCTTTCCTATTTTCTTTTTGATTTCTTCATTTTTATTTGTAGACTGATGCCCTTGCATTCAGAAAAGATGCTTAATATAATTTAAGTATTTACATACTTATTTAGAATTCTTCAGTGCCGAAATGATCTGTCCTAGAGAATGTTCCATGTGCACTTAAGAAGACTGTGTATCTCTCTTGATATGGAAGGAATATTGCATGATATATATATATATATATAGAGAGAGAGAGAGAGTATAGAGAGTGTAAGCTATCAAGTGTATTTTATGTGTATATTTAGATTCAAATTTTTTTGTCAAGCAATAGCTTGGAGTGATAGTACAGCAGGTAGGGCATTTACCTTGTACGCAGTTGACATGGCCAACCTGAGTTCAATTCCTCTGCCCCTCTTGGAGAGCCCAACAAGCTACCGAGAGTATCTTGCCCTCACGGAAAAGCCTGGCAAGCTACCCATGACGTATTTGATATACCAAACACAGTAACAAGTCTCACAATGTTACTGGACCCACTCGAGCAAATCGATGATCAACTGGAGGACAGTGACAGTGACAGTGACCAATTGCTACATTTACTATTATTACCTCCTTATTACGTTTCTCTGAAGTATCTGTCCTTTACTGCAGTGGATTTATTAATATCCCTTCTGTCAGTGGCCAGTTTAATCCTTGAAGTCTGTCATAATTCTTTTCTACATGTGGGATCCCCCATGTTGGGTGCGTATATTAATTACCATGAGATCTTACAGATTAATCCCTTGCTTAATATATGAGTGTTACTTTTATCTTTAATTGCCTTTTTTTTACATCTTTTCTATCACTTCTGAGATTAGCATGGCTTACCTTTTTTCTCGGAATGTCTTTAATCTGTTTTACCAGATTAAAGACTTTGCATGTGCTTGTCTTATTCTTGGCTTTTGTTTTAGGGCCTTGCCTGGCAATTCTCACGCCTTACTCCTAGCTCTGTGCTCAAAGGGCACTCTTGGCTTCCACAGGGGACTATAGGCACAAAGCCAGAAATAACACCTGAGCACCAGCGCGTATGTCCCCAAACTCCCACAAAATTAAAAAATAGAGACAAATAAGGCTTCCATTACTTCAGAATCCAAGGTCACCTGTTACCCAAGTTCTTCATTTGGTAAATTATTCTTATTATACTATTTAAAATTGTTGAAATAATGAATTACTTATAGTGATCATACTTTTCTATGTTACAAAAGAGACATTAGAATGATTATCCTCAGCAGAATTTTTGCCAGGAGTTAAAGAAGAGGTACCCTTTGCCTTTTCTGTTCACAGTAATTGGTTACCTTTTAAGTTTGGGTGAAAGAAAGTAATTATTATTTTGCTGCCACGTTCATCTTTCTCTTCATATTTGATTGGTTCACTGCTCACAGTTTTCAGAGAGTTGGGTGGCGTCCTGTCCTCCTCACTGCGGGCGCTGGGGGCTAGTGGGGTTCACAGTTTCTGCAGAAACCCACTCAGGAGGTGATGGCACCAGAGCAGAACACGGCCCTTGCTCAAGTCAATGGCTTCTGTTTGCCAGGTTTGCTTCCTCTGCAGGTCACTTGAGCCATTAGTGTCAGTGACTCAATGTTCTGAGCTGCTTGAGAAAGAATCAGCACCTTATAAGTCTTCCTCAAACACTTTGGAAATGCCAATTTTAAAATGTTATGATAGAGAAGTCAAGCCAGTGACATAAAATTGTTATAGGTTCAATCCCAGACTAATACATAGTTTATGAATAGAGATTCAGTTCTTAGCTTACAAATAAGTAAAGTCTATGTGAGATGATGACGATGATGATGATATAATAATAAGTGCATATTCAAGTGTCTAGGAATGTTTCAATTATAGACACAAAATGATTTCTTTTGAATTTTCTACTTGCTTGAGAGTAAAATTCATAACCTGAGATTATGGTAGCTGTTTTTTGTTACTGGTTTAAAGATAGGACTTGATTTTCCAGTTGAGAGATTTTAAAATAAAGTTGAAAACTACTTAGATTACTAGTGCCTCTATGAACTTCATGGCTTGGAACATTCATTTGTGATGTTGTTGGTTTTTTTTGTTTGTTTGTTTGTTCATTGCTTATTTTCTTTGGCATAGTGTCTTTTTTTAAATTTGTTGCAGCAACTGGGAGGGACAGACCCTGGTGTTCACAGCTGTGGCTGTAGGCTCAGTGATCAGGGCTGACTTCCTATCAGGTGTGGGGCCATGCAGTGTTGAGATACACACTTGCAAATCCCAGAAAGCATCTAGCCAGCCTTTTGTGTGATTTCTCTGGCTCCAATAGGGTCATTTTGCTTAAGTCATGGCATTAGTTTAGAAATCAGAGATCTTATAAATGTAACACAGATATTCTGAAATTAATATAATTTTGTCTGTGGACCTCATTATTTACTTATGAAATGACACAATGAGTTCTCATTTTATTATCTATTTCTAGTTAGGTAGCAAGTAATTCAAAATAGATCACAATATAATAACATAATGGTGATGAGTGTTTCACCTTTAAATTCTCACTTATAAATTGCATTTTCATTTTATGTGTTCTGCAGCATAAGTAGCACATATTCTACTCTATTCAAATGGAGAAATGATTTTTTCAAAAAACATTAAGACAGTTTTATTAATAGAAGTTATTAGGGCCTTATTTCATACTTCATGTAGAATTGTGTGGCTTACATTAGTAGTTGTGAAATAATAAAATAACTATTTGGGTTTATACACTTAAGAACTGAAACATTAATTCCACTGGTGGAATGACGGAACTTTTGCACTGTGTCAAAATCTTTGCTAGGAATATTGTATTCAAAGTGTAAGCTTGAGAGACAGAAAAATAATACAACTGGGTTATACTCAGCCAACCCAGGTTTGATCACCTCCACTGCAGTACCCCCCCCCCCCCGCCCCCAACACCCTTGGTAGTGATTCCTGCTCACAGAGGTCACAGTAAGCCCTGGGTGTCACAGGGGTGACCCGCCCTACCCCCTGTGTCAGTAAAGTCAAATGCAAAAGCCTCAAGGAATTTCAGTAATGCAGAAGTTTCCAGCTCATGGGTGGAAGAAGGAAGGTTGACTGTGTAGGAGACCTGCAGATCAGGGAAACTTCCAGACTTCGATAGTGACAGTCCAGGGTCCTACTGAATAAAACTGTGACCTGCAGGAGAAAGAGGCAGTATAGTTCTCAGAAGCAGCTGTTCCGTCTAGGGGTTTTGTGACATAGATCAGAAGGAAAGCCAGTTCCTAATGGGGCTGCTGTCTCTACACCACAGCAACCCGTTTGGAGCTCCGGGTTCTCTGGGCTCATCCACATTGTGGCTGTGTGTGTGACAAAGTCCCTCAGCTGCCCGGGGAGCATGCCCCCAAGTGGCCCTTATGTGTCAGGATGTCCTGCCTAGCCTCGCCTTCCAATGTGCACCCGAGTGCCAGGATTCTGGCCAGTGGGAAACTCTTGGATAAAGTAGAAAGTGGGTGGGAAAGGGAGGGAAGGAGGGAGGAGGGAAGGGAGAAGGAGAGAGGGAGAGAGAGGGGCTTCAGAGAGACAGAGAGGAGAGGGAACGGGCATGGGGACCTGAGGAATCAGAGGTGACAGCAAGGTGGGGTTTCCTTGGAGAGAATCCACAGGGTAATACCTAGAATAATCCCTAGGGAGCAGCTTCTCTCCTCTCAGTCGTGAGGCGATGGGTGAAGGGAGAGTGGGTCAATGAGCTAAGCGATCTTCACAACTTGGTGTCTGCGGAGTCTGTGCAGGGATGGTCTGAATCAACCATTTGATTTCCCTGTTACTTTCCATGTCTGCCAAGAATCACTGCATGGACACGCTGCAGAACGCAAGCTCTGTGTGTCGCGTGGGATCCCAGGCTGGGCCTTCACCCTTGATCTCTGCCCAGACCATCCATTGCAGCAGGTAGCAGGAGCCCAGGGACCTGCCTGGGATAGTCGTGAAGTTGGCGCGCTCCTAAGCACACGGAGCTCTGGCCGAGAGCACACCTGCAGAGCACACCTACAGTTCCTCTTATAAATATTTCAATATGAGAGAACAAGCAAGACACAGAACCCCACATCCAGACTGGAGCCTGCGAGCACAGCCTTAACTTCAGAGAGGCCCGAGTTTCTGTCAACAGAATCAACAGTTTACAGTGGATGCAATTTGCCTGAATCTGAAGATGCCACTCAGTACAATATACTTGTCGGACGGATTCCTCTTCCCTTAGTAGAAAGTCACAATCTCCTCGAGGTAATCCTCTTGAGCCATGGATTTGTCATTAAGAGCCAAGAGGGTCAGATGATGTCTTCGGAGCAGGAGTCACAATCGATATCACCTCACCTAGAGAGAGACGGGGAAATGTATACTGTCGTGTCCGTTATTGGGACTGTCTCTGTCTGTCCTCAAGCATGCTTCCGAGGGGAATGTCTCCGGGACAATTCAGTTCGCTGCAGCGAGCAAGATTTTCCATAAGAAAACCAGCCTCTCTAACTGCCGTGTAGGATCAGTTCAAACTGGACACTTGGAATTTTGGGATCTTTTGAATGCTCATATGTTTTTTTGCTATTAGTTGACTATGTCATAGAGTTTTTTTAATTTTTTAATATTTAACAAAGGAAGCATTAAGAGTCTATTAGTGTTAGAGCCTGGCTCTGATAAATCATTTAAGAGGGTGTGAGATTATGTTTTCAAATACACTTTTATTAAAACTCGAATAGACTTAAATCTTCCCAGAGAATTTGATTTCAAGTATCAAATAACTGGTTTTTGTGATTTTGATTATACTTTTTTACTCAAGATTGACTTTTGCTCACCATGTCTTTGAAGTTTATGTTATTACTTCTGAGCAGTTTTATTCCTGCACTTCTTATTTAAAGCAGTGACATATACAAGGTGCTTTGCTACTCATTTTCCAGGATCTAAAAAGTATTCCATATAAGTCTTGCCTTAGGGCATTGATACAACTGGGGGAATAAAATTACTGTGCAAGTCACAGTGTAATAAGGGGAATGCAACAGGGACATGCAAAGCAGAATAATGCGAGAGAATGATTGCCAAACTCTCTGTTCGTATTATAGATAGATAATGAAAATATTAAGTGAAAAGAATAGTGGGAACTATATAAAATACCTATACAGACTGCTGTAAAATTCATATATTTATAAATACACATGTATATAGCACTGGAGCTCTGTCTTCCCATTGTTCATCGATTTGCTCGAGCGGGTCCAGTAATGTCTCCATTGTGAGACTTGTTGTTACTGTGTTTGGCACATCGAATACGTCACGGGGACCTTGCCAGGCTTTGCCCTGTGGGCGAGATACTCTCAGTATCTTGCTGAGCTCTTTGAGAGGGGCTGGAGGAATCAAACCCGGGCCAGCCGAGTAGGCCGTGCAAGGCAAATGCCCTACCCCCTGTGCTATCGCTCCCACTCAGACATATATATATATATATATATAAATAGAAAATGTTAACAGATCAGACCTGGCCACATAACTGACAATCATGCTTTCAGTTATTTGCCTTCAGTTATTTGCTGGCAGGTGTCGCAAGATCAGGGAGTGTGGAAGGGGGGAAAACAAGGGAAGGAGCTAGGCAGGAAAGTGTGTCAAGCTGGGCTGGAGTTTAGGGTCTACCAGAAGCCAGGGATTGAGGAAGAGATGCCGTAGCACGACTTCCCAGATTGTTCTCCATGTCTGAAGGACAGCGTCTAACCCAGTGTGCTTTCATTTATGTCACTGAGTTGTGGATAGAATACAGACGGTCTCCTAGATGATGCTGTTGCCTTGTAGACGAATGTAATTTCTGTAAAGAAGGAAGCGATCACAAAACCTTAGTGTCTAACCAACACTCAGAGCGGCCACCTTTCATGAAAGAGATATGGAATAGGCAACTCAAAGGTGGGATCTTCTTCAGAGGCCCAGGAATTGAATTAGCACCCACCAAAGCCCTAGGAAGAACTCATGCCTTGAATTACACTTCTGCAGTATCTCCCTGGATGTGGATTCCAAAATATATCAGGGAGATAGGGACGTGTAAATCCTAATTTGAGTATCAGGTAGGGTCCCGGGGTCTCAGGAAGACGGCCCTGGGACCCCCAGAGGTTGAGGACAAGGGTGTCGCATCAGGAGTCGAGTACCTCAAGCTCTGTGGTAGAAGTTTGCCCTGCAGTAATTCCCTTCCTGACAGAAAGGTTATTTCTAATAAAATTCCCAATTCTGAGTAATATCCCCAATTTGTATGCTTCCTTGTAAAGTCATGGTGAAAGTTCCTTGGGCGCTTGCAGGATCTCAGTTGGCCGCCATTGAGAACAGTCCAAACGCTGCTTGGATACCTCAGGGAAGCATTGCCCTTCAGATTAATAGAAGTTGTTAAAAAGTCATGAGCAAAGGGTTTTGTGTTTCGTTTTGGGGCCACCCCTTGTGATGCTCAGGGCTTACTTCTGGCTCTGCACTGAGGAATCACACTTGGAAGGGCTCAGGAAATCATATGGATCAAACCCGTGTTGGCCACTTGCAAGGTGAGTGCCTTGCCCACTGTACTATCTCTCCACTCCCAAGAGCAAAGGCATTTTTAATTGCATAAAATCATCCCTGGGCAAAGCAAACCTCTCATATTTTTATGACAGGAGGTGGTGTTGAGAGATTGAAGCCCAGAGAACCAGGCAGCTAAGCTCCCACATAAGGAAATGAGAAGAAAGGCCGTGGCAACACTGCATTGATGCTTGCAAGAAAATGCCCTCGAGAATGTTGTTTGGCATTACCCTAGGTGTAGAAGCTGACAGGGGGCTCTTCACCTTTAAAAATGTGTGTGCTTATATAAACAGATACATATACATATGTATGCACATGTGCGTGTGTTTGTGTGTGTGTGTGTGTGTGTGTGTGTGTGTGTGTAAATCTTTTAGATGCAAGTAACAGAGGAAACTTTAGTCTTTATAAGAGGCCACTATTAACTCTGAGAATGAAAGAATGGATAATACTTGGTAAAAATTAGCAGGCATAGACAGGCCTGAGTTGCAAAGGAGAGAAAAAGCGGGCAGAGAAGTTGGGCCCTTTCTTGCGAGCACTGTCTCGAAAGCCTCTGGGGGCATCATCTTATTCCCAAACAAAGATTGTAGCTGACCATTAAGGACATAGCTGTATGATCCTTAAACAATGATTTGCTGTACATAACCCACAATCTGAAGGTTGCTTTGAATTCACTTTCCCGATGCCCTGCCTGGTGACCATTGTCATTAGCTTCTGGCCCTTTCCCACAGTCTGGGGGGTGGGAGGGGGTCACACATTTCTTGGCTTTATCCTTCTTAGGGCTGAGCACGCTGCCCCGTGGATGCCCGTGCGTGTGACTCGTGGTTCCATGGGAAACTTCTCCCAACAGAAGTGAAATCCAAGAGCAACTGCTTTTTCCTACCTATGCACAAGTATCACTGGCTAACGCTAATAGAACTGTTTTTTAGTGGCTGGTTCTTGAGGGTAGCATATACTTTTTTTTCTTCAAATTTTATTTATTTATTTATTTTTGCTTTTTTTGGGTCATATCCAGCAATGCTCAAGGGTTATTCCTGGCTCTGCACTCAGGAATTACTCCTGGCGCTGCTTGGGGGATCATATGGGATTCTGGGGATCGAACCTGGGTTGACCACGTGCAAGGCGAATGCCCTACCTGCTGTGCTATCGCTCTGGACCCGAGCATAGCATATACTTAATATAGACAGAAGATTTGCGGAAAGATGCTGCCTTGTTCCCTTCTCTGTGTGACCTTGACCAGTGTACTTCCATTTCTCCCAAGCTGTTTCCTTGTTTGTAAATGGTGATGCAAATAGCATAAGGGATGGTGATGAGTACTGCGAGCCTTTTCTAAGAGGGAAGCTGTCAAAACATCAGCAGATATAAACCATGAATAAGTCATTACTTAGACTCCCTAATAAATATATTTGCTCCTCCCCACTGCTCATACAAAACAACCTTGTAAATTTTTAATGCCAGCGATTTCTTTTTCCTCTAACTGAATTTTATATAAATAAATTCCTATGACAAAGAAACCAGTTACTTACAGTAGGAATATTATTTAAATCTGAAGCCAGTTACCTATAGTAGGATTATTATTTAAATCTTATGGTAATCTATTTTATTTAAGAAAGAAAAGAAATACAAGGGTGGTGTATCATTGGAGAATTGCAATGCAATGTATGTTATTAATCCCCTGTAAAGAGTCAGATCTCTACAGAAGCAAGAAAAATCATGATGTATATTATCAAATACCCTGTATATATTGGTTTGACAGGTAATTATAGTCATGTATGTTTATATATTCACAAAATATTAGTTTGAAACCATTTCAGTTTAATTCTGTTGCCCTCATGTTTGTTACTTAAAATGTCAGTTTATACCTTATAGTTAGGCCAACTTTTTCAGCCAATGCTTACATATATGTCATGTTATGTTGTATATGTGTTATATGTTATATATATGTATATATGTATATGTGTTATGTTGTATTTAAGGGCTGGAGCCATATCACAGTAGGGCATTTGCCTTGTAAGCGGCCCACATGACCGACACGAGTTTGATTCCTCCGCCCCTCTCAGAGAGCCCAGCAAGCTACTGAGAGTATCTTGCCCACATGGCAAAGCCTGGCAAGCTCCCCGTGACGTATTCGATATGCCAAACACAGTAACAACAAGTCTCACAATGGAGACGTTACTGGGCCCGCTCGAGCAAATCGATGGACAACGGGAGGACAGTGACAGTTATATTTAAGGACTTGTAAGCAAATACATATAACCTGATTCATTACAACATGCTTATTTTGCCTCATATGAAGCACCTATTTATTTTTGTAGACTAAGAAATGACAATGCATACCCTTCATTGGAAATAAAAAATAGTAAAGTTTTAGATATTTTTTTTTGGATATGGCAAAGTTAGAAAATAAAGGAAAGTGAAGAAATGTCACTTAGCTTCCCAGTATTGCCTTAAGAAAGCCCAAGTATTCCCTTGTCTCCCCACTGTTGTGGGCACAAGCTGGGTAGAAACCAATTATTTGTCCTGAATTTATGTTCCCCTGAAGTAGCAGTGCTCAAAGCTTTGGCAGTGTAACACCAGCTGCCCTTCTGTGCCCTGTGTGGCACCCTGCGGGTACCAGCTGATGTCAAGATGTGGCCCTCACTCTCATTTGACAAATTTGTGCTAGCCAAATCACTTTGCAGATTTTATAACCGTATAGATGCACTTTCATAGTTATTATAGCTCCCTGTGACGTATTCGATATGCCAAATAGAGTAACAACAAAGACTCCAATGGAGACGTTACTGGGCCCACTCGAGCAAATCGATGATCAATGGGAGGGCCTTTTTTTTCATGTCTGATATGTTAACACAGACAATTGCCTAAATGTGCATTATTCCGTTCCCCTATTGTACGTTACCTTATATTCCATTCAGAATATGATGCTTCCCAGAATGGGTTTCGCAATGCATCCTTGCACTGTAGAGTCTAATAATCCCATTAACACTGCCCTGAGGAGCAATGGTGCCCATGCAAAATAATAAGCAGTTGGACTTACATTTGACCATCATCTTAATTATATCCTTTCAAATTTAAATTGTGTGTGTGTGTGTGTGTGTGTGTGTGTAGAATAGAACAGGTGCTTTTAACCAGATACATGGATTGGGGGATGCTTCCCTTTTTTATTTATCAACATTATTAGAAATTGTTTTTAACCAGCCGCCGCCTCCAGACGAGTTTGACAGGGGATGGTAGGACTGGGGATGGCCTGGGGCACTGTGGAGGGCGTCCTGTCGGGGGTGTGCTGGAGGGAATGCCAATTCTGGGACTCCTGTCAGCTTTATTGTCTATCACAGAGCCTAGATACACATGAATAAAATTTGCTTCTCCAGCAAATCTGCATTCACCTGGATAAGCCAGATCATGTGTCAACCAGCAGATTGTTATAAGATCTCGTTGTTTTACAAAACTGAGATTCCTGTTTTCTGTCCCACGTCAGTTCTTTGGCCAGGCTCTGGTTAATTTTTACGATTGCATTTTGAAAGTATTGTTGTTTTAACTGCTTTGAACACAATTTATCACTCAGGTCCCTACGCTCTGCCACACCTTCTGTCTTGCAGCTGTATCTTCTCAGCCGTCACAGAAACTCAGAGGACATGCATCTGTTTTCTGAGATTTATCCCCAAAGCATTGCGGCTTTTCTCTTCACAGTCCCTCGCTTAGATCTGGACCTGAACCCACCTTTCCAAGAGGGGTGAAGGGTGGATCATGAAGGAAAGCTTATTAGCCAGCACTGGTGCGCCCACTGGCGTCCACAGCTCATTGTACTTTCAGTGTACTTTTAGTGAACTCTCAGAACTTGGTGAATACCTCTGTTGTTGTTGTTGTTGTTCTTTCTTCTTCTTCTCTTCTTCTTCTTCTTCTTCTTCTTCTTCTTCTTCTTCTTCTTCTTCTTCTTCTTCTTCTTCTTCTTCCTCTTCTTCTTCTTCTTCTTCTTCTTCTTCTTCTTCTTCTTCTTCTTCTTCTTCTTCTTCGTCTTCGTCTTCTTCCTCTTCTCTTCTTCTTCTCTCTCCTCCTCATCTTTCTCTTCCTCCTCCTCCTCCTTCTTTCTTCTTTCTTCTTTCTTCCTTTTTTTGGGTCACACCCAGCGATGCATAGGGATTACTCCTGGGTCTGCACTCAGGAATTACTCCTGGCAGTGCTTGGGGGACCATATGGGATGCCCAGGTCAGCTGCGTGCAAGGCAAATGCCCTCCTTGCTGTACTGTCTCTCTGACCTCCCTCTTTTATTATTCTTTTACTATTCTTTATTAATTGCTAAATATTTCTAGAATTAATTTTTATGATTGCGTTTTGAAAATACTGTTGCTTTAACTGCTTTAACCACAAATTATCTTTCCCAGGTGGTTTTTGAACTTCCAGTTATAATAAATTACTACTACCTGATGGCTATGATATCACTCTTAATTAATCCCCATTTCCTAATTCCCTCCATTTCATTAATACATAAAAAAACATGTTGGCTTTCACTAATCGGAATCATTTTTAAATTTCAATTTTAGGAATGTTATTAGTTGCAGAAGTCACTTTATGAAACAGTTTGTGAAATAAGTGAACAGTTAATGCAACAAAATTAATTTTAAACCAGACAAGCTCTAATTCAATTGCTTTGGAAACAGTATATTTTATTCACCTAATACCTGTATTTTTCAATATTTCTCTGATTAAAAAACCCTTTATTTTTAATGATCAAAATAAGTTCAGTGGAAACATAGCGTAGTTATAGTTTGAGTTTTGTTATTCCTACAATGAAGTAAAAATGTAATGTCTCGAGGAAATAAACTAATAAGGGATGTCATGCTCCATCGTCCTCTGAAAATGCCTTGTGAGGTACAGTTCTCTTACTGAAATAGCAGGTGGAGCAAAGTAACTGCTCTGTTATCCAAGGAGAGGAGAAAAGCAATATTTACAAGTTAACAGAGCACGAAGAAAGAGGTTACAAATAAACACAGAAGAATGGGAGCACGGTGATGGGAGTAATCCAGTAAATTTAAACTCTCTGTGGCAAGGCAGAAAGGACAAACCAATGTTATCCTACACTGCTCCCTCCTTTAATCCGTTCATCTTCCAAACTTCCTTCAGCATCAATAGCAACTCTGCAGGCTGTTTTCACGTAGTCTGCTTACTTTGGAGTCAGTAGCATGTTCCAAGTTTGAGTAGGTGATTATGTTTTGGTTTATCAGCTTTACACCGACTTCTGAAAATGTAAAATGAGCCAGGCTGTCAGAATTCAAACAGACATGTTCCTATACGAAGTGCATGTGGCTTTCGTTTTATTTTTTGTGAGATATCATCTTATTCCTCAAGAACATGTGTCATATCTGGGGAGAAGGTCTGAAAAATATTTATTCAACTCTATTGATCTTTTATTTTTTTGTTTCCAAAGCAGGATTATAAAAGCATGTATTCTCTTGAGCACAGTTCCTGACATGGTGTAGAATCTTAAAAAATTCTCCAACCCAACATTTTGTTCCTACTCTTCTGAAAGGTGTGTGTTGATGTTTGTTCTTTTTTCAGCTATTTGGTCCCTCCACTTATCTTGTTTTCTTTCTCTGTGGCGACTTGTTCTTTGTTTTTCAGTGGAGCACACCCAGTGGTGTTCAGGACTCTTCCTGGCTCTGCACTCAGGCATCACTCCTGGTGGGGCTTTGGGGACCATCATGGAATCTGGGCAGGATATGTGGGAGGCGAGGGCCTTATCTGATGAACTACACCTCTGCCTCTGCAGTTCATTATTCTTTATGACCTGAGTTTGTATTTGACTATCATTTTATTGCATTTTCTAGATAGGTGATCTTTGGGTTTTCTTTTTATTTTTTCTGGCACTTGGTCCCCCAAGTCCTTCCTGGTGAAGTCAGGGAGCATCTTTTTTTTTTATTTTTTTATTTATTTTTAAATTTTTATTAGTGAAACACCATGAGGTACAGTTGTAGACTTACAAATGTTTGTGCTTGGGTTTCAGTTATACAGTGATCAAGTACCCATCCCTCTGCCCGTGCCCATTTCCCACCACCACGGGTCCCAGTATCCCTCCCCCCCATCCCACCCTGACCCTGTGGCAGGGCATTCCCTTTTGTTCTCTCTCTCCTTTTGGGTGTTGTGGTTTTCGAAAGAGGCACTGAGTGGCAATCATGTTAGGGAGCACCTTTTTTAGAAAGGGCAAGTTGAGGACACTTGGGTGCCAGAACCATCAGTACACCCTCTCCTGGGTGTCATCTCAGCACACACTGTTTGCTCTCCATACACACCAATGTAATCCAACCCCTGAAACCAGCTCCAAGTACCCAGAGAGCCAAGCACACTGCGGCTGTCCCAGGCAAGGACAGTCAGCCAGGGACAGGCAACATTCTGCTCCGCCATTTATTTTCAAGGTATAGATAAAAATACCAAGTGCATTTATAGAACTCCTAGAGTGACCATGAGGAAGGCGATTCAAGAAAATATTTTCTTTTGGAAAATTGCATAAGAAAGACGGAAAGCTAACTTAGGAGACCTTGAATAGTGATGTTTGAAACATTTGTCTTTAAACTTTCACTGAGGAGGGGCAGGAGGGAGGAAGATGTCTGGAGAATCACAGTTACTGACTTTTCTTCCTCCTCATCCCTTCCCCCCGTGACTGCTGCTGCATGACCCGGGGTCCCACACTCCTAGCTGTGGTGCTCCCCAGCAACTGGGTCCTTTGGTTGCTACCCTCGTCCACACTCCATGGTGCAGAGGCCCAATGACCAGGCCCACGAAAGAAACTCCCAGCTCCGTGCTGTGAGGACAAGCATTCCACCATTCAGAAATCACCCGGCCAGCGGGAACTTGTCTGTTTTGATTCCGCTGCCCCAAACTAGTCCGATAGCTAATATGCCTGTTTCATCTTACCACTTTATATCTTTTTGTGTGTCTCTAGTGTCTTTTCTTTTCTTTTTGGGTCACACCCAGCAATGCACAGGGGTTCCTCCTGGCTCTGCACTGAGGAATTCCTCCTGGCGGTGCTCAGCGGACCATATGGGATGCTGGGAATCGAACTCAGGTTGGCCATGTGCAAGGCAAACGCCCTCCCCGCTGTGCTCTCACTCCAGCCCCATCTAGTGTCTTTCAAAAAGCCCAAAGTAGAGGGAGGAGAAGGAAAGACCAGGAATGGGGATGGGAGGGCAATGAGATGAGAAGTCACGGGGCTGAGGGGTAGGGAACACTCGCGGTGTTAAGGATGGCGGAGCTGTAATATCCAGAGCGTGGAGCCAATGGCACTGGAATCAAGAGACCCAAACTTTAATAACCGACTTTGAAAGATGCTGCCAAGATGCAGGCCAGGACCGAGGCTGTGGGCGGGGAGGAAACCTGGGACCACGGATGGAGGGAACTTGACTCTCTTGGTGAGATTGGTGATGGAACCTTGAATATTCTAAAACTCAACTAGGAATAACTTTGTAAATCACTTTTTTCTTTTTTAATAAAATAAAATTAAGGAAAAAATATCCAGTACCCAAATATTGGTTGTTGGTAGCTTTAAATAAGTTTCAGCGTCCACTTTAAAAGCACTTTTTCCCTTGTGACTTCCTAATTGTCTGCCCTCGATGCTCAATAAAATAGAAATTATTGCATGGTCAGGGAAATTCGGAAAACCCTGAATTACAAGGAACAGATTGGGAGAGGCAGTAACGTGAAGGGGAAATTGACGGAGTGGCAGTAATTCAGTCTTCATTCCCAGAATAACTAAGTACAGGAGCATAATTGATATTATAATGATATTCTTAAATCATAAATTAGAATGAACAGTGGTTCAGTATACTCAAATTAATAAGGCAGGGGTATGTAATGGACTTTAGATTAATGTCTAACGGAATTTTTAAAGAAATTTTGACATTGAAGTGGTAACTCCAGTTACCTTGAAAAATGTAAAATGCCTCATTCCGTAATGACGTTGGATAAATAACTTATTAATTTTCAAACGTGAATTCTGCCATTATAATGATGCTTATTTATTAGCCATTTCAATTAATTGCCATAATTAAAGTAGTTCAGAACTTTGAACACATTCAACCTGCTAATATGAGTTCTCTGATCCTCATGTCCTGACTTGAACACATACATTAAAATGTTCAGATTATTTTATCTCTAGTATTTTAATGGAAAGTGGCAAATGACAGGCTCAATCAACATCTTCAGAAAGAATAAAGTACGTGCATTTAAATTTTTAAATTTTGCTCAATTCTTATCCACATGTGATAATTGAACTACTTAGTCTTAGTATCTTTACCTTTTTCTTATTCTTTAAAAAAAACTCTATCTGGTGGGCACCAGTGGTTTATAGACTCTTATTTACAGGTTTCATATTTGAACTGTTTAAGCATCTTCCACCATGTGACCCCCATCCCCCACTGTACCAATTTCCTTCACTCAGCCTTTTATCCCATACTACTAGCTTCTTTCTGAAGATCAGTGCTCAAGTGCTGTTGGCTTTGGGCAATTTTTATTCCCCCTACTCTGTTTCTTCATATCCCACGTATCAGAGCGATCTTTCTGTGTCTGTCTCTCTCCTTCTGACATCTGTCAGCATAATTCTCTCCATACCCATCCCATGTGGCAGCAAATTTTGTGATTTCCAATTTTTTAGAGCCGTATAGTATTACTTTATGTGTATAAGCACCAGAATTTATCCAGTCATCTGGTGTTGGGCACTTGAGTTGTCTCAGATTTTGGCTATTTTTAACAGTGCCGCCATCTACATAGGTTTTGTTGGGGTTTGTCTGTGTGTTTGCAGTGCAAGGAATCAGATCCAGAGCTTCCACATACAAGGCACATGCTGAGTCATGAGTTGCAACCCCAGATTCTTTCTTCTTTGTCCTTTTTCTGAGGGGAGCATCTCTAAGCTATGCCTGGAATAGTCCAGATGCATATGCCATTTCAGTGCTTAAGAATCACTTCAAGTGGGGACCGTGCAGTGTTGGGATGAAACTGGGAACTTTTGGGATAGGAGATGTGTGCTGAAAGTAAAGGACCAAATATGATAACCTCTCAGTATCTATACTGCAAAACCATAATACCCTAAAGTAGAGAGAAATTATGGGGGAAACTATCTGCCATGGAGGTAGGGGGAGGGGTGGAATCAGGTGGGGTGTATACTGGGGACATTGTGGTGGAGAATGTGCACTGGTGGAGGGATGGGTGTTCAATCATTGTATAACTGAATCTGAAACATGAAAGCTTTGTAAATGTATCTCAGAGTGTTTCAATAAAAAGAAAATAAGAAAGAAAGAAACTGGTAACTTCACCCTTTTGAGCTCTTTTTCCCCCAATTGTTTTTAAGAGCTATTTTTGGAGGGTTGGGAGTGCTAGATGTCACCCATCAGTGCTCCTGGCTTACTCCTGGCTCTGTGCTCAGGGATCCCTCCTGGCAGGGTTTAGGGGAGCATATGTGGCTGGAGCGATAGCACAGCGGTAGGACGTTTGCCTTGCACGCAGCCAACATGGCCAACCTGAGTTCTATTCCTCCAGCCCTCTGGGAGAGCCCTGCAAGCTACCGAGAGTCTCTCGCCCGCACGGCAGAGCCTGGCAAGCTCCCCGTGACATATTCGATATGCCAAACACAGTAACAACAAAAGTCTCCAATGGAGACGTTATTGGGCCCGCTCGAGCAAATTGATGGACAACGGGAGGACAGTGACAGTGATGTGGTGCCGGGTACCAAACCCTGGTTGGCACCTACAAGGCAGGTACCCTACCTCCTGTGTTGCTGAAAACTCACTCTTATTATTTGAATCTCATGCTCTTTTGTTCTTCTAAAGATGTTTGACTCTTTATATGAGGGAAGAAAAGTGAAGGTCTCAGAAAGATGTGTACAGTGGTTTTTTGCTGTTATATTTTGGGTTTATATCTGGCAGTGCTCAGGGCTTACGCTTGGAGGACCATATGGGATACCAGTGATCAATCTGGGCTGGCAACTTGCAAGGCAAGAGTCCTCTCCACTGAACTGTCAGTGCCCTGAGGTGTGTGCAGGTGTCTAACATCTGACTCACATATAAAGCTCTGTTAAGCGGGTGTTCTAGGGATGATAATAATGATGAAATTCGGTTCATTAAGTCTTATTCTTTTTTTATTATTTATTTGAAACTTGATATTCTCCTTTTTTACTTTTTAAATTTTTATTAGTGAGACACCATGAGGTACAGTTGCAGACTTAAAGCAAATTTTTGTGCTTGGGTTTCAATTATACAGTGATCAAATACCCATCCCTCCACCAGTGCCCATTTCCCACCACCACGGATCCCAGTATCCCTCCCACCCCCCACCCCCCCATCCCACCCTGCCTCTGTGGCAGGGCATTCCCTTTTGTTCTCTCTCAAAATACAGTGATCTGGATTCTCTTTGTGAAGACAATTAACATTGATTAGGTGCTTACTAAGTACCAATTGCCAATTACTATTCTAAGACTATGCTGTGTGTGTGTGTTCTTTTGTTGTTGTTATTTTCGTTTGGGGGCATATTCTGTGGCCATCAGGGACTACCCTTGCAGGGTTAGGGGCCATATGTAAAGGACACAGGGGAAACCTGAATCTACCATTCCCAAGGCAAGCTCTTACCTTCTGCGACATCACCCCATCCCCCACCGTGATAGTCTTACGCGGCAAACATCCTCACAGAGAGTAACCGCAGTTTCTGTAGGTAAAAAAAGGACTGGGTTGAAAATTAGAAAAAAAAATACAAACTTTGCAATATCCTCCTTACTAAATGAAGAGAGTAAAAATTACTGATCATCTCGCCTTAATTAGGTTCTTTGGAATGTTTTAGATGCACCGATAATATTAATTCTAATGTACCAATGTTGAATCTTGACATTTTAGTGATTATTTTTCCTGGTAGAAAAATTCTACTTATATCATTAGCTTTTTCTCCATAGTCAGGAAGTTATAAAAGTTGTGCAATCATTGAGTGATTACATTAATGGCCAGGAAGGTAATTTACTTACCCTGCAGATGATTGTAACTTTTCCTGCTTAATTCAAAGAAAAGGTCTTGAGAAAGTTGGAACATTTCAGATCTAGGTCTTTTGTGTACCTACTAGCTGTTAGCACAGGTGGAACCTTTTATACCATCGATACATCAACCATGTGATGCAGAATATTCTGTTTTTGGGGGACGATGGAACATGTTTGGCTGATTTTCAGTCTTCTCCAGGAAATTTTCAGGGCTTGAAGTAACTTTAAAACTCTTTCATCACACTCTTTCAAAGAGTCAGAGCACTTATTAAATGTGGCAACCTCTGCCAAATAATCCCTTCAGAATAAAAGAGCTCATTGAACCAGAATATTGGCTACTTTCTCACTGCATATCTGTGTATGAGTGTGCTTCTATAAGCAAGTATCTGAATTTATGAAGGCAATTTAAGTATTCCATTCTTAAAAAAGTGTTTCTATTATTCTCCGTTTTATAGAATGCTAGGAAATCTTTTACCATATTGCTAAATTCGAATGCCAAGGAGCTAAAGTTTACCAGTAACATGCATTATTACATTGCCTTCTTCCATTTCAGAGGATACAATTGGGAAAAAAATAATTAATCTGAAATAGCTGACCTCTTATATATTTTGGAAACCATTAGGGAACTAAGAAGCACAATTGAAAAAAGGAAATAATGTTACAAAGATAGTGCTCTGAATAAAAACTTCAAATCTTAGGAACCTGATAATCATAGATAAAGTATACATCATAAATGAGGAATTTCTTGACCTGTAGGACTAAAGATCTTTAAAACTCATCTGGTGTAGGATAGCATTAGTTTGTCATTTCTCCGTGGCTGTAGGGAGCTTGGGTTTTTTGGCTTACCCCATTCACAGTGCTTCTGAAGCACTCCCGTTTCCTTGGTATTCATCTTTAACTTCTGTATTCTGCTTTCTCTACCTGTTCATCACTCATTTCCCCTACGCAGTACCTATGACTTGTAAAGTCCAATTAATTCCTCAGAAATCTCTGATTTTGTATTTGTAAGTGAAATATTGCTTTTTTCCTTCCTTTTGCATAGTTTACTTCAGAGCAATGTCCTTTCTGTATAGACATATGAGACAGTTAATAATGCCATGGTTTCGTAACTTGGGAGTTAATAGACTCCGAATAATATTCATTCCTGGGCATCTGTTTTCTCGACTTAAGCCTCAGTTACCCTCACTTCCTAGCAACCCAAAGCAGGGTCCTATCGAGAGACTGGATGAACCCAAGGCAAGCTGTGAGCTACCGTGGCATCGCAACGTAGCTAGGTCAAGCGACATAATACCTAACTCTAAGTTAAGAGCATGGTCATGGACAAATTCTGGCATGATCCAAAGAGTAGCAACTGGATTAGGACCCTGCTAGGGTTAGGGAAGATTAATCTGGCCTGAGCACTGTAGTCCAGGATCTATAGTGAGATGTCCCCAGGAGAGCCACCCTACAAGCTTAGTGTATCTCTTACTGTGCCCTTACAAAATGACTAATATTAAGAAGTAGAATTAAGATGAATATTTAAATGGATGTTGAACTAAGGAAAGGAGAAACTCACCCTTACATGGTATTTCACCCATGAGTGGATCTCCTGGCTACAGGAGATCTTTGTCTTGTCTTAGAAGAGCTTTCCTCAGAAGGAAGGGCCTTCATAGGTTGATAGTGCTTACTGACCTAGGTATGGTTGCTACCCCCAATGCTTGAAGGTTGGACGAAGACCAAGTCTGCGAGACAGAGCATGGGGAGACTAGCATGGAGGACAGGAAATGGGAATGAGGGGCAGTGTAAGACTTGAATGGGGAACCGAGTGAGACTGGAACAGATGTGTGGGGAGAATGGAATAAATGACAACTGATCAACCAACCAGCCTGGGAGGCCCTGTTGGCTCTTTTCTGGCCTGTTGGAGAAGACTGCAGACCAAGGAGGGGGAGTAGCTCATGGCCACTGAACACATGTGTGGGGGGGAGAGAGACCATGCCACCACTACTCACTCATTTATTTTGTGAATTTACACAATCTAGAATCATAACATATTACAGTAAAATAGCATGAACCAAGTCATTGACCTAGAGATAATAACATCTCACTTTCATGGCATATTTTCCATTTATATTTATTATTATTATTATTATTATTATTATTATTATTATTATTCTATTATTTGCTATTTGGGTCACACTCCTGGCTCTGCACTCAGGAATTACTCCTGGTATTGCTCAGGGTGCCAGGACTGAACTCATGTCAACAGCATGCAAGGCAAAATGCCCTTTCACTGTGCTATGGCTCCAGCCCAATATATTATCAGTTTCTAGGAGGTAGTGTGAGAACCTTTGAACTTGGATATCAAAACTCTTTTAGCATGTGCTAAATATCAGTCTGTGAATCATCATAGGATATTAGACCCCTACAAGTGTAAGAAATAGAAACACATCTTCTCTGCATAGAAGGGCAGCAGGTAAGGTACTAATCTTGCTTGTGGCAGATTCAGGTTAGATTCTTAGCACCCCAAACACCCCTTCCCCCAGCTGCATCAGTGGTAACCCCGAATGCAGAACCAGGAATAAGCCCTGATCACCTCCAGGGTTGCAAGAACACACACACACAACACATGTGTATATCTTAAAAAATATAGACAACAATATCCAAGTATCAAAACATATTTTGGGTAATGTTGTTTAAATGAAGAAAACTAAAATGTACTAATATAAAAAGATTTGCTTTGCTTTTTTGAATTCTTAAGCTTTGGAGATTTGCTTAATTCAGGTGGCAAATAATATGGGCTCCAGGCAGATTTCATAGCACCTGACACAGATCGCCTAGCAGATGCAAAGTTTGAGCCTTGGTATCCTAAGAGTTCTCCAAACTGGATGTGGAACACTGGGCTTCCCCTAGCACTGCTGGTCACTGCTGGACCTTTCTTTGCTGGATGTGATCCCAACTCAAAATTCAAAAAAAATAAATAAATAAAAAACAAAAAACACTAAAAAAAGCACTTCAAAATTGGCTTAAATACTCAATACTTTTTTAACCTGATTATCTAAATTCATATAATAAAACCCATAATAAGCCATATAACAATCATGTGTACTTCTAGCAGGCACACATGAGGAAATTATGCCGGAAGCTGGAGTACTAATGCAGGAGATAGAGCATTTGCCTTACATGCAGCTGACCTGGTTTGATCCCCGGCATCCCAAATGGTCTCCGAGCACCACCAGGAGTGATTCCTGAGTGCAGAGCCAGGAGTAACCCCTGAGCATCACTGGGTGTGGCCTAAAGGGAAAACAAGAATATTGACATAGTGCAATAATAGCTGTGGCCTAGTCCTTTGAAACACTTTATGTATAAACTACTAAGTGCTCTGTTGATTAGTCATTAGTCTCACTTCATTTACTTCTGCCTAGAAGTAGTCATAGATGGTTAAAATGTATTCTGGAGAGGACAGGTAACTTTCTGAGCTGACCTTGAAGCTAAACAGTGTGAATCTCCCTTGAAAAAGTCAGTATTCACAGGCCAGGGTTGTACAAAGATGTGAGGGTGCAGCACAGCTTGTCATGTGGTAAGAATGTATGATCTCAACAGCATTTACTGAATGAAAACACTTTTTAACAAATTCGAATAGAAACTTCCCATTTGAGCTTGATTTAGATGATCTGACTGTGTGTGTGTGTGTCTCTGTGTGTGTGTGCATGCGTGTGTGTGCGTTTGTAATAAGAAAAGTTGTCTAGGTTAGTCTGCTTATTGGTTATATGCTTATACCTGTTTCAAGGATAGATCATAAGTAGCTCACAAAGTAAAAATATTGAATGTTTAGGAGAACTAAAGGAAAATTCATATGCCGTTAATAAACACAAATGGAGTGAGTACTGCATCAGAAAAAGAACATCAGGCATAAACTATAAGACATCATGAAGAAAAAAAAACATGAAGTTTTTTTTTTTTTTGGAGAGAAAACAGGACCAGCAAAAGATTCCATTTAACTGGTTCTTACTGTAACAGATGGTAAAGAGTTAGTGTTTATTTAGACATTTAACTCAGTTTCACTCTTGCTTTCATTTTTATTTTTGTTACCAAGAAATATTAAATGAATATGCAGTTCCCAGGGAATGAAGTGAGGAGAAGCAGCTCCCGGGGGTGGACCAGGCTCCTCGGAGGGGTGTGACGAAGGGCAGGAATGAGCAGCATGGATTGCATTTGCTCAGACTCCTTGGCTCCTGGCCACTTGCAGAACATACCTCACCAAGGATGCAAGTTAGCTTTCAGGAATCTAAGCAGAATATGTGAAGATTGTCTTTCTGCAGCCGGACAGGTGGACCAGGGATAAGGCATGCACCTTTTATGAAGCTTACCAGGTTGAAATGCCAGCACTCTGGGTAGTCCAGCCTAGCACTGCCAGATGTGACCACCAAACAAAAACAAAACAAAACTGTCCTATGCCACCCTTAAATGTTAGACTTTCCCCTTTCCTACTCAGGCCTTGAGGTAAATACGACCCAATGGATAAAGCGAGATTACATTTAACACCTAAGCTCAAGGAAGACTTGCGTGTTTCTATATTTATTGGAAGAATGAATTATGTTTGTTAAATATTTGCATGTTTAGAATATTTTAAGGTGTGTATAACACAAAGAAGTACTTTAAAAGAAAATTTAAAATCATTTAATGCAATATAATAACATACCTACTTTCATTTACATATACATTTTCCACTCTGTAATCTAAAGGATATTACATTAAATTTTATTTTATACTTGGATCTCATTATGGTAATTATCCTGTCTCACCTGTCATTAATCAAACTTTTAAAGCAGTTCTTATAATAATATATTTTGGGATTCACATGAAATAGGTAAAGCCTATGTAAAATTTCCCCCCTAAACTTTATGTAAACTCGGTGGTTTACAGAGTTGTTCATGATGATTTGTTACAGGCATTCAATATTCCAACACCACCACATTTATACCTTCCCTTCGCTATTGTCTTCAATTTTCCCAACTGCCATTGAAGCCAAAGAAAGTTAAATTGTTCTGTGGTCCACATCAGCATTGATCCTGTTGATCATGATAATAGAAAACTATGGGATGAATACTTTTTAAATCTTGTTATTATAGTTTAGGTAACATGCACCAGTGGAGTTTCTCTCTACAGCTTTGAACCACCCAGTCACCAGGTCACTACCCACCATGTGTCCAAAACCCTCTGCCTAACATGAATACTTTTTAGAATTATTGAACTATGAAAAAACATGATCTAGATTTACATAGTAGCTAGCCTTTTAATTTTATGTCACGGAAGGGAATTACTTTAAAAAAATGACTATAATGCTTTTAAAAAATGGAAATATTTTGCTTATTGATCCTTTCTGTGTATGTACTCATCATATTTGAAGCCAATTGATCATGTTTTACCTCAATCAATCCTTATAAATAAACTTGAATCCCACAGACCAGATCTATTCATTATGTTTTCAGGGGAGATATAATTAATTGATCTCTATTATAGAATTATGGCATTCGATAAATATGAATAATGCAAAGTCACTCTGTCAAGCACCTTAAATGTATTCAAACAAATAGATCATTTTATATGGCTGGGGCATTTTGTCAACATTCCCATATGGAACATGAAAGCATATAAAACAATTTAACGTCAGCTTTCAGTGTTATCTTTATATAAGATTAAACATTATTGTTTGGAGGCAATGCATCCTTATAAAATGACCTGTCAAAATTTGTTTTTTGTGACAGTTATAAAAATCCTAATAAAAGCATTGGGGCTAGGAGGATAATGACAGTCATATATTATAATCTTGGAAAATCTGGCTATATTGTTAATGAAGAGCATGTTTGAGTAAGCTTTTTATTTTAAAATGTTTTCAGGTTTACAAGACGCCGCTGAGATTATGCACAGAATCCCCATAAGTCCCGTATCCAGAATCCCCAATTATGCCTCACTTCTAAGAACTAAATTTATTTTGTAACATAAATCAATAAGTTTAATTTAAATCAATATTTATAGTGAACATCCCTAAGAGCCAAATCCAAATCAGAGGCAGCCCATACATAGAGACTTAAAAAAACTGACTGAAGGTCTCCCCAGGGCCATGGGGGATGGCCTGGGACCCTGGGCTCAGTGCAGGGATCAGAGTAGAGAGCATCCTGTGTCCTCCGTCCTTGCACTTATCCTGTGGCAGCCTACAACAGTTGCTGTGGTCCCTGCACATGCGAAGCCCACCCCCATAAAGACATTCAACCTCCAGCTTCACCCCTATGTTTACAGCCTCTACTTATTGTTTCTGAACTAGACAGATACATCACAACCTATTGGATATAGTTGAATATGGAAGAGTAACTCATGTTGGATACAGTGTTTCTAGGGTCAGAGCGATAGGACAGTGGGTAGGGGTTTACCTTGCATGCAGCCAACAAGGGTTCGATCCCCTGCACCCCATCTGATCCCCCAAGCTCACCAGGAGTGATCTCTGAGCACAGAGCCAGGAGTAACCCATGAACACTGCCAGCTGTAGCACAGAAGCCAAACAGAAATGTTTTTATTGTACAGTGGAATCAAGTGAGTTAAACTAAGCATTCCATAGGAGATTCTGGAATGCAGAGCAGTTGCAACAGATATTTTTTAAATTATCAATTCATTATAACGGTGCGGGGATTTGAGTGCTCATCACTGAGAGCCAGGAGATGTGTTCCTTTTGTTCTGATTCATGCCCAGCTCTTGGGCTCGTGCTGGGAACAAGTAATTGGTCTTAGAATCAGAAAGTTTATTATTGTTTTGCTTTGCCCATCTTCTCCTTTGTGTCTTTATGATGTGCCACTTGTGAGTAAAATGGCATGCCTTTTCTTGTTCACTCTACTTATCTCATCTAGCTGAATACCTTCAAGGTTCATCCCTGTTGTGGCAAATGAAAGCATTTTATTTGTCTTTATGGAAGAATAAATCATTTTGTTTGTATTACGCATCGGCTTTATTCATGGGTCACTTGGAGGGCCCTCGGGTCCTCTGCAAGTTCTTGGACACTGTAAATAATGCTACAGTAAATGTGGAAGTAATAGATATCTTTAAATGAACATTTCTCTATTTAGAGGGTAAGTACCCAGAACTTTGATATCTAAATCTCTAGACCTTCCTATTTTAGTTGTTTTGTTGAACATTGCACTGTTTTTAAGCACCCCTTCTCTCCACATTCTCTGCAAAACTTTTTTCTTAATTTTCCATAGTTATGAGAACATAAATCATTGTCGTTCAGTTTGCATTTCCCATTGGGTTGCTTATTTTTATGAGTTTTTATATCTTAGGTTTTATCAAATGTATGATATGCATATTTTTTCTTCTGTTCAGTAGGATTTTCTTTGGTTGTTGATTTGTTTTTTCATGTAGATTTTCTTTAGCTGTCCAGAAGTTTTTTGAGGTTTGGTCTTGAAAGTTTTCATTCTACCTTTCATTTCCATCTTCATTGAAGTTGAATCTCCAAATACATCTAAGACGATGTCAAGAAGAGTGCCGTCTATGTTTTCTTCTATTTTATGATTTCAGGTGATAGAGCCAGGCCCTTAAGCCAGGTCAGTTAATTTTTGTATATGGTATTAGGCAGTTGTCAATTTTATATTTATTTTATTTTTGCCTGTGACTATCTAATTTTCCAGCACCATCCATTGAAGAGACTTTTCTTGTCCCAGTGTAGATTCATAATTCCTTTGCTGTAAATGAGTTGTCCATATATTTGAAACTTAGCTTCTGGACTCTCGGTTCTGTTCCACTGATTTTCGCACTTTCATTTCAGTATGTGCTGTCACTCCGTAGTACGGGCATGCACTAGTCATGTTTGTCTGTTTGTTTTTTTTTATCTCAGAAATGCTTCAGATAGTCAGGAATGTTTGGAGTTCCACCCAAGTTCCATGATTTTCTGTTCTATTTCTGTGAAGTCTTCTTTCGGGATTTCAATGGTGATTTCATTGAACCTGTATATTGCTTAATGATGTTAATTGTTCTAAGCCATGAACACAGTTAATCTTTCCATCTCTTTATGCCATCTGTTTATTTCAGCAGTGACATGATTTTCTGTGTACTTGTCTTTTACCTCTGGTTATATTTACAAAGTTTTACCTCTTTTGCAGTTATAGAGAGGGTTGTTTTCATGCCTTTGCTTTCTGCTAGCTTCTTTGTGTGTAGAAGATATTGAGTACTGTCTAATAATTGTATAGCTTGTCATTGTACTATCTTCATTTATTATTTCTGACAGCTTTTCTTAGGAATATGGAGATTTTCTATGAATTTCATCAGTAAATAGTGACACCTTTACTCCTTCATGATAAATGTATCATTAGTATAATTATTCAATTATTATTGAGGTGACATGAGTTACAGTAGTGTTTCTGATATTTCAAGGAAGTTGAGTGGGAGACAGATTGCCAGGCTGTGCTCAGGGATTGAATCTGGCTGTGTTAGGATCATCCTTGGTGGGCCTTGGGGTGCCATGTAGATTGAGGTGCTGTGTAGATTGCCTTTCTTGAGCTCTATTTTTTTTAATTTTAGATTTTTATTAGTGAAACTCGAGCGGGCCCAGTAACGTCTCCATTGGAGACTTTGTTGTTACTGTGTCTGGCATATCGAATACTCTCGGTAGCTTGCCGGGCTCTCCGAGAGGGGCGGAGGAATCGAACTCAGGTCGGCCATGTTGGCCGCTTGTAAGGCGAACGCCCTACCCGCTGTGCTATCACTCCAGCCCAGCGATAGCACAGCGGGTAGGGCGTTTGCCTTACAAGCGGCCAACATGGCCGACCCGAGTTCGATTCCTCCGCCCCTCTCGGAGAGCCCGGCAAGCTACCGAGAGTATTCGATATGCCAGACACAGTAACAACAAAGTCTCCAATGGAGACGTTACTGGGCCCGCTCGAGCAAATCGACGATCAACGGGAGGGCCTCGAGCAAATTAGTGAAACACCATGAGGCACAGTTGTAGACTTACAAATTTTTGTGCTTGTGTTTCAGTTATACAATGATCAAATACCCATTCCTTCACCAGTGCTCATTTCCCACCACCACAGATCCCAGTATCCCTCCCAACCCCCATCCCCCCCGTCCCACCCTGCCTCTGTGGCAGGGCATTCCCTTTTGTTCTCTCTCTCCTTTTGGGTGTTGTGGTTTGCAAAAGAGGCATTGGGTGACAATCATGTTCGGTCTATAGTCTACTCAGCATGCTTCTCCCATCCTGGGAGGATCCTCCCAACACCCTTTATTTGGTGCTCCCTTCTCTATCTGAGCTGCCTTTTCCCCTAGCGTGTGTGGTTGGTGTGCCGACTGGTTGAACTCTATTTTTTTAATTCATACTCTACTTTTAATTATTTCCTTGTACTTCAGAACTTTAATTTGCTTTTCATTCTTTCTCTACTTAAAAGTTTTTGATTTTTTAATGTGTGATTCTGTTTTCTGTAGGATTTTTTAAATTATTCATTTCTTACCAATTTTTTTTTATTTTATCAAAGCACCATGAGTTAGAAAGTTACTCGGATAGTTGGGTTTTTGGTACACAAAGTTCCTTCACCATTCTCACCCCCATTGCCACCTCCCATTGTTCCCAGATCCCTCTCCTACCCCATCCCTACTCCCAGCCTGCCCTCTTGATAGGCACCATTTAAGAGGATTTTTTAATGTTTGGTCTTTGTGGTTGAGATACTTAGCTCTGTCACTCATTATCACTGCCTGTGCACCTGAACACCCTTCACACCTGTACCTGGTGCTTCTCATCTGTCTCTATTCACTTTGATGTGTGCCAGCCTCACTGATGGGCAGGTAGCTCTTTATTGTTATTGTATTCCCTGATGATCACCCCTGCAGGGTGGGGTTTGTTGTTGTTGGTTTTTTTTCCCTGTATACTGTTAGCCATATGTCTGTCTTCTCTGAGAAAATTTCTCTTCGTCTCTTTTCCCCATTTTGGATGTAGATTATTTTTTCTTGTTAAGCTTTTCAATGGATTTTATAAATTTTGGATATTTTCAGATGAGCGGTAGGCAAATATGTCATCCCAGTCTTGGGTATCTTTTGTATTCTTTAACACTGCAGTAGGGTTTTATTGCTAATTTATTTATTTTTTAAATTGAATCATCATGAGATACATAGTTTCCAGGTTGTTTCTGGTTGGGTTTCAGTCATACAATGTTCCAACATAAATCCCTTCACCAGGGCACATTTCCCACCAGGAATGTCCCATTTCCCTCTCACACCGCACTTCCCTGCCCCTAATGCAGAAACTTTTCTCTCTCTCTCTCTCTCTCTCTCCCCTCTCTTTTCCTCTCTCTCCCTTTCTCTCTCCCCCTCTCTTTCTTTCCTCTCTCTCTTTCCTCTCTCTCTCTCCTTCCCTGTCTCTCTTTCCCTTCCCCCCTCTCTCTCACTTTCTCTCTCTTTACTATTGAGCATTATGGTTTGCAATATAGTTACTGAAAGGTTATCATGTATATCCCTTTATCTCCTTTCAGCATGCAGTTCTTGTCCAGAGTGATGTCATCATTTCCAACTATTCTTGTTATTGTTTTCCCTTAGAATTCCTTTTGGTCTATCTCAGGTTCTGATAAAGTATCTTCATGTTGATTAATTGCCTAGGTTTTTCCAGCTTTGATTTCTTCATGAGGAAAACATATGAGTTTAATATATATATACATTTATATATATAAATGTATATATGTATACATATATGTATATATATATTTTTGTTTGCTTTTTGGGTCACACCTGGCGATGCACAGGAGTTGTTCCTCGCTCTGCACTCAAGAATTATCCCTGGCGGTGCTCAGGGGACCAATGGGATGCTGGGAATCAAACTCGGGTCGGCTGCGTGCAAGGCAAATGCCCTACCCACTGTGCTATCGTTCCAGCCCCTGTTTAATATTTTTTATGTTCTTTTTACCTTCTTAGAGAATTCCTCTGAGAAAATAAATGTAAATTTATATACAATAATGTAAAGAGAACTTAGGACGTTTGAGGTTATTGGTATAATTATTTTGATTTTAGGAAAGAAAATTATGATTTTACAGACTGTATCTTTTAGGCTAATTCTTTACCTCAGAAGTTTTAATTGATTATATTTTAATGGGCCAGAAAAAGTATTAGCTACACTTCAATAATTCGATTAGTTTAAATCAATGACTCTTAAATTTTTGCTTAGCAGAATAATAAGAAAGATTGTTAATTGTCAGGTATTACATATATAGGGAATTTAAAAATTAATATCTTCATTTTTAATTGCATATCGATAACAGATATATTTTTCATAAAGAATACAAAAGGTATGCAATTATCTAATTCTAATAAACATATATTAGAAAATTAGTCTGGGGGCTGGAGCAATAGCACAGAGGGTAGGGCATTTGCCTTGCACGCTGCCGACCTGGGTTCGATTCCCAGCATCCCACATGGTCCCCCAAGCACCACCAGGAGTAATCCCTGAGTGCAGAGCCAGGAGTAACCCCGTGCATCGCCGGGTGTGACCCAAAAAGAAAAAAAAAAGGAAAGAAAATTAGTCCGAAAGACTTGAAAATAGTGACATAATAAATCATCACTGATAGAACTAAATTTTAAAGAAGGGGAAAAATGTAAAACTTAAATGAAGCACATAACATGAAATAACATAATCAGAAACACAAAGTTTCTGATGCTGTTTAACTAATCTTGAAGTGTGCGTAGATGGATGAGGTTACTTTCTGAGATAACTGTTTGCCCAACGAGTCAGGTGGCTGCGGGTCCTGGGTAGGCCCATGAGTATCCCTGAGCACCCGGACCCACAGACCAGTTAGCCCGGAGGACCACTGCTTTACTTCAGTTCTGTTTCCTTTGCAGAGCTCAGAGCTGAGCCCCGCCAGGAGCACCTCGTCCCTGCCCGTGAGTCCCCTCACCGAGGAGCCGCTGCCTTTCAAGGTAAAAGCCTGACTCTGCCGATCACTTATTATGTGCTAGGTGGTTTATAGCAAGTTTGCTGATTAGTTAAATAAGTACGTTGAGCTGGTAAGTTGAACGAATTTAATCCTTGTGGAATTTGCTTTAAATGGTGATATTAGTTTTTTTTGCTATTGTCTTTTAGTTGCTAAATAAAAATAGAGGTTTAGAATATAAATTAAATTATTGCTTTATGCAGCGCTTTCTTTTTCTATATAAGGCGCACTGCAATAATCTTTTTACATTTATTTATTTATTTATTTTGCTTTTTGGGTCACACTTGGCGATGCACAGGGGTTACTCCTGGCTCTGAACTCAGGAATTACTCCTGGCAGTGCTCAGGGGACCATATGGGATGCTGGGAATCAAAGCTGGGTCGGCCACGTGCAAGGCAAACGCCCTACCCGCTGTGCTATCACTCCAGCCTCACACTGCAATAATTTTAGAATTATTTGGTCCTATGTATCTGGTTACGGTTTTAGGAACCGGTTTTCGTTCTTGATTCTAGATCATAATTATTTAATAATGATAAAATAATTTTTGAATTATAAAGTGAACTATAAAACCATTTCTTCAAAAGCAATCTTTTGAGATATGAGTACATAAATGACAATGATTAATAGAATTTTTCGCTTTGGATAGCTATATACATTACCGATATAAAGTCTTGGAGTCTGTGATTCAATAATGTATCCACTATTTTATATTTGCGTTGGGGATTTTTGAATTTTATTATAATTATCTTTCTATGCGAGATTTAAGAAATGGAAACATATTTGAAATTGGAATGAAGCTGTGGCTCACAATTAGTGTTTTCCATTTAGTGTGATTTAAGACATTTAGATGCACATTTAGTCTGATGTGATGTTTTAAAAAAATTATATAGTTTTATGTGGAGATTACTCAATTTCACATTGCTTATATCTTGTGCAGTAACTTGTACAAATTTTCTTACATTAAATATTCGATATTTTATTAATATTATAGAAGGCTATGAATTCCATTCTGCCTTTTGTTTCTTAATCCTGAGATTTCTTGCTTATTGAAAGATAATATATGTTGAAAGCTCTTTTCTGTATCAGTTAGTATTTTTTTCTTAATATTGTATCAGGTAGAAGTTACAAAAGTATTGATTTTATTGAGATCTCAGCATTACTAAAAACCATTTCCTTTTTAGGTAACACCGATGCTAACACCAATAATAGTTCCGCTACATAAAAATTAATATATTTTATACCCACTAGGGTATAAAAATAAAGGTTAGGGAATATATATATTAAATATAGAAATTAATTCTACTAGAACTTAGAGCATATAAAATTAAATTATTTAATTATGGAATAAAATTTTTATAGCTGTTATGTTTTTTCAGTCTAGAATTACTTTTAAAATTAAGTAATAGAATATGTACTTAGTCTTATATACGCACAAATATGTAGACACTTTGTATGTTTATATGATATAATGCACTACTGTTGCAATAATCTGTTGAAAATTATTTAACACATTCAATATATTAAGCTTTCTTATAACCATTTCCTGAAAAGTCTAATATTGAAATTCATTTGTGTCTAAGACTTTTTAAAATCATTATATTGAAACAGTAGTAACCGGGGAAGAGAAATGCCATATTTCCTTCATTCCTCACCAATGTAGCAAGTTATTTTTATCCTTTAAAGTAAGATTAATCCTCTTAAACTACTGAACTTCCTTTTCTGAGACAGTGATTTGAGAAGCCAAGCCAACCTCTAAAACATAGGTTTTGGCAGCTTCTTGATAAACTTGATTTTACCTTTTCTCCTGGGAGGTGATTAAGTTACTATATAAAAAAGGATCCCCTCCCTTGCTTGGGTCTATTTTGGAAGCACTCATACAGACCTTGTAGATTTGGCTCAAATGTTTACCAAGGTGACTCTTTTTAAATATTAGTTTAAAATGACATTCAGATTAAATTGACTTTTACTTTGTCATTTGAAATACAGAATAAATATGTTATAAAATGCGTGTAATTACATCTCTGTCTCTACTTATGACTGAAAGTTAGATGAAAACTTTGCTCTTAATATGATTATGCCACAGTAGTTTCTATGAAATAAAATGTGAGAGAAAACTGGATATGATCCTGCAGAATCCCCCAGAGTGGAGGGGGAGGTTTATACTTGGGAAGCACAGGCGTTTTAAAAGACAAGTCTTTGAGGAAGCTCCTTCTCTAATGCTATTTCTAAGGCAGAGTTTTGGAACACTGCTTATATTAGAGTTCAATTTTAAATTTTTCGTGTTAAAAATATATCTTCTCTGAAAGATAGGCCAAACCTCATATACTTATTTCTCTATTCCCCTCACCTAATTGTGTAGTTCCTCATAAACTTCTTGTGCATATTTCAAACCTATTTCTGGGGATAAGGCTATTCCTCTGCCTTAGTGCAGTCACATTGAATGTGTAAGACCTGAGGTCACACCCAGCATCGTGCATGCAGAATAATGATAATAATAGTTTCTATTTTATTATTGTCATTTTGGGACCCGCTCATGCAGTCTTTTGTCTGGATTCATTCTTTCAATCAGGATAGTTTTCATAGAATTCATCCATTTTATGGAATCTAAGATCTGGGAAGTCTTTCAGAGAGAGCTGATAGAATCCAGAGAAATGGGGTTTATCCGTCTGGACAGTTCTTGCTTTTGCTTGTTATGTACTGTGCTATCTGTATTCTCTTACTGTTTCTCTATATCCCACCTATGAGAGAGTCACTCAGCCCCAAACTCTCTACTTGCCTCCATGTGGTAGCAAATTGCCTGATTCCATCTTTGCTTACCACTGAGACTATTTCTGTATCTGTGTTCTCTCATTTCTTTAGCCCATCATCTCTTCATTCTTGAGCGCTTGGATTATTTTCAGATTTGGGCTGTATTTCTTAATATACTGTTCCTTAATGGGGTGGAGCGATAGCACAGAGGGTAGGGTGTTTGCTTTGACCCGGGTTTGATTCCTCCCATCCCTCTGGGAAATCCTCCAATGTGGCATTTGCTAAAATCTCAGGGCTAGGACGAATGGAGGCACCAGTAACATCTCCATTCATCCTAGCGCTGAGATTTTAACAAGTGCCACATTGGAGGCTCCTTCAGGGTCAGGAGAATGAGACCCATCATTGTTACTGGTTTTGGCATATCAAATACGCCACGGGGAGCTTGGCAGACTGCTGTGTAGGTAGGTAGCCTGTCGGGTTCTTCCAAGAGTGAGAACTAGACAAACTCTAACAATAATAATTTGGCCCCTTTATCACAAGCCTTGACCTTCTGCTGCTTCTGTGTGGTATCAAATATGATTTGGTATAAGTGATGACAGCATCAATGGTGTTATCAGAGACTAGATAAATACGGATGAGAAAAGATGAGAGGAGATCAGATCTAGAGTGTTACCTGGTGAGGTCTCTCCTGCCTAGAATACACAGTGGAGCCAGCCCTGTTGTGGTCCTGCCCTTCCCTGGGAGCAGGGAGAAGAGCACTGGGCCCATTCCAGGGTCTCTTCTTGCAAACTTCACTTCACTGACACCTGACATTTCATGCTACTTACTCAGATGAGCCCATATCAGGTTTCTCTTACGAAAAATGATTAATGAAAATGTCCATTATTACAAGGGAGAAGATGTAAATAAAATAAATTTTTCTTAAGAAAAATATTGTCAATATAATATAACATTTCTTTGAAGAAAAAGAAATGCCTACTTTCTGAAGCCATAAGAATGTACTGTTATCTTTTATCAGGAACATAACAGTTAGTTTTACAATACTAAAATATTGCTCAGAACTGTGAATCAATCTAGTAACTTTCTAAATATAGACTCTATTGAAAGAGCGGGCTGGAGCGATAGCACAGCGGGTAGGGCGTCAGCCTTGCACGCAGCCAACATGGCCGACCCGAGTTCGATTCCTCCGCCCCTCTCGGAGAGCCCGGCAAGCTACCGAGAGTATTCGATATGCCAGACACAGTAACAACAAAGTCTCCAATGGAGACATTACTGGGCCCGCTCGAGCAAATTGACGATCAACGGGAGGGCCTTTACTTTACTTTACTTTACTTACTTATTGAAAGAGTATTGCTCTGAAATGTTAGATATTGAGAGGCCACGTGTGAACAAAACACTGTTGTTATTTTACTCATTCATGAATAATATCCTAAGTGGGGTTGGTTATTTTGTTTTTTAAATACCACAATGGAACATAGGATATTTGGAGACTCTAAGAAGGGAATTGGAGGGTGCTTGATAGAATTTTGACCTCTGTCTCATCAGTTGAGTGTCTTACATAGATTTGAATGTTTTGTGTACTTATTATTGTTTTATATTCAGTAAATTCAGGGACCCCTACTATGATTCAAGGCCTCTCTTTGGTCACCTTCCAAAAACAATTGGAAACTACCTTTGTGATGTTTTAGAAAGTAATTGGTGTATATTTTTGCATTTCTGATAATTTTTGACTAGGTTATCTACTAATATGTACATCAGTTATTTAATTGAATATTCTAGGTCTTGGTTCTTCATACTGGTAAGAGCACCATCCTTAAGAATGCTACTCAAGTCTTTTCTTTCTGTTTTTTTTTTAAATTTTTTAAATTTTATGTTAGTTCACAATATTTGTCTACATTTAATATCCAAACACCAAACCCACCACCATGACACCTTCCCACCACCAAATTCGAGATGTTTCCATCCCAGGCCCCAATCCCTGTCCCAAAACACAACTGAAATAATATGTTTCTTATTGTCTGTTATGAAAAACTGCTGAACGTGCTTACAGAAATGTGTTCATAGAGGAAACCGTGTTAAAATTGTTCTATGTTGGTAGGAGCCATAAAGACATTCTATAGGATATCACTAACATGTTGTTAAAGTTTGGGTGATGTGAACTTGGTATATATGTCAGAGAATATGTATACACACACACACACACACGCACACACACACATATATATATATATATATATATATATTTCCCTCTGTGATTTCTTGCCTACTACCTGAACCCCATCAAATGTGGTGTGATAATTCTGGAGAATGGGTAGGGTCTGTCTTATGATGTGTCCAGGAATATGTTTACTCAGATGTGGGGAGCGGCCTTGAGAGTGGCGGCAGTTGGGTTGTGGGGGTTTTTGGCTGCCGGAGCTGAGTCCTTTGGGGCAGGGTGGGTTCTAACCCACCGCCCTCTGGGACACCCCATGAGAAACAGCCTGCCGCGGATTCTAGTGGCATGGTTATAGGGGCCTCATGTTATGCTCCCTTTGGGGAGAAGCAGCCGTGAGGCATTTAAGTCTTTTCTGCATGCACAGCAATTCTTTACAATTAGCAGACTCTTGATGTAAAATGGTAAAGATCTGCATGAGCCTTGTTCTTGTCTGTTTTGTTGGTTTGGGGGCCACACCCAGTAGTGCACGCATCATAGTCACAGCTCCAAGCTCAGAGGCTTCCTCTGGTGGACTCAGATGGGGTGCTGGGGATCAATCCTGGATCTGCTATATGCAAGGCAACTGCTGTACTCTCTCGAGGGCCCCTTGCAGGAAACTGTAATCTGCCCTACCAGTACGTGGCATTCTTTCTTTCGTCCGCCCTTTAGTGCAACTAGGTTCAGGTGTCAAAAGTTCGTGATTAAGGCAGGCTTCCACCCATGGGAGCAGCCTGCCTCAAGGGCTGGGGAGAAGAAGATAGTTGGGAGAGAGAAGGGACCACTATGATGATGAGGGTTGGAATGATCACTCTGGGTAAGAACTGCATGCTGAAAGGAGGGAAGGGGCAAATGTGATGAACTCTCGGTACCTGGATTGCAAACCGTGATGCCCAAAAGGAGAGAAAGAGAAGAGAGAGAGAGAGAGAGAGAGAGAGAGAGAGAGAGAGAGAGAGAGAGAAAGAGAGAGAAACAGAGAGAGTCAGAGAGAGAGATAGGGAGTGAGAAGTGCCTGCCATATAGACAGGCTGGGAGTGGAAGGTGATGGGAAGGAAACTGGGTGTATTGGTGGTGGGAAATGTGCACTGGTGGAGGGACGGATGTTGGAACATCTGTGACTGAAACCCAACCATGAACAGCTTTGTAACTGGGAATCTCATAGTGACTCAATTAAAAATAAAAGTTAGGGACTGTAAAAGGAAATAGAAGATTTTCTTAATTGTATTCTCTGATCAGCATAGTCATAAAGTATTGTATAATTCTATCTTAATTTCATTCAATTTGGAAGCTTCACATAAGTGTTATCAAGTTTAAATTACTGTGTAGTCTTTAAAATATTCTGGTGGAGTGTACCAAGAATTATTGTATTAAACATATTTAACAAATTCTTGATTATAAGTCCCAATTATAATTTAAATTGAAATAGCAGTGACCAAACAGAACATTACATCTGATGTTTAGACAGTAGTATTTCATTATAATGTTTTTTTCTTATTGTCATCATTACTATAAAATTTAAATGAATTTATATATTTTAATTTTCTAGACATCGTTACTGATGTATAATGAATTTTCCTTCAAAAATAGTATTTCCATTTTCTAATAAAATATTTTACATAAATTAAAGCCAAAACAAATTGTGTTTAATTTGTGTTAAAAAAATATGTGATATCTCCCAGACATAGTAGACCTCAGGGGAAAAATTTAATGGGGAAAAATAAGTAAATAATTTCATGTTACCTAAGTTTCATATTCTGTCCAAGTCTTTCTCACATAATGTCCGAATAATTTTAGAAAGGGCTGTACAAGAAATAGAGCTTGTCAACACCAATAGATGCTAAAAATAATAGCAACCCTTCCATACCAAACCCTCAGCAGGCACATTTATTCTCTTTCTTTAAATCCTAATAAGTTTTTGAATTTTGGCATAGGCTGGTGCCTTGATTTCTCCAAGGTTTTTCAGTTCTCTACGGGAATTGTAAAAACCCTTATTTTAACATATTTTCAGAACATTGGCTCATCCTTTGATTAAACAGGAATTGCCTCACACATTTATTACACAAGAGTTACTGAGTGTCTATCACCAGGGCTCTTCAGGAATTGGAGCGATGGAACAGTGAGTAGGTTACTTGCTTGCACTTGGCTCATGTGGGTTTTCTCCCCCACATCCCAGATGGTCCCCAGAGCACTGCCAGGAATAGTTATGAGTCAGAGCCAGGAAGAACCCCTAAGCATCTCCAGGTGTACCCCACCCCCGCAAATATATATATATATATATATATATATATATATATTTATATATCCAGTTATCTACTTTCAGTTTTCTTTGTGTTAAGTGGGATCTCCTCAAACTACAAGTAAAAGTAGTTTTAATTATATTCCATATGTGGGAGAACTGAAGATTTTGTAAGTCTGAGTACCACCAGGTTTGGCCCAGAAGCAAACACACAAAATTTCGAAGTTTCTGGTTCCTGTTGTAATATTTCTCACTGCAGTTTTTATACCACACATAATTGACAGGTTTTATTAACCATAAAGAGGGGCAGAAGGACAGAATTGACTTAATGACACCAATTTAAAGTTGGAAAATAAGTGCACAATTAATAGTCTATTTATTGCTGCCTATAATAAGATATTTCAATTTTCAATGATATTTATCAGTGTTACTCTAAAGTTCCTTTTAAAAGAGACAAGGAAAGATGCACTGAGGTTTTGCTTAAACAAATAAATATCTCCTTGTGTGGTGACAGATTCATGGCCCAGAAAATTAGAGGGTGAACATTATGAATGCATTGAACCCTAATAAGCAGCCTGTGACAATGATTGGGAAAGGATGCGATTTGATATTCTGAGTAGCTGTTATTGTCAAAGTCTTAGTCATAAAAAGAGTTTTCTTTTAAGTTACCGCATTGTATTTTCAATAGTCGACCTGTAACTGTATGTGCCATCTCTTTTTGAGTAATCTCTTTTCACCTGGTAAATCCAATCAGGCATTTTCGTGTCAGGAGATGTAACATCCAGTTGCTACTTGCTAAACTAGTTTCACTGATTTTTATTGCGAACGTCTCTTACTAAAAATAAGAGTTTGCAGAAGTAATGCATTGGATAAGGCCCTTGCCTTGTATGAGGCCAGCCTGGGTTCGATTCCCAATACCCCAGCTAGTCTACTGAACTTGTCCCAAGTGGTCCCTAAGCCTGGGGTCCGGAGAAAGCTCTGAGCCAACTGGGAATGCCAAACAACTAGAAAGAATACAGGTTTTCTTAGAGTAGTTAGGCCCTTGTTAGTAAGACTTTAGTGCAGTGTTTGATTTTTTTCTTCATTGTAGTATTTTCATTGACTGTCATTGGTTTATATAATTAGGGGATGCCAAGGGTTTAGCTTCATGGTTCTGTATGCATGCAATTCTTGCCATCTTGGTTCCCTTCTGCTCCTAGAGAGAACCCCCCCACTCATCCCTCTTACCTCTCTTTCCCTTCCCCTCTTGTCATTGTCACTGTCCTCCTGTTGTTCATCGATTTGCTTGAGCGGACCCAGTAACATTGTGAGACTGGTTGTTACTGTGTTTGGCATATCGAATACGTCTCGAAGGAATTGAACCCGACTTGGTCAGCTTGGCCACTGAAAGGCAAATGCCCTGCCCGCTGTGCTGTCACTCCAGCCCCTCTTGTAACCATCATAATCTTCACTTAGTGGAATTGGTTTTGTCTTGCCAATGAGTTTGCTTTATTAATTCATATTCCGCATATAAGTAAAATCATCTTGGAATTGTCCTTTACTCTCTTCTTTTTTCTTTCACTCAGTATAATCTCCTCCAGTTCCAGCCTTTCTCTGTCCCCCAAAATGCATGATTTCACGATTTCAATGACCTTCCATTGCATATATATACATATATATATATATATATATGTATTCCAGCTTCTTTATTCAGTTATTTGTTGATGACATACAGGTCTATCCCATACTCTAGCTACTGTGAATAATTCTTCTATGAGTATAGAGGTGCAAATCATTATTTGACTTGTTTTCATACCCTTCAGATAATTATGTAGGAGTGATATTGCTAAATTACCTGGAATTTTCATACTATTTCCCGTAGTGCCTCTACTAATTAATATAATTAATATAATATTCCCACCAGTGTGCCTTAGATCCTCACATCCTCACCATCACTTGTGGTACACAGTCTTTTTTTATGTAGACCATTTCATGAGACTGACAGTGAGCTTTTCATGAGCTTTGCATTTTCCTGCAGATCAGCACAATTGTACTTTTTTTACGTGGAAGTAACCTTCATTTTTAATATTTGGATGATTAATTTTGGCTTATTTCCTTTCTTGATTCCTCCACCCCTCTCGGAGAGCCTGGCAAGCTACCGAGAGTATTTTGCCTGCATGGCAAAGCCTGACAAACTACCCATGATGTATTCATATGCCAAAACACAGTAACAACAAGTCTCACGATGGAGACGTTACTGAGCCTGCTCGAGCAAACCAATGAACAACAGGAGAACAGTGACAGTGTGACAGTATTTCCTTTTGGGTGGTGGTGTGTGTTCTCTACATACTTTGGACATGGAGTGGATAAGTAGCATCATACAGGTTGTTATACCATGTTAAGGAGAGATTTTCCATAATTTCTTGTAGTAAAGCCAGAAGAAATAAAGCAAAGATAATCTGTATATTTTTGGTAGCAATAGCTATTTTCTTTGCTTTATCTCTCGCTTTTCTTAGGTGCCTTCATGCTTTGCTTTCTGTCACTACCTATCTTTTCATTCTATCATTTATCCCTATTTCTGTCACCTTCTTCAATCTTGTGACTCAGTCAGAGCTATTAACAAATGATTATTTGGCCAGAGAGATAGTTCCATGGGCTCAGTGCGTGCTTTCAGTGTCTTAGAGTTGTTTTTTTTAACAGAAATAATATAATCAAAGAAGCATCTGAGCAGGTTAAGTGTAACTCCCATATTCTGGGAACTGGGAGGTCGGAGAGAAAAGGTTCCACAGGTTCAGGATCTAGGGAAATCCCATTTCCTGGAATGCTTCCGGTTTCCTCTTCCATGCAGCCTGTGGGGGGTACAGGCTGGCCTTGCACAGTCCTCTCCCAGGTCCTCCGAATAAGCCTCACCAAAGCCCGAGTTTGTCTCGCCAGTCTTGAGACTGTTTCAGCACCAGGGAGAGCAGTGTTTCCTTCCTTACTCCTGGTCAGAAGCCCATCTGGTTATCTGAAAACGGGGCTTTGCTACAACAGCACATTCTCACCTGTTGCCTATCTGGGGTTACACACGTGGAGATTCTTGAGAGTTTTTCATCAAGATTTTTTTTTAGTTCTTCATAGTTTTCATAGGCAAGTGCTACAACTCTTAGATACAGACTCATTTTCCAAATTAGAAATCCTGAAAGTGATCTATCAAGACTCTTGAGAGCATTGCTCCTCAACACGCATGGGCATTGCCTCGATTTACAGAAAAGGAAATTGAAGCTTAGAGTAACTACATAACTGGCAGAGCCCCAGTGCCGGTCAGTGGCTTAGAGGAAATGCCAAATCCTGATCTTAAAAACTCCCAAGACAGAGACTTTTAACTACTGTGCTTTAGCGAATCTCGGTTGTTTTTCTTTCAACTTGATGTGACTTTTCACTGGTTTTATATAACTGAAGATGAGTAAAGATAGGAGGAGGGAGGAACGAAGAAAATATAATAGAAGTTCAGAAAGATAAAGAAGAAAGGGTAGAAAAAAAGGTATGATAAAGCATTTCGCCTTCAATTCTTAGGTTTAGCATTTATTCAGATCATAATTCTACTTAGATGGTGCTTATCTTTTATTAACCTACCTAATACATTTGAGTTATCTTTGTAATTCTGGAGTTAAAATCATGTTAAATATTTATTGGTTGGAAACTACAATTTGCCCTGTTTTAAAGAGAAGGGATTTTCTATATTACAAGATATTTGATAGTTTGCAGAATTTCTTGCGCTTTCAATAACCCCTGCTTGGAATTATAAGGACAAAATTTGAGAGATATAGCTGCATGAAAGGACTAGACCGTGCTTACTGATAGTAAGAAAGAGAAAGTGATCAATATAGGAGATTCTCAGGATGGAGAATAGAAATTTTAATTTAGCCTACCTATTTTCATTCAAGAAGTTCCTTCTCAGCTTTTGCCTGGGAGTTCTATTCATCTAGGCGGTTCTCCCCGCCCCTGCCCCCAAGAGAACCACCTTCTAGTTTTAGCTTCATCCTGGGCTCAACGTTGGCTGGCTTTGTGGAATCCTTTCAAACCATTTCCACATGTCAATTCCATCTTTCTTCCCACTTTCATAGAAATGGTTTCTCTCTTATCCACTGCAAAAGTATTGGCAGGGACTATGGATTCTTAGCTCAGGATTCAGACTTCGCTTTCTATTTTTTCTCTCTCTTAAGGAGAGGAAAGATCAGACCCACTGGTGCGTAGGGGGCTGTTCTACTCAGAACATATGCAGTACCAAAGGTCTAAGCTCAGCGTCCTGCATAAAGCCTGCACCCAGTCCAGTCACCTCCCTCTCCAACTACTGGACTCACAGTTCTTATCTCTCTCTTTCCACTTTACTTTTCAAGTTTTCTCAACTCTTAAAATGTTTATGGTGGATCTTATTCCAAAGTGGACGTTTTCCCATTTTCATTTTTTTAAAAGCAAAGGAATGAGATTCCTACTTTGGACAAACTTGCAGGCTATGGAATGTAGCCTGCCCACAGGGCAGAGTCTGGCAAACTCCCTGTGGCGTACCAAATATGCCAAATACCAGTAACAATGATGGGTCTCATTCTCCTAAAGAGCCGTGAATATAATCTCAGGGCTAGGATGGAAGAGACGTTACTGGGGCCTGCTCGAGGCAATCGACGATTAACAGGATGATGAAATGAAAAATGAAAAAAGCAAAGGATGTAGGTAGTTGTATTCATTTTTAAGAGTTTGACGTATCTTTAAGAGTAATTCTATGCTAACAAATTAATTTTATTGGAATATTGGTAAGCTAAGAGCCAGTACAAAATTTAATTTGTAAAGACCAAATGGCAGTTAGACTGATGACTTTCATTTAAACTTTTTTTCTTTTCTTGACACCAAACCTATATTCACATTGTGTTTAACGCTAGTACTGTAGCACTGTCCTCCTGTTATTCATTGAGTTGCTCGAGCGGGCCCAGTGACGTCTCCGTCATGAGACTTGTTATTATTGTGTTTAGCATATGAATACGTCACGGGGAGCTTGCCAGGCTTTGCCATGCAGGTGAGATACTCTCGGTAGCTTGCCAGGCTCTCCAAGAAGGACGGAAAAATCGAACCCAGCTTGTCTGAGCATGTGATTGGCCCGGCTGAGCCGGGTTCAATTCCTCCGCCCTTCTCGGAGAGCCTGGCAAGCTACCGAGAGTATCTCACCTGCACAGCTAAGCCTGGAAAGCTACCCGTGACATATGCATATGCCAAACACAATAACAACAAGTCTCATCTGGGAGATGTTACTGGCGCCCGCTCGAGCAAATCAATGAACAACAGGAAGACAGTGCTACAGTGCTACATTGTGGTAAATATTCTGGAACTAACTCATTTTAACTCTACGTTGCTTAGTGCATCTAAAGTGAAAACCTTCAGTAAAGTACTGTGCAAACTGGTCCATAAACTCAGGTGTATGTTTAATAATTGTTTCTAAGAGATGTGTTTCTAGTGTCTACTACGTAGAGAAATGAGGCAAATTTCTGTGAGTCAACAGGTTTATTAAGTCAGTTTTAAAGCTTTAGTCACAAAAACAGAGTAAGAGTATTAATATGCACAGCATTCCCTTTTTCCAGTGCGTTCCTGTTGTATAATTAGGTTATTAGCTACATAATTTAGCATGTTTTTATGAGTTGAAAGCAGTTTAACTCTTAGCAGCTGCCTCAAAAAATAGCTTTATACTTATTTAGATTTAAAATTACCTGGTGACTTGAGTAATTCTAATTTTGTCTTAACATTATGTAACATATGGTGTTTACATTCTTCTCAAGGGCTCTTTGAGGAAAAAAAATATAGTGGTTTGAGAAAGAAACATCAATATAGTGATTTAAGAAACCAATGAGCATATCTACAAAGATTAATTTTAGCTAGGACAATATTAAATAACTTAAGGTTTTGAATTTTTCTTATTGGATTATTAAGTTATGAGGTGACAGTTTATTTGTTAGTGGACGTGGCATATTTATGCCCTATGAACACTTAGTATCATTTCTTCTTAGTTGAGATTTGTTCATTTTTATTAGAAGAGAATCGATTTTAAGCTGTTTATCTCTGAATAAAAGAACGTTATTTTACATCTATATTTATATTTTAGACTCCAGCATACACAGAGAAGATGACATTTTTCAAAGAAAAAGTTTAGGACGTGCTCATGAAGGGTTTGCAGGTACTTCTGGGGGTCTGTGTGTGGTGTTCTGGTGTCCCAGGTGGTATGGCCATAGGCCTGAGGGTCACTGTCCCAGGTGCTGCCTTGGAGGCACTCATGAGTGTTTTCCTGATGACAGAGGGACATCTGACACCCTGGTCCTGACCCCACCTATTTCCAGGCGGTAGCACTGACCCACTGGCCCCGCTGACCAGATACCATGGGTGCAGCATCCGGCCCCCGAGAACTACCAGCTGCTCCCCCCCACCCCTCCTGTGTTTGAAGACAACAAAGGTTAGACGGACTCCAGAGTGGGCCAGCTGCCGGCTCCAGAGGGACCTCTTTGGGACCTGCCAAGTCCCCAGTGTCTTTTTTTTTTTTAGTTGAAAGGGAGCTACACAATTTCAGAGTTGTTCAGGATTGGATTTCAGTCCTTGCAGTGTCATGGAACCGTCCCTTCACTGGGCCACTAGGGTCTCAGTCTTTTCCCTCCTGCCATTGCATCACTCTGCCTCTACGGGGCTTCTCTCTCTTGCTCACTCTATTGCTCTCTCTCTCTCTCTCTCTCTCTCTCTCTATCTATCTATCATATATCTCTATCTCTCTCCTCTCCTGCCCTGCCCTGCCCTGCCCTGCCCTGCCCTGCCCTGCCCTGCCCTGCCCTGCCCTGCCCTGCCCTCCCCTCCCCTCCCCTCCCCTCCCCTCCCCTCCCCTCCCCTCCCCTCCTCTCCTCTCCTCTCCTCTCCTCTCCTCTCCTCTCCTCTCCTCTCCTCTCCTCTCCTCTCCTCTCCTCTCCTCTCTTCTCTCCTCTCTTCTCCTCCCCTCTCTCCTTTTCTTTCTCTCTTCCTCTCCCTCTTCCTCTCCTCACCTCTTCTCTCTCCCCCTCTCTCCTTTCTCTTCCTCTCTCTACTTTCCCTCTTCTCTATCCTCTTCTCTCTTCCCTCTCTCTCCCCTCCTCTCATCTCCTTTCCTCTTCTCTCTCTCTCTCTCTCTCTCTCTCTCTCTCTCTCTCTCTCTCTCTCTCTCTCTCTCTCTCTCTCTCCATATTACCCAGAAGAAATCACATTTCCCTGTGGACCTTATGCTCTGCAATACAAGTGCTGGGAGGTTATCACGTATGTCTTTTCCCTCCTTTCAGCATGTGGTTCTTGTCCGGAGTGCTCATTTCCAACTATCACTGTGGGTATCTGTGCCAACTGCCCTCTCCCCCACCACTGTCCCTTGAGGCAGGCTCCAACAGTGGGCCAGTCCTCCTGGCCCATGTGTCTATTGTCTGTGGGTGTTAGTCTCATACTATTTTTTTTCACATCCACTAATGATCGACATCATTCTATGTCTGCTCCTCTCCTGACTCATTTCACTCAGTATGATCCTCGGCTTGTCCATCCAATTATAAGCAAATTTCATTCCTTTGTTTTCCCTGCTGGCTGCATAGTATTCCATCATGCCCATGTCTTTAACCCCATAGTACATCGAGACAGTAGCTGCCGGAGCAACGTTTTGCTTATCCGACACTTCCAATGTGATTGATGGATTTTAGTGTGTTTATGTATGTCTTTCTCAGGAAAGGCCTCTAAGTTAACAAGTTGACTTGGATTTGGATTTTTAACCCCTTTATCCATCAGACAAAATGAAATTAGCCTCATTAAACGATAGTTTTATTTCAAACTGATTTCAATACCTATACCCTTAGATACTATGTTACCTGCGAGCTGAAACTTGAATTATACACAATTGCCTCATTAATTCTATACCCATATGTGTTCATTGGACACAGAGCCTAGATCAGAGAAAACATACTTGCAAGTGTGTTTTAATACCTACTTCCATGATCTCTATTAATATAAGCAATGGCATTTTAAGTATAATAGAATGTAATGTTTTTTGTTGGTGTTCTTGTGAAAGTTAGTTCTAATTATATTAAATTTTACCTTGGGACTTAGGAGGCATATTATACTCTGTATTTTCTGGGAAGGAGAATCCTTTCTAACCAACCTAGATTGTAGCTTAGAAAAATTTGGGTTTAAAGTATTTTGTTCATGTACCTCCACCCCTCTCGGAAACCCCAGTAAGCTACCAAGAGTATCTCGCCCTCATGACAAAACCTGGCAAGCTCCCCATGACGTATTCAATATGCCAAACACAGTAACAACAAGTTTCACAATGGAGACTTTACTGGGCCCGCTCGAGGAAATCGATGAACAACGGGAGGACAGTACTACAGTGCTACCTTTAAATTATTACAATAAATATAATCTTGAAAACAAAAATTCTGGGAAGTTTCATTTTAAATGTGATATTAAATACTCTGTAGGTCACTGTCACTGTCCTCCCGTTTTTCATCGATTTGCTCGAGCAGTCCCAGTAATGTCTCCATTGTGAGACTTGTTACTGTGTTTGGCATATCAAATCTGTCACAGGGAGCTTGCCAGGCTTTGCCGTGTAGGTGGAATACTCTCTGTAGCATGCCGGGCTCTCTGAGAGGGGTGGAGGAATTGAACCTGTGTTGGCCAGGTTGGCCACATGCAAGGCAAACGCTCTACCCACCATGCTATCGCTCCAACCCACTCTATAGGTATATTAATATAATAACATTTCCCCGTGTTGCAGACTTGCATTGTTTTCTCAGATACATTTGTCTCCAACTGCTTTTATGCCATGCATGCACCACTGCCATCCCATTATTTGCTCTTATACAAAACGTCTGGTCCTAAATCCTTTCCTCTCGGAATCTCCAGTGCTGCTTCATAATTTTGCTGTGGCTTTTTTGCGTCTTTCGTTTTGCAGGTCGAAGGGAATTAAAACCAAAATCTATTCTCATCTTGGATTCTTTTCATCCATTCTGTAACGATTTTGTCTCTCAGAAAGTGAGTTTCTACCTTAAGAGAATACGAATCTCCCCCTTTGTGACTCACACATGCCACCATCGGAAACTTGCCCACCTCCTCCTTACTTCTTGAACTGTGGGTCGGAATCCAGTAGAGGGTGACACAACAGAATGGGGAGTTTTGCGAAACAAATCTGTAACAGTAAAGTGTTTCTGAGCATGCAATGATCAAATCAACTATTCCAAGTCAACCACATAATGAATCCGAGGTGTTGCCAGCCATGGCCAAGCATATGGAACAGGACTGATGAGTGGGAAAGGGTGAAAGAGTCCAAGGCCGCTGCTCAGGGCCCCTTACGTGGCCTCCTGTTCCTGTGCTTCTCTGTCAACATTTGATTTTCCACAGTGATGTCAGTTTTCTTTAAAAAAGTTGAATTGGGGCCGAGTGATAGCACAGACATTAGGGTATTTGCTCTGCAGGTGGCTGACCGGGCTTTGATCCCCGGCATTCCTTATGGTTTCCCGAGCACTACTAGGAGTCATTCCTGAGCACAGAGCCAGAAGTGAGCCCTGAGCATCACTGCATCTGGGCCAAAAGCATCGCAAAACAAAACAAGTTGAGTTGAACTTGAATTGTGTGATTTTTTCTTTAAGACACTTCAGTGGCTGCCCTTCATGCCCAGGTCAAGTGAGACTCTAGGCATGGAATAGGCCTCCTGGTTCTTGCCATGGGCACGTCTATAGCATCGGGCTTTTCGCTTTGTTGTCTTTTGTAGCTTCCTCCCAGTCCAGCTTCTCATTTCTCCTCAATTCAAGCCCACTTCTGCCTCTGGACAATCACATTTACTTCCTTCCTCTTTTTTTTTTCTTTTTGGGTCACATCCGGCGATGCACAGGGGTTACTGCTGGCTCTGCAGTCAGGATTTACTCCTGGTGGTGCTGAGGAGAAACCATATGGAATGCTGGGAATAGAATCTGGGTCGGCCGCATGCAAGGCAAACGCCCTCCCCGCTGTACTATCGCTCCAGCCCCATTCTTCCTCTTTCTGTATCCAGATTATCTCATGACTGTTCTATTTCTCTCTGGGAACCATATCTATGTCAGATTAGCAGAAAGACCCCAGCATCTCCGTCAAATATTGTAAGGATCCTAATATCCTCATTCTTATCCTGCTGTACTTTCCTTGATTTCTTTCATAAGCTAAGACCCTCGCCGCGTCTCTCTTATGAGTGTGTTTGAAGATATTTGAAATGCGTTTTACTAACTAAAAAAATGTAATGGGCAGAATCTTATCACGCTGTTTCCCTAGCTCATGTGACAGAGGCAGACACAGACTATGTGTATAGTCAACATGTGGTGTATAAAAAAGGTACTGGGGTTGAGAGATAGTCCAAGGATTAAGGCTCTTGCCTTGAATATGGCACCCGCACTGGGTATGGCCTCCCAGGTCACCACAAGAAGTGACCCCTGAGCACAGAGTGAAGAGTAAGCCCTGAGCAAAGCTGGGTGTGGTCCACACCCCCACAACAATAGAGAGATACTGTTATTGTTTTGTTTTATTTTAACATATTTACCGCACACATAACACAGTTACATACGTAAGTATATACTTACATACCGTGAGCATCTGTGATATTTCTGTGTAGATGTGTGCTTTATTATCATTGTTTATATTAATAGAAAACCTTATGATTTATTTAGGGTATTGAGTGATCTGCTGAGACATCTTTTGAGTGGTAGCAAATTATCTGACCTTTATCATGCATAATCCAGGTGACATAAAATTAACCAGAAAAACTTTTTAAGAAATCAAACTGGAGTTCAAAAAAATGAATATTTTTTTCGATGCCATGATATGATAAGGTTATTTAAAACAGATTTCTTTTCTTTCCCTTAACACTATCTGTTTCGCTGACTTGAAAAATGTGGAAACATTGGCAGTACCTCATTTAGTTAGGAATTACAATTACAAAATTAATAAATAGCCAGAAAATGTGATTGGTCTGAAGCCTTTTGAAGTGTTCTTGCACATAAAATAAAACTAGTGGAGTATCCCACAGTGGCTGGGTCATTGGACTCCTAGAAATTTTCTGAGACTCGGACTCCTAATACTCCTCTGTGCTCCTCTGCACTTCTTATCTCTGGCTTTTATGTTAAAGACCCTATCCTACAGTGGGGTCCTTTCCTACCTTGACAACAGAGTGCCAGGTCATGAAAGGAAGGAAGTGGCAGGAAAAAAACATACTTGCTTAGATCAGTAAGTTTCATATTCCAAGATACTCTCTGGGAGCATCACTCAGCACTTCTGTTGATATGCCGCTGACCAAACCTCACTGCACAAGAAGCTGAAAGTGTAGTCCTTTGACTGATGAATGCATTGCCACCACAAATCACATCGAGCTTGTGTCGCAGGTAAAACGGTTGATTTGAGACTATTCAGCATATAAGAGTACTTCAGATACATTGCCCATGTGTTATAGAAGTTATCCTATTGTGATCGTGGTTATTGTCATGACTGTCCCTTCTTACGCATACCACCTCATGCGTCACAGTACTGGTGGGCTCTGTGTATTCACTGTCCCACACACACATTTGTTAGTCAGCAAATACCTGTTATATTTGGATCCAAATGAATTAAGTACATTCACTTGATTTCATTAGCACCTTATTTTGGCAGATGCTGAAAATCGTGAGATTTCTGGAGAAGAGCTTGGCATCTTGTGTTGTCAGCACTTCTGCCGATATTTTTAAAACAAAAATGAACACACTCCGTTTAGTGCTGTGTGCCTACATGTGAATGGCCAAATTGCCTACTCAAATTTGAAAGAAAATTGAGATATCAACAGACATTGAAATAGAACCCTGAGCAATACAAACACTGTCAGCTGCGATTTATATTAAATCAACTTAAACCTCCTAAAGCAGTTGGTGAATAAAGGAACTATCAGTTATCCTAACAGTTGAACATTGAAGGGAGGTGTGCTTATCTAATTTTATCTTGCCCTTCGGCTAAATTTTATCTGGTCTGGAACTTACATTTCTACAATATGTATCCTGAGAGACAGAACCAGGAGGACCCAATAGAAGACATGTGTTTTCAGGTGATGGTCATAGAAAGTGGATTAATCGATACCTAAACTCACCTGAAACCTCAGTGAGCAGATTTCTCTAATCAAAGACAGAACCAGAAGGATTGGAGACAGAGAACCATCCAGAAATCCACTTTGTAGAGACATGTTGCGATTGGGTAGAGATTTCTGAGGTGCTGAAATTTACCCTTCACTGAACACCCAACACCCAAATCCTAATTTACAACGCTATTAACAGGGAAGCAAGAACTGTGTGGTTTACAGCTGGGTCAGGGCTTTTGGTGGCATCATCATGACAATCTCTGGAATCTTACCAGAGGGCACATTTTAGCTTGCTCTCATGGTCACAGACTCTGAGAGAAAACTCCTGAAATTCCTGAAGTGAGCCCCACCCACCCCTAGCAATGGGCACAGCTTAGCCTTGTTTTATGGGCATAAGAGGACTCTCTCCACCCCAAGCTCTTAACTGTCAACTTTGCCCTTACTGAAAACCATGTTACTGTAAAAAAGAAACAGAAGACCCCACAAAATGGAGAGATGCTCAGTGATTATGGATAGGAGGAATTAACACTTTTAAAATGAGGATCCTGGGGGCTGGAGCAATAGCACAGTGGGGAGGGTGTTTGCCTTGCACGCAGCCAACATGGCTGATACAGGTTCGATTTCCAACATCCCATATGGTCCCCTGAGCACTTCCAGGAGTCATTCCTGAGTGCATGAGTCAGGAGTAACCCCTGAGCATCGCCGGGTGTGACCCAAAAATAAAAAAAATAAAAAAAATAAATAAAATGAGGATCCTACCCAAAGTATCTGGATTCAGTGCGATCGCTGTCAAAATTCCAATGACATTCTTCGAGGGGGAAAGAAGAAGCATGGATAAAACCCTAGAAGACCAGAATAATCACATTTTTCTTGAGGATAAAGAGGAAATGCATCTAACTCCCCAACTTTATACTCTAAATCTGTAGTAATCCAAGCAGTGTGGTGTTGGAATAAAATGGGAGGCCTATACCAATGGAGAATTTGAGTCCAGAAATAAATCTTCACATACATAGATAGTTAAATTATAGCAAAGGTCCTAAGAGTCTAAAATGGGGGATAAAAAGCCTCTTTAACAAACTAAAGAGAGAACGAATACGGAGTTCTGACATCCGTCGACGATCAAGGATCAGGGACGCTGTCTCATTTGCCAAGGTGTCGAAAATCAGATGGGCTGGTCACGTAATGAGATTTAAAGACGACCGTTGGACTAGAGCTGTTACTGATTGGATTCCACGGGATGTCAAGAGACCGCGTGGCCGCCCACCTACCAGATGGTCAGACTTCTTCGTCAAGATCATGAACAATTGGTTTGAGGCCCTTCATGTTCCCGGAGCGAACAGATGCCATTGGGCTACACTAGCACGCGACAGGGACAAATGGAGACGTTACTGGCGCCCGCTCAAGCAAATCGACGACTAACGGGAAGTTAAGTGGTTAAGTGAACAAACTAAGCTGGCCAAACTTGATAGGGACATGTGAAAGAATGAAAAATGAGACCGCTGGCTCACACCATGCAAGGCAGTTGACTGAGTATGGACTTAGGTAAAATCATGACCTAAAATCATGATACAGCAAAGGAAATGCAGGTGAAACTACATGATTGGGATTCGACCCAGGTGCAGGATTGAAGTCCACGGCAAAGGAAGACAAAAGCAAAACTAAACAAGTGGAATTGCACCAAACTAAAAATCTTGGGTGCAGTAAAAGAAAATATCGCTAAAACTAAAAGACATCTGATAGGGCCTGGAGCAATAGTACAATGTGTAGGGCATTTGCCTTGCTTGTGGCTGACCCGGGTTCGATTCCCAGCATCCCATATGGCCCCCCTGAGCACCACCAGGAGTAATTCCTGTGTGCAAAGCCAGGAATAACCCCTGAGCATCGCCGGGTGTTACCCCCCCCCCCAAAAAAAAAGATATCTGATAGTACAGAGATGAGGGCACTAGTGTTGCACACAGCTGACCTGGTCAATCCCTGACTGCACTCATGTTTCCCTGAGCACGGGGCTAGGAATACCCTCTACACCACCTGGTGTGGCAGAAATAAACACTCGAGAGTGGGAGAGAATACTGTCACCACACACAGCTGACAATACCGAAACCTACAGGGAAAGAACTGAGCACTTCACCCCCAAAAGCTCTGATTCGAAGATAAATGAGACCACATGCATGCTTTCAGAGCAATTGGAGTCTACTGGAGACAGAGATCAGAAGTTATTCTGATGCAGGCATGGAGCGTGTGATGGATGCATGGTACAAACATGGAGCACAAAGGAAAGACCGTGCACTGCACGAAAAGTGTTGGTGTCTGCTAACGGAAAGGAGCGTGACACGGAGAATGATGAAACTCGGGGACAGGGAGTGAGCTTAAAGTACCCAAGCTCAGGCTTTGTATCTGCTATGCCGAGTAGCAAACTCCAGCACCACTTGCCTGCCTCAGAGACCCAGACCAAGCGAAAATGCATGAAAGGAAGGGATAACTGACCTTCAGACAGATCCTACAGACTTCATCTCAGCAGGCACAGAATTTGGGCACTTTCACGAAGGCTCCCTTAGCAGCCAAAAGCTCAGCCCGGGAACACGGAGCTCATGTACCGCTGGGCTCCAGGGCACCCGGGGACAGAGCCCTTTGCCCTTCATGGCTCATGCACCAATGGACTCACGTACCATGAGACCAACAAATGCACTCAAGATTTTCATTAAGATTTTTAAAACAATCCATGGGTTGAAGTTCTTTTCATGTTTTCGGTTTGAGTAAATGGCATAAATTATTCAGTTTGTCTGTGCTCAGTTTGGCAGGTGTTCTAAGAGTCTACAAATTTATCAGTGAGAACAGATGTGTCAGTGTTTCCCTAAGTCACGTCCCGCTGGGTTAGGTTTTACTGGCACGTGCGTCTCCTGCCACCAGATTCAGAGGCCACCTTCCTCCTGGGACAGTCTGTTACTCCAGGTTAGTTAGAAGAATCAGTGAGGACAGGCACCTCTCTCTCCCTCTCTCCCTCTTCCTTTCTTTCTCCCTCTCCCTCTCTTTCTCTCCCTCTCTCTCTCCCTCCTCTCTCCCGCTCTCTCTCTGTCTCTGTCTCTCTCTGTCTTTCTCCTTCTCTCTCTCTCCCTCTCCTTCTCTCTCTCCCTCTCTCTCCTCCCTCTCTCTTTTCTCTATTTCTCCCTCCCTCTCTCTCCCTCCCTGTCTCTCTCCCTCTCTCTCTCTCTTAGGCATTATGGTTTGCAAAACAGGTAACTGAAAAGTTTCAGGTACATCCCTTTACGTGAGTTCAGCACTCAGTCTTGTTTCCGACCACCATTGTGTTTCTATGTGTTTTATCATGTCATCTGCAGAGAGTAGTAGTTGAGTTTCTTTGGCAATTATGATCACTTTGGGGTTTTTTCCCTGCCTAATTGCAAAGACTTTCAAGATAATATTGAACAATATGGTGAAACATTTGCACACATTTGCCTTGTACCCAGTCTCAGAGGGAAGATTTGCCGTTGTAGGCCATCAAGTATGATACTGACTTTGGCTTTGTTCTACACAGTCATTACAGCCTTATGAACTCTTCCTTTTATTTTTGTTTTTGTATTTCGTTTTCGAGAGGGTTTATTATGAATAGATTTCGATTTTGTCATAGACTTTCTCTGTGTTGATTGACACTCAAATATGACTTCCTCATTTTTATTTTGTGATTTGGGCTGCACCCAGCAGTGCTCAGGCTTTGTGCTGACCCTGCATTCAAGAATCACCCCTGAGCGGGCTCAGGGGACTATAACAGTTCTGGGGACTGAATCTGGGTCAGCCATGTGCAAGGCCTGAGCACTTGAGTGCTTTCCTGGCCCCCATAACATGACCCCTTTGAGATACCCAAATGCCTGAGCATGGAAGCTGACTTGCCAAGGCCTTCTAACATGTTGAGTGAGCCTGAAAGTCAGTCCACACCTTCAGCAAGGCTCAGGGTGACACAGGCTGAGAGGTCCAACGTGAATGGGACTGTGACAAAAGGTCTCATTCACTGACATGTATATTTCCTGTTTCTATTCTCTTAATTTATTATCATTTGCCATACTCCGGAATATCATTTTCCAAACACAATCTCATATATCTACATGAGTAAGCCTCTGCATTCGGCCTGCATTTCTGACCTATAGGAACTGTGAAAGGGTTTAGACAGCAGTCAGTGTCTGATATTCTTATTCATTCTGAGTATAAAATGCTGTCTTTCTCAAAAACCCAAAATACTGGACTGGAGAAATATTTTTCATGTGGCTGAGACCTTTTCTTTCTTTTTATTTTTTTTTATTAGTGAGACATCATGAGGTACAGTTGTAGACGTACAAATTTTTGTGCTCGGGTTTCAATTATACAATGATCAAATACCCATCCCTCCTCCAGTGCCCATTTCCCACCACCACGGATCCCAGTATCCCTCCCACCTTCCATCCCCCTCATCCCACCCTGCCTCTGTGGCAGGGCATTCCCTTTTGTTCTCTCTCTCTCCTTTTGGGTGTTGTGGTTTGCAAAAGACGCAATGGGTGACAATCATGTTTGGTCTATAGTCTACTTTCAGCATGCGTCACCCATCCTGGAAGGATCCTCCCAACACCTTTATTTGGTGCTCCCTTCTCTATCTGAGCTCCCTTTCCCCCTAGCATGTGTGGTTGGCCTCCAAGCCATGGAGTAAAATTCTTGGTACTAACCGGCTGAGCCCTTTTCAACCTGGGCATCACATAGGATCCCCCAAGAATTTCTTGTACTCTGTCTTGAGCACTGGGTCACAAATAGTCCATGATCTCTTCTGGGTATGGTCGCACACCCTCACCCTCAAAGTTTTGGAGACGTAAAGCAAAATAGGAAAATGTCATTGGATTCTGAGTTATGTCTTAGTAAGATTATAAAATGCTTTGAAGGAACAGTTGAAAAAGGCTAAATAGTCTTCAGAAAAACAGCAAGTTAAAACTGAGAAAAGTAAAATAATTGGAAGTTGGAAGAAAGTTTTATTTTATTTCATGTTATATTAAGTGTTACATAGTACCAAATATTTTCTTAACTGTTGGCCTAATATAAAGTGGAAAATAGTAAGTGGAACTAATGAACTGGGTGTTTGGCCTAAGGAGCTGTCCAAATAAAATTTGGAAGATGCGACTTTTTCTCTTCTAACTGCATATGGCGTGGTGAGAGAAGAAGGAAGATTGTAAAGCAAGTGGGAGCAACCAGTACCTGTAATTGCTTTGAAAATTCTTAGACTCAATCACTGTCACTGTCGTTGTCCTCCCATTGTTCATCGATTTGCTCGGGGGAGCCCAGTAACATCTTCACTCTGAGACTTGTTGTTACTCAATAGCAACCAAATTATGTGAGATATACATTGGGCCTGGAGCGATAGCACAGCGGCAGGGCGTTCGCCTTATAAGCGGCCAACATGGCCGACCCGAGTTCGATTCCTCCGCCCCTCTCGGAGAGCCCGGCAAGCTACCGAGAGTATTGGATATGCCAGACACAGTAACAACGAAGTCTCCAATGGAGACGTTACGGGGCCCGCTCGAGCAAATCGACGATCAACGGGAGGGCCTTATACAGAATAGCCCCAAGCAAATATCAAAGCAAGGGTGGAAGAAGATGAATCTGACTATGAAACCATCTGTTAAGCTCTCCAGAAGGGCAAAGCAGCAGGCCCACAGTCCTCTAAGAGAGTAAGGGACTATCCCACTCGTCATCAGAAAGGTCACTGCCTCTAGGAAGCTTACGGGTATTTTTGGTGACCAAGATACAGGAACTCAAGGTAGAGAAGGATTATCTCAAGGGACTTGTAGGTGTAGATTTTGTCAGATGATACAATCCCCAAGAATACAGGAGACTCACTCGCAACTCACTTGAAAGAGCTGTCGCTACAGATGCGTTGACCCCCCAGGACAGGGAAAACAAGATGTTTCAGAAGGAGAAGTGACGCTCATGTGACAGGAAGTGGGCTGGGAGGAATGATCTGGAATCCAGCGGTTGAAAACAAAGGTCATGGGACATTATTACTGGATTGACACGCCTTCTTAAGGAGCTTCCAACAATGGCAGAGTTGTTCCGGTGCTGACTCTGTTCCTACCTCTGAACAGAACCATCTACAGCAGTTCCCCTAGGAATGTTTCTCAGTCTATGGTGGAGTTTTCAGGAGCCACATAAGTTCCATGACGGATTGTCTTCAGGGACTAATTTCTAAAACTGTATCTTAGCTGGGTTTGATCCTGGAGAGAAGTTTACGCAGACTAGATGCTGTACCGGGATTAGATTGGAGGGGGAGGATTGCTGGGAACGGGGGGATATATTTTGCATGTGATGGAATCATGACGCTTGGAAAGCTGGAGGACACAGTGCGTTATCTCTGAGATGGTCACTTCGGAGGTCAGCGTATAAGAGATTGCATTCCTCCAGCCAGACGCTCTAGGTCACTCTCCCTTAAACCACTTTTCAGGGAAAGTTTTGGAGACACTGAAGTGAGTAAGCTTGGGAAACGAGCCTTTCACTTCAGTCTATCTTTGAGATCTTTGGCCCCAATGACTGGCTGATTACAACCTCAGGGGACCTTAAGTATGACACAGTGTTCTTTTACACCTAGAGTTTCAATTCACAGTGGCATGGGAAAACATTTGTCAACTTAATTTATCGCATCATATTCATTGAAAAAGATTAGAATGTATATGTGAGGGGAGAAATGGTAGCAGAAACAGTAATACATAATTTTTTTATCTGTGAAAAATAATGTCTCTTCAGAGATGGAAAACTAGCACAGAATTAACACAAATGATAATTTGATAAATAATCTTCCTTTCAAATATCATTGAGGGATGAAACCTTTATGATTTCTGAAATCATAACTTTTGACTCATTTATACCATCTTACAAATTTATACATGAATTGGTAGAATCAAAACTACTATCCCACACATTTTTTTTTCTCTCCAGCTGGAGATACATCGTGATAAAAATCTTTTCCAACAAACAAAGTCATTGTATTTAGACCTCCAAGCCTACCCGAATTGGAGTCGAGCATCCTCCACCCAGATCCTCCAAATTCCAGTAGGCGGGGGTCACACCCACCACCTCGCCCCCTGGCGCCGTGTAATCCCATCAATGGCCAAGACTCAGAGACTATAAAATCCAGCTCCCGGACATCTTATCAAGACATTTTTTTATGACATCTTATTATCTCATTCCTACTTTGGACAAACTTGCAGGCTATCGAATGTAGCCTGCCCACAGGGCAGAGTCTGGCAAACTCCCCGGGGCGTACCAAATATGCCAAATACCAGTAACAATGATGGGTCTCATTCTCCTAAAGAGCCTTGAATATAATCTCAGGGCTAGGATGAAAGAGACGTTACTGGGGCCTGCTCGAGGCAATCGAGGAATAACAGGATGATGAAATGAAATGAATGAAATGTATTTAGAAGATTTTAGACACCCAAAAAAAAAAACCCCACACAAATAAATGGTAATAAACTCTCTTAGAAAAAGTAAAGAACTCTTTTGAATGCAAACAACTACTAATTATTTTTTTCTCTCAGGACACTCCTTATACATAAAGTTTAGTTAAATTTCTGGTTTTATGTTTTTGATCAGTTCTATAGGTTCTGATATTGGCATGAAAATTTGAGTTTCACAATGAATCCCAGAACAAGATACATATTTTTCTTTTAACACATAGACATGTGTGATGTATCTTCAGATTTTCTGCTATTATTTCTACATTTCTGTGATTTAAATTGGTGTCACCAAGTGATTCTTAGGGCCATCGTTGCAATTGATAGGAGCTAGAACATGTCATCGGCGAAAGTTTTTTCTCTTTGTACACCCAAGTGCTAGTCTTTATCTAAATCCCAGGTGCTCTCAGATTGAGACAAGAAATGATTTATTTCCCACCCATAAAATTTAGTTGTACACTGACTTGGCTGAAAGAACATTTATCTCAAAAATAAAAAAGATGCAACTCTTTTGATTATTTTTTTAAAAGGAAATTATTTTTATAAAGTGTATGACATTTAAACAAAATATTAAATCATAAACACATTCCGCTATGTCTTGGAGAATTTCCGAGCACTCTCCTTCAGAGACTTTGTTTTATGGAAGAGTGATCTTTTGTTTATCATCAACATATTATTTAGAAAGACTACCAATGCTTTCATAAGAGAGGGTATATAGAAGTTTTCCTTTCCATTACTCTGCGTTATCAAAATTAAAAACAGCTTTGGGTAAATGATGGGTGGAAGACTTAGCAAATGTATTCCTATTATTATTGATGTCTGTTTTATATATGATAAGCAGAAAATTTTCTCACATAAAACGTCCGATATAACATAGGCACTGCTGTGAGAATATGCAAATATTTCCATATCATTTGATAAGCTGGCAAAGAATTATTGCTTTCTTCTGGCAGATCAATCAGTCACTGCACTTGCTTTCATACTTGAGAGTGTTCCCATGCCTGGGCTTAAGTTATTGTAGTATTCAAACATTTGAGTTGTGGTATAACCGATAAAATGAAACCCCAAATCATTCTCTAATCTCAAGAACATCCTGGCAGAATTACTGTGACTTGTCTGGTGAAATTGATTTCCTCTTAAAGAAAAGTAGACTTCTTATTGTGTTAAAAAATGATTTTATCTATTAAATGTCTTTTCTTCTGAAGATCTTTTCCTTTTATGACTCAAATGAAAATGTTCTTTTTCCCCTCTAGTTTTTATTTCCTCTGATACTCACTAATCAAAAATATCCACTGCTTAAAAATAAAATGCAGTGTAAAAGAATAATTCTTTTTTTTTTCAAATGAACATAAATGGGCACACATTTCTAGCAGTATCGCTTGCCCTTGTCCTAATGTGCAGTATATACATTGCTTGACTTTTATGATTCTTTTTGCTTTTTGTAAGAGCAACAGATGATAAACTTGGATGGTGAATCTATATTTAATAGGATAGGCAATCAGAATATTTAATATGTGACTTTGAAAGCTGATGTATAGCTTTAGGGAAACACCTGAATTACTTGAGATTTGGAACTGGTGTATTTTCTGTAACATTCCTGTTGGTGATGCTGGTTAGGTTCGTTGATTGTTTTCCTAAGATTTCTCAGGAATAGAGGGATCCTATCGAATTCCTTTTTTACCTTACTTTATTTTTGTTTGTTTTGTTTTGTAACCATTTTGAGGCCTTGGGGCTGCTCTGAGCTCTGTGTGAAGGAGTTGTACATGCAGTGCCCTGGGAAATACTTGACCTTGAACCCAAACCTAGGCCTTCTGCTTGCAAAACAAGAGCTCCATCCTTTGAGAAACATTTTTCAGTCTTTAATACCTACAGACTAGCATTAGTCAGTGGCTCAGGAGTTGAAGGACACTGTGTTGAGTTTTCTTTCCAGCCCGATATTTTTAAAATAGATATTATCCAATCTAAGTAGGTTCTATACATATTCAATGGGGAAAAAAGAATTGGCATCGTCAGCATGTGTTGCTTATCATTAACTAAATCTTTGAGCTTGATTACTTTAATATTTTGTGGTTAGACTACTTTCAGTGAGATAAAAATATTTCACAGTCCGTGCTAGAAATGTTAGTCCCCCCTCCCCAAAATCATACTAGCAGAATTTCTGTGGTAACTGTGGAGAAATGCGAGTCATTTGCATGTGTAGTTCACAAATTTGAAAATAATAATAAATGTGCCAAGACTGCACTCTTACAAGTAAAGTTTTGATTGGATAATTAGACTCTCCGATGTGCTGCCAGTTCAGATAAAAAAATTTAAAACTCATTTCTTTGTCACAGAAATGATGTTTGTGCTTTCCTAACACTATTTAACAATATAATATATGCTAAAATATGTTTTGGGTGCGAGGTAGTATAGTAGTATAATCATTTTCTTTAGTTTTTAGTCACTGTTACTGTTGTCACTGTCCTCCCATTATTCATCGATTTGCTTGAGTGGGCCCAGTAGCTTCTATATTGTGACAATTGTTACTGTTTTTGGCATATTGAATACTTCACTGGTAGCTTTCCAAAAAAAAAAAAAAACAACTCTCACCTCATTCCTTCCACCCTGTGCCTTTCCCTCTGATAACTACCATAGCATTCACCAATTCTAGAACTCTTGCTGATATTTGTGACAATTTGTCTTAGATACTTAATACTCCACATATAAGAAAGAGCATCTTTTTCTTTGTAGTTGTTACTTGATTGTTTTTCCTCTAGCTTTCTCCAAGTTATAGACATACTATTACTTCATAGGGGTCGCAATGTTCAAGAAACAACATCCGAAGAATGATTTTGTGGAATTATCTGTTTACTAACCTTTTCATGCTTCTCTATAGGAGTCGTAAAAACTTTCGCACTGATATCTTTCAAATGAGCCTGAGGTCCTTAAACTTTGGACACAATTATGAGTCTCACCTCCTATGTGCTCTGGTATCACTCTATTTTGAGTTCTGATACTTTGCATTTCTCTCCATGCTGCCATGCCCATCTTTTGAATGCCCTTCTTGTTCATTATAAGTGCCTTTAGCTATGCTGCCTAATGAAATGTACCTCATATCAAGCCTGATTTCTGCCTTCATGTTTTCCAGGCATGCTTGGTGATGAACTTGGCATCTAAAACAATTTCCTATGGAAATAAAACTAATTAAATTAGGCAGTCATCCACATGCCACTTTATAATGAATTATAATAAGCTCATTAATCTCATGTACTTTTGTCCCCCCCCAAAAAAAATCCACTGATAAGCACCTGTATGTCAGAGCAGTTTCTTAAGCTTCCAAATGGCAGCCTCAAAGATTTTATGAAGTTACAGTTTTTAAAAAAGTCACAGAGAGCTCAGTGATTTCAATGAAATGAGTAGCTTCTGAACGCTGCCTGAATTTATGACTGACAAAATGTTTTTTGATTTTACTCTATTTAAAACTAAGATGAGAAAGACAAAAATCATTTGTGGCATCGTAGTAACTCTTTAGCACCTTGAGATAAAATGGAATGAACCCGTTCCACATTTACTTTCTCGAGATTGTATGTGCAGGAAGAGTGAGTACATTGAGATGAAGTGGTAATAGACGAAGCCTGTTTCCTCTCTGGAGAGGTTCAAGAGTATGTGCTCCAAATATTACATCATAGCGATTTCCTTTTGTTAACTCTTCTTTAGATTTGTGATGCTACAACATGGGAATAATAATTCCATTCAAGTTATAATTACATGAAGATGATTGTACAAAAAACAGATAAGGCTGAGATGCAACCAATCACAAATATCAGCAGTGAAAATATATGTTTGAGAAGGGAAGAAAGAGTCTATTTTAGTTTCCTTTTAAGTCGATGTTTCAAAACATAGAAGTTCCCTAACAAGTGTTGTTGGGTATGGCGAGAAACCAACCCTTGTTCATTGTTGGTTGGGACTTCACTTGGTTCTGCCTCTGTGGGAAAGAGTAATAAGATTTCTCAAAGACGGAGGGCCAGCAACCTTGTCTAGCGCACAGCCAACCTCTGTCCAGAAACCACAACTCAGATGCCCCTGGAACACCATGAAGAGCACTATAATGCAACAGTACTTTCATGATTTTTTTTTTTTTGCTTTCTGGGTCACACCTGGCGATGCACAAAGGTGACTCCTGGCTCATGCACTCAGGAATTATTCCTGTTGGTGCTCAGGAGACCATATGGTATGCTGGGAATCAAACCCGGGTCAGTTGCGTACAAGGCAAATGCCCTACCCGCTGTACTATTGCTCCAGCCTCAATGATTTTAAAAAATTAATTACAAAGATGTGATTCCAGAATTAATACAGAAAGATTTGTAGGAATTACCTGAAAATAGGCACATTTTATCTTGTGGAACCAACATGTTGAAAATGGTGATGTACATTCATGAATGGTAGCTATTATCATTAGGTTCTTTAGAGAAGAAGAAGTTAAATGTTTCCTGCTGAATATTTTGTTTTGTATGATACACACTGAAAAAAATCAGAGGATATCAGTAGATAGAGGCTTAATAAATCTATTACTGGGGAAAACAAGGCAAGAGAATTAAGCACTTGCAGTGGAAACAGACTCTGAGATTTAAATAGAATGGAGAGTCGCGGCTCGTGGGGCCAGGGATTGAGAAGAAGCATCTTAGGGACCGTCTGAGAGAATTCATTCATCTCAAAAGCTCTGTAAGCATGGGACTCCATTTCCCACAGCCTATAAACCACAGGACACAAAAGGAGAGAGAGAGAACGAAAGAGAATGCCCTGCCACAGAGACAGAGTGGTATGGGGGAGATGGGGGGTGGGAGGGACACTGGGACCTGTGGTGATGGAGAATGGGCACTGGTGGAGGGATGGGTACTCGATCATTGTATAACTGAAACCCAAGCACAGAAATTTGTAAGTCTACCACTGTACCTCATGGTGTTTCACTAATAAAAAAATAAATTAAAAAAACAACTTGATACCACAATGAGATTAATTCATTGGGAAAAGAAAACAAAGTCCCTTACTCACCGCTGCCACCATCAACTTTGGCATCTGCCAAGAATCCATTGCCATGTTAACAATAACATTTGTTATTAGTTAACTGTGGGTACTTTGAAGCCGGAAAGGTACTTTGGTGTCAGAATGCATAGGCCCAAATGGAAGCTTCATTACCAATTTTCATCCCTTTCTAAACTAGATAATGTGAGAAAGTGGATCTAACCCTCTCAAGTTTTTTTTGTCTGTATAAAATAGATACTAATATTGACCTCCAGCAGAACTTTAGGAAAAATTAAATGATGTATGCTTTAAACATCTAAAACTGTTAAGCATATTGTATGTCCTTGATGAGAGATACAATGTCACATCAGATCGAAACACCGAGACTTTGGAACCAAACAGACCGAATACTACTAGCGGCTAATTCTGGAAGATTGAGCACATTAATTACAGAGTTAAAGTGTTGTTTTCTCAATGTTTCATCACAAAATACAAATTCTTAACTTTTGGTTATTGTAAGGGTTGAGGGGGATAATTTGTTCAGTGTATCTGACATGCAATTAAAACCAAATAAAAGTTAGCTGCTTCCTGGAGTAATATTTCTTTAAATTTCTTCTTTCCTCTCTCTCTATTTAATATCTTAAAAGTAAGGAGAGGAAAAAATTCACTGCCTCGTGATGAATACATTTATTAGAAGACCATTTTCATGTACTTCTCTCTAAAATATAGCACTATTTTTTTGCCTGATAACAGTGTAACTCAAATTATATTAACTTGAACATTATGCTGCTTAAAATTACTACTGTAGGATATAGAAACTTCAGGTCTAACAAAAGTTAATTTGTTGAATCTATATTTTACAAACCACTAGCAATTGGAAGACTATGATAGGGAGAAAATTTATTCTCAGTCCCTGTGTTCATCAGTCTCTGAATAAAAAGAAACACAATTCCAGCATTTGAAAAATACATTGAAGAAGATTAATTTGAAAATAGAATGTGCATGAGTGCATGGATAGGTGTAGCTTTTGTCTGATGATTGCAAGTAAGCCTTGCTATAAATATACCTAAGAAGCAAAATTTATTTTAATCACATTCTCCTTTAAAGGCATATACAATTTTGAAAACACGTTTTAGTAGAAAACTGAACCAAACCCAACTCGCAAACAAATTTAAGGAAGGAAAAAATAATTATTATTTACAGAGACAGCAACCTTGCAGTGATATACTGCTGAGAGTGTTCTTGGCCATGGGATGGGGCTCTGTTCAGAGTCTACTCCAGACTGGGTTCAGGAGTATCAGGTACCATATGAGGGTACCCTCTGGTACTCCTGGTACCATATCATTTTGGTTATCTATGTGTAGACCAAGTGTCCCATCTGTCCAGCCCAAACTGATTTAAGTTTTCTGTATTTGTAAAACAAATATCTTGTATTCTTTTATTATTATTATTATTATTATTATTATTATTATTATGAAGAAGCAATCTTCTATTTGGGGAGGAAACCCAATCTTATGTGACAAAGCCAGTGAACTTCCTGCAGGATTAGACCAGAGGGAAGTCTACACCCTCACAGTGCTGATCTCTAGCTGGATTTATTCCCGTGACTTGTCATTCTTGTCTAGGATAGCACTGTGAGGCTGGTTGTTAGAACACATTGAATGAAATTTCATTTGCTCAATGAAAATTATGTTGCATTAAAATACGTGTGAGTGCTGAAAGTAGACTATAGACCAAACATGATTGTCACCCATTGCCTCTTTTGCAAACCACAACACCCAATAAGAGAGAGAGAACAAAAGGGAATGCCTTGCCACAGGGGCAGGGTGGGATGGGGGTATGGGGGGTGGGAGGAATGCTGGGACCCATGGTGGTGGGAAATGGGCACTGGTGGAGGGATGGGTACTTGATCATTATATAACTGAAGACATAACTGAAACCCAAACACAAAAATTTGTAAGTCTACAACTGTACCTCCTGGTGTTTCACTAATAAAAATTAAAAAACAAAACAAAACAAAAAAAAGTGTGAGTGTGGGAGCCACACATGTTGATACTCAGGCATTGTTCCTTACTCTGCTCAGAGATCAGTCCTGTGGGGCTTCAGGGACCACATGGGGGATTGGGACTCAGACTGGGTCAGCCACATGCAGGGTCTGGCCTTATCCCCTGGACTAGATCTTTGAACAACATTACTCTTTTTAGACATTATTTCAGGCAGTAATTGAGTATCTTCCTAGAAGACTTGCTGTGATCCAGAAGCTGTTATGCCTTCCCCCCCCAACCCCCTTTCACCCAACAATTTTTTGGCATATAAAATATGTATAAAATCAAACATTTAATGATAACAAATCACCACTTTATGTTAAAACAAAACTCTGTATGTGTTCTCTGAATTCTTGGCCCATTGAAGACATTTTTAATTAAGTGACTAGAATAAAACTTAACCTTCAGGAGACAGAAAGAGAGAGCAATTATTAGTTTATTTATTCATGGTGACAAAGATGAAAAGGAGGGTGTTGGTTCTCTAACTTTGCTCCTCTTCCGGGAATCTCATGGATAAAAGAAGAGAGTCAGTATAGAAGTCAAAACTGCAAAGCATTTGTGTGTGGATTTTGTGCGTTTATTTAAGAAAGATGGAGTGATAGCACAGTGGTAGGGCATTTGCCTTGCGTGCAGCCAGCCCGGCTGAGCCGGGTTCGATTCCTCCACCCCTCTCACAGAGCCTGGCAAGCTACCAAGATATATTCAATATGCCAAACACAGTAACATGAAGTCTCACAATGGAGACGTTACTGGGCCCGCTCGAGCAAATCGATGAACAACGGGAGGACAGACAGACAGTGTTTTAAGAAATTCCAGTTTAAGGCTTGAAGAACCCTTCTAGAACTGCCCTAAAATTATCCCAATTTTGGTGAGCTTCCCTCACATACCAATATTTGGAATATTCATTAATGAGTACTTAAACATTAATGCTCACAACGGTATATGTAACTGATTCTGAATATTTTCTGAAAAAAAATTGCTTTTCTCTAAGTAGGAATAGGCCATGGAAATTGTTTGCTATCTGAGGGTCGTTTATATTATATTGTGGTCACAATAAGAAAAATTGTAAATTATGAGTCCGTGCACTCATTTTATTCTGATAACTATAGCTTTATTCAATTGACTTCAATAACAGCATGAGTGATATTGGCAGTAATGTTAGAAAGATGAAAAAAGATGGATTCCAATACATACCTCAGATTGGGTCTCATTAACTCGGGGGACTGAGGTGGAGATGAGGAGTCTATAAATCCTTAAAATCCTTCTCAAATGATTTACATAAAGTCTTTATTCACTCCCTGTTGAAAATGATCTAGTAGTTCAGTATTGACTTCCTTCAATATATACTTTTTCTTATCCTTTCTTTTTTTTTATATAATATTATAATCCTGTGTCTTATCTGACTCTCTTCTTATGCTTTCAGATGTTTGCACAGCTGGGCAGAAGTAAAGTACAATAGAAGAATGGAAATCATATTTAAATTCACAGTCAATGTGAAAGGAAAACTCTATTAAATACTTCCAAGATAGCATAATAATACCATTAAAATACAGATCTCTCAATATGGCAAGTTCCAAATAAAAATCTCATGAATTACAATTAGAATGTATGTGTTCAGACAAAGTAACGACAGTTGTTGAAAGAAATAAGACACCAGTCATGTCTCTGCGATACACTGCTTTCTAAATAAATTTCAGTGCAATGTTATTTAAGCCTGTGGGTTAACTCGGTGTATTTCCATGTTGCATTTATTTTCTTTATATATCTGAATCTTTGACGCTAACATCTTTTTTTTAAATTTTTATTAGCAAAATACCATAAGGTACAGTTGTAGATTTACAAATTTTTGTGCTTGGGTTTCGATTATACAATGATCAAATACCCATCCCTCCACCAGTGCCCATTTTCCACCACCATGGATCCCAGTATCCATCCCACCCTGCCTCTGTGGCAGGGCATTCCCTTTTGTTTTCTCTCTCTCCTTTTGGGTGTTGTGGTGTGCAAAAGAGGCATTGAGTGGCAATCAGCTGACATCTTTTTTAACTAACTTTTCTTTTTCTTTTTTTAACTAAATTGTTCATTTTTAAACTTAACTACTTTTGCTTTCCTTTGAAGAATAGTTTCAAAGAGGCTAATAATTCTTTTTTCTGTAGGTGCTTGTAATTTATCCTTTATTTTTCTACTTAACTTTTGGATGTGTAGTAAATACTCATGGGGTTTTTAATTTTCTTTGGCCGGGGAGGTGTTTATGTATAATTGTTTACAAACTCTGCCTTTCGACCTCCTATACATACACACACATCTGATCTTGACTACTTAAGGAAGATCTTTTTCTTCCTCCCCTTTGATAAGATACTACTCCTTATTAGAACCAATTCCCAGGTGTGTGTGTGTGTGTGTGTGTGTGTGTGTGTGTGTGTGTGTTTAAGCCACACCAGCAGTGCTCAAGGCTTCCCCCTGGCTCAGGAATCACTTCTGCCTGGGCGGGATGACCATATGGGGTATCAGGTATTGAACCCGGGTCAGCAGCATGCAAGGTTAGCACCCTCCCAACTGTGCCATTGCCCCAGTCCAAACTCTGGGGGTTTTAGCATGCAGATTCAGAAGGGAAGCTGGTAGCAAATCGGCTTCTAAGCATGGATGCAGGGTACTTGGCGTAGTGGCTAGAGCAAGTCAGGGAAGCTGCAGAGTAATGGTCATCATTATTGTTGTCTCTCTAGCAGAGATACCCAACAGAGACCAGTGAATGTCTCTGGTTGTTATGAACGTATGTGTTAGACCTGGGTGTTTTCTTTTGGAAGCATTCTATTCCATGTGTGTTATGCATTATTCAGTAGGTTATATAATTGCTAAGTCTCTTTGAACCTTTATTTTTCATATATAATTTCTAGGAAGTAGAACTTTTAATATTGTAAACACACCGATGAATGTGTTCATGAAAATGAACAATTGAAAAAAAATACAATCACACATAATCCCCAGCCTGTATAAAATGATTGCGATAATTTTACATAGTGTCCGGTTTATGAATCCTAGCTGTTTCATTTAGAGTTCCATTGATAAAATGTATTTTTCTGTCATGTAGACGCTGTAGCCATCATTCTTAAAGATCACATGAATGCTTCACGGAGTAACTTCCCATCCTTTAATGGTAACTCTTTAATGTACCAGTGAGACACCCAGGCCACCAAACACATATTCAGTATATGCAGGTTCCTAAATCCAATCTCTATACCTCCAGGTTCCCAGGCACTGTACCCATAGTTCTTAAAAATGAAATCCTGTAGAAATCGTAAATCTTCTTCTTGTTTGGGGGCTGTAACCTTCAAAGTGCAGCGTCTCTTTCAAGCCCACTGTTTGGAGGTCAACCCCACAATGCTCAAGGACCATGCAGCACTGAGGATCAAACTCGGGGACCTACCCCATGCAAAGCGGCATTTAAGCCCTTTGAGTCATTTCTCCTACCAGAAATAGTAACGTTCCAAAGATCTCAAAATTTAGACCTTCTAGTGCTGAGTGTTTCTACTATGCCTCTCAGGCATTCAGGAGGTATTACAGTAGAGTGAGGATGGAGTATGTATACAAAAGCATTCAGTTATATTTTCTAGCATTCGTGGAGGTGACTTTTTAAATAATGTCTTATTATATGTGGAAAACAAACGGCATAATTGCATGTCTCCATCAGTGTCACTGTCCCCCCGTTGTTCATCGATTTTCTCGAGCGGGCCCAGTAACGTCTCCATTGGAGATTTTGTTGTTACTGTGTCTGGCATATCGAATAATCACGGGGAGCTTGCCAGGCTCTGCTGTGCGGGCGAGATACTCTCGGTAGCTTGCTGGGCTCTCCAAAAGGGGTGGAGGAATCGAACTCGGGTTGGCCACAAGCCTTGAACTTGGCTGCGTGCAAGGCGAATGCCCTACCCGCGTGTGGAAGTCAAATGGTTTGACTCAGATGAGATTGCTTTGCCTTGCCACTCTCCTCAGCATCAGGTTGCTGGACTAGGCTGGTGCTTCTTTGGTATTTGGTGCTCTTGTTGTCTCACACGTTGTCTCGAGTGTGCACCAGGGTTTACAACCGTGGCATTATTCTCATCTGAATGATTAAGTCTGAGTGACATAAGGCAGAGTTGCTGGCACAGATACAAATGTAGGTAGGCTTCCCAAAGTAGCTCCTAACTTGCTCAAGAATCAAGCCCTGGGGTAGGGTGACAGTGCAGCTGGGATGCCGTCTACCTTGCAAATGACTGAGCTGGTTTGATCCCCACCACCCCATATGGTCCCCGAGACCCTCCAGGAGTGATCCCTGATCACAGAACCACGAGTCAACCTGAACACCACCAGGTGTGCACCGCACTGCTCCCCCCTCACCGCCCCCCCCACATGAACCGAGTTTTGTCTGAGTAAGCAAAGATTAAAATCTGCTTGATATTTACAAATTTAAGTGCTGTTAGCTGTTAATGAATCTATCCCCAGTATTGCTCTGTACTAGAAATAAGAATAAGCATTTGGAGAGCTTAGAAGGAGAGATGGAAAAAGTCATGAATTCATATTCTCTCGTTTTTCCTTTCCTTTCTATTTTTCCATTTGCTAATATTAGAAAATCACATTACCTGTTCATATCTTATCTATAACAAGGTATAGGAGTTGACAATTTTAAGTCTAGTACTGATTTTCTAGGGCTTCTCTATCAAAGGACTGCATACTGAGAAGACTATTCTGAGATACAAAAGAAGTGGTTTATCTTAGGGCTAGCAGTTAGAATTCGGAGACATTCTAAGACATTCTGAGTGTTGTCATGACTGGTCCTTTGTGGGTCTCCCACTCCCTCTTAATTCCTTTAACTCCAGTCAAACTTCTCCCTTAGAAGTTATATTAGGGGCCTACCTTTAAAAAAAAAAAACTTAGTTGTGTTTGCAGTGACTCTACTTCCAGGTAGTATCACAGTCTGAGGCACGAAAAGGGTGAAGTCAGTATTCCGACATGAATTTTGAGGGGACGTGTTCAATTCTTAAGAGTTTGTTAGACAGTGTTAGAAAGAGAATCCTTTATCACTGAAGTACCACAAGCAAAATACTATTGCATCTCTTTCTGCTTCTCTTCCTTTACATGGACACTTTTCTACCTACTGAAAGCTGATACAGTTCTCTTTGTACTAGACAACATCCCAATACACCTGCAGATGGCTCCTTTTGAGGGATTCTTTCCACCACCTGAATTGTTAATCCCTTTTCTCCGTGATTCTTATCAGTCTCTAAATTGGCCCTCTCTCTTTTTTTCTTTTTTAATCTAACACAGACACAGTGCACCTATATTGATAAATTCTTGCAAGGAGCTTGCATTTGAACATTATGTGGCGGGTAATTCCTGTTTCTCCTGTGTATTCAGTTTAATTCTGATGACCTGTAGTCTGAATTCTGCCTCCAACATGCCACTTGAAATAGCTTTGTTCACTTCCAAAAAAGTATTTTAGTCTTAGGCTAAGCACTCAGTTTGCTTCATCTCTGTGACATCTGATGTCGACAGCTCCATTCTCCTTCATTAGAACAAGCCTTCATTCTCCACCTGTTCTGTTCTCAGCGACTTTTTTTTTGTTTCTCAGCACTGATTTTTGTACCTCATCTATATTTTATGTAACTGATTCCTATTCTCTATTTCCTGACCAGATCTTTCATCTCTGAGCCTATGACTACATAATGAACGTTTATTACTTTTCTTTAGCTAGATTTTGCGGGGCCACAGCCTGAGAATCATTATCTCCTAACACCATCGGTGGGTGATCCAAAACTAGCACCCAGCACGAGGAAGTCAGAGAGGGACCCACAAAAAAGGGCGTGTCTGCTTCCATCATTTTCTCATCTTATGGCCTTTCCGTTTTCATGAGTGAGAAATGTGCTTGTAAGTCAGGATGCAGCCCTGAATATGGGAGACCAGAATCTACCGGAGAAAGTCAATCATGATTTATTACCAAATTCACCATGTTTTTCCCAGCTAGAAGGCAGGAATTATATCCATCATAATTATGCCTGGGGAATCTTCTGACTCAGATTTCTAAAATCTAGTTTTAAATTATTTTAAAATGCGTAGTATAAGGTTTATGTGTCATCCCCCACCCCCACAAACACTGTTTCCAATATTTAAAAATTGGTGGTTCAATAACAAAAGGGAATGCCCTGGAGATGGGGGGTGGGAGGGATACCAGGATCAGTGGTGGTGGAGAATGGGCACTTTTGGTGGGATGGGTGTCCGATCATTGTATAACTGAAACCCAAGCACAAAAATTTGTAAGTCTACAACTGTAACTCATGGTGTTTCGCTAATAAAAATTTAAGGAAATAAATAAATAAATAAATAAATAAAAACTGGTGGTTCAGTTTGAGGTCCTGAGAATGTGGTGGTGCTGGGTGCTGGGGTGTACCTGGGCCAGCGAGTTTCAGCCTAGAATCACTGAGCACAGCCCCAAGCACTGAGCCAGAGCAGCCCTTGAGCAATTCTGGGTATGCCTCGCTGCTAGAGAGAGGAAGTGATTCCATATTAAATGAGTAGGGGTACCATAAATACCTGTTTACAAATTTATCGGCAGCAAATAAAGCAAATGCTAAAGATAGAAAAAATCAGTTTAAAATATCTTGCAGAACATCAGAAAAGAAAGATGAGGGAAAGAGGTTCTGGGCTATGTGTCAGTCCAAAGAGCTTACTCTTGGCTCAGTGCTCAGGGTTCACTTCTGGTTGAGATCAGGTTGACCATATGACCATATGTGATGCCAGGGATTACCAGGTCAGCTCCTTGTAAGAAGAGCACCCTCACAACTGACTCTCTCTCTCTCTCTCTCTCTCTCTCTCTCTCTCTCTCTCTTTGTTGTGCAAGTGAGTATTGAGTTAGTGAGGAAATGAGTGAATCTTAACAAATACTAAAAATGTATTTAAAGATTTGTTTCCAAATTTGGCCCCAACTGCATAAGAACTGTGAGTATAGGGTGTTTTCCTGGTGACTATTTTCGGAAGTATAGAATAGAGTGTAATATTAGAAGTGAAATCTTGGAACTGGGAGAATGTTCGAATGAATGTTGAATTAGAAAAAAAATATAGGACAGTGCCAGTGTATGTTAAGTGAGTTAAGTAAGCATTTGTAAAAATAAAGCTTTGAGAAGATAGTTCTGAGCGAATTGTTTGGATATGAGAAATATAATCGCAGAGCGATAGGGGTTATATATATAAGTATATAAGTAGAATAAAAGTAAACACCAGGATAGAAATTTCTTCTAGTGAATGATTAAAGTGAAAGATAAATGTGGAGTTTGGTTACACATTTACAGTAATGTAAGAAAGAAAATGGTAGGTTACATTTTTCTTTTAGATCATGATTTTATTCCACTAATTATGCATGTTCTGGGGTGAAAAGACGATTCCCTGGTTTCTGTCTTAGGCAGTAGATGCTGACATCCATTGATGGAGATAAAGGACAATAAAAAGTGTGTGTGTGTGTGTGTGTGTGTGTGTGTGTGTGTGTGTGTAAATATTTAACATACCTCTTTGGAAGCATGAGCTTGTTTATGTCATAGCTTTGAACATATGAAAAAATATCTCATGTTAGAGGAAACTTCAGTTTGATTAGTCAGATGCAATGACCTCCCACTGTGATGCCAGCTTTCCTTATCAAGAGCAAAGTGAAAGGGCTAAGCCTGCTATTCCTTTTTTTTATGTTTTTATAGGATATAATGAAAGATGAATGTTCCGTGCTGAAGCTGCAGCTGAAAGAGAGGGATGAACTCATTTGCCAACTTCAGGAAGAGCTGGTGAGTGACCACAGTATTTGGACTGCAAAAGTACTCTTGTTGCATGGTTATTTGCTGTAAATCTTAAAAGACTTTTTAGCATTAATGCAATTAGCTATTCATATTTAAAAATAAATTTAATGTGATGAATGATCAGTTTTATAATTCTATAGAAATAAAACTTTGAGGAAAATGTTCGGATAGTAAATAAAACTCTACAGATTGTTGACCCGCTAAAGAGTAGAATGTCTGAGATTATGTATGGAACCTTATGTGACGGTTCATCAGGTCACCAAACCAGAGTTAGAGAGTTCAGTTGTATTTGTAGCCCTATCACAATCCATTTAGATTAAGGGCCACATTTTCATTTGTAAAGAACGTCATTTAGCCTCACACTGTTGCATTGAGATATAATATAAAGTCAAGAACAAAGACTTACTTATCTTGTAAACAAAACCAGATTTTCATTTGATAAAGCAAATTAGGGTAATCCAATGTGGTACCATAGTGGGAGCTTACAGAAAGCCACTTGTGGAGGTGCTCAGGGCTAACGCTAGACCCTCTGCTTCAGGGAGGTCCCTGCTGTGCTCTGGGGATCGTTTGTGGCTCCTGGTCTCAGACCAGGCTCACGCCAAGTGTTTGCGTGTTAGATGAGGACTCCAGCCCCTGACCTTTCTCTGTGGCCCACACTGAGGCTTCTGTTGGTGCAGGTGTTATCACAGAGTCCCCAAAGTGTAAAATCATACAGAAATACCAAGTGAGTATGCTTTTCCAATGTCCTGAATGGGACATCAAAGGAAATCTAAATTATAGTGATTAGGGAACATGAGCAGCAGGGAACATTCTTTTTCTAAATAATTCATTTTCAATTTTGCGTAGGTATATAAAAATGGAATAAAACAGATTGACACTAGCAAAATGATGATTCAATAAAAACACACTCATTATCTTATATACAACATTTAAATAGTACTTTTAGCTCACAGTGCTTTTTTCTTAGTAGACAATACTCCTTATTATTTAAATTCTGAGCACAGAGCCAGGAATGCCTGAGAGAGTCACCGAGTTCTGGCCCCCAAAGCCAAAATGTAAAATAAACTAAAATGGAAATAAATTCAGTTGTTGCACATAACTTTTTCTAATGACTTACCTAAGGGAGTGATATGTTCTTCCTTAATTCTAGCAGGTACTTTGTAATAGTACTTAACCTATTCAAGTGTTCCTTCAGATCTTAGATTTTTTTTTCATCCTAAGACCCCTTTAATATTCTTATTTGATCTATAAAGCAACCCTTTATATTTTTCTGTTGGTACTGAACCATTTGGTCTTTAGCTGAGAATTCTCCTGCTAACATTCTAAGCCATTATTTGATTTTCAACGTGATACTTTGGCAGTCTAAAAACTATTCAAATTCATTTTGTTTTAATCTAGCAAATATTGCCCGTGTGTTGGCTCTGTATATTAACTGTCCCTGATATGGTTTCTCCTTTGCCACTAGTGTCCTGCAGTGTTTTTCTGCACTTGGAGTGTCCTTTCCTGATGTTTTGCTTCTCTTCCTTCTAGAGCTCATGGGTATCTTAAATATGCTACTCTGGCCAGAGGCATAGTACAGTGTGGAAGGCACTTGCCTTGCACGAGGCAAACTCAAGTTCAATCCCTGACATCCCATAGGGCCCCCTGACCCTGCCAGGAGTGACCACAGAGTACAGACCCAGCAGTAAGCCCTAAGCAACATTGTGTCTGACCCCAAAACAGCAACAGCAAAATGTTTATCTATATTTATTGATTTCTTTTCTTTGTGCATCTCTGTCTCCGTGCTCAGTACTTGGGTATAAGATTTGGACAGTTTAACTGACAGGTGGCCAAAACTCTGGTGCATCTTTTGTGGGCTGGTTAATGGCAAACTTGCCAGACACGAGTGACTTGCATTTCCCTCTCCACATTCTGCTGTGCACATGAAATCAAATGCAAAGCATGGCTTTGATCAACACCAGGTTTGATCGCCTTTACATTGTACTGAATGTTGAATATTAAGTAAGAAATAGAAATAAGAAATAGAAAAGGAGGCATTTCTTCCTTTTCCTTTGGGCCTGAGAGTGTCAGTATAGCAGTGTAGATAGATCCACAGATGGATGTCTGATAGGATTGCTAATGGGTGTTTTTCTTTCTTTGGTGCTACCATTGCTTCAGAAGTCAAACATTATGTTAATATTTAAATATTTTAAAGTAAAATATTTATTAATCATTTGATAAATTATGCCTATATAACCACACACAGGTTACGTATGTATTTAAGTACGGATTCTATATTATAATATCTATCAACTACAGTAGCATATTATAGTACATGAAAAGATATGGTAACATGAAATAAAGTATATGTGCTTAGAAAGTCTTGAATGACTGGTCAATTGAGTTAGTCAAGGGTAAGGCACCTACCCAGGTTGGATCCCAGTACTACATAGCAGGAGAGATTCTTGAGCAGAGCTGGGTGGCATCCAAAACAAAACAAAACAAAACAGGGAAACATAGTCTAGTACAATTAATAATTTTTAGGTAACATGAGAGTAAATATTCATTTCTAGTTTTGATTTGGTGGTAGTTCTGTTTTGATAATAAGTATATTCCTTTAAGTCAGAAAAAAAAAATCAGACATCTGGAAAATTAAGAATGCAGACTCTAAGTGGTTTTCATCCTGGGAACTGCATGTGTTGGTGATGTCTTATCCTGTCCAGATGGCTGTAGTTACACACCGCAGACAACTGTCAGCTGTAGGCGTATAGAGTAGAGGCAGAAAGTTGAAGATGAAGACGTCGGCAGGTTCAGGACCTGGTGCGGGCCTTCTTCCTGACTTGCAAAAGGTCATTCCTTCATGTCTTCACAGGGTTGGTTTCATAGGATATTTTTGTGCCTGGAACTGGGTCAGAGGACAGGGTGGAATGCGGGTCAGAGCAAGAATGGAGTAGCACCAGCTCTGGTTACCCTTGGTCTCTCTTATCACAGAGCCCTCACTCTCCTAAAGTAATCTGAACCTAGTGTTGTGCCAAAGACCTCAGAGGCAGTGATCTTCACACTGTGGATTTGTGCTATCCCAGGAATCGGGGGAATCTGGACGTTTAGTCCAGAGCACAGAAAGAGGAGTGACTAGGAGGTCTTCAGGAAGTCCTGCCTTCCGTGACCATGTATGAATAGCAGTTACGTTATTACTGGTTTTCTCTGTCGTGATTCTCTGAGTCTAGTTGATGAAGAGTTTCATCGTAGAATACCATTAAGATTCTAAGGTTACGAGTCTTATCTTAGGATCTCTTAATCAAACGAACCCCAAACCTGCACAGGATAATAGAGAGTTGAAAAGGTCTGTGGATCATGAGCCCTTCGAAAGCTGGTGAGAGGCTCTGACAGGCATTTCGCTGGTCATCACCAGGTTGAAAAAGAGGATCTTCATACATCGCAGGCATTGCAAAGAGTCACCTTTCAGAATTAGGAATTCTAGGACAATTTTTTGATCAGTGATATTGGGTCATCTCTTTATAAAACCTTTTTTGCATTTACTTTGTAGAGTAAATTCATCTTTTTTTTTTTGAATATTGAACAGTCAGCTCTACCACCAGGTTCAAATTTGGAGATTTTATGAACTTAGTTTCTAGAACATAAATGGAAATTTAGACCAAATGTCTAAACACAGTGGCTAAAATGAAGTCTGTTTAATCAAGAGAAATTATAAATAAAAATTATGGGTACTTAAAAACTTTAACCATAGGCTTAACTTTATTCAATTTAATGTTATAAAATACAGAACTACTTTTCCACTTATGAGAAAATTTTGTATCATTTCTTGATATTTAGTGAAGGTCACATAGAAGAATATAGCATTTTTATTGCTTGTATGAAACTGAGGGACATTGTAAATATTAACCTTCTTATGTCTGATATAAATCCCAGAGGTCTGTCATTGGTGGTAAAGGGATAGCCTTGTGTTTGGGGCAGGCAGATATTTCCTTGTAATGATTATTAATCTTATACATGGTTTCAGAAACCTTTTAAATTGTTTCACACCACTAGTACAAAAACGAATGCCCAATTTGATACCAGAAATTGAAAGATAATATTTGAAATATGTTAACAGTTTGATTCAAAGCATTTTTATTAAGTGAATCTAACTTACAAATGAAAAATAAAAAGATTTTAATTAGTTGTGTGACAACAAAACTGAAATTTAATTGCCCTAATTAGAATTGGTACATGGTGTGAATATAAAATTTTATCAGTAACTCTGACATCTATTAATTATACTATGAAAAAACTAATTTCATATGGATAGTCACATTAGAAAAATGTATTGTCAATAATTTATGAATCGATACTTTTTTTTTACTTCTACCATAGCACACTATTCACCTTGAATGTTTTGTGAACTTTATAGTTGATTTGAGTTAGAAGCAACGGATACATTTTTGTTGTATATATTACAGTGTGTTTAGATAGAAATACAGTTTAATAAATAAATAAAAATACATATAATAAATTATAACTAAAGGCCCCTAAATGTACTTAAATAAATATAGCATAATATATATAAATAAAATATATTTTATACTGTTCTTATATGGCAAGTATTTTATACCCAAACACACACACACACACACACACACACACACACATACCTCTTTAAAGAGCTTTCAAGTTTGGCCACTCAAAAACAAGTATTCAGGGTAGAAAAGTTCATTAGCTCTAAGAGTAAACAGTTCAGTAAAATAAGTAAGGTTAAAAAAGTTACTTTTCATGTTTTCTTTGGTAAACTTGAGTTTCCCACTTGACATTCATATTTTCTACAGGCCAGTGGAAACTCTCTTTAACATCACCAGAAATCTGATACTTGATCTGTGAAAGCTTTAGAACAATAACACCTCCCAACCTCATTTATCTATTGTTACCAAAGGTCAATAATCGTAGAAATATCAGTGCTGGTTCCTCCCTGGGCGAAAAAAAGGGGGATTTGGGTGCCAGACCAGTAGAATAGTGAGTAGGCACTTGCCATTTATGTGGGTGACCTGGGTTCGATCCCTATACCCTGGTGGTTCCCTGAGGCCCTCCAGGAGTGATCCTGAGTGCAGAGCCAAGATTAAGTCCAGCACCTGGGTAGGGCCAAAAACCAAGATCAAACGAAAATCAGAATCTGAATCCTAACATAATCACCCCAGATTATGATGGAATTAGAAATGTTTTTTACACACTCTCATTTTGGAAATTTCCAAATATCACTTTGATTGCTCATCTGCTAATAATCATTGCTATTGAAATGAAAGTTAATTAGAATTTCCAGTTAGAAAGTTGAAGTATATGCACACTGAAGCAATAGGTGTGCTTAAGTTGTATCTTCAGCAAATGTGATTCATTATCATCCTGTTATTCGTCGATTGCCTCGAGCAGGCCCCAGTAACGTCTCTTTCATCCTAGCCCTGAGATTATATTCAAGGCTCTTTAGGAGAATGAGACCCATCATTATTACTGGTATTTGGCATATTTGGTACGCCACGGGGAGTTTGCCAGACTCTGCCCTGTGGGCAGGCTACATTCGATAGCCTGCAAGTTTGTCCAAAGTAGGAATAAGATAATAAGATGTCATAAAAAGATGTCCTGATAAGATGTCTGGGAGGTTCCGGGAGCTGGATTTTATAGTCTCTGAGTCTTGGCCGCTGATGGGATTACACGGCACCAGGGGGCCAGGTGGTGGGTGTGACCCCAGCCTACTGGAATTTGGAGGATCTGGGTGGAGGATGCTCGACTCCAATCCGAGTAGGCTGGGAGATCTCGGCCCCGGAACCCGCGTGGCTTTGTCCCTCTGCCAGTACCTGCATGTGTGCGGAGAGTGGTCTCAGCATGGTGGTGGCTGGTCCTGGAGGTCTTTGGGTGGCGGAGCCCTGGTCGGGGCGGGGAGGAAAGCTCAACCCGCTCCCCTCCAAGGGACCCCGGCGAGGAACAGCCAGGCGCAGGGGGCAGGAGACTGCACTGGTCTCGTCCGGGAGTTGGATTTTATAGTCTCTGATTCTTGGCCGCTGATGGGATTACACAGCGCCAGGGGGCCAGGTGGTGGGTGTGACCCCCGCACAAATGTGATACTCTAGATTAATGTATTCAGCAATAAATCTGAGAGGATCAGTGAGAATTTAGTTCCTGTCCAGATGAAAGAACGGAACTTGTTTTTAATTCTGCCCTTTTGTGTAACCCCTTGTAGGGTCGGTGTTATAGTGGGCACAGAAGCTCATTCTCTGGCCAGGTGGACAGCAAGGCAGTAGAGATCTCATGGCAGAATGCAGCAAAGGTTTCATTTCAGAGAGAGAAAAGGATGGGAAACCCCCTGATGATGGGAGCGTCTTCTGAAGAATTCCAGAGAGATGCCACCACCCCCCTTTCTATCTTTTCAGCAAAGGCCGGTGGAAAGGGTCTCATCACTCCTTGAGTTTAAAGCAGGAGGGGCCAGTTAAAACAGGCAGGTGCTCGGATGAACTGGGTCCAGTCATCTGCTAAATGACTTGGTCATCTAGGTGACCTGCAGATTCCCGCAGAATCCCAGGGGCTTCCAGACCAAGAATTCCCCTCCTTGGGGCCACATTCCTAACGTGCCTTTTCTCCCCTCCAAACAGCCATCAGCAGGGGTGGAAGGTGAGCAGGGGGAGGGGAAAATGGGATAAGTGGGGTCAGTGGTAAAGTGACTCTCTTGGACATTTTAGTGGTGAGTTTAATAGAAGAAATAGGCGGATTTTGAAAGAAGCACATCTGAAACATGCTGTTAGACTGTATCGCTGCCCCAATACCAAAGTAAATTTAGAAGTATATGAGCAAATAAAAAACAAAGAACATGTTTGTGGTGAACAAATTACATTAAAAATTGGGTGTAGCTGCTGTTCAATATAGTACTGGAAGTACTTGCAATAGCGATTAGGCAGGAAAAAGATATTAAGGGCATTCAGGTAGGAAAGGAAGAAATCAAGCCCTTATTATTCGCAGATGATATGATACTCTACTTAGAGAACCCAATAACTTCCACCAAAAAACTCCTAGAAACAATAGACTCGTATAGTAAAGTTGCAGGTTATAAAATCAATACCCAAAAGTCCATGGCTTTCCTATACGCAAACAGTGAGAGAGAAGAAAGCAACATGAAAAAAACAATCCCATTCACAATTGTGCCCCAGAAAATCAAGTACCTAGGAATCAGCTTAACTAAGGAAGTAAAGGACCTGTACAAAGAAAACTACAAAACGCTACTTCAGGAAATAAAAGAGGACATGAGGAAATGGAAAGATATCCCCTGCTCATGGGTCGGGAGACTTAACATTGTCAAAATGGCAATACTACCGAAAGCATTGTATAAATTCAATGCAATCCCTATAAGGATACCCATGACATTCTTCAAAGAAAAGGAGCAAACACTCTTGAAATTTATATGGAACAAAAAGCCCCCACGAATAGCTAAAGCAATTCTTGGGAAAAAGAAAATGGGAGGAATCAACCTCCCGAACTTCAAACTGTACTACAAAGCAGTAATAATTCAAACAGCATGGTACTGGAACAAAGGCAGAACTGCAGACCAATGGAACAGGGTTGAATACACTGACATCTCTCCTCAATCATATGCTCATCTAATCTTTGATAAAGGTGCAAGTAATGTGAAGTGGAGTAAGGAAAGCCTCTTTAATAAATTGTGTTGGCATCACTGGACGGCTACATGCAAAAAAATAGGCTCAGAACTCTGCCTAACACCATGTACAAAAGTAAGATCAAAATGGATTAAAGACCTCAACATCAGACCAGAAACCATAAGGTACATTGAAGATAAAGTTGGCAAAACCCTCCATGACATTGAAGCTAATGGTATCTTCAAAGATGCCACGCCACTGTCCGAGCAAGTGAAAACAGAGATAGATAAATGGGACTATCTTAAACTAAGAAGCTTCTGCACCTCCAAAGAAACAGTGACCAAAATACAAAGACAGTCTACAGAATGGGAAAGGATATTCACCGAATACACATCTGACAAGGGGTTGATATCCAGGATATACAAAATACTGGTTAAACTCCACAAGAAGAAAACATCCAACCCCATCCAAAAATGGGGCAATGAAATGAACAGAAACTTTCTCAAAGAAGAAATCCGAATGGCAAAAAAGCACATGAGAAAATGCTCTACATCATTAATCATCAGGGAGATGCAGATCAAAACCACAATGAGATACCATCTCACACCTCAGAGACTGGCCCACATTCAAAAGAATAAAAGCAACCGATGCTGGCGTGGATGTGGCGAGAAAGGGACACTCCTTCACTGTTGGTGGGAATGTCCACTGGTTCAGCCCTTCTGGAAAACAGTATGGACGATTCTCAAAAAATTAGAAATTGAGCTCCCATTTGACCCAGCAATACCACTCCTGGGAATATATCCCAGAGAGGCAAAAATGTATAGTCGAAGTGACATCTGCACTTGTTTGTTCATTGCAGCACTCTTTACAATAGCCAGAAACTGGAAGAAACCTGAATGCCCAAGAACAGATGACTGGTTAAAGAAACTTTGGTACATCTACACAATGGAGTACTATGTAGCTCTTAGAAAAGATGAAGTCATGAACTTTACATACAAGTGGTACAATATGGAAAGTATCATGCTAAGCAAAATGAGTCAGAAAGAGAGGGATAGACATAGAAAGATTGCATTCATCTGGGGAATATAAAGTAACAAAGTATGAGATTAATACCCAAGAATAGCTGAGATCAGCACCAGGAGGATTACTCCATAATTTAGAGGCTAGCCGGGTATCCTAGAGGAAAGGGCAGTTCAGATAGAGAAGGGAGCACCAAATAAAGGATGTTTGGAGGATCCTCCCAGGAGGGGAGATGCATGTCGAAAGTAGGCTATGGACTGAACATGTTTGCCACTCAATGCCTCTTTTGCAGACCACAACACCCAAAAGGAGAGAGAGAACACAGGGGATTGCCCTGCCACAGAGACAGGGGGGATGGGGGGATGGGGGTGGGAGGGATATTATCCATGGTGGTGGAAAATGGGCATTGGTGGAGGGATGGGTATCTGATCATTGTATAATTGAAACCAAAGCACAAAACATTGTAAATCTACAACTTTAAAAAAAATAAAATAAAATAAAGGGGAAAAAAAATTAATGAAAAAAAAATTGGGTGTAGGCTGATATTCATGGCTTTGAAAGGATACTTGTAAATTTTAATTGATATATTAAATATTTTGGTAAATTATGATAGCTTCAATTTTGAACATTTGAATTCTAATTTTTGTGTTTCTAATGAATGCACAAATAAAAGTTTTTATCACTATTATGTAGTAGTTCCCAAAATCATAGTTTTACAAATCACTTGCCACTTATTATCTTTGTTAAAATATACACATTTTGACAAAGTTCAATATAGAAAAGTTTTAGTAGCTGAATTTATTCTGAATAGTGATATTAATATTCTGATATTACTATTATTAAAATACGTTTTCTTACAAATTAGGAAGTTTTTTTATGATTTGTTCCATACATTTTATATGGCAGGTGTATCACTGAATTGAACCCTCTTCCCTCCTGCAATGTAAAAATTAACTTGAAAAAGCTAAATCACATAAGAGAAAATATATACGTATATGCACATACATATCTTTTTGTGGGGTTTTTTTGCCTTCTTTGTTCCCACCCAGAGGGAATATTGAAATTTGTTCTTTGAGTAAAAGTAAACATAAACAGTCATTTTTCTCTCTCCTTTTAAAGTGCCATTTGCTTTAGTTAAATGAAAGCTAGGCCCTCTGCTCCGTGTTAACATTTGAATAGGAAAGCTTGGGGTTCTATAAAAGCACTTGTAGCACTGAAGAATTTTAAAAACTAAAAGCAATTGAAGAACCAATAGTGTGACATTATATGTAATCAGGTTACTGTGCATAATAAAAAAAAGAAACAAAGAATAAAGAAATCTGACTAAGAAATATATATGGGCAAAGAACACTCTATCCAGAATCTGGGGAGAAGAGTATTTTGACGCTGTTTAAAAATATATTCAGTATTCAACTTGAATAAAACGCTACGCCCTTGAAGCCATAATAACAGAATAATTTCTACTTGATAAGAGAAACATTCTTTTTTGTGTGAAATTCGTATCCTGAATTCGTCGTAAAAGCAATTCCCTGCTTGCTCCCCATCCTATTACAATTTATGATATTATTTCATGCCAGCCATTTTAAGATAGAATATTACAGGCCCGTGGATGATTTACATAAGAAGAGACAGCTATAAGTACTTTCAAATCCTCTTTCTTTCTCAGATTTAGGAAATATTAGAAGCAGAAAAGAAATAGATTAGGTATACTTAAACATTATTAAAGTGTCAGTTTGCTTTCTCACCTCCTTTTTTAAAGGAGAATTAATTGCACAGATTCCAGAAAAGGCTTATCTCAGCAGTAATTACTCTCCATCTCTGGCCTGTGAGACAGATGTAGGGTGTGAATGTGACAATCGCCTGTGATCCATAATGGGGATTAGTCCCCATTTCCTTCCACACTCTAGTACCCTGATGAAAAGTGGCCAGAAAGATACGATCTTTAATATTCTTTAGCATTGGACTTGGCAGTCCTACACGTTTAGGTCTTTATCATGAGGCGTTGGCCTATTTCAAGACAGAGATATATATATAAAAAAAAAGGTGTCGTTTGATTTAAATGCCAGTATGAGGTACTTCATCTTTAAGTTCTAGGCTGTAAAAGAAGTGTGAGGTCATATTATCCCCAATTCTGCATGTAGCTGAAATTCATTTGTGCATAAAGTTGGACATTTTGATATTTCTCACATATTCTCTAAAGTATGCCGTATCATTTATTTCATAGTTTGGCCTTCAACCTTTTATAGCCTTATTACTCCAATCAAGACTCCAGTGCTAAGAAGAATTTACCAAATAAAAATATTTAACTAGGCAATGGAACATAATAATAGCGGAAGATTTAGTATTAAGCTGAAATAAAGCAGATTCTTGAATTCTTAAAAATGTGTAAAAGGAGCATTTGCAGCCATATGGAAATCAATGCGCAACAATGAAAATCTTAATCCACGATGAAAAGCCAGAAAGGTCTGAGCCAGAGTGGTAGGAGGTGTTGAGAATGTCCCCTTGATCTCAGCCTCATGTACTGAAGCCTAAGTGGGCAGAAGTTTTATCAGAAATCTGTTGTTCCCGAATGCCCAAGAACAGGCGACTGGTTCATGAAACTTTGGTACATCTACACAATGGAATACTATGCAGCTGTTAGAAAAGATGAAGTCATGAAATCTGCTTATAAGTGAATGGGAGTATCATGCTAAGTGAAATGAGTCAGAAAGAGGGGGACAGACATAGAATGACTGCACTCATTTGTGGAATATCACTGTCACTGTCCTCCCATTGTTCATCGATTTGCTTGAGCGGTCCCAGTAACATCTCCATTGGAGACTTTGTTGTTACTGTGTTCGGCATATCGAATACATCACGGGTATGAGACTGACGCCCAAGGACAGTATACACAAGGACCAGGAATATTGCCCCATAGTTGGAAGCCTGCTTCATGAGCTGGGGGAGAAGGCAGCTGGGGGAGAAGGCAGCTGGGAGAGAGAAGGGGTCACTAAGTCAATGACGGTTGGAGGGATCGCTCGGGATGGGAGATGTGAGCTCAAAGTACTATAAGGACCAAACGTGATAGCCTCTCAGTATCTGTACTGCAAACCATAATGCCCAAAAGTAGAGAGAGAGTATGGGGGAAATTGTCTGCCATGGAGGCAGGGATAGGGTGAGAAAGTGGGGGGTATACCAGGGACATTGGTGGTGGGGAATGTGCACTGGTGGAGGGATGGGTGTTCGATCATTGTATGATTGAAACTCAAACATGAACATGAAAGCTTGTAACTGTATCTCACTGCGATTCAACAAATATATATATATATATATATATATATATATATATATATATATATGGGCTGGAGCGATAGCACAGCGGGTAGGGCGTTCGCCTTACAAGCGGCCAACATGGCCGACCCGAGTTCGATTCCTCTGCCCCTCTCGGAGAGCCCGGCAAGCTACCGAGAGTATTCGATATGCCAGACACAGTAACAACAAAGTCTCCAATGGAGACGTTACTGGGCCCGCTCGAGCAAATCGATGATCAACGGGAGGGCCTTTACCTTTACCTTTTATATATATATATATATATATATATATATATATATATATATAATCTGTTGTTGTTGCAAGTCTGCCCTAAGTCTGTGTCAAAGCAGGAGCCTGAGCAGAAATGTTTGGTCCCACTGAGCCCCTGAAGTCTATAACTCACTCGTTGCCTACAGCTCAGTGTCCTGTCCTCTCTCCCTCTGTAAGTGCCTCAGTGCTGAGGAGAGGCTGAGAAGACAGTTGCATCATCTTCCACACGCGGGAGGCCCAGTTCCCTCCTCTGGTCCCCAGAGCACCTCGCCAGCATCCCCTGAGCCCCAGCTGGGAGTGGGCCCTGAACACCAGAGGGTGGCCCCCAAACAGAAATTAGTAAATGCACATGAGTGATAGCACAGAGGCTAAGCATTTGCCTTGACAACTCGGGTTCTATTCCTCTGCCCCTCTCTGAGAGTCCAGCAAGCTACCAAGAGTATCCTGCCTGCGCCGTAGAGCCAAGCAAGCTCCCCGTGGCGTATTCAATATGCCAAACACAGTAACAACAAGTCTCACAATGGAGACGTTACTGGTGCCCACTCAAGCAAATTGATGATCAATGGAAGGACAGTGCTACAGTACACTGTGCACATGAAGTAAGTCATTAAAAAAGCTGATGACTGAGTTTCAGTATGATTGTTTTCAGTCTTCAGTTGCTGTCTTTCAACCTGCTGGTTGTGGCCACTGAAACTTGACCTGTCACTCACTTTTTCTCTGGATTGAGTGACACCTCTCCCACCCTCGAAAAGTTGTGATCAAATCAAACACTGGCAGTTACTATATACATGCATTTTAGCGTGTGTATGTAAAATATTAAACAGAGAGTATATAGATGCAATAGAGACCAAGTGTGCATACATATATATATATATGTATATAAATATATATATATGTATATATCTGGAGCGATAGCACAGTGGTAGGGCATTTGTCTTGCATGCAGCCAGCCCAGCCGAGCAGAGTTCGATTCCTCTGCCCCTCTCAGAGAGTCCGGCAAGCTACCTAGAGTATCTTGCCCACATGGCAGTCTGGCAAGCTCCCCATGACGTATTGGATATGCCAAACTCAGTAACAACAAGTCTCATGATGAAGTTACTGGGCCCTCTCAAGCAAATCGCTGAAAAATGGGAGGACAGTGTGTGTGTGTGTGTGTGTGTGTTACTATATATATATATATATATATATATATATATATATATATATATATGTAGGTCGGCACAGCAGGTAGGGCGTTCGCCTTACAAGCGGCCAACATGGCCGACCCGAGTTCGATTCCTCCGCCCCTCTCGGAGAGCCCAGCAAGCTACCGAGAGTATTCGATATGCCAGACACAGTAACAACAAAGTCCCCAATGGAGACGTTACTGGGCCCACTCGAGCAAATCGACGATCAATGGGAGGGCCTTTACCTTTACCTTTATGAAATCTATGATGATTAACTATATAGATATAGAAAGTAGATGCACGTAGATATCCAATGTGTTCTACATATCTATAGATAGGACAAATATCTATGACCATCCATTCTTTATATCTATGATCTAATTTATATCCAAGATACAGAGACTATAAAACAAAGCTCCCCGAAGAGTGACGCAGAAACTCAACCACGCGGCAGAGCCTGGCAAGCTACCCATGGAGTATTCGATATGCAGAAATAATAACAATAGCAGGCCTCATTCCCCTGACCCTAAAAAAGCCTCCAATACAACAGCATTGGGAAGGATGAATAAGGAGAGGCTGCTGAAATCTCAGGGCTGGGACGAATGGAGACGTTACTGGCACCCGCTCGAGCAAATCGATCAACAAGGGGGACAGCAGTGATACAGTGAATTTATATCTATTAAATATCTAATATTAATTGTATACCTATGGATATATAGAATATATAACTATGATATACATACATACATATATACATGTGGTATATATGATATACTATGATATACATACATACATATATACATGTGGTATATACATACATACATATATACATACATGTGGTATGTATAGAACAAATGCATGTGTAGATTAGATATATGTGATTGTGAATGCGGACGTATAAAACATAACAGTATTTCTCTACCGGGGATCATATGGGGTCCTCTGTTGATGTTCTAAGGGGGTTTCTGGTGACTAGGGGGCAAGGGAAGTTTCAGGGGCTGGGGGTGCAACCCAGACAGTGGACCGGGAGGAGCCATAGTAGGAAACAACATGGAAAGGAGACTGGGATGGAGACGGGGAGAAGCTCTGGTCGATGGGACACTTCAGTGGTCCTTCCGGCTTGCTGCTGGGGGGAGAAGGGGAGTGTGAGGGAGGAGCAGTGCTTCCGCCCACCTGCTCCCACACTGGAACCAGTCAAGTCACCCTGAGCACCTGCACTTGTGAGCACTGAGTCCCGCCAGCCCCACAGGGCAGCCGGTGCCCACCTGCTCACTATGGGGCTTGTTACCCTCACACCCAGGTCTGGAAGAGCACAGGCCTCGGCTGGGCACATATTGCTCTTGGCAGGAAAGAAATCGAGTTCTGATAATGAATACCTGCCTCGCTGCCCTGCATCTAAGAGCTTCCCTCGGGGAGAGACAGGCTGTGAAGTCACTGTCACTGTCACTCTCATTGTCCTCCCATTGTTCATCGATTTGCTTGAGTGGGCCCAGTAACGTCTCCATTGTGAGACTTGTTACTGTGTCTGGCATATCGAATACGTCACAGGGAGCTTGCCAGGCTTTGCCGTGAGGGCAAGATACTCTCATTAGCTTGCTGGGCTCTCCGAGAGGGGCGGAAGAATCGAACCTGGGCCAACCAGGTCGGCCATGCGCAAGGCCTTACCCACTGTGCTATCGCTCCAGCCCAGGCTGTGAAGTAAAATCTTCGATTTTGGGATGCTAAGGACTGTGTTGGAGTGAGAATCCAGGGTTCACATCCTCATTTGAGAAGCTGTTGGTCCCATGAGGGTGCGTTCCACTTGACTTCCCAAAGTTGGCGTTGTTGGGCTTCCCCAAAGTTCCTCCTCACAGTTCCAGCTGCTTGGAGCTCTCTGTGAGAGTTTGTTGCTACAGTGCTCTCAGTGGGGAAGCCCTGAACCTTCCAACACTTTCACAACTGTCTATTTTCCAGGAAGCATTGACACCTGTTTAAGAAACCAGCCTCAGTTTCTGGGTTCACAATGGGACTCCAGGGTATGTGCTCCTGAAGGTTACTTTTAGGGTTAATGACAGAGTGACTTCATTTTTTTTCTTTTTTCTTTTTGCTTTTTTTTTTCTTTTTGGATCACACCCGCTGTGTGCTCAGGAATTACTCCTGGCTCTGCACTCAGGAATTACTCCTGGTGGTTTTCCAGGGACCCAGGAATTGAACTCGGGTTGGCCACATGCAAGGCAAATTCCCTACCCGCAGTGCTCCAGCCCTAGAGTGACTTCTTTAAAATACATCTTGCTTTATTTTTATTGCTTCCCGCGATCTCATTGCTAGGTACCCTCTGGTTTTTCCAGCCCACTTCAGTTTGCAAACTGGCCTGACTGAGAGACTTCAGTGCAGCAGATATTCCAATGAGGCATCGGGAGATACTTAGACCATCTTATGATGTACCCCACATTTGCATTCTGAAGGGTGCGCTGATGAATGCTTCATATTATTGATTTTAAGTTCATAAAAAATAGGGAGTCATGTGTTGCTTCCAGTTCATCTCTAACATAGTTGAAGTTAAGAGGCATTAATTGATCTGTTCAAGTTCGACTGGGTAATAGGATTTGAAGCAAAACCTGATTTCTTGAACATGCTTTCCTACTACCAGATATTTAAGCATCACAAAGCAGTGAGGTTAGTACCATATAATTGGATATTCCAATTCGCTTTGCTACATTTCAACATCCATAATAAAAAGGTTCATTCCTATTTATTGATCGTTTAGCCCGACAGTCGTCGGACTTGGGTAGTTTGAGTCTTGTGATTTAAAAACTAAATCATCTACTGCGACTTCTCATATGCAATCTGGTAAGCCTACTGACTCTTCAGAAAGGTCAGAGTTCAACACATACACTTTTCATTTCATTCCCCTGTCATTTTTTAATGGGAACTCCTTACATCTGAATTAAGCACATAAAATAAAGCCCGTTTTTTTAAAAGTACAGAAAACTTCATGACTTAATATATATGATAAATGATAAAAGTTGAAGAAAGTAAAACAATATTAGCTAAAAGCTGAGAGAAAAATATATTTTAACGGCTCTTACATGTAGGTCTCAATAGACTTTATGCTAACGTCATGTGAGATTATGCTGCTCACACATATTTCCTTTGCTTTGATTTGACTCCTTGTTCCCCTTGTTCAGTTCCTAGCTTGGAAAGGAGGAAGGGGGTGAGGGCATAGCAGAGAAAGAAGAGAATGAAAGAAGGAAGAGAGAGAGGGAGGGGTGAGGGGGGAGGAAGGGAGGGATGGAATGCCATGAATCCAAGAATTGATATATGTGGTTTGTGACACAGTTCTTTTGAACCATATGGAAGATAAAAGTTTGAAAGAAAAGAAAAGGTTAGCGGGCAGTGTGACTTCCTTACCAAAACTTGTTTGTTCTCCTGGAAGAAATTCTAAAAAGCATTCAAACCAGCAAAAGAAAACTTAATTACAAAAGACGACCATGTAAAAGTGTCAGAGACTATAAAAACCAGCGGCCGCGTGACATCTTATTATGACATCTTATTATCTCATTCCTACTTTGGACAAACTCGCAGGCTATTGAATGTAGCCTGCCCACAGGGCAGAGTCTGGCAAACTCCCCGTGGCGTACCCAATATGCCAAATACCAGTAACAATGATGGTCTCATTCTCCTAAAGAGCCTTGAATATAATCTCAGGGCTAGGATGAAGGAGACGTTACTGGGGCCTGCTCGAGGCAATCGACAAATAGCAGGATGGTCGTGATTCAGGATTCGTAAAACTGTCACTGTCACTGTCACTGTCCTCCTGTTGTTCATCGATTTGCTCGGGTGGGCCCAGTAACATTGTGAGACTTGTTGTTACTGCTTTTGGCATATCGAATACATCACGGGCAGCTTGCCAGGCTTTGCCGTGCAAGCAAGATACGCTCAGTAGCTTGCCGGGCTCTCCGAGAGGGGCGGAGGAAGCGAAGCTGGGTCAGCCAGGTCCTGCCACATGCAAGGCCAACGCCCTACCCGCTGTGCTATTGCTCCAGCCACCATGTAAAACAGCTACAGTAAAATGACAGAGGAAAATAGAAGTGTGAATTAGTCTAAGAATTAGAAATCATAAGAATTATCGCAACAGAAAAGTAAAGGGCAAAGTTAAAATTTGATTCAGCCTCCAATTACTAGGAATAAAAGGAAAAACTGTGGACATATATATAATAAATCAGTGTACTAAAATCTATCGTGCTAGTGTAGTCTGCTCAAGAAAATAACATTTGATAAAATAAGTTGATGGTTCTCTTAAGCCAGTTTCTTAGAAGAAGTGGTCTTTAATATGAACAGCTAGTTGTACAAAGTACATCAGAACCTTCTAGAAAAAGAAGAAGATGGAGGCACAGTGATAATCGGGTCAGCAGTGGGAGGGTTGCCTTGCACGTAGCCCACCAGGTGCAATTATGATCATCTTAATTCTTCCAGGAGTGAATGCAGAGCAGGAATAAGCCCTAAGTTCTACAGGGTGTGGACCTCCTTCCCCACAATGAGGAAGAAAGGACTGGATAGCACAGCAGGCAGGGCCAGGGAGCATTTGTCTGCCATGCGACTGACACAGATCCTGTCTCAGGCACCCCAAGTGATCCCACGAGCCTTGCCAGGAGTGATCCCTGAGCATGGAACCAGGAGTTAAGGCTGTGTTGGGCTGGAGTGATAACACAGCGGGTAGGGCATTTCCCTTGCATGTAGCCAACCCAGGTTCGATTCCTCTGCCCCTCTCGGAGATCCCGGCAAGCTACCGAGAGAATACCGCTCGCACTGCAGAGCCTGACAAGCTCCCCGTGGGGTATTCGATATGCCAAAAACAGTAACAACAAGTCTCACAATGGAGACGTTACTGGTGCCCACTCCAGCAAATCAATGAACAGTGGGAGGACAGTGATACGCCAGTGCTACTAACAGGTGAAGCCCCCAAAACATAAAAAGAAGAAAAACTGGGGCTGGAGCGATAGCACAGAGGGTAGGGTGTTTGCCTTGCACTCAGCTGACCCGGGTTCAATTCCCACCATCCCATATGGTCCCCTGAGCACCGCCAGGAGTAATTCCTGAGTGCAGAGCCAGGAGTAACCCCTGAGCATTGCCGGGTGTGACCCAAAATCAGAAAAAAAAAAGAAAAACTGTTATTACACATACGTATAAAAGGAAGAGCAAAACTGGATTAAAAATAACATACTTTTCTGTCCTTTTCTATTGGTGAGTGTGGAGACTGAGAAGTACAGGAGATAAGTGGGTGCCGGGTTTGTCAGTGTCAGGGGATACAGTCCAGTCCACTCTCATGTCAGACATGTTAGCTTTCGTACCCTGGACAGCAGAGGCTCAGAGAGGCGAAGTGATGTGTTTCACGTTGTAGAACTCTACTGAGAAGAGACTATGCTTAGATACTTCAGATTTATATTTACAAGAAATCAAGGGATGAAACTGCTTTCACTGTAGCACATAGAGGCTGCTGAAGTATTGGACTGAAAGGAAAAAGGGAGTCAGAAGCGTTACCGAGTCAGTGCTTAAGCTGTTTTAGAATTTTTGAAGTTCATGGTACTTGGGTGAGTTGGAATGAAAGATCCTTAAAGTCTTAGTGTATCCTGACACAATCTCTGTCATTTTGCAGGCTAGAACATCGATTTGCTCGAGCGGACCCAGTAATGTCTCCATTTTGAGACTTGTTGTTACTGTGTTTAGCATATTGAATATACTCTCGGCAGCTTGCCGGGCTCTCTGAGAGGGGCAGAGGAATCGAACCCCGGCTCGGCCAGGCTGGCTGCGCGCAAGGCAAATGCCCTACCGCTGTGCTATCGCAAGCTACCAGGGTATAATTTCCCATGGATTAGAATTTCTTGTGTTTACTTCCCTGAACTTTGCCACAATGGGTACATTTGTTTTAGTGAAAACTGTCAAGTTACTAAGAAGATGGTACTGTGCGTGTTACAGACTCGAGAATGGCTGTATAATTTATCCCAGTTATCTGCAGTTCATTCCAAAAGGCAGGCAGATGACAAGTTTCATGTCATCCATTTGATGCAACTGAATTTAAGGTTGGAGGAATAACACTTTGTTTCATCCTTGAAACTTTGTAAACGTACTGTTACTTTATCAGGAAATGCTGCTTCTTAGAGAAGCCTCAGTGCCTGTTGTAACAGAAGGGTTTTTTTTTTTTTTGTTTTTCTGATATAATAGTAATCTTCACCAAATGAATATTAGGTTTTCTGATATTATAGTAATCACGGTCCCAGTTCTCCCGTTATTCATGGATTTGCTCGAGCGGGCCCAGTAACATCTCCATCATGAGACTTGTTACTGTGTTTGGCATATCGAATACATCACGGGTAGCTTGCCAGATTCTGCCGTGCGGGCGAGATACTCTCGGTAATATTCACTAAAAATATATTATTTAATATGTAACAAGTAAAATTTATTTAAGCTTTATTTTTAATCAATCTTTCTTTTAAAGGAAGATTTCAGTGACAGCACCATAGCGCTGTCCTCCCGTTGTTCATCGACTTGCTCGAGCAGGTCCAGTAACATTGTGAAACTTGTTACTGTGTTTGGCATATCGAATATGCCACAGGGAGCTTGCCAGGGTTTGCCATGCGGGCGAGATACTCTCGGTAGCTTGCTGGGCTCTTCAAGAGGGGCTGAGGAATCGAACCCAACTCAGCCACACTGGCAGAAGGCAAAAAAATCTGTTACCAATTTTTAATCACCTCAAGATAACTCTTAAATGTATTCATATTTTCTTCTTTGAACTGTTGAAATAACAACATATTTATATTTCTTACTGTTTTTTCTTAATCATATATCAAGATGCATTTTATGTATAAGATTTTTATCTTAAAATAGCTTCTTTAAAACAAAGTACTAATAGGTCAGATCTTTTTTTCCACAAATGTGTCTGTTCCCCATATGTCTGTTTCCACGAGTATGTTTCATAGAACATAATTCACTAGCAACCATGTTGTCAGTTATATGTTAAAATGATTCCTTATGGGTCATTTTCTTTAAACAAAGTCGTATTTGACTGGCTTTTAAACTTTACCGGAAGGATCTCCGAATACGTAGAAAATTCCTGATTTAATTGCCCAAATTCAGGGAGAGGTATAGATACAAAGAAGACATTTGGTAGCATGACCAAAGTCTTTTCTGAGCCACAAAAATGAAAATGGAAGCTTTCTTGTTCTGTCGTGTAAAAATAAATGTTCTGGTTCTTAGAAAATTCTAGAACTTAAGCCTGCAATTGCTCTTGGAAGAGCTGTGTTGGCCATTCTGTTTAGGGGTCCTTGTAGGGGTAGTTCAGGATGGGAGGTAGAGATGGACAGGACGAGGCACCACTTGCAGAACTTGTGCCCCAGCCCTGACCTCTCTCCATTTGGATTCTTATTCTCTTAAATATCATGATGTACTATTAGCCACGTACCCCACCTTTGAGATCTGTCACTGTCACTGACATTGTTCATCGATTTGCTAGAGCAGGCACCAGTAACGTCTCCATTCGTCCCTGCCATGTGCTAGTGTAGCCCGATGGCATATTGGGGGCTCTTTCAGGGCCAGGGGAATGAGGACCATCATTGTTACTGTTTTGGGCATATAGAGTATGCCACGGCTAGCTTGCCAGGCTCTGCCGTGCAGGTGGGATATCTTGGTAGCTTGTCGGGATCTCCGAGAGGGATGGAGGCTTTTGGGGTAGCCTCTAATCACCTTGACAGGTGTCCCCAGTCAGGTATATATGTGGACAGGATACTTTCAGGAGCCTGCTGGGTTCTCTGAGAGCAAAAAATTAGACAATAAGAGAGAACTTGGTTTTATAGTCTCTGGATCTTGACCGTTGGTGGGATCACATGACAGTTGGTGGGTGTAACAGTCTAAATACTGGGATCTGGGGGATCTGGGTGGGGAAGGCCCAGTCCTGATATGAGCAGGCTTGGAGATCTCAGCCCAGGGTCCTGCACACCTGGGTTCCCCTGCCGAGATCTATTATAGAATATTATAGATTGGAGCTATAGCACAGTGGGTAGGGCATTTGCCTTGCATTTGGCTGACATGGCCAACCAGAGTTCGATTCCTCCACCCCTCTCGGAGAGCCCGGCAAGCTACCGAGAGTATCTCACCCGCATGGCAAAGCCTGGCAAGCTACCTGTGACATATTCAATATGTCAAACACAGTAACAAGTCTCATGATGGAGACATTACTGGGCCCGCTCGAGAAAATCGATGAACAATGGGAGGACAGTGCTATTATAGAATATAGAATATTATAGAATACACAAGTCATCATTAAGAAAAGAGTAGTATTCCTCTAACTCAGTTCCAAAAATCTATAACAATTGTATTACCATTTGACTTAGAAACATTGACCTCTCACTGAAGGACCGTGTGTTAAACCATCCCTGAAGGCACCCACGGCCACCAGCAAGAATTTTCCCCTAAACTGTATACATTCCTCTTGTGAGAACGAAATGTTATAGACTCCTTGAGCATAATATTATGGAATAATTAAATTACACATCACAGGATACTTCCATAGACAAAATATTAAAATTTTTTGTGAATAGTTTTTCCCTGTGTATCATGATAGATGGTGTTTTTCAACCGATTCTGATGTTTAGTTCATTTTAAAGCACCTTTCACACTTGCATTCACAAGCATTTGGGGGATTCTAACTGTACCTTTTTCCAGACCAGTGCAGCTGATTGGATTGTCGCTGTTCATATTTGAATTTCTAAATCAAATGTTGTTTAACACATTCTCCCCTTCGTGTTAAGGCTCTTTTATGGTGAGAAGTATTTGTTGCCTTGGAGCATAAAAAAGCATCTGCGAAACTGTAATCCCACGTCAGTGATGCATGAGAATGATGGCGTTGTTCCTGGGTATTTGCCCTGGAGTATATTTCACTGAAATCCGGTTACAAGACATTTTCTTTTCTTTCTCCATACATCATTGATAACATCTAATGCTCTGTCAGTGGTGCCTGGAATTCTCATCAAAGATGACAGTTTAGGAATACCAGGTTTTCCCAAAGAGCCCTCCCCGACAAGCGCAGAGCTTAATTTTTCCAAGTTTAATAGATCATACCAGATTGTTTTAATTGCATGCCAGGCATCTGGGACAACTCTGCCGCAGCCCAGAGAATCATATGCCATTGTGAAATGTCTGCCTTCTTCCATCAACATGAGGTCTGGGGCATAATGGCAATATTTTCTCATTTCCAAGTGACTCAGCTTCACTAAATGGAGCTTAGAATTCGGCAATACAACCTGGTTTACGAGTGTTCTCGTAGACGACTTCAGCGTATTTGGGGACTTGGGAAACTTTCCCGCTTGCTCTTCTTCGCCTGGTTCTGAGAGAGTTAGATCTCTTTTCCAATGAAGCATGATGTTTCTCATCTTCTCTGTGCAAATGGAACGACTCGGGTTGGTAGAATGATGTTTCGGTGCATGCAAAGCTGACAGGTAGAATTTTATAACCCTTCGCCAACCCCTGCTTGCCTCTGGAACTTAGACGAGGCTAATCTTCGGGTTTCTTTCCCTGATGAAGGATTGTTGTCCGGAGGTCAGAAACTGCTTTAAGATGGGCAAGCGCCCACCTATTCCGCTGAGCCTAGAAGAACTCCATGTGGTTTTTTGTTACTTGGTGCATTTCTAGGGCTCATGCTTGGCAGGAGGAAGGAGCACAGAAATCGAGTTTTGTAAGTCCGTCAAAATTTAAATAAATGTTTTCAGTCTTTCAGCATATGAATATTAATCAGGCCTGCAAATCTCAATAGGAAAAAAAATCATTGCCACTGAAATACGTATATTTGGCCTGTCGGCCACTCCTGCAGATTCTTCACCATCTGGGCCGGGGGTCAGATGGTGGGTCCTGAGGAGGTGCAGCTCCTCCAGCCCTGATTGTGGACTCATCCTCCGTGTAGGTCATGTTAAGGAACTCCCAGGACATTCCCAACAGTGCTCAGGAAGCTCTGGCCTCATCCTGTGATGCTCCGGAGCATGATGGTGTGAGGAATGGACCCGGGACAGGTGCTTGAATTTCAGTCAGATAACGTTTCAACACCCATCCCTGCATCAGTGGTCATTTCCGACACCAAAGTGCCCAGGCCCTTCCCATATTCCTACCCCTCGCCCGTCTCTATGGTACATTGCCCCCCCCTCTGCTTCTCTCTCTCTGGATCTCTCTCTGTCTCTGTCTCTCTATCTCTGTCTCTCTGTCTCTCACTCCCTCTGTCTCTCTGTCTCCGTCTCTCACTCTCTCTCTGTCTCTCTCTCTCTCTCCTTTTGGACATTGTAGTTTGATACTGAATATTGATACTGAAAGGTTATCAAGAATATCCCTTTACCTACTTTTAACCCCCAGATCTTATCCAGCATGATCATTCCCAGCTATTATTGTCATAAAAGTCTCTTCTCTGTCTAACCTACCTCAGTCCCACACACACTTGCGGTTAGCTCCAACGATTGTCGAGTCTCCCTAAATTCTATTTCCCTGGCCATGGATATTAGTCTTCTACTATATCATTCCGTATCTGTCCCTGTCTTTCTGACTCATTTCACTCATGGTTTTCTCCATGTTAAAAGGAGTAATTTACTTCAACCTCTTTATAATTTTAAAAAATCACAAGCAGTAGTAAATGCATGCTTCCATGTCGTCATTATATCAGTTAGGCTAATTACCTGATTCCTTCTGGCTCCAAATTCCATGACTCTGATGAGTCCCTGTTGAGAATTATTACCTGTGTCATAGAGATATGAGACAATTGTAAATAAATAGTTTTCCTCCTCCTTAAAAAATGAGATCAGTGTCCAAAAACACCTCTAGCTAATGTAGGAATAAGAACTGCATATGCCATCTGAAAAACAATCTTTATCAAATTTTAGTTTTAAATTAGATAACTAATTTCTAAGATGAAAAATCAAGAATATATTTGGAGACCAGAATGTGAATAAACATTAAACTCAGTGTTTAATGATGAAGAAAATAATTCTTCTGCCGTCTGGTCCAGCCCTTTTGGAAAACAGTAGGGATAATTCTCAAAAAAATTAGAAATTGAGCTCCCATTTGATCCAGCAAAACCACTCCTGGAAATATATCCTGGAGAGGCAAAAAAGTATAGTAAAAGTGACATCTGCACTTCTATGTTCATTGATGCACTGTTCGCAATAGCCAAAATCTGGAAAGAACCCGAGTGCCCAAGAACAGATAACTGGTTAAAGAAACGTTTGTACATCTATACAGTGGAATACTATGCAGCTGTTAGGAAAGACGAAGTCATGGAATTGACATAGAAGTGGTACTACATGGAAAGTATCATGCTAAGTGAAATGAGTCAGAGGGATAGATAGAAAGATTTCATTCATCTGGGGAACATAAAGCAACAAAATAGGAGACTAACATCTTAGAATAGTCGAGATTAGTTACAGGAGGTTTACTCCATGGCTTAAAGGCCAGCCACACATTCTACAGGAAAGGGCAGCTCAAATAGAGAAGGGAACACCAAGTAAAGGGTGTTGGGAGGATTCTCCCAGGATGGGAGATGCATGATGAAAGTAGATTATGGACCGAACATGTTTGCCACTCAATGTCTCTTTTGCAAACCTTAGCACCCAAAAGGAGAGAGAGAACAAAACGGAATGCCCTGCCACAGAGGCAGGGTGGGATGGGGGTATGGGAAGGGTGGGAGGATTACTGGGATCATTGGTGGTGGAGAATGAGCACTGGTGGAGGGATGGGTTCTCGATCATTGTATACCTGAAACAAAAACTTTGAGGTCAACAAGTATACCACTTGGTGTTTCACTAATAAAAAAAAATGATTCTTCTTTGAATTTTTTCTGTGTTGAGGTGAATTTTGTATTAGAGCTAACCTCTCAAATTTCTCTCCTGCCCATATTTCTTTCTGCAAACTTTTGGGAGTTGGATTAGAGTTCATTGTCCATTAATCCAATGGAAACTGTATTAAACTTGGTGTAAGATTTGTTCTGGTCCTCTGGAAGTCTGTCTCTCATTAGCCTTCATAATAGTCCTACCTCGAAGGCCCCCCCTTCTGCCTGGATCTTGAATTTGCACAAGAGTCACCTATAGGAAGTTCTTGTATTTCATCTACCTGACTATCGTCCATTTTGTATTTCCTTTTTCCTGTAAGGTAAAGGTAAAGGTAAAGGCCCTCCCGTTGATCGTCGATTTGCTCGAGCGGGCCCAGTAACGTCTCCATTGGAGACTTTGTTGTTGCTGTGTCTGGCATATGAAATACTCTCGGTAGCTTGCCGGTAGGATACTTAATGATTTCGCTCTCTTTCGTTTTCCTGTGAAAGATAGCATGTGCCATGATCTTGGGAGTGTTAGTCAAACTTCATTACCTGCCCTCGTCTATATTGGACTAACTTGTTAGTCAATATACTTTGGTTTCTTCTTATTTAAAATGTGTTTAAACAGTTTCAAAGACAGCATGACAAACGTCCTCCTTTAAAAAGAACATGATCAAGCACCGTTTTAAAACTTGATATTTCACTGCCAGATGCAAACAAGACAGGAAACGTTTCTTATTTTGCGTGTGTGCTTGCTCATTCCTGGACTGACACCTCTGAGTGCACGAGGGGTGTCATGTCATGTCATATCATGTGAGCTTGTGTTGCTGAGTCTGCTTACTGCAAGGAAGGGTGATAGAAAGCTGACAGGAAGACACGGGCAAAATAGTGTCGGCGAAGATTTACCCGGGGATTCACCAGCATCTCGACTGTACAGGACAGGAATCTATTTCAGGTCACCATAAGTGTTTACGATAGAAGGAGGAAGAATGTTGGTGACGGTGAAGGGAATCTGGCTTCAGAAGGAGAGAGAGAAATTTGTTGGTACTGGCCTGAGATATTGGATGTCAAAGAGAGCTATCGAAAGTGAAGTATCAAATGGCAAAAAATGGGCTAAGTTTCGAGGGGAAATTCCCCTACGGAAAAGGAACCGTTGCCCACTGAGAGGCAGGTCCAGAGCTACTCAGGGAACACTTGTCCACAGGGAACCGGCAACTCCAGAGTTACCCACTCTAGTACTGTAGCACTGTCCTCCCGTTGTTCATCGATTTGCTTGAGTTGGCACCAGTAATGTCTCCATTGTGAGACTTGTTGTTACTGTTTTCGGCATATCGAATATGCCATGGGGAGCTTGCCAGGCTCTGTCATGCGAGTAGGATAGTCTCAGTAGCTTGCTGGGCTCTCCAAGAGGACGGAGGAATCAAACCCTGATCAGCTGAGTTGGCCATATGCAAGGCAAACACCCTACCCTTTGTGCTATCGCTCCAGTCCGGAGGCCTCCACTATGCAGAGTAATGCATAGTGCACACAAACACTGCACAATTACCAAGATAGCATACCACCATTATTAAATCTCCTACATAAAATATGTTATTTAACTTTTCATAATAAGGTACGTTACCACTTTGAACAATGCTCAACCGATGTTTAGAAAGTTTCTACGTAGGAAGTTAAGAAAAAAATATCTGATTTCTTGTGTAACCCCACAATGACCTGAAGTCCAGGAACGTGGAAACAGTTTCCAGTACCTCTGGCTACCCATGCTTATAGGTCGGGCGCATAGTGTGACTGAGAGGAAAGCACCCACATGGGCCCTAGCCTCGTACTCATCTGACGGAGTTTATTAGGGGCGGACAGTGGTTATAGAGGGGCAGGAAAGGATGCATCTTGTGTAGACCCCAATGCAATAAGAGGAAGTTGAGTTCTATGGTCCCAGGGGCTAGAAGTTCTGGTGCTGTGGCATTTCTATGAGCTAATGCTGAGGGAGAACAAACAGCTTTGCAGACACTACAGGTGTGACTCTCCCTGTTGCAGACTTTCAGCTCATCAACGGATCACCTGTGTGATACACAGCTTTACAGATTCTCAGGTGAAGAGATGGACAGAGGCGCGCGCACACACACACACACACACACAAACACACACGCACATGCACACACACACACACACACACACACACACACACCAATGCAAAAGCAGTAGGAGTTTTATTCCATTACACTGGGGTCAGCTATCTCACCCACAGAGTGGTCTCTTGATATCGACCCCAACTTCAGGAAGCAAGCAGTTTATAGAGGGTTTGATTACCTGAGCAGGAAGTGCCTTATTGTTTCAGAAAGAAATTTTACTTAGCTACCAAACAAAGGAGTTTTGGCAAGTGTCTAGAGTAACAGTGGTCAGGCAACAGCTAAACAATAGTTTCCAGTAGCAGTGTATGGCTTACATAGGCTACTCATTCTTTTAGGGTTAACAAAAGGCGATTTCTGGGGCATTTTGACTGGGGGGATAGTGATTGATTGAGCCCACTTGCTGGGCCCCCAGGAAATTTCCCAGGTGGGTTCAGGTTGGCCAGTGACACATTGTTTTATTGCTGGGAAACCGAGACCGGAAACTGAATCTGAGGGGCCTACTTAGGTGATTTTCCTGATTTCTGCTACCTGGCATGACATCAGTTTCCCATTACAACCATCACACTGGCAGCAGCTCACACCCATCCAGGTGGGGACTTGGGGCTCTCCTTCGCGAGCCCGGCAGCCTAGCTGGTCAGCCGTCTCGAAGTAATTAATGAACCGGGTGGGTACGGTGGGTGAACGGACAAATATCTATGGACTTCCTAAGTTCAAGGTGATGGCATCTCTTGAGAGGGCTCACAGTGCTGCAGAGATCCAGTTTGATGCCTTTTGAGAGACAGTTACTTGTGAGACACAGGGCCTGACTGGGAGGACCATGGTGGGCAGCTCGCTGGCAGTAAGATACAGACTCTCACGGATTGTTTTAGCTATTCGTGAGGGGTTTATTCCATATGAATTTCATGACTGTTCTGTCTATTTCTTTGAAAAATGTCATGGGTATCCTGATAGGGACCGCATTGAATTTGTATAGTGCTTTGGGCAGTATTGCCATTTTGATAATGTTAATCCTCCTTATCCATGGGCAGGGAATGTCTCTCCATTTCCTTTATTTCTTGAAGTAGTGTTTTGTAATTTTCCTGGTATGCTTCCTTCAGCTCTTTGGTTAACCTGATTCTGAGGTACTTGAATGGAATACTATGCAGCTTCCAGGAGAAATGAAGTCATGAACCTTGCTTATAAATGGATAGACATGGAGAGTATCATGCTGAGTGAAATGAGTCAGAAAGAGAGGGACAGACATGGAAGGACTGCACTCATTTGTGGAGTATAAAACAACATAACATGAGGCTGACACCTAAGGATAGTAGATACATGGGACAGATAGATTGCTCCATAGCTGGAAGCCTGCCTCATGAGCAGAGGGGAGAAGGCAGCTGGAATAGAGAAGGGATCACTAAGAAAATGACGGCTGGAGGAATCGGTCCGGATGGGAGATGTGTGCAGAAAGTAGATAAAGGACCAAACATGATAATCTCTCAGGGTCTGTATTGCAAAACCATAATGCCCAAAAGTAGAGAGAGAGTATGAGGAATCATGTCTTCCATGGAGACAGGGGGAGGGTTGGAAAGGGGGGTATTCCAGGGATATTGGTGGTGGAAATGTACATTGGTGGAGGGATGGGTGTTTGATCATTGTGTGATTGTAACTCAAGCATGAAAGCTTGTAACTATCTCATGGTGATTAATAAAATTAAAAAATTAAAAATTAAAAAAATTTAAAAAAAGATGCAGACTTTTGTCTGCATGGACACAGAAATCTTCTGCAGAGAGAAACAAGGGAGTCTATCTTTAGAAAATGACTGTTTCTGGCCAGTAGGTTGGAGGAAGACAATGGGCATCCTGCAGTCTGTTCCCTGAGGCATGCTGCATCTTCCCTGCCATCCTGGAAGAGTTAGGCCTTGCGGGAAAGGCAGGATGGGGATGGCTGTCCTAGCTGTGTGGCTCGGGGGGGATGGGTGGGTCTTGCTTATACCAACTTTTTTGTTGTTGTTTTTGTTTCTGAGATTGAATTCATCCCTTAATTTCTTTGGACCCATTCAATCACAGGTTAATAAAGCGTAGACTCTGTAAGGCCCAATCACCCCCCGTTTATTACTCACATGATTTAGAGGGAATTGTCCAACATCTCATTTGTTCAGTCTTCTCATCTGTTACATCGTGATGATAATTGTCCTCGATTTATGCAGTAATGAAGCTTAAATGAGTCAGGGAAAATGTGTGCTCAGCCCCCGTCTAGTTCAGGGAAATGTGCTGCCTCCAGATTCCCAGGTGCCCTTTGGTCTCCTCGATTCGAGTTTGCTTGTGAGGAGAAGTCGGTCATGAACTAGGGGGCACAATCCTCTATGGAAATCTAGGAGTCTTGGAGTCGCTCTTCAATTGTAAAGCATTACTAACCTTCGTTCATAGTTTATGGTGGATATCATTTGCTTTTATATTTTAGAATATTAAAATTCAAGGTTTGGTCCATTTTTTTTCTTATATTTTGGTGAGTGAAAGGGCTTCAAGACAGTTTTCAGGAACCCATGGTGATAGTGTTAGGGCGCGGATTGTGATCTCCCTTTAACGACAAAGAGACTCCAGAGACTGCAAACAGCAAGCAAGGTTTATTGTAAGACTGGCTAGCCAGGGTCGAGCCATCAGGCAAGATCCCGAACTTCTTCAGAGGGGATCTTATATAGGCCCTCACTGGCCATTACAGCAGAGCCTGTGCATTTCATGGGCGGCTAGCGGGTATCTCCTAACTCAGACATTTGGTTATCTTCTATGTTTACCCGGCTCTCTTTGATTCTCAGCTCATGGCTCCTGCATTCCTATGGAGGTGGATAAGGGAATAGTTACTAACAGAGGTAACAGATAAGGACAGGCCAACAAATGGTTCCAGAATTTACATCCCAATAAGGTAGAGTCAACAAATGGTTCCAGAATTTACATCCCAATAAGGAAGAGTCAACAAATGATTTCAGAATTTACATCCCAATAAGGAAGGTCCAACAAATGGTTTCACAGCTAAGGTTTTACTAGGGAGTGGGCAGGAAAGGGAGAGTTACTAATTAGCAGAGTTTAGCTCTGGAATTTTTCTCAGGGTCCCTAGGAACCTTACAATGGTCACACACTGGGCTGGACTGTGCAATGCCAGACCCAGGAATGTGCTGCTCAGCTCAGACTGCTTGGTGCCAGGAACTCCCAGGGTCATGCCCAGTGGTACCTGGGGGCCTCACGAGGACTGCATCTGTTGGTCTTGGGCCAAGGTTGCTGTGATGCAGACGGGGCCTTGCTTGGACAGTGCTTGCAGCCTTGATCACTGAGCTGTCTCTGGGGCTCTAAAGGAAGAGCCATTTTATTTCGTCTTATTTTCTCGGGGTGCTGGAAATTGAATCTAGGTCTCACACATCCAAGGTCAGTGCTCTGCCACTAGGCAGCATCCCTCCTCCTACGTGTTCCCTACTCTTCAGAATAATCCCCTAGCACAGCAGGGAGGGTATTTGCCTTGCACACAGCTGACCCAGGTTCGATTCCCAGCATTCCATATGGTCCCCTGAGCACTGCCAGGAGTAATTCCTGAGTGCAGAGCCAGGAGGAACCCCTGAGCATCGCTGGGTCTGACCCCAAAAGAAAAAAAAAATAATCCTCTTTTTCTGTTCCAACCTACAAATAGTGATGCAATAGGGAAATTTTACATTTTTTTATTATGACAATTGTTTCTGATACTCATTAAAACTTTTCTTCATCTTTTGTGGTTGTTTTTTCCCCAAAACACCCTTTATTTTGCATCTGGCCTACCTACTTGATACAAATTAATTTTAAAAAAAAACAGATCCTTTATCATAACATGAATCTGTCGCAGAGAATACATATTATATTCCCTCTCTAGTCGTATAATCTATGGTTTACCAAATTTACCGTTAGAACTTAGGTGTGGTATATGGTATATAAAGTGTAAACCTAAAAATTTTATGGTATTGTAAATTTACACAATTTGTTAACATGTAAATATCTAAAATTTGCAGTATGCATATGTTTCAGGAAACATGTGCATTGAATTTTACTCTCTAAGCCTTATATTTTACCTCTAGGACTTACATTTCACCAAATTTTTTATTCTATGCTAATTTTTGCAATTCTTTGGAAAATTTAAAACCGTGATGAACCTGAGTCCGAGAGCATTGAAACTGTCTCTTGAAACTGAAAGAGATAATAAAATGGATTATTTTATGTCTTTAGTAATCCTGACTCCCAGCCAAACCTTTGGGGAGTTTGTGAATATTTGGGCTTCAGGGCTGGTTTAGCTGAGTACATGCTTTACCCGCGGGATGCCAGTTTCACTTCTAAACACTGTTTGGTCCCCTGAGCACTGCCAGGTGTTTCATTTGGCATGACTGAAAACAAATATAAAATAATTGTTATGAATATTTTATTCTATGGCCTTACATGTTATTATATTTTAAATGTTCTCTAAGACATTTTCTCAAAGACATACAAATATGTCATGATTCCGATTTCCTATTCTGTAGTGTCTCTATGTGTGTGTATACAGATATATTTATACACACACATAGAGGAGTATCTGGTTATTGGATATAGCATGATATTTCTGGATTCTTAAGATGTATTTCCATAACCATGTCTAATAAAAAAAATAATGTCTAAGCCCGATTATGAGCTCATTTTGCAGAAATTGATGTGTGTAGCAAATATGGTGGCCTCTTCAGGTATCCCTCATTGTGGAAACGTTCCTTCACTCATCCTTTGACACCAGTCTCTGCTTTTGGAAGACCCGCATTATATCCCTTCTTCCTTTGGGTTCTAGAACACAGTTCTCCTCTTAGACAGAACATTCTCCAGCTCATGACTACTAAACCCTTCCTTCCCAACTTTGTTCAAATGTTAATTTCTTAAATTCCCCTTTTCTTCATGCTGTAAAATTGCAAACCTCCTGCAGGTCCTAGCCTCCTAACTCTGTTCTCATGCACTTCAGAGTTTGTTGCCTTCTAATGTGAAATGTTTTTTATTTATACATTTGTGGTAACTTCCCAGTGCTACTCATATTTTGCAGGGAAATTAAAATGACAGTTTCATTTCCTGATAGCACAGCGGTAGGGCGTTTGCCTTGCACACAGCCAACATGGCCGAGACGAGTTCGATTCCTCCGCCCCTCTCGGAGAGCCCAGCAAGCTACCGAGAGGATCTCGCCCGCACGGCAGAGCCTGGCAAGCTCCCCATGACGTATTCGATATGCCAAACACAGTAACAACAAGTCTCATGATGGAGACGTTACTGGGCCCACTTGAGCAAATCGATGATCAACAGGAGGGCCTTTACTTTACATTTCCCAGGGTTTCCTAGAACAGGGATCAGCAATGTTGTCTTTTGTTTTGTTTTGTTTTATTTTATTGTTATTTTTTTTCTGGGAATCTTGTGACAGAGCAAGAGAGTAAAGGAACATAGGTGTGGAGAATGATGAGTACAGAGCGAGCTGGGTGCAGGGTCTGAGTAGCTAGTGCAAAGTAAATGTTTTAGGCTTTCTGGACCATACAGTTTCTGTCTCCACTACGTCATACCATTGTGACCTAGAAGCAATTGTGACAAAGTGGAAATAAATGAGGGTGATGATGCTTCAACAAAATGTGATTTACCGGTGCGCATATGCTGCCTGAGCCCATGTGTGCTTACGCCCACGTGACTGAGCACATGTGGTGCCCGAGCACATGTGTCGCCCGCTGTGTCGCCCGCATCTCCCCTCTTGAGATGTGGACTTTTTTGTACTTTCATGCTTTTCTCTCTCTCTCTCTCTCTCTCTCTCTCTCTCTCTCTCTTTCTCTCTCTCACTCTCTCTCTCTCTCCCCCTCTGCACCTAAAAATCCTCCAAATAAAAAATCTATTTGTTTCACTAAAAAAAAAAAATAAAAATAAAATGTGATTTACCAAAATAAGCTGCTGGCTTGGTTTAGTTCAAGCTGCTGTGAAGATCTGGTACTCAGTAAGTGCTTCAAAAATACTCATAGAAGCAAATTTATTGAAAGAAACACATTTAAAATGTGAGAATGAATGACCAAGGAAGGCAATCACCACTGCTATGGTTCTAAAATTGATTGTCTTGGCTTCTCAATGGAAACCGGTCGTTTGGTCTTCCTGTGCCATCTGAATTTCATCCAAATAGTCGTGTGTTTGTGTCTGACGGCACGGCTGGGTTGTTGAGGACTTAGGGGAGTCATACTACGCGGTAAAAGTGTCCAGGCTCTGGGCCTGCAGAGCCCAATTTGGGGATTTGTGGGGTTATTCCTGATCCTGTGCTCAGGAGTCTCTCCTTGAAGGCTCAGGAACCATCTGGGATGACAGGGATGGAACCAGGCCAGCCTCGTGCAAGACAAGTGCCCCTCCTCAATGACCTGTTGCCCAGGTCCCAGCCGTCTCCCTCCCCCATCCTCCTGGGGAATGGAAGTGGACACTGATGGTTTTCAGTCCTGGGAGGAAGGCAGAGGCTCACTCGGCTTAACTCCACTGGAGACATCCAGCCTCAGTCTCCTCGCTGTTCCCATATGACCTGTGAGGGTCCCTTGATCATGCTAGGGAGACCCGGACTGGTGTCGCTTAGCAGCTCAGAGGTCTCCTGGTGACTCCATGAATTGTTTCAGACCTTGCATCCTTGGCTAGTGAGTGGGAGAGAACTCTCTGGAATCTAGAAACAGCAGATCATTTTGTTAATTAATTCCTAGTGTCCGTGGTTTACAGATCTACAAAATTCTTTATTATTAAGTTTCAGGCCTACCATGTTCCAACTTCCTTCACTTCCTTCACCGGTGCCCCCAGTGTCCTCCTGCCCCCTACCCTGGGACTAGAGCAGGAACTTTCCCCTTCACCATTGTCCTATGTCCCCTTCCCTAACTTATCCCCACCCCGTCTAGTGGACAGATTCACCTGTAAAACAGTGCTCCCGCTCTTCTTTCTATTGCCTCTTGGGCTTGTTATCATCTCCTGAGGTTTCTCCATCCCACACGAGACAGACCATTCTGTTTCTGTCCCTGCCCCTTTGCCTAACTTCACTCAGGGCGTTACTCTCCAGCTTTGTCTCTGTCGCAATCAACTGTAGCAGCTCTAAAGAACACCCAGTCTCCCAAAGAGGAATCAGAAAAGCTATGCTTGGAGTGTCACGCTTCACTCAAGTGAGACAAAGAATCCGGGATTCAGACTTCCGTTGATTGTCAAGCATCAGGGACACTGTCTCGTTTGCCAAGGTGGTCAAAAATCAGATGGACTAGACACGTGATGAGATTTGGAGACGACCACTGGACTGGAATGGTGGTTTGTTTCTAGTCTGAACTAGAGCCGTTACCAACTGGATTCCACGGGGCGTCAAAAGAATGCCTGGCCACCCACCTATGAGATGCTCGGTCTTCTTCGTCAAGACCCTGAATGAACGGTTTGAGGCTCTTTGTGTTCCTGGAGTGAGCAGATGCCATTGGGCTACACTAGCACGTGACAGGGTCAAATGGAGACATTACTGATACTAGCTTGAGCAAATTGATGAGAAACGGGATGTCAAATGATCAAGTGATCAAGTGACAGAACACCAACGCTTCTTCAGCTTGAGGCCCAGGAGCTCCAGAAGAATCTGTTTATGCCCAAGGGAGTTGTCCAGCTATGCCTTACACAGAGGCAAAAAAATCACTGTGTTCTGAACTGTTTACTAGAAGCCAGCCCCATGGGGTGCAGGGGAGAGCTGTTTATCGGGAACGTCTCCACAGTGGTGTTCTGGGACAAGACGAACTAAGCCGCTTGCTGGAAAGCTCTGGCTCCTTCACAGCTGACTGCCGTGTGCCGTGACAAACAGGCAAGGAGACGTTTCTGTAGATGCTGCATGCATGGGGAGTTGTCTAGCTCCAGAACCCATCGCTGGAGAAACCTCCCGCAGAGCAGAAGCCTGTTGCTAACCCACACTGGGTCCAGCCAGGGAACCTCTTTCTCCTTCCAAGTCTCTCTAGCACCTTCTGATAAGCTGGCAAAAGGAAAATGGTTTCCCAGTTCCATTTTCACAGAATCGAATTTCACAGATACATTTGGAGCTGAGAGAATGGATGAGCAACAGCCCAGACGCCCTGGCATGAGCAAGGGATGGTTTCTCTGCTTCCCTTTGGCTCTATGGGATTTGCAGAATAATCCACAAAGATGTGTCCAAAACAGAAACTGTTAGTCTTTTAGGTTCCTGGATAGATAAGGTTTGCCAGTTCTGGCAAATAGAGTTTATCGCCCCCAGGCTCCTGATTTGAGAGGGACCCTGAGCAGCTTTGAAGATCAAACACCCCAGTAGTGTGATTAAAGATGGCTGTAGGCAGGAACTGGAGATAATGTAAACAGAAAGCATGAGACTCTTTTCAAGTTCAGTGTTTTATCATACACAGAATCAAAACAGTAGCATCAACAGGAAAACAACAACCAGATCTGAGGTCCAGCTTCTTCCTTTGCTCAAGTCCCGACTTTACTGCTTTCTTATCTGGAAGGTAACTTTGGAGTAACAAAGGATGAGAACAAATGCTTGGGATGAGTGACTTTTTCCTGGTATCTTTCAAAGGGGTGGTTTGTGTCTAGTATTGTTTTTGTTTTCAAAAAATTGAAAATAACATCAAAGAGGGAGGCAGGGAGGAAAGAACTCAGTGAAGCGGAGCACTGCTGTTATAATTTGTTTTACTAATAATGAGACAAGATATAAGTGTAAACAAAATCATAATTAAAAATCCAATGTAACATTTTAAGCTAAGAATAAATTGCCATTTCTGATCGATGCCTTATTGATCCATTTCACAGGGCCATTTAAGTTTTCACCTTCACATATGAAAAATACCTTTTTTTGGTAGCAATCCAAGCCAACTCCTATTAAAAAAATCACATTTCCTGAAAGACTTTGGTTAGGTGTTAAAGTGAGTAATGAACATAAATTCTTGAACTGAAAAGAAATTTGGGAAGAGCAGACGTCTATCTATCTTTCCTAGTAAGGCCCTCCCGTTGATCGTTGATTTGCTCGAGCGGGCCCAGTAACGTCTCCATTGGAGACTTTGTTGTTACTGTGTCTGGCATATCGAATACTCTCGGTAGCTTGCCGGGCTCTCCGAGAGGGGCGGAGGAATCGAACTCGGGTCGGCCATGTTGGCCGCCTGTAAGGCGAACGCCCTACCCGCTGTGCTATCGCTCCAGCTAATATGAGTTTGTCTAGTTTTCTGTGTTTTAGTTCACATTTCACTAACAGCTATCTTCACACTTACGTGATCTTTATGGTTGTTGAAGAGATAAAAACCATTCAAATTGACTTAGGGAAAATGTATTTGATCATGAAATCCAAGGAATGGTGTGACAATGAACCATAAAGGAAAATGGATGCCGGCCACTTATTGTACTTTAAGGGATCGATCCCTTCACCCATCTCTTTACTCCACAACTTCATCTCTTGTGAGAGAGTCCGGGGGCTATTTGCTATAGCTCTGGACCTCATCACATCTTAAATATTCTTCAGTTAAACAAATATGTAGTGAGTTGACATTTTCCAGCCAGTCTTCATGAGCTGTAGGTACAAAACCTGAAGTCAGATAAGACTCAAATTCTGGCATAGTGGTCGACTGGACAGATAGGACAGCTCTGCACTGCTTTACATGTGTGGGTTTAATTTGAAACTTGGGGCAAAGAGAGGCTTTCATCACATGAACATGAATCACATGAATTGGCATAAGGGCTGAATGGCCCTGCACGTTTGAAAGGGATGCTGTCAACCTGAACAAGTTCCATGGACTGTGCATGTTCAGTGCTGGATTGGGGGTGCGAGATATTTTGTTCTGTGTATCTGTGTTGAGTGTATACCTCTGCTGGCTGGAGACTCCTTGCCGCCTGGACTTTGGGCTCCTGTGCTCAGGAGTTCCAGGTGTTCCTTCAGGAGAACCTAACCAGGGTCTCCTGCTACACAGGATCCTTGGAACCATCTCCCAGGCCCTCACTAAGATGTAAAAGGAAACGTCTCCAGCCATCGCATCTCTGGTCTCCCTTAGAGAGAGTTGTCTATCCTATGGCAGTTGTGTAGTCTATGAATAAGGACATACATCACTTGCATGATTATTGTATTTGTTCCTTGGGAGAGAGGGTGGGCCACACCCAGAGGTGCTCAGGGTCCATTCCTGGCTCTCTGCTTAGCAACCCCTTGGCCGTGCTCTGGGTGCCAGTATGGTCCTGGGGGTCACAGCTGGTCCAGCCTCTCATGAGCCAAGCATCTTATCCCTGCACTATCTCTCTGACCCATTGCCATTGTTTTAGAAGGTGTGCAGTACCTACTGCCCAAGAACTACAGTAATAATTTTTTAAGAATATATTATAATTTTCCAAAACCAAGCTCCCAGAAGAGAACAAAGCAGAGTCTCCTGCCCCTACGCCTCACCAGGGCACCTTGGATGGGGGTGGGTTCAGTTTCCCTCCTCACCCCAGCAGAGGCTCCAGCAGCTGAAGATCACTGGGACCCAGTCACAGCCACCACTTTCCACATGCTAGGATGAACCTCCACATGAAGGAACCAGCAGAGGAACGTAGGTGTGCAGGACCCGGGGCTGAAATCTCCAAGCCTGCTTGGATCAGGACTGGGTCTCCTCCACCCAGATCCTCCGTCTTCCAGTAGCTAGGCAGTTACACCCACCAACTTCAGTGTAACCCCATCAACAGCCAAGACCCAGCGACTATAAAACCAAGCTCCCGGAAGTGCATGGCCACATTCAAGGCTGCACAACCTCTTATTGTCTAGTTCTCACTTTCAGAGAACCAGGCAGGCTACCGAGAGTATCCTGGCCACATATAGGCCTGACTGGGAACACTTGTAAAGGTGATTAGAGGCTGCCCCAAAAGCCTTCATTTCTCTCGGAGAGCCTGGAAAGCTACCAAGAGTATCCCGCCCACAGGGCAGAGCCTAGAAAGTTACCCATGGCATACTCGATATGCCAAAAACAGGAACCATGATGGTCCTCATTCCCCTGATCCTGAAAGAGCCCCCAATATCCCATTAGGTTACGCTAGCACGTGACAGGGACGAATGGTGAAGTTACTGGCACCCACTTGAGCAAATCGATAAACAACGGGATGATAGTGATAGTGATTATAATTTTCCAGCTTTGGACATTTCCCTGGGTTCTCCTGAGCTCTGTGTGGCAAACTCTCTCTCCCCCTGGGGCCACTGCTGGTGGTTCTCAGCACCTCGGTCGGAGGGTTCCAACGTGGGACCCCAGGACGTGGTGCTTTTCCAGCCCTTTAGTGCCGGGGACAGGGAGGAGCGAGGTACAAATGCCACACCTGGCAGTGCTCAGGGCTCTCAGGCTATTCCTGGTGCTCAAGGACCAGGTGACACCACTGATCAAATTGGGGTCTCCTACACATGCACCCTAACCCCTGCCCCATCTTCTCAGGCCTCTCTCCCCTTTCCTTACTGGTCAAATGAGGCATTTTGAAGTGTGCTTTGATTTCTAGGCCACATGGAACAGAGTTCACAGCTACTCTGGGCTCAGTGCTCAAGTTGCTCCCCAGGGTCTCTACAGTGTTGGGAGTGAAGGGGGGTCTTCTTGGGGCAAAGCCTGTGCCCTGCTAAGTTCTCTCTGGCACTGGAATTGTACTTAATTTTTAAATTCCTGGTACTTCTGAAAGGGATATACTGGAGTCCCTGGATTGCTGTGTGTGTGTGTGTGTGTGTGTGTGTGTGTGTGTGTGTGTGTGTTCGTCCTCTCAGGGTCTCACAGAACTTCTTCTCTTTGACTCACTTTAGCTTCAGGGAGATGAAGGGCAGAGCAGAGTTTGGTTACCCCACTACTGGCTGCTCAGTCCCTATGTGTTCTTTTTTTTTTTTTTTTTTTTATTTCTTTTTTTTTTTTTCCCTTTATTTTATTTTATTTTTTTTAAAGTTGTAGATTTACAATTTTTTGTGCTTTGGTTTCAATTATACAATGATCAGATACCCATCCCTCCACCAGTGCCCATTTTCCACCACCATGGATAATATCCCTCCCACCCCCATCCCCCCATCCCCCCTGTCTCTGTGGCAGGGCAATCCCCTGTGTTCTCTCTCTCCTTTTGGGTGTTGTGGTCTGCAAAAGAGGCATTGAGTGGCAAACATGTTCAGTCCATAGTCTACTTTCGACATGCATCTCCCCTCCTGGGAGGATCCTCCAAACATCCTTTATTTGGTGCTCCCTTCTCTATCTGAATAGCCCTTTCCTCTAGGATACCCGGCTGGCCTCTAAGTTATGGAGTAATCCTCCTGGTGCTGATCTCAGCTATTCTTGGGTATTAATCTCATACTTTGTTACTTTATATCCCCCAGATGAATGCAATCTTTCTATGTCTATCCCTCTCTTTCTGACTCATTTCGCTTAGCATGATACTTTCCATATTGTACCACTTGTATGTAAATTTCATGACTTCATCTTTTCTAAGAGCTACATAGTACTCCATTGTGTAGATGTACCAAAGTTTCTTTAACCAGTCATCTGTTCTTGGGCACTCAGGTTTCTTCCAGTTTCTGGCTATTGTAAAGAGTGCTGCAATGAACAAACAAGTGCAGATGTCACTTCGACTATACATTTTTGCCTCTCTGGGATATATTCCCAGGAGTGGTATTGCTGGGTCAAATGGGAGCTCAATTTCTAATTTTTTGAGAATCGTCCATACTGTTTTCCAGAAGGGCTGAACCAGTGGACATTCCCACCAACAGTGAAGGAGTGTCCCTTTCTCGCCACATCCACGCCAGCATCGGTTGCTTTTGTTCTTTTTGATGTGGGCCAGTCTCTGAGGTGTGAGATGGTATCTCATTGTGGTTTTGATCTGCATCTCCCTGATGATTAATGATGTAGAGCATTTTCTCATGTGCTTTTTTGCCATTCGGATTTCTTCTTTGAGAAAGTTTCTGTTCATTTCATTGCCCCATTTTTGGATGGGGTTGGATGTTTTCTTCTTGTGGAGTTTAACCAGTATTTTGTATATCCTGGATATCAACCCCTTGTCAGATGTGTATTCGGTGAATATCCTTTCCCATTCTGTAGACTGTCTTTGTATTTTGGTCACTGTTTCTTTGGAGGTTCAGAAGCTTCTTAGTTTAAGATAGTCCCATTTATCTATCTCTGTTTTCACTTGCTCGGCCAGTGGCGTGGCATCTTTGAAGATACCATTAGCTTCAATGTCATGGAGGGTTTTGCCAACTTTATCTTCAATGTACCTTATGGTTTCTGGTCTGATGTTGAGGTCTTTAATCCATTTTGATCTTACTTTTGTACATGGTGTTAGGCAGAGTTCTGAGCCTATTTTTTTGCATGTAGCCGTCCAGTGATGCCAACACAATTTATTAAAGAGGCTTTCCTTACTCCACTTCACATTACTTGCACCTTTATCAAAGATTAGATGAGCATATGATTGAGGAGAGATGTCAGTGTATTCAACCCTGTTCCATTGGTCTGCAGTTCTGCCTTTGTTCCAGTACCATGCTGTTTTAATTATTACTGCTTTGTAGTACAGTTTGAAGTTCGGGAGGTTGATTCCTCCCATTTTCTTTTTCCCAAGAATTGCTTTAGCTATTCGTGGGGGCTTATTGTTCCATATAAATTTCAAGAGTGTTTGCTCCATTTCTTTGAAGAATGTCATGGGTATCCTTATAGGGATTGCATTGAATTTATACAATGCTTTCGGTAGTATTGCCATTTTGACAATGTTAAGTCTCCCGACCCATGAGCAGGGGATATCTTTCCATTTCCTCATGTCCTCTTTTATTTCCTGAAGTAGCGTTTTGTAGTTTTCTTTGTACAGGTCCTTTACTTCCTTAGTTAAGCTGATTCCTAGGTACTTGATTTTCTGGGGCACAATTGTGAATGGGATTGTTTTTTTCATGTTGCTTTCTTCTCTCTCACTGTTTGCGTATAGGAAAGCCATGGACTTTTGGGTATTGATTTTATAACCTGCAACTTTACTATACGAGTCTATTGTTTCTAAGAGTTTTTTGGTGGAAGTTATTGGGTTCTCTAAGTAGAGTATCATATCATCTGCGAATAGTGAGAGCTTGATTTCTTCCTTTCCTACCTGAATGCCCTTAATATCTTTTTCCTGCCGAATCGCTATTGCAAGTACTTCCAGTACTATATTGAACAGCAGTGGAGAGAGTGAGTCCCTATGTGTTCTTATTTGTACTTTTGGGGAGGAAGTCTAGCCTCTGGAATGCATGGAGTGCTATTAAATGCAACTATTTTTATTTAAATCCTCTGTTATTTTTCTATCCTAGCGTGAATTAAAACCAAAGGAAGCGTCACAAAGATCAGTTTGTATATTAATCTCATCCCAAGTGATTTCCATTGTAACCTTTTTTTTTTTTTCCCGCCATTTTTCAGGTAGTTCAATCACTGTTCATAAAGTTTTTCTTGCAGTCTTCACTTAAAAGTCTTTTTATGCCAGTGTTCTATACCTACAATGTATTTTTTTAACTGTTCCCCAGGAGTATGGGACATTTATTAATCTTCTTTTGCATTGTGCTTTCAGTATCAATTAGCTGTCAATTTACTATCTTTGGATCTTGAAATAGTATTCCAACAATTATATGGAGGATTTTTTATAAAGGAGTAGGCAGATTTCAATATTCAAGTCTCAGGTAGATTTCAGTACTTAGTGTTTTAAAAATTTTGCCTACTTTTGCTCCATATCTTTGTCTATGCTCAGTGCTAAATGTTATCACGTGTGAACAAACATTTTCCTATGAACATAGGTGTTTTCCAAATTCTGTAATTTGAACAAGGCTCAAGGAGATTCAGTCCTTGGGCCTTCACTGAGCAGAGTTGGGAGTAAACCCTGAATACCAGTGGCTATGGCTTCTTTCCTTTTCTTTTCTTTTCTTTTCTTTTCTTTTCTTTTCTTTTCTTTGCTTTGCTTTGCTTTGCTTCTCTTTTCTTTTTTTTCTTTTCTTTTCTTTTCTTTTTCTATTAATGTAACATACTTAATCAGAGCTGCTAGTTGGCCAGTGAAGAGACAAAGACAAGTTTGCCTTGGACTGAGCAATAACTCATACTAATTAGAAATTAGGAAATTGCATGGCTAGAACAGCCACCCAAAATGGCATGTCTGCAGAGATTTCAAAATAAATACTCAGTTGTTGATTTATCTGATTGATATCTTTGCTTACCGTTAGCTGTTGACGAACACTCTTGTTCGGATTTTGTATTTCACATCCTTCTAGGAAGATCGTAGACATATGGCGCGTCAATAACAGAATGATTCATGTTCTCTGTCTTCTGCATTCTGTTGCCTCTTTTTGCCCTTCCTACACAGCTTTATAACCATTTCTGCATGGAAAACAAATCAAGCCATATTAAGTCATTTTAATTAAGTCATTTTAATTAATCTTCAAGGGAGCAGTTTACACACAGTAAAAACAAGACTCGTCTCCTCATTTCCCTCCATTTCCTTATCTCACCTTCAGAAGTACACGTCTCTGCTTTCCCGTTCTCTCTCCCTTATCCTCCCATTCCCATCAGCCATGGCTGCTATGTCCACCTTATAAAACTTACAGATAATCAGAAATCACTGACGAGCGTGACTGATTCGCTTCAAGAAAACATTTGGGCATGTGATAAACGAGTAAGTAGTTGAAGTGATAAAGCAAATTGCGAAGGCAAAGAAGCATTAATCTTATTTTACGAAGTGTTTATAGCTCTTTCCCTCAACAGGCTGCCTGTGCAGGAGGGAAAATTAATATAGAAGAACAATGAGGTTGTAAAGGCATTCGCCAAAATCTTCACTTGCCATTTGTAATATAAGTTGTTGTCACCTCCCACCTTTTAAAAAGAATCTTTCCTTTTCTCCTACGATAGCTCAAGTTGACCAAAATTTTAGGCTGCTATTGAGTCTCCAAGATGAGGAATTTCCTATTGAGCAGAAAAATGGTGGTCACGGAGTTTCCTAGGATGCAGCATAACGAATCAGGGCTCACGTCACACAGGATAAACACCACTTCTCACCGAGACCATCTAATTAGCCGACTCCCTTCACCCACATACAAGTCCCTTTGCACTGTGTTTATTCAAGACACTCTACCCTTTACAGAAGGTGATGCCTTTGCCAGTACGTGACTTTGCCAGGCAAGCTCAGAATACCACAGTATTCTCTCCCGTCACCCAGGTCCCTGGCCTTAGGGCACTGTGCTTCTTCAGCACAGAGCAGATCAGCTACGTTTAAGCGAGTATCTAATGATCGTTGAAATATTTTTAAATGTTATTATTATATATATTTTTTGCTTTTTGGGTCACACCTGGCGATGCACAGGGGTTACTCCTGGTTCTGCACTCAGGAATCACCCCAGTGGTGCTCAGGGGACCATACGGATGCTGGGAATCGAACCCGGATCGGCCGCGTGCAAGGCAAATGCCCTACCCGCTATGCTATTGCTCCAGCCCCTTTAAATGTTATTTTATTTTGATGTAATAAAGAAACTTGTTGACTATAGATCTTCTTACTGTAACCATAGAAAAGAAAGCAAATGGCACTCCAAATGGTCAGTAAATATTAATTTTTGCAACTGAAGAGGTTTCCATTTTATTCATACTAATATTTTACTTACACATCTAATTTCTTCTAAATTTTATCGATCATATATTTCATATGAAGCATACAAAGTTTTTATACTTTGGAGGGGTGTTTTTTTTTTTTTTTGTTTTTGTAGCACACCATGCACTGCTCAGGGCTTCCATCTAACTTCTCAGGCATCACTCCTGGCAGAGCTCAGGGGAGCTCAGGAAGGCAGACAATAAACCTGATGAATATGAGCACATGCACGTCAAGTTCCCTACCTGCTCTACCTTCTTTCTGGCCCCACGATGTTTGGATGATTTAGCAAAACAAGTTTTTAGCTGCATTTTCCCTGTAAATTCTGGGTGTGTTATGAAGCAAAGATTATAATAATAGAGAATTTGTCTCCCAAATGCAGCTGTACAAACACATTTGAGTTTCCATCATCACTCTGGCATTGATGAACAAATTATATTTCTTAAATTGCATGTGCAAATTGTGACAATAAAGTCTGTCATTTAGAGTGTCACAAAGGGTAAGCTGATTCACACTGTTAATTCTTAATATGCCAGTTAATATCATTGAAAAGAACTATTGTTAAGTTGGTTTATTAAAGCATATCCCATTGAGATGTAAAGGAAATCTTTCCATAGCTCCCTGGATTTTTCAGAGACTGGAAAAATAAGTGAGTGTCTGTCATAATGAGAAGCAAAAAGGTACAAACAGTAACAATACATGCTTGTTGTGTATGCTTCATGTATACACAGTAGACTCCCAGGAAAGCTATATAGCTGACTTTACATGACTCAAATGACATCTTAATTAAGCCCATATCTTAAACTAAATTAAGAAGATAATTTCAGGAGGTTATCTAATAAATATCTCCAAGCCTGCTCGGATCGGGACTGGGCCTTCTCCACCCAGATACCCCATTTTCCAGTAGGTAGGCATCACACTCACTAGTTGCTGCCAGCACCAGGTGTTCCCATCAATGGCCAAGACCCAGAGACTATAAAGCCCAACTCCTGGAAGCAAATGCGGCCACACAACATCTTATTATCTTGTTCTTACTTTGGAGAACCCAGCAGGCTAACGATAGTATCCTGCCCGCAAGGCAGAGTCTGGCAAACTTCCCGTGTCATACTTAATATGCCAAATACCAGTAACAGTGATGGGTCTCATTCTCCTAACCCTGAAAGAGCCTTGAATGTGGCTCTTTTAAAATCTCAGGGCTAGGAAGGAGATGTTACTGGTGTCTGCTCGAGGCAATTGACGAACAACAGGATGATCATGATCATGGTCAAATAAAGGCACCATAAGTAAAGATGTTCATACTTACTTCTATGTTCCCCATTGAAAAGGTAAGGGGATTAGATCTCTCCCACGGGCAACTTAACAGAGACATTTGCATGCATTTTTCCAGAGAGACATCTCTCAGCCACAGAGACAGGCCCGGGATGGGGCCCTTGCCTTACACGTGGTCTACACTGGTTTGACCCCTTGCACTATGTCCCCGATTCTTCCCTAAACAATGCCAAAAACGACCTCTGGAATAGCCTCTGAGGACCCTTAGACTTGGCCCCCTTCTAACACAAGAACCAGCTTTCTACACCCTTCTCGTCACCTTTCACAGTGGATACCTTTTGTAGTAGCAGATGTAGATTTTTGTTTCCCTATTTTATAAATTTTGCTCGAGCGGGCCCAGTAACGTCTCCATTGGAGACTTTGTTGTTACTGTGTCTGGCATATCGAATACTCTCGGTAGCTTGCCGGGCTCTCCGAGAGGGGGGAGGAATCGAACTCGGGTCGGCCATATTGGCCGCGTGTAAGGCGAACGCCCTACCCGCTGTGCTATCGCTCCAGCCGGTGTCTTTGGAGATACATGTCGGTATATCGCATCCACACATGAGAGAAATTTGTTTAATCTGGGAAAGAAAACAAGAATTATAAATATTACTAAAGTAGCCGCAATGCTATTAAGATAGATTGATAAAATTAAAGCCAACTTGTTTTCTATTTTTAAGCACAAATTTATACAGTGCACAACAAAGTTTAGTTAGGACTTTAGTTATTGTTATTTAGGTTGATATTTTGTGGGGGGAGGAATGTGTTCCTTGAGTATCCAGTTTTAAAAATGAAAAAATGGGACCTGAAAAGATGCAGGATTAATGCATTTTCCTCAGCTCCAACTGGCCCAGGTGTGACTCTCCTGTCGTCCATTTGAAGGTTCTCCGAGCACTGCCAGGAGTCACTCCAGAGCACAGAGCCAGGAGTAGCACCCAGATACTGCTGGGTGTGGCTCCCAAGAGAACAGATGAAAAGTGAAATATGAGGAGAGTGTAATATTAACGGTGGTCTAAAATGTTTAAATTGTAAAGTTTGTAATAATTTGAGTTGGTCTTACTCTAAGAATCCACACTGAGGCCATTTATACGTTGACAAGTTGTTTTTGTGTGAATGAATAAATCAACATTCCTACATACATATTTGTGTGTATGTCTGTCTGTACACATCTTTATACATAAGACATGTCTTTATCTGTTGAACTATTTCATAGATAATCTTTTAAAAGCATTCTCAGGTAATCAAATGAAATAATACTTTGCATTTTGTGAGGTCCTTTGCAACGAGAATATTCCTGTTTATGTTATTCCCTGATACCTACAGAGAATTTGAACAATGACAGTTGTGGTAATAATATTTAGAGTAGCTAACATGTATTGAGCTCTTAAGTACCAATCATAATCCTAAAATTCTCTCTTTTATGTAAAATGTAAGTCTTGAACCATTCCATAAAGTAGAAACTATTACTGTCACCATTTTATAGAAGAGAAAATCAAGTCTAATCTGCTTTAGAGTGATTTCAGCATCATAACCCTGTAATTTTCCTTAAAAGGAGCCTTTACTTTAAAAAAAATTCATTGATCTCTTTTTGTGCAAATGGATTCCTAATACCTTGATGAAAGACTCCAGCATGCACAAATGATTGCATTCTCCAATTCTTCCTAATCTCGAGGGAACATTTAGGACTGGAATAACATTAATATAACTAATAAAAGACAAATACTTCTTTGTTTTGTATTAGAAAGTATAGTATATGTTTTGAATTTCAATGAGCAAATGAAAACATAAAAGCGTGTTCAATGAATTAGCAGCAAATAATAGGAAGATAAACTCTGTATCTCTCATTAGAGAAATGGTGTTTGGAAAAGCTTAACTGAGCGTGTCAATTCATTGGGAAATGACTGAAACTTCATATTAGGAATCTATGCAGTACATATGTCTTTGTGGCAGTGATCTAGAGAATTATCTTTATTAAGAAAAATGAAATTACTATGATAGAGAACAAATTATTTGTTGTCTGTTAGGTTAATGGACAGGAAGCTTGATCAAGATGAACCTATCTCTTTGAACCTTAAGTGCTTGTTATGGCCTTCACTGGTCTTTCTTTTTTTTAATTTAGCAACTAATTTTTGGTTTCCTATTTATGTGATTATCATTCTATGTTATTCTTATCTACTTTGTGTACCTGTAAAGTGCACTGCACTGCACTGATAGCACAGTCCTCCTGTTGTTTATCAATTTGCTCGAGCAGGCCCAGTAACGTTTCCATTGTGAGACTTGTTGTTACTGTGTTTGGCATATCGAATTCGTCACAGGGAGCTTGCCAGGCTTTGCCATGTGGGCGAGATACTCTCGGTAGCTTGCCAGGCTCTCCAAGAGGGGCGGAGGAATCGAACTCGGGCCAGCCTGGTAGGCCATTTGCAAGGCAAATGCCGTACCCACTGTGTTATCGCCCCAGCCCTCTAAAGTGAAGAATTTTTTTTCCTTAGACTTTTATTAATTTATAATTGGCCTAATTTTATATTAGTTTTAGGTATAAAGTTTACTGATTCCGGGCCAAAGCTATAGTACACTGAGTAAGGTACTTGCCTTCCAAATAACCAACATGGGTTCAATTCCTGACACCACATATTCCTGGTCACTGCCAGGTGTGTACGATACCCCACCTCGAAAGAAGTGTAATATTTCAATATTTACATAGAGAGAGAAATGATGGTCAGGATGTCGAGTGGATACCCATGATTTGGCTTTGTCACAGTATTTACATATATCCTCAGCTGCTAGATGTAAAATAATTTATTTTAAATAAATTTCTTAGAAATTTATGAAAAATAATGATTGGGATTGAAGAGATGGTACGGTAGGGCAGGGGACATTGCATATGGCAGACTTGGCATCATTTCCCAGCACTCCATAAAGTGCCTGAAGTCTCACCAGGAGTGAGCCCTGAGTTCAGAGCCAGGAGTAAGCTCTGAGTACCACCAGGCTTGGCCCCCAAACAAACCAATTTATTAAAATAGTTCTTGAGGGGCCGGAGCGATAGCACAGCAGGGAAGGTGTTTGCCTTGCACAAGGCTGACCTGGGTTCGATCCCCGGCATCCCATATGGTTGATAATGGCTAAAATATCAACAAACATTAAATGATTAAATGATTGAACTTGACTGTTAACTGCTGTGATTGTGACTATCAAATTTTCCCTGTAGTACTTGCATTTTCTCAAATGCATATGAAATCTATGGCTCTGATTTTCTTTCTTTTTTTTCTTTTTTGCTTTTTGGGTCACCCCCGGTGATGCTCGGGGGTTACTCCTGGCTTTGCACTCAGGAATGACTCCTCGCGGTGCTCAGGGGACCATATGGGATGTTGGGAATTGAACGTGGGTCGGCCGCGTGCAAGGCAAACGCCCTACCCGCAGTGCTATTGCTCCAGCCCCTGATTTTCACTTCTGGTACTTAGTTCTCTATTTCAAATCAGAATCTCCAAAATGATGCTTGCTTTGAACAAGCAGATCTGCTTGTAAATGATTGGCATTCTCATACTAATATAGTATTTTTAATAAATTCATGAATATTTGTATTACCTTGAGCTTGACCAACATGTTGAATAAGCCTTGAATGAGGATAATACCTAAGTAAATGAATATTACTTGCTGAAATTTATACATCAGAGTATAATTTATACATCAGAGTATAACTTTGAATGAATAAAGTCAAAGGAGCTGTTAAAGCAAACATTTGGGAACAAGTAGCCAACATTTAGCTAGAAAATGAACACTGTGACCTTCTCATACTGATTCTTGTCTATCCCAATAGTCATGATTGAGGACACACAGAACCTTAATTTCCTATTCCCTTATTTCATGTTTACCAACATACACAGGCTGGAGCAATAGCACAGCGGGTAGGGTGTTTGCCTTGCACATGGTCAACCTGAGTTCGATTCCTCCGCCCTTCTTGGAGAGCCCAGCAAACTACCGAGAGTATCTCGCCCGCATGGTAGAGACTGGCAAGGTCCCCGTGGCATATTCGATACGCCAAAAACAGTAACAACAAGTCTCACAATGGAGATGCTACTGGTGCCCGCTCGAATAAATCGATGAACAGCGGAGCGACAGTGATACAATGCAGTGCAACCAACATACATATTTTAATGACTGGCTTTAATTATATTTATTAATCTGTAAGAAATCTTATATAGTACCATAGTCCTGAGTCTGTGTGCATTTAGCTTTCAGCTTTTCCTCCTTTCATCTGTTCTCAAGGTGAAATAGAGTGCTGGTGTCCTGAAAAGTAAATAATTCCTTCACATTCGGCTGGCCTTCTATCTTCAGCTTAAAAGTTAACTATGTATATAGTCAGAGGTATTGAATAATGTTTCCATCTACCTAAAAGTGCTGTTGGAGCATTTTTTCATCTTACATTTCCAGTTATCTCTAGGCACAGCTTTTGGTAATATTTTAAAAGTTACAAAAATATTTTCTGCGCATATGATTACATATGTCCTTTATCTACAAACACAAATCATTCAAGGGTTTTATTTAAAGTTTTGAAAATAAGCATATGTAGCTCGTAGCCAGTAGCTAACCTCTAACTTTGTTTAAATGTACTTTTTCTTCCTTATTCTTGTCAAAATATTTCATGGCTTTCAGTGCTATAAATCGTTTCTCTTTCTTTGAAGAATTCTGACTATGGTTGTATAGTGGCCCACTGCCACACCCCTTTGGTAACTTCCGTCATCTTGTTCTGTAAGTCTTGTTCTGTAAGACTTATTCTCTAAGGTGTATTCCATCAATCCTGGCATTGGGCTTTTAGCTGGTTGCCGACTGATCTAGATCTCATCGAACGCTGTTTTCTTACCACAACTCAGACCTGAGAAAATCAGCTAACTTTCCTGAGTCTTTCTAGCTTTATCTTAAACGCACTGTAGCACTGTCCTCCCATTGTTCATTGATTTGTTCGACTGGGCACCAGTACCGTCTCCATTGTGAGACTTGTTGTTACTGTTTTTGGCATATTGAATACGCCACGGGGAGCTTGCCAGACTTTGCCGTGCGGGCAGGATACTCTCTGTAGCTTGCTGGGCTCTCTGAGAGGGATGGAGGAACCGAATCCGGGTCGACCACATGCAAGGCAAACGCCCTACCCCCTGTGCTATCGATAAAAAGTAATGCTTATGGCTAACTTCAGTATTATTTGATTTCTTTCTTAGGAAGAAATAACATTCCATTTTTTCCTTATATTTTAGCTTCTTAACAAACACTGTCACTGTCCTCCCGTTGTTCATCGATTTGCTCGAGCGGGCCCAGTAACATCTCTATTGTGAGACTTGGTTGTTACTGTGTTTGGCATATCGAATACGTCATGGGTAGCTTGTCAGGCTTTGCCGTGTGGGCGGTACTCTTGGTAGCTTGCCAGGCTCTCTGAGAGGGGTGGAGGAATTGAACCCAGCTCTGCTGGGCTTCTGTGCACAAGGCAAATGCCCTACTGCTGTGCTATCGCTCCAGCCCAGCAAACACAGTGTACAGCATAAAAAAAATGTATCCTGTGCATGTGTATATGAGAATTAGAGAGAAAGAGAGCAAGAGAGAGGGGAGAGGAAAAACGAGGTCTTGAGTTCTCTGCGATCTATCACATGAAACAGTTTGTATCAGAGAGACTGAACAGTGGTGACGGTGAACGTGTTAACAAAGAAAGAGGCATGATAAATGAGTGCCCTTTTATTTGTGGTTATTAAAAGTCTTTGTTTAGCAGTATGAAAGCCTTCACTTTCATACAGTGAATAATTTGATAAACAGACTTGTGCTTCACTATTAATGACATTTAGAAGTTCTGGAATGCCTGTAAATAATGGAGAAACTTCATATATAAGCAATGGAGAGTAAAACAAAGAACCTCTCTTTGACACATACGAATAAATTACTCTACATCTCATCTATATTTAGAGAATGATGCTGACACCTATTCATTTATCTCCTGATACACATTTTTGGATAAATGGCTGTGCTCTTTTTAAAACCTGAAATCCAAATGTAATGCAATAAATATGTTGCATTTTATAGACACTTTGTAGCACATCTTGTGTGTCAGGATGGTGCAGTCACATACAATATCAGTTATCCCCTAAGGTGTTACATAGTTGTAGATCATAAACTTTTAGTTTAAATTAAGCATCACAGCTGGTTGCTTTAATTTGATGCATTATCCCACAAATGTTTCAACAGCTTGACTAAAATGTCCCATACTTCAGACTCCAGCTAAGAGCGAAGGTCAGTGCACATGAAACCCCACATTTGCAGATTCTCTCCGGGCAAGATTAAAAAGCGTTTTTGCCGAACATTTGGTTACCATTCATCCAGTAGAGTGGAATGTAACCAAACAAAGTTCAAGAACCGCATTGAGTGTTGTAGTGGTGTTTCACTTTGAAGAGCGTTCCCACAAAGCTTTAATGCCTGGTAGTATTGATGATAGTAGCTTGGCTACTGTGCCTTGCAGTACTGGTCCACTTCATGGTCGTGGCAGTATCTGCTTTTCAAAGGTAAAACGTAGCGGTAGTTAGAGACGAAGGCAGATTGCACAAAAGGAAGACCAAATCGGTCGACCTCATTCATTTTCTTCCTCTTCCCAGGATGCTTTAAAAAAAAAAAACTCCTCTGTTTTAAGACCAGAAAGGCTTCAACTGTATTTTCACTTTATATTTTCACTCCAGAGTCCTTTGCTAGGATCATAATAACATTAGACTTCTCCTTAATTGCAGTATAAACTCAATTTTGAAACTCTCTTAGGTCTGGATGTTCTTCTGACTCTTATCAATTAGCCCTGAATGTTGTTAAAGCAATTCATAAGCTAAAATAATTTTTTTAGTTTTTTATTTGGTTTTGGGGATACACCCAGTGGTACTCCTGGCTTTCTCCTGGCTCCACACTCGGGGATCACTCCTGGAGGGCTTTGGGGACCAGAGGGGTTGCTGTGGATTGAACCTGTTGCCCACATACAAGATAAGAGCTCTACCGTGGTACTCTCTGGTCCAATTTTATACTTGATCAGAAAATAGACTGCCAAGTGATGTACCTGCAGCGCAAGAGGCAGAAAAGAAAGTAATGTAATAGATTAATACTATATTTTAAATTGTTTACGAAAAATGTGAGTTAGTTGCTTTCTTACTAGTCATAAAACTCAAAGAATCTTAAAGCCAAGTAGGAATTGTTTGCTAAAATGTGTTGAGCGTAAAATACATAAATCTTCAAGTCATCCAAAAGGAGAACTTTATTTACTTACTTGCTTGTCGGAAATTAAGATTCTGACGCCAATTTTCTCTTTACATTTACTTTCTGTGTTTTTAATCATTTTATTGTAATTCATGTTTTCTTCCTATAATATATTGTCTCACTATGCTAAAATATAAATATCACGATTATGATCATCCTGATGTTCGTCGATTGCCTCGAGCAGGCACCAGTAACGTCTCCTTCATCCTAGACCTGAGATTTTAAAAGAGCCATATTCAATGCTCTTTCAGGGCTAGGAGAATAAGACGTATCATTGTCACTGGTATTCGGCATATTGATTATGACACGGGGAGTTTGCCAGACTCTGCCATAAGCACAGGATACTTTCAGTAGCCTTCCGGGTTCTCCAAGGTAAAAATGATATAAGATGATTCGTGGCCCTGTGCTTCCGGGAGCTGGGTTTTATAGTAATATAATATAAAAATATATTACAGGAATATAAATATATTTTATTGATATATTTTTGGATCTTGTTTTCATGTGTTATTGACTTTTATTTCTTTAGTTTAATAATCTTCATTTGTTTCAAATTTGCCTTGCAAAGAATTAATTTAAGAATTGCATTTTTACATTTTCTGTATTGTTTTCATTCAGTTTCACAGTATTTTTTTCTTTTCCTTTTTTCTTCTTTTTTTTTCCCTTATTTGGGGGCCACAGTCATATGTGCTCAGGGCTTACTCCTTGCTTTGTCAGGGATCACTCATGCAGTCTTCATGGGTGTCAGAAATCGAACCAGGCTTGAGCACCTCTAAGTCAGCATTCTACCCACTGTACTTCCCAGTTCTTTCCCTTCCCTTCCCCTCAGTTCCCCTTCCCCTTCCTTTCTCCTCCCTTCCACTCCCCTTCTCCTTTATCTTCCCCTTCTCTCGTCCTTTCTTTCTTGCCCTCCCGACTCCCTTCCCTTCATTTCCTTCTTCATTATAGGATGTCACATTTGTCTAAAATGAAGTAGTCTATAGACCAAACATGATTGCCACTCAGTGCCTCTCTTGCAAAACACAGGACCCAAAAGAAGAGAGAGAGAACAAGGGGGAATGCCCTGCCACAGAGGCAGGTGGGATGGGGGGGATGGGGGGTGGGATGGGTACTGGGACCATTGGAGGTGGGAAATGGGCACTGGTGGAGGGATGGGTACTCGACCTTTGTATAACTGAAACCCAAGCACAAAAATTTGTAAGTCTACAACTGTACCTCATGGTGTTTCACTAATAAAAAAATAAAAATAAAAATAAATGGGGCCACAATCCCATATGGGTAGGTTTAAAATATTTAAAATGGTAAATAACAAATTTACCATTTGTTATCAGAAAAAAAATTCACTGTACTATTTCTCATCAATTGCTCAAAATGTAAAACCATTATTCCCACTAACTTTGGTAAGATTATTATAACTAACATTAGAAGTGCACAGAGAAAAATCTGTTTTATTGCCTCTACTCTTTGGATTCAAGCTGTTCAGAATTATAATATTCTAAAATAAAAAAATTAAAAAATAAAATGATTCCATTACCCCCATCATTGCTGGAGTCCCAAAGAGGCAGTTAGTGGGCACTGGACCAGTGATGGAGTGCATGCTGCTGGGGTAGTGGATGGATGAACCCTATGAATAATCGCTTAGAAACCTCCGTGCCCCAGGTTTAAAAGCAAACCCAAAGCATTTCTCCTGTACGGTTCTGTTTTTCCTTTGAGGAACATACAGGACTCAGGAGTCAACGTCCCTCAGGCCAGGGAGGAATAGGACAGCTGGCATGGCATTTGCTTGGCATGTGGCCAACTCAGGCTCTATCCCCAGCATCCCCTGTGGTTTCCAGAGCATCGCCAGGAGTCACTCCTGAGCCAAGAGTGACCCCTGAGCACTGCCGGGGGAGCCCAACCCCACTCCATGCCCCACCCCCTCGGTTCACTTGACCACTGAGTGATATTCTTCTTGCCTGGAATAGTCTTCCTTGGCGTAAGGGAAACCCACCCGAGTCTTTGCCTTGCAAATGAGCATGCAGGAGACCATTGGCTCATTACCCCAGGCTGGGTGCTGGGCCCCAGAGCTGATGGCAGGATGAATTGGGAACTGTGCTTCGGTGTCTGGGAGGCAGTGATGGTCATAGTGGGGGACTCCCAGGGACTTCCAGTCTCTCTTATAGATCCTGTGTCCGGTTTAGCCCATCCCTGCCCACAGCTAGAAGACCTGCACTCAGCTCCAAGAGTCACGCTCGGCCCTGCACTCTCTGACTCAGTTTCACCTACCATGCCACTGGGGGTGGCTCAGCCTGGCGGAGAGCAGGTGTATGCCCCCAGTACAGGGATGCTCAGCCCTGCTGGTCCCAGGAGAGGTGAAGCAGATAAAAACACCTGGACTAGAAATGGGCATCACTCAGAAGAACATGTAGGACAGACTCTGTGTCAGCCTGACACAGGTGTCCTGAGGAGAGTCCGGGTTCATGCCAGGAGGAGAGAGGAGATGCAGGTTGTACCCAGGCTCTGTGCCTGATCTTGGGGAGAGACTGAAGAGGTCTCTCTAAAGGACTCTAGACACAGGGGCCAGGGAAGGGGCGGTCAAGCCCTGAGTACCACCAACCTGCCCAGCAAGAAAGAATTCCATGATGATTTCATCCTAACTTCTTTTTTTTTTTTTAGCAACTTCCACCACATTTATTATCTAATAGTAGTTCTGGGTCAGGTGGAGAGGGAGGGGCCCCGATTCAGATTCTTACCCAGCCTTTGATTAAGTTCTTAGTCAGGGCTGTTCCCTTTCTTTTCTTTTCTTTTCTTTTCTTTTCTTTTCTTTTCTTTTCTTTTCTTTTCTTTTTTTTCTCTTCTACATCGTCTTTCACTGCACTTAATCACTTAATCACTTAACTTCCCGTTAGTCGTCGATTTGCTCGAGCGGGCGCCAGTAACGTCTCCATTTGTCCCTGTCGCGTGCTAGTGTAGCCCAATGGCATCTCTTCGCTCCGGGAACATGGAGGGCCTCAAACCGATCGTTCATGATCTTGACAAAGAAGTCTGACCATCTGGTAGGTGGGCGGCCACGCGGTCTCTTGACATCCCGTGGAATCCAATCAGTAACAGCTCTAGTCCAACGGTCGTCTTTAAATCTCATTACGTGACCAGCCCATCTGATTTTCGACACCTTGGCAAATGAGACAGCGTCCCTGATCCTTGATCGTCGACGGATGTCAGAACTCCGGATTCGTTCTCTCATTTGAGTGAAACGTGATATTCCAAGCATAGCTCTTTCTATTCTTCTTTGGGAGACCTGAATAGCGTTCTCATCTTGTTTGCGTAGGGCCCAGGTCTCTGAGGCATATGTTAATGCAGGAAGAACAGTGGAATCAAAGAGATGTGCCTGGAGCCGGAGGTTCTTCGTCCTCTTTGCTATTTCTTCGACGTTCTTGAAGGCGTTCCAAGCCGCTCTCTTCCTCCTGCGCAGCTCGGGTGCCAGGTCATTTGTCATGTTGACCTCTCGACCTAGGTACACATAGCTGTTGCATTCGGAGATGGTCGTTCCATTGAGAGCGAATGGGGCGTCAGGAACAAGGCTGTTTCTCATAAACATTGTCTTCGTAAGATTCAGCTGTAGTCCTACCTTTCCACACTCACGGTCAAAGTCGGCCAGCATTTGTGCCGCTTGGCTGATGTTTGGTGTTATTAAAACAATGTCATCAGCAAAGCGGAGGTGGTATAGTTGCCGACCATCTATCTTCACTCCCATTCCTTCCCATTCCAGTCGTCGCATGATGTTCTCGAGGGTGGCACTGAAGAGTTTCGGTGAAATGGTATCACCCTGCCGCACCCCTCTCTTGACATCAACGATCACTTCTTTGTAGAATGGTGAGATCCTGGTAGTGAATCCGCAATACAGCTCACGGAGGATCCTGATGTATTGGGCTTGAATGCCCTGATTGGCTAGGGCTTCAATGACCGCTTCCGTCTCAACAGAATCAAAGGCCTTCTTTAAATCAATGAACGTTAAGCAGAGCGGCATCTTGAACTCCCGAGAAACCTCAATGAGCTTGGTTACCGTGTGGATATGGTCGATGGTGCTGAATCCTTTGCAGAACCCTGCTTGCTCGCATGGTTGTCCTTCATCTAGTGTTCTGCCAATCCTATTCAGGATGACTCGAGTGAACAGCTTGTAGATGACAGACAATAGGCAGATCGGGCGATAGTTGCCAATGTCATGGATGTCTCCCTTCTTGAACAGTAGTACGGTCCTGCTGGTTTTCCATTGGGACGGAACCTTGCATTCAGACAGGTAGCGAGTGAAGAGCCGAGCCAGTGTATTGATGAGTACTGACGGCAGGTTCTTCAGGTGTTCAGGTCTGACCTTGTCTGGGCCGGGTGCTGTTTGCTTCTTTACCAACGAAATGGCGTGTCGGATTTCGGAAGGGAGAACGTTAGGAACGACATACCCATCCTGTGGAATTTGGTATGTCGGCAAGTGGACATGGCTATCGAAGAGATTTGAGTAGAAGTCATGGATAATCTTCTCCATTGCCGTTCTGGAGGATGTGATGGATCCATCAGGATGTCGGACGGCAGTCATCTTGGTCTTATAGTTGGCGAAGGACAGGCGGGCGTTACGAATACTTTTCCCGGCTTCTGCCGCATCTACCAGTACTTCTGCTCTTCTCTCTTTGAGGTCTTCCTTGATCGCATCTCTGCACTGCTTTGCGAGCTCGGACGTTAGCTTGCGGTTGCCTGAGGCATGCGCCAAACCACGCTGGCGAACTAGCTCAAGAGTTTTCGAAGATAGGCGACTTTTTGTGGCTATCTCTCTCTTGGCGTTCCTCGCACATTCATGGAGGTGCTGAACCAGTCGATCGTATTCCTCGTCAATGTTGTCAACAATGGCATCTTCCCATGTTGCCACAATAGTACCAAAGAGTTCCCAGTTGGTGGTCATTCTGGGAGTTCTCTTTTTGAACTTTGCAGCCCTTTCTCCCCGCTCTGTGAAGTAGAATTTTGCACGAAGGAGACGGTGGTCCGATCCCGTTCGAAATTTTGGGACAACAGCGACATCAGTCAGGCAAAACCGTCGATTGAATATGATGTGGTCTATTTCGTTGTGGAATCGTCCACCGGGAGACTCCCATGTCCATCGTTTAGATTCTGCCTTCTGGAACTGTGAGTTAACATGAATGGTCTTGGTCGACATGATGAACTCAGACAGTCTCTCACCCTGTTCGTTCCATTCTAGGCCATGGGTCCCGATGTGAAGTTCTTCAGCTGATCTTCTCGGTCCTATCTTGGCATTAAAATCACCCACAATGATCTTGTAGAAGGTGTGGTCTTCTTTATAGAACTTCTCTAGCTCCATGTAGAACTTCTCGATTTCTCTTTCATCATAATGAGATGTTGGTGCATAGACAACGGAGATAGAAACTGCAGGCAGTGAGCCACATCTATTCAAATGTAAACGTCCGATTCGGGTTGTTAGGCATTCAAATGAATCAATGCTCTTGGCCAAGTTTGTGTTGACAAGGACACTGACGCCTCCAACACCTCTTTTATCGCATGTTCCGAGGAACAATTCTTCTCCAGTGTCGAAAACGGCATGGTGAGATTCGTGCCTTCTTGTCTCGGTCAGACCAATGATGTCTTACTTGATCATTCGCGCTTGTACCATCAGGTCCTCGATGGATGCATCTGATGCTAGCGTACGTGCATTGAAAGTACAGACGATCATTTTTGTCTTCCTTCGTTGTGGCAGCCTAGGTCGGCCTTGAGATTTTGTCGGCCTCTCCTTTCTCATCCTTCTCAGTGCTGCCATGTCGGTGAAGCCTTCAGGGTCAGGTGAATGAGACCAGTTGTAGTTACTGGTTTTGGCATATCGAATACACAGCGGATAGCTTGCCAGGCTCTTCCGTGCGGGGGAAATACTCTTGGTATCTTGCCAGTCTTTCCGAGAGGTATAGAGGCTTTTGGGGTGACCTCTAATCACCCTTGTAGGTGTTACCATATTTGAACCCTATCAAATATGGTACGACAATTCCAGAAGATGGGTATTTAGTGTCCTATGATGTGTCGCGTGGCCGCAAGCGGCCGCGCGGGTCCGGAAAGCGTCCTGGAGTGTGGCGACAGCTGGGTAGTGGAAGTAGTGTCTGTTGAGGAAAGCAGAGTTGGGAAGAGCAGACCACGGGCCTTGCCAGTGACGGGGAGAATTGCAGGGTAGGTGAGGAGAGAGTGGGCCTGGAGGAGCTTTCACTGCAGTTTTATTTTATTTTTTGAGGGGGGGTAGGAGGGTTATTTTTTTTTTTACTTATTTAGTTATTTATTTTTTTTACTTTATTTATTTTGCAAATGCAAACGCATTTGCCTTGCACGCGACTGACCTAGGTTCGATTCCTCCACCCCTCTCGGAGAGCCCGGCAAGCTAACCAAGAATATCCCGCCTGCACAGCAAAGCCTGGCAAGCTACCCGTGACGTATTCAATATGCCAAACACAGTAACAACAAGTCTCACAGTAGAGACATTACTGGTGCCCACTCGAGCAAATCGATGAACAACGGGAGGACAGAGATACAGTGCTATTTTTAGAGCATTATAAAGCCATTCATGGTTGGATTTTAGTCGCGGACTGGGGGTGGAGGTGATGGGAGGGAACCTGGGGACTCCAGTGGTGGGAAGGGTACACTGGTGGAGGGATGGGTGTTGGAATATCACCCTAAATTCTTAAGGAATGTAGTAGAGGGGGAAGGAAGAGATAAGAACGGAGCATGTGAACTTATGTGTGTGTGTGAGCGCGCGCACGTGTGCGCCTACGTGTGGTGTCCGTTGGTGTCCGTTTTCCATGCACATTTTTGAGGCAGCTGTTTTCTATTCAGTGGTTTGCCTTTTCTCCGTGGTTTGCTTTTCCTTGGTGAAATTGTCCCCATGCGTGCGTTGGCGTTTTATGATCTTAAGTGTATCCACTCTATGATGTTTGTGGAGTTGAGTGTCTCTGTTTAAATCTCTGTTTACAGTAAATAAAAGCAGGTGTTCTGAACTCCAACCTTAGAAAGATTCCTTTGAAAAGACACTCAGCTGAAGTGTGAGGATGTCAAACAGCAGCTAATAAGTCTTTGTGAAAAAAAATTGTTTATATGCATTTTAAATGAGTTGATGGCATACAAATATAAAACAAAATAAGCAGACTTCTGCACTCTCACCCCAAATGCATCCTCTGAAAACAGCTGAACTCTGTCACTTTTCATACCCTTTTTGTTAGCTTCCTATAGTGTTTTATCATTTTATAGCCTAATCACCACATTTTAAATAAATAAATGACTTTATTTTAATGACTACATAACTATCCTGTTTTGCAAGTGGAACGCTCTCTGCCAAGGGACAGAAAGGGTATTCTTTCCCTTTGCCGTAGGCTTGTTCAACGCTTATACTTGATTTTGTGAAAACATCAGTACGAGTTTATGGCATTCTGTTGGAAGCAGAAATTCTGTAGAAAAGTAGGTTCAGTGTAGCTTAAAAGTAGACTTAAAGTATTGCAGTGGGGGTCTGGAGCGATTGGCCAGTGGGTAGGGTGCTTACTTTGCATGTGGCAAACCCAGGTTGGATCCCCAGCATCCCATATGGTGCCGGAGCACTGCCAGGAGTGATCTTTGAGGGCAGAGCCAGGAGTAACATCAGATCTTGAATATTCAAGTGGTAGCTCCAAAACCAAAGTAAAAATAAAGAAATAAAATAATGTAGTATGAGCAAGGTACAATAGTACATGACAACTACAAATTGGCATGTCTGGGAGAGTGTTCAGTCTTTGTTAGACTGAAAATTTTTTATTATTATTTTTTAACTAGCACAGTGGTAGGGTGTTCGCCTTACAAGCGGCCAACATGGCCGACCCGAGTTCGATTCCTCCGCCCCTCTCGGAGAGGCCGGCAAGCTACCGAGAGTATTCGATATGCCAGACACAGTAACAACAAAGTCTCCAATGGAGACGTTACTGGGCCCGCTCGAGCAAATCGATGATCAACAGGAGGGCCTTTACCTTTACCTTTATTTTTTAACTCAGAAAATTATCAACTGGATTTACTTTTTTATGACACTAGTTATGCTACTTTTTTATAGATCCTCTATAAACGTACCCAATCCGGAATGAAGTTCCTATGCTTAGAATAAACACAGAGAAAGAAGGGAGACAGGCTGAGAGGGTTTATTGTCTTTGCATGCAGGAGGCTGTGTCAGATCTCTGCGATGCAGGACACTTCTGCATTCAGAAGTAACCCGTGGGCACAGAGCCCCAAAAACTAAAAGAAAAAGAATGATAGCATCATTTAGAAAAATACAATTTTCTCTAACAGCAAAATATTAATAATAAACATTGAAAATGGTATGAGGAGAAGTGAAAAAAGATAAATTACTAGTGTCAGGCCTTTCGAAATAGCTACCAAATATATGTAAATTTGAACTGTTTCATACTCAGGAGTTGGAAAACAGCATGGAATGAGCAATTAGCTAAAAATGGCAAAGAAAGAGTTTTAGTCATTAATATAAACTATATAAAGTGGCACAACATATATTGAACTAAAGTGCATTATATTTCAAATTACATGGAGGTAATTTCAGCCCAGGTAAACTTAATTGCTGATGCAGGAATAGCAATACCTGAGAGTTACAGCTGTAGTAACGGTTAATAGTGATAGTTAAATGTAATTGAAGTAATTACTGATGAATGAATAGTAATACGTAGTAATTACCAATGAAGGGATTGATAATTTATAGGTACTCACTAAATATTTGCTGGAATCAATTAAGTCTTGCTCTAAATGCCTTTGCCCTCCCGTTCTGTTTCAGTGATGAATAAGTCAACTTCCAAAACAACTCAGTAATTTCTATAGTCACATATAACCCCTTCGCATTTTTCTTCTGTGATTCTGTTCTTTTGATATAGATACGGAGAGAGGTAAAGACATCTGGAGATAAATAGGTAAAACTTGAGTTTTCACTTTTGCCCAAGAGTGTGCTGAGGAAATGTGATCCACCTTGTGCTGCCTTAGGTGGTCCTTACCTGCCCCCTCTCGGAGGCCCCTGGCTCCCAGAACCCCAGTCAGCTTTCCATGCATGCAGAAGTTCTTGAGTTTGCCGGTAACATGGGTATCTGTTGTTTTCTAGCTGGCTTCCTACCTGTAATATTTAGCTGACTCTACAAGTCTCGGTGATCTTCTTTCTCTTGTCACCTTACTCTGTGCTTCTGGAAGCCACCGTCAGCCTATCGCTGATAAAGAGTGTCAGCCACCTAGACTGGTGCCAATGCTCTCTATTCCAATACTTTATGGACTAGATAGATAGATAGATAGATAGATAGATAGATAGATAGATAGATAATAGATACGTTAGTTAGGGGAGAGCAAAATTATTTTATATATAGTATTTAAGGTTGAAGGCTGGAGCGATAGCACAGCAGTAGGGCATTTGCCTTGCAAGGGGCCAACATGGCCAACCGGAGTTCGATTCCTCTGCCCCTCTCGGAGAGCCCAGCAAGCTACTGAGAGTATCTCACCCACACAGCAGAGCCTGGCAAGCTCCCCGTGACGTATTCGATATGCCAAACACAGTAACAACAAAGTCTCCAATGGAGACGTTACTGGGCCTGCTGGAGCAAATCGATGAACAACAGGAGGACAGTGACAGTGACAGTGATTTGAGGTTGAATTAAGGTTCTCAATTTATTTCTTTGCTCAACTCTACCTAGAATTTCCCCCTATCTATATTAAAGCTCCAATTTCACAAATGTGTTGAGTGTTATTGTGTTGAAGTTTAAAGGGGCCAATAACAAAAATCCTTCTTTGCCCTTCCAAATTGTTCTAATTGCACAAATGGAAGATTCATAGAGATGAAACTGTAACACCGTCCAAACCCAAATTGGCATGTGGCCACGTGGGCTTCCAGTCCATTCTTCTCTGAGCTCCAGTGACCCCTTCCGATGCTGACCCGAGAAGACAGGGCAGCTCTCTCCACTGTGCAGCAGTCTGCAAGCTTTGCCTCGCTAAGCTGAGATTTCATCTTCTGACATGCTATGCCAGTAAAAAAGCAAAGCACGTTCACCAATTCCAAGGTCACATACCAGTTTATAGATGGAGTGAGAAGTAGGGGGGAAAAAAAAAAGAAGTGAACTGAATGGAAACCCTTTCTTGCAAATATGGGCCAATGAAATGTAAGATTCCCTCACAAAAATGTTGTGTCACAGATCTGGATACTGTTAATGAGAAAATGTTTGGGAACTAATATATCAAAAAAAAAATTCTCCTCAGGCCTATTTCCTGTAGAAGATACTTTTAATGCATTCGTTGTTTTATCCCTAATTGCCTTAATTGTAGGAATCACTTCATTAATTTCTCAGAGTATAAAATTCAGAAAAGCATGACAAGGAACTACATAAGCTCTTCTTGGAAAAAAAAATCCTAAGGAATTCATGAAAACAAATGTATAGCACTTGAACATATCACACACGTCAAATCTTCAGGACATTTGATTATTAGGGTTTTTGTTTTTGTTTTTGTTTTTTTTTTTTTTTGCTTTTTTGAGTCACACCCGGCAATGCACAGGGGTTACTCCTGGCTCTGCGCTCAGGAATTACCCCTGGCGGTGCTCAGGGGACCTTATGGGATGCTGGGATTCGAACCCCGGTCGGCCGCGTGCAAGGCAAACGCCCTCCCTGCTGTGCTATTGCTCCAGCCCCAGGACATTTGATTTTTTCTTGTTCTTTAATAGCCAGACTTTACTCTGTTATTTCCTCCCCCCTTTTCTCTTAAGGCACTTGAACCACCAAAACTTACCTACATATTATTCTCTCAGGTTATATATTCGTTTCAATCTGCCCCTCTTAAATGCATCTACTCTGCAAGTCAGAAATTTTGCTGGAATTGGCCTGGCACCAGTATTAACTCCCCTCTAGCAACTGAGTCTTCCGGATGCTAAGTTCTTGCCGATTGAATTCCCTCAAACATCGTAGATTATCACTCATTCCCCAACTTCTTCATTTATTTAATACAAAGAACGACTGCGGGCCAGGAAGCTATTTAGTTGATGAGAAGTCAGTATGATTCTACCCAGATTTGATCCTGGCTGGAGGGAATTTAGATGCTAATGTAAAGATGAGCCAAATATGGGCCAACAGCTAAGTAAAAGGAAGAAGAAAAAAAAAACTTTCCATGGAAATGAAACTTTCCATAGTAAAAAAAGAGAAGAGGAGGCTCTGGGAGTGCTTGAAATCTGAGAGGGCCCGCAGGAGTAATCCTTAGCATGAGGAGAAGTACAGAGAGCGAAAACAGCAGAGTCAGAGTTCCTCAGAGGTGGAAAAACTGTGTCCGCAGCAAAAGGTACAGGTGTGACAAATGGTGTGAATCGCATTCTGGAAGTGTGAGTGCTCTGAGTTAAGTTAGCTCCACAGATAAAGGCCAGGAGTAGCAGGGACTCTGAGTTTTGAAGAAAATGTTGAGTCTGGGGACTGGAAGTTAGTACAGAGTAAGTTAGAGTGCTTGACCTCAGTTAACTCCCAACAGGACCCGCCCCAGGAGCACTGCACGCTGAGCCCTGGAATCCTCCAAACACCATCACGATGGCCTTGTGGTTCTGGCCAAAGCACCAATGAACCAATAGCCGGTTGGACCCAGAAGGCTTGAGTACTATTTGTGATGCCCCTACCCCTGTTATTATTAAACTATGACTAAACTCATAATGTAAGTTTGATGATGTAGACTAACAGTGTTGGATGGAAGTCTTAAACAAGCAACATCAGTCATCGTTTATGTATCTGTATATTTCAAATAAGTTTTTTAAAAATTTGTTTATTAGTGAATCACCATGGGGTACAGTTACAGACTTACAGAACTTTTGTGCTTGTGTTTCAGTCATACAAAGATCAAGTGCCCATCCCTCTACCAGTGTCCATTCTCTAACACCAGTGAACCCAGTATCCCTCCCACCAACCTCACCCCACACCTCCCACCACCACCCCACCCCACCTATGAGGCAGGGCATTCCCTTTTGTTCTCTCTTTCCTTTTGGGTGTTGTAGCTTGCACTAGAGGCACTGAGTGGCCACCATGTTGGATCTATAGTCTACATTTGGCTTGCATCTCCCAACCCAAACTGGTCCTCCAAATACCCTTTACTTGGTGTTCCCATCTTTATCTGAGCTGCCTTTTCCCCCAGCATCAAATGTATCTTAAATCCAAAATACTATCACTTAAGATGCAATGGACATAGATTGAGTTATTTTATTAATGAGACTTTCTTATACTTAAGTCTTGAAAATACACTGGAGCGATAGCACAGCAGTAGGGCGTTTGCCTTGCATGCATCCGGCCTGGCCGAGCTGGGTTCAATTCCTCCGCCCCTCTTGGAGAGCCCGGCAAGCTACCGAGAGTATCTCGCCCGCACGGCAAAGTCTCTCAAGCTCCCCGTGACGTATTCGATATGCCAAACACAGTAACAACAAGTCTCACGATGGAGATGTTACTGGGCCGGCTCAAGCAAATTGATGAATCACGGGAGGACCGTGACCATTTTGCATTTACCTTTATAGCACATCTCAATTTGGATACATCACATCTCCAGAACACATTTGCCACTTATTGCGGTATTACTGATCCAGATGATTTACTAATTTTCTCGCATTTCTTCTCTGTTTGTGTTTTTGAAAGTGTAAAAATATGTAACTTTTACATTTTGAGACACTTTATCAGAACCCGACAGCCCAGCAGGTAAGACCCTGCATGTGATCTGTCCCTAGCAACAAGATAGTCCCCAAGGCTCACCAGAAGTGATCCCTGAGCACAGAGCCAGGAGTAAGCCCCGAATACCGGCAGATGTAGCCCAAAACCCCAAAGATGCAAAATACTTTATCTTTTTCCTCCATACGGTTTTATAATTTCACAATGTTTTCCCAGAGGCATCATCATAAAAGAAAAGGGAGAAAAAAGCTGAAAACGTTTATTAGCAAGCCCGAGGCTAATATTTGTGAGTCTAGGGAAAAAAAAAAAACAACTATGAGTGGAAGGCTCACAGAATAATGTCTACATAGGAACATGAGCATTCCAACTTTGGAAAATGCTGAATGCAACGTTTTCTGTGTTGGCAAATGTCATGAGGGGCATTCTCCCGAACTCCCCATCAAGATACTTCTCCAGTGACTTTAAAGATCATGTTCAAGTTGCCGACATTGAACTCCATAGCTGTCAGAGCAAGAAGCTGGTAATGCCGAGATCCAGCCACTCCGTCTGGCTCTGCATGTATGCCTGCCCGTGTGAACAGCAACACCCAACACTCAGCTGCATTAACTCCACAAATAGCTACCCCTGGACACATACCGGCCACCTCTAACCCAGGCTAATCTAAGAAGCAGCAAAGCAATGGGGATGAATAGCTAATCACTGTCACTGTCACTATCCTCCTGTTGTTCATCAATTTGCTCAAGCGGGCCCAGTAACGTTTCCATTGGAGACTTTTGTTGTTACTGTGTTTGGCATGTCGAATACATCATGGGGAGCTTGCCCGGCTCTGCCGTGCGGGCGAGATACTCTCGGTAGCTAATACTACTCATTATTCTTATTCCAATATCTGTGATTGAAATTGGCTTATGAGTACGTAAGAATTCTGTGTGCTATTTTTTTCTCTTCTTGTTCTTCTGAACCCGCTGGAGCGATAGCACAGTGGGTAGGGCGTTTGCCTTGCACGCAGCCAACCTGGCTGACCCGAGTTCGATTCCTCCGCCCCTCTCGGAGAGCCCGGCAAGCTACCGAGAGTATTCGATATGCCAGACACAGTAACAACAAAGTCTCCAATGGAGACGTTACTGGGCCCGCTCGAGCAAATCGATGATCAACGGGAGGGCCTTTACTTTACTTTTTACTTTACTTGTTCTTCATGAGTTTCCACTTTAACATCTAAAGTAATGCTAATTCATTTGTCTGCCTTTTTGATATTTACAAGAAATCTTGTGGTCTTTGTGATGAAGTTTTGATTTGTCTGATCGCCACCCTGCTTTTGTGTTCGATGACATATCCTTGGTAAAGATGGAAATCATCAGTGTGGTGTCTTTCAAAATGCCTTTTCATCGGTGAGCTCATCCTTGATCATTTGGGAATTCCGAGAAATTTCCTGCCCATCTCTTGCTTTTTTTTGAAGCCATCATATTTTGTCACAGATTAGTCACAAGTTCATTTAAATTTTTTTTTGACCCACATAAGTTCTACCTTAATCTTCACTCAGTACAGGTCTTGAATGATTTTGTGTTAATTATATTACTTTTCAATTTAAATGTTAGCCTTTTGTCTCTTTGATGGTGATAATCTTTCGATATTGTTTCTCTTTCAATCAACTTATCCTCAAAATCCATGACTTAAGATCTAAATTTAGGATTATACTACACTTAAGAAATTTTTTCTCTTGGGCCAGAGCTATAGTACAGCAGAGAGGGCACTTTTCTAGCACACAACCAACCTGGATTGATCCCCAGCATCCCCTATGGTCCCCCAGGCAATGCCAGGAGTAATTCCAGAGTGCATGCCCAGGAGTAAACCCTGAACAATGACGTGTATGACCAAAAAAGCCAAAAAACAACAATAAAAAATATTTCTTAATTCATGTCTACTGCAAGTCAAAATTTTCTTTGCAGATTTTAGTTAGCAACACAAATGCTGACCTTCCCTAACTCCCATATGCATTCCTGGAGTGCTGCTACAACAGCTCTTATCAATCACTATTAATTTTATGCATTAAAAGAGTACATTTTCCTTTATTGTTTTTTCTAAAAATGACTACTATAAATTGTTCTCATGTTTTATTTCTTAAAGATTCATCTTTTTTTTTATCATTCTATAGATGATTTTATTCCTTGACTGTATAATTAAACTATACTTTAAGATAAAATGGCATGCATCTTAAATCTATGGAATATTTTTTTATTCCAGCCTGCTTTGTTGTGTTTAGTTTGACGTGCATAATTGCTTAAAAGAACGCTAGCAAATAATAAATATAAATGTACTACAGAAAATGAATCATGTAGATTAATACACTAATAGAATTTTAAATGTTGTTAATAATTGTTTTGCTAACCAAGAAATATAAATAAATAGACATATATTCTATGAGATGAATAAATAGCTTCCGGTTCTCTTAAGCTCCTAGTCAGTTAAGTGCAGGGCTTCACTTCAAAGCTCAGTTGTCCTGGTTTTGCAAGACTTCGTCTAGTTTATTTTTCCCATGTTTTTTTCTTTTGAGGGTTTCCTCAACATCACGTACTTAGAGGTGTTTCACATGCAAAATGCAGGATGACACATTTCTCCCTGGGAATGGTTTTAACTTTTGTGTTCAGACACAATAAAAACATTTTTGATTCTTGACATGGAAGCTGCAAAATTAGGAAGTAGCTTTCTTACCAGGATAGCTTGTTAAGGAGGCAGATTCTGTGACTGTCCAATGTGCAATGTACACATATAATTTTTAATTTTTAGGTCATTAGAGTTTGAGTAAAAATGCTGCCTTAGTGACGGAATTTACGGCATCTGCCAACACCAAAGTTCCCATGTTTCTCCATTTAGCATCTCTGGTCCTTCTCCGCTTTCCCACCCCAGCTGCCAGGGTCTGGTCATCAGTTTTGAAGGTTACAGGCTTGTCATCATTCCACAAGCGAGTCAGATTATCTTAACTTGATATATTTTATGTACCTTTTATACATCAATATGTATTTCAAGATCATAACTAACTGCTCAAATTAATATCACTGCTATCAAAACAAATTCATGTCTACAAAAGTCTACTGTGGATTTTTTTTCTTTTTGGGTCACACCTGGCGATGCACAGGGGTTCCTCCTGGCTCTGCACTCAGGAATTACTGCTGGGGGTGCTCGGGAGACCATATGGGATGCTGGGAATCGAACCCAGGTTGGCCGTGTGCAAGGCAAACACCCTGCCTGCTATGCTATCGCTCCAGCCCCATGGATTTTTATAATGTTTTAATATTAGTTCATTAATTATAACAAGTATAGCATGCAGGATACTAATAATAGGGCAAGCTATGAAAAAAGGTGGGGGGGAAAAACAAATTCTCTGTACTTTCATCTCAGTCTTAATATAAGCCAAGAACTTCTCTGAAAATCAAAGCATATGGGGCTGGAGAGATAGTACAATGGCTACGGCATTTGCCTTGCACGTGGCCAACCCAGATTTCATCCCCAGCACCCTATAGAGTCCCACGAACTCCTCCAGGAATAATTCCTGAGTGCAGAGCCAGGAGCAACTCCTAAGCGCTGCTGCGTGTCCCCCAAATGAAACAAAACAAAATCGAAGTATATTATGAGATTTTCTAAAACGTTTTGCTGTTTGGGTGAAAAGCTGGCAAGTGCTCAGGAGTTCCTCTTATCTGGGTTCACTCCAGTTGAGCTCCATTTGCAATCTTCCATTTTTTTGAATAAAAAAAAAAGAAAGAAATTCCCATTCTGATTGTCTCTTACTGTGCTGTGTATATATTAATTTTTGCAATACTGGGGAGCAAACCTAGGTCCCATGTCTCCTTGACATGCCTCTACTGTTAAGCCATATCCCCAGTCCCTTTGATTCAACATCTTTCAACATCTTTATTATTATTATTATTATTATTATTAATATTATTATTGGGCGGAGCGATAGCACAATGGGTAGGCCATGCAAGTGGCCAACTCAGGTTCGATTCCTCCATCCCTCTCGGAGACCCTGGCAAGCTACCGAGAGTATCCCACTCGCCTGCATGGCAGAGCCTGGCAAGCTCCCCGTGCCGTATTCAATATGCCAAAAACAGTAACAACTAGTCTCACTATGGAGATGTTACTGGTGCCCGCCCGAGCAAATCGACGAATAACGGGAGGACAGTGCTACAGTGTGCTGTGTAAGCTGAAAGCATGATTTCATCCAAGCAGCTTTGTCTATAAATCAGAGATACTGTTAAAAAAAATTCCATTATTCTGAGAATCACATTTTTATTTACTGTTTCTTTATCATTGCTTCATGCTACTGTAGAATTTTAGCGGTACAACTCTTTGCCTCTGCATGACATGATGCCACACCGCCCCCTTAACCCTGTACCGACCTTTTGTCATACCCAGTGGTGCCCGTGGGTTGCCCTGGATTAAAGGGGCACCCGTGTTCTCCTTTAACCCATGTTCTCTCTCTCCGTCTCCGACCAATCACTTTGATATGAAAAGCATCCCCATTAGTTTTGCCACAGCTCGAGATGAAAGGTGTTCCTTTTCTGTATTCCAACAAGTCAAAATGAACGATGGTTATACATTGTTAAGTGACTAAAATAACTTGCAGAAGTGAGGGAAATTTGAGGGGAAAACAGGCTACAGGGAAGGCTGTCCGCAGAAGGAGGTGTGGAAGGTATATGTAGTTGGAAGTCCTGAATGGCCAGTGCCCTTCTTGGAAAAAAAAATGAATTAAGTTGAAACCTTTATTATTAAGAAGGGTGTTGTGTTATTAAGTATTCAGAAGGAAACAAAAAGGAGGGAAATCTTTTTTAAAAGGGTCAAGACAGTGGCTTTGGAAACGTTTATTATTTAAGCTTCTGAAACTGTATTGTTCACACTGAAAGGAGTATAATGGTAGTGGTGGTAACATTCTCAGAATCCAGTGAGACCTTGGAAGTTCAAAGTTCATAACTGGGACCAACATTGAGCAAACACAGCACATTAGCTGAAGATTCTTCTTCCATGACTCACTTGGGAATAATAGAAGAACTAGTGAAATGCCGTCAGATTAGCAAGCCAGAAGTAGTGCATTTGCTCTTGAGGTATGAGACATCATACCTCTCTCAGTCTCCTTACGTATCATGACCATGTTGAGTTAATGTCAAAATAAGGATCTACTAGTTGCTAAATGAAGATTGGGGGAGGAGAGAATTTTAAAATAATAAGTAAAAAAAAAACAAAAGCTGGTTATGCAGATTGTTTGGATTTTAAATTAGAAAATGCTCTGAAAATCCTGAAAACCTGAATCTGAAAATTTAGATCAGAAAATCCTGTCTACTAGTTACTCTGGGTTGATGAGATACTTCGAATGAGCATTTGCTCTTGGATTTCCGCAGATCTTTTCTCCCTAGCGTCCATCTGTAGCTCCGATTCCCTGCTTCCTGGAGTCATGGAAAAGAAGCAAAGGTGGTGTATTGATGACCTGAAACTAAAAGCTTTGCATTTGAGTTGAGATGTGCTGAGCTTCAGGGAGCAATGCGCACAGAGAGAATCCTGAGTTGATGCTAATGAAATGTATTTTGAGTACCAGCCCAGAAGCAGATGACTCACCATCAATGAGGGTTTCTTTTGTGTTTGTTTTTCCATTTTGCAGGAAAAATTCCAGCATTTACAGAAGGCTTTTGCTTCAAGAGTAGATAAATCCACTCAGACTGAAGTTCTAGGCTATGATGTAAGTAGCTATATAAAACCATTTTTTATCTTCTTTATTGGTATTCAGACCTTCACGATGTATTTACTTCTGCTGCCCCTGTGACCATGCATTGATTTAATAGGATTTAGTGGTGTACCATTCGTCTTTTGCTCTTAAATAATTCCCAAATAACTTCTGGAACTGAAAAAGATAATTACAGACACTGCCTCGCATACCAATGTCTTATTATCTTCTCTCTTTTTTTTAAGCCAACATCTCTAATATAGTCTTTTTGAATTAGTAAATTTGAAGACATGTGGAAGATACAAATTACAATACTAGGACAATTTATTTTTAAGAAGGTACTAATTGATTTATTAACAGTTTAATAAAGTTATTATGTTTGCAGTCACCCACTGGCCAACCAAGCATATCGTTTTCGCATTCTGGCACTGAAAAGGAAACACAAATTTGCAGGGATATTTATAAAAGCAGGTTAGCTCTTTGGCTTCTTCAAACCAGGCTGCAGAAAGTAATTCAATTGAAAGCATTTTGTTGAGTGTGGACTGTCCACCTATGATTGTAAAATATGTCTTAATCCAGAATTGCTTCTTAGAACACTGTAATTTAGAATAACTTTGATTCAAGTTATCCTAGATGCAGCTGAGAAATTTTTGTTTTTCCTATTAGTGACTTTAAGCTTCCTTTTATATAAAAAAAAATAATAATACAGGAATTGAACTCCAAGATTTAGCATGCAACGCAGCTGACCTAGTTTTGAACCTGGCACCCCATATAGTCCCCAAGCCTCTGAAGAGTCATGCCTCAGTGCAGAGCCCCTAGAAGAACCAGTTGTTGCCCCCAAAGAAATAAAAGTTAATTTTTAAAATAAAATTAAATCTGAGAAAAAGGAATTATATTTGTTATCTTGTATCATCGTTATGAAAACTCGTTCTTCTTAAATATTTTGAAAGATTTATTGATGTTACTTTAGCACTTATGACAAATGCAAGTGGGTAATTTTAATTTGTTTTATAAAGGTATATAATAAAATGTTACTCTATGCCCTTATTATATCGCTTGACATAAATGTAGTTGTGATTTTTGTGTTGTATTGCAGAATATATCAATATGCTTAATATAAAACTGTTCTATTAGAAAAATAAGTTTTAAGTTCTATCTCAAAATGTTCAAAATATTTATATTTGTTGTTTTAAAAAGCACCAAAGTGTCTATTTTTCTTTTGAATTTTTTGTTCCATTTATTTTAATATACACTTGATTCTTGAAACATAAGCATTTTAGATATCAATAGTGTGACTAACTGGACATAGCTATACTCATAAATATTAGCACATTTTTTATAGAAGAACAATTCTCAGGAGGAAAATATTTTAAAGAAACAAATTTGAACTAAATCAGCATTATAAATGTGATGAATTTTGCAACTCTTTAGAATAAAAGACATCAATTTATATACTTTAGTTCCATGATTGACAGGGTTTTTTTTTGTAAAATGCTTTCAATATGTTTATAAAGTCTCTCAAACTTTCATATTCAACAGAGATAATTTATTCTTTCATTTATAAAATTTTGCTCACATTTTCTCTGGAAAGACATTTTTATACATTTCATTTTTCATGACTTTCTTATTATACATCTCTTTATAATTTGCAGTGTTATCGGGAAGAAGCAATGTTTATAGAAATCTTGTACACTGTGGAGATTGGGGGAGGGGTCCTGCCTGCCATGTGCGGGGTCTTCTGGTGCTCCTTGGGAACCAGGCAGTGCTGGGTTGTTATCTGGGATGCCCCCATGGAAAGTCCGCACTCCAGCTTGATAAGTCATCATCTAGTCCCTTTTATGAATGATTCTTATGCTTTCCTACTGAAGCTCTCAGCATTAGCCAAAAATTATAATTGTCTGCCATAGAGGCAGGGGTGGGGGTGGGGTGGGGTGATGGGAGGGATACTGGGGACTTCATTGGTGGGGAATGTGCACTGGTGGAGCAATGGGTATTTGATCATGGTATGACTGAAACTCAATCCTGAAAGCTTTGTAACTGTATCTCACGGTCAATTAAAAATAATTGTAATCTGTCACTCATTGTGAATCATGTTTCGATAACATGGACATCAGAATCTGAAGGACTGCAAGCATCCTTAGAAAGTTTCCTTAGAAAGCGATGTTGCGATACCATTTTGCTTACGATAGAATATGGAGTCCCCAGAAGACGTCCATTCTAATGAAAACGATTAAAAGAAAGTTGCAAAACTCCGCTGCAGGGAATAAGCTCCAAAGGTCTGTACAACAAACTACTTCTGCCCTGCAACGTGTGTGTCAGGAGACCTGAGACTAATGTTATCCTGTAATGGGCTGTGATTTCTAATGCACACGGCAAAAATTACTTAAAAATAAATTCACAGTGTCCCAGCAAGGGTCTATAAACAATACAATAGTTCTTGTGATGAGGGAGGTTGTTAAATACGTGATGGATTGTCTAAATAATCGATGCCAAGTTAACCTCTCTCTCACCTACCTGTCTGCACAGGCTTAGTTTATTGAAAGACCGGAGAAGCATTTGTTAGCTGTCACTTGTATTATTAAAGTAGGATGGAAGATGAATAGATGCCGTGTGTAGCCAGGGTGCTGATGAGGAGGGTATGTTGAAAAGGGGGGGAGTTTCCCTGTATTACATCAACGATTCAGATGCTTTAATATCACCAAGAGGCCGTCTTTTAACATTTTGTAACTATCGGAAACAACATTTTGATTTGGAATTGTGGCTTCCAAAATGCTACATGCTGTGCATAGTTTTTTTTTTTTCTTAAAAACCTTTCTTTTGATCTTCCACAGAAGATTGATTTTTAAATACGGTTTGTTCACTGTAATATATATATATTTTTTTACTTTCAGTTTGTGCCCAAACTTGACTCACTCCAAGAACACAATAGTTCTTGTGATAAGGGAGGTTGTTAACTTTAAGTGATGGATTTTCTAATTGGGCTGTATTTAGAGGTAGATCACATTTTTTTAAAAAGTTTCTTTCTTGCACGAACATAATTTTTATACTTATATTTCATTTAAAAAAAAAGTATTTACTAGTCAAATGCTCAAATGCAGTGCCATTCTGCGTACATCTTGAGAAGTTTTGAAGCTACCAGGCATTTCTTCAAATCTTACATTATTATTGTAGTTCAGCTACATGGCGTGAGTGGCTTTCCCTTGGCGATTGAAAATCCAACTGTAGCAGTAGTATTTTCCCTGTCTCATATGAATGAAACATAAATCAGCTCGGAAGAAAATACTGCATGTTTTTCAAATTTTGACATTTTCCTCATAGTGAAATTGGATTGAGAAATGTTGTTTTCTGTATATGTCAGGAAAGAAATAGTAATACTTTCCTGTTTTCTGTTTGCGGCCTCAAGCTGCAGTGCTGAGACCTTCCTTTCTCCTGGCTCTGTGCTCAGGGGTCCTGCCTGGGGGTGCTCAGGGGACCATATGTGGGGCCAGGGTTTGAAGTGGTGTTGGCTGCATGCAAAGCAAGCACCTTACCCATTTTCTCTGGGCCTACTTTTAGATTACAGATAAAGATTTTCAAAAACTTGTGTAATTACAAAATGATCTTTTTCTTCTCAGTCTATTCAACTTCGACTTAACTTTGAATAGGTTCTTCCAGCAGAGTAAGAATACACAGGTATTCTTTTTTTTTCCCTTTATTTTATTTTTTTTTTACAGTTGTAAATTTACAATTTTTTGTGCTTTGGTTTCAATTATACAATGATCAGATACCCATCCCTCCACCAGTGCCCATTTTCCACCACCATGGATAATATCCCTCCCACCCCCATCCCCCCATCCCCCCATCCCCCCTGTCTCTGTGGCAGGGCAATCCCCTGTGTTCTCTCTCTCCTTTTGGGTGTTGTGGTCTGCAAAAGAGGCATTGAGTGGCAAACATGTTCAGTCCATAGTCTACTTTCAACATGCATCTCCCCTCCTGGGAGGATCCTCCAAACATCCTTTATTTGGTGCTCCCTTCTCTATCTGAACTGCCCTTTCCTCTAGGATACCCGGCTGGCCTCTAAATATACACAGGTATTCTAACAAAATCAAAAACAGATCACCGTGTAAGAAACAAGAACAATTTTTACATTAATTGCTTTATTAGCTATTTAAGCAGAACATTCTCCCCCCTTTGGTTTCTTTTTTTTTTTTTTATTAGTGAGACACCATGAGGTACAGTTGTAGACTTACAAATTTTTGTGCTTGGGTTTCAGTGATACAATGATCGAGTACCCATCCCTCCACCAGTGCCCGTTTCCCACCGCTATAGATCCCAGTATCCCTCCCACCCCCATCCCCCCCATCCCACCCTGCCTCTGTGGCGGGGCATTCCCTTTTGTTCTCTCTCTCTTATTGGGTGTTGTGGTTTTAAGCAGAACATTTTATGCTAATATGGAGTTTCTCTGTATCACTCAGTTTCTCTCATCAGCTGCTGTGACTAGCTTGTTCAAGTTTTTTTTTTAATCTACTACCAATTAGAGCCATCATTTTTCTTAGATTCTGAACATGAGCCAGTGTGCACCAAAATTAGTATGTACATATTTATCTAAGTAAAAATCTATGTTTTTTAAATTAAAAATAGTTTTTAAGAGCCCGGCAAGCTACTGAGAGTATCTTGCCCGTGCGGCAAAGCCTGGCAAGCTCCCCGTGACGTATTCGATATGCCAAACACAGTAACAACAAGTCTCAAAAAATGGAGACGTTACTGGTGCCTGCTCGAGCAAATCGATGAACAATGGGAGGACAGTGTTACAGTGCTTTTAAGACTAAATGATACATTTCAGACTTTCTTTTGAGCTAAAACAGTTATTTCACTGAGAATAGCTTTCAGGCACTAACATGAGTTAGAAACACAAGAGGATTGATTATCAGTTCTAGGTGCTTCTTAACACTTAGTGAAGGAGTCACAACTTATCCCAGGTGATATTTAGAAGCATCTTTTCAAAAACCTAAACATGGTTCGAAAATAGTCCAGAGGGAAAGGTGTTGGCTTTGAAGAGGAAAGACCTGGATTTGATGCCCCTCCCTGTCCAACCCCGACCCCACCCCCCCCAATAAAGCTACCAGGAATGCACACATGTATCCCTTTAGCAAATGCTTCTATCATCCTAGAAGCTGAAAGGAGAACTCGTTCTAAGTGCTCAGACTGGAACCTGGAACCGGTCAACAGATATTCCTGATGGACTCTGGATATTGTGAAGGCTCATGGCAAAAATCAGCGTGATCAATACATATATAGTATATGAGAAGATGCTAAGTGAAAGACTTAAATGATCAAACAACAGAATCCCACCACCACGTAGCACAGGGAAAGGCTAGTGTGAAGGTCAGGAAGGGGTAGGATTATGGAAGGTTAAGGTGAATCTGAAGGTGTCTGAGGTAGACCTGGAAGAAATGGATGTGGAAATCATCTTTCGTCAGGAGTCCTTTGGCGATACGCAACTTGAGAAGCCCTGAAATACTGCATTTCTAGTCAGACACAACAATTGCATTGACTGTGCTCCTGCCTTGAGCAGTCACAGTTGGTGTTACTGAGCAGAGAAAGAATTCAGTACCGTTACCCCTAGGGTCAGACCGTGGGGTCCAGTCACATGTACGGGAAGCATGGAGCCCCGAGGCAAATTGAGCCCACCACAGATGAGCTCACTTAGCATAGCACTCAGGGCTGGGGACATTTTCCCTCCTACTTATTTAGTGTCGAAACATAGAAAAGGATAGGTATCTATCCAAATCACCTGCTCTTGTACTTACTGGGTTTCTTCATACAGAAACGACTTCCGGAGTTGCCCAGTCACTGGCTTATGCTCTGAAACTTCTATAGCAGTGAAAGAACTGGGACTGGTTGTAGGAGGAGAAGACATTAAAATGTTATGTTTTTAGTATTTTAGAATAAACATGTAGCATTTTAATAGCATAAATAGCCATGGTAAGCTAAAGGGGTAAAAGTTCTATAAGTGTTTGGAACAAAGAAGGGAAATGTTCAGAATATTGCATTCCAGAAAGCTTCCTGAAAGAAAATCATGTGTAATATTAACTTCTTTTTTAAAGTAAGAATACCAGGAAATTACAATCTTATATAGTTGCTACACTGTTAAGATGGTAATTAGAATTTTAAATGTACAAAGCTGAATTACCATAGAGAAAATTTATATCAAAAGTGAAATTTACAATCTGAGTACTTAGAGTAAAAAATTTTTACATGTCAGAATTACTTTAGATTTGTCACTATTTTATGAGCTTTATCTTTTTAACTGGATTTACAGATTTGGATTTAATCCATCAATTTAGGGGAAAATCCATTTAGTACATACTTTGAGATAGAGTAACTTTCAGAAAAAAAATATATATAGGTTAATTATTTTCTTTCATTGGGAAAAATAACCTAAAATGAATTTCTTTTTCCATTTTAAGCCTTGAAATAAGAGTTGCAGAAATTTAAATAGTGTTCTCAATTTTGTTTGTTTGTTTTTGAAGGGATTGGGACCATACCTGGCAATACTCAGGGTTTACTCCTGGCTCTGTGGTTAAAAATTACTCCTGGCAGTACTTGAGGGACTATTTGCAGAACCAGAAATCAAATTATGGCTGGCCAATATAAGGCTAGTGATTTACCTTCTGTTCTATCTCTCTGGTCCCTGTTTTCAAAGTTTTTAGTTATAGAAAATGCTTAATTTTGTTCCAAGAGCGTTACTTAGAAGTCTTTTAAACAGTGCTACAAATCCTAACTAAATGTCGAAGAATAAATTTTATACTAGTACACTCCATTGAAATAAATCAATCTATAGTGCACACTGAGCATATGTATATGCATGTATTTTAGCATGAAATATAAAGAATATCATTGTATTGCAATGATGATCAGTTTCCAATTTATAATCGATCAAGTATCATTCAATCAGGTGAACATTTTAAGGATTTAAAAAACATGCCCCACTTTTCCCCATTAAAGAACACTGTGACATGACACAATTTTTTCTTTAAGAGAATTTTGGCAACAGAATTATTGCCAGCTTTACGCTCCGCTCAAGAATACTCTGTCTAGAATTCGACCATGAACAAGCAAATTCATATAGAGCAAGTAGTATTGGTATAAGATTTTCCTTTATGGTCTAAGTTGTGACAGCGAAGGATGAGAAGCAGGACAAATGTTCTCCCATGGGAGACGAATGACCTGACGGCACATCCATAAAATAGGCCTCCTAGGATGCCCGCCCCTGGGCCTGTTGACTCAGCTGAGAATATTAGGGAATTAAAAGTTAGTAAGGTGTCGCGCTGTTCTGTCCTCTTCATTCTTGTCATGTTTGTATGTGTACAGATATCAGAAAAAAAATCTGATCCAAACGTTTACCAGTTATAAGGAAAGCAAACGAAATGTATATTAGTATGCAAGAGATGATAAGATCAAAGTCCTTTGCGTATTATACTGTAGCACTGTGGGACTGTCCTCCCATTGTTCATCGATTTGCTCAAGTGAGCACCGGTAATGTCTCCATTGTAAGACTTTTTGTTACTGTTTTTGGCATATTGAATACACCATGGGGAGCTTGCCAGGCTCTTCTGAGCGGGCGGGATACTCTCGGTAGCATGCCGGGCTCTCCAAGAGGGACAGAGAAATCAAACCCGGGTTGGCTATGTGCAAGGCAAACGTCCTACCCACTGTGCTATAGCTCTATCACTATTATACTGTATCATGCATTTATATTTCATATAATTTTTGGATTAAAAAGAAGCCAAAGTTAAGTGTCTTTGAAGTAGATGAGGTTACCAGCTGTTAAGTTGGTATCGGAACCATAGATTAAAAACACATTTTGAAACATGACTTAGGGGCCATTTTTCTGGTTATGTATATTTACTTGGCTACAGAATAAAGTATAATTAGATTTAAAAATTTTAAAGCTGACTCAGTAAAATTGTATTGCATTTTTATCAAAAATTAAGGTATTTTATGTATAACCAGCAAATAAATGTTGCTAGTACCTAGGATAATTCAATATGAATAAAAATAAGTGTAACAATGAAAAAATTTACATTGAAGGAAAAACATCCTATAAATAATATTCAAATGGAATCTACCAATATATCTCGATATATTGATAATGATTTACTAGATTAAAAGAACTTTGTGTGTTCTTCACATTTAAGGAATCAATGGCAGTTGCCAGAAATAGCCAGAAACATCTAACCTGAATAACCTGAAGGCACCCTTCTAACGTAATATCTAACCAAACTCTAACTGAACATCTAACTGGAAACTTTCAGTTCACTACAGAAGACACAGAATGGGTGTTGGGTGGTAAAAAAATGACCAAGTCAGTATGTTAAGATAACTGAAACAAAGCCCTGAAAAAAGAAAGCGCATTGAAACTTGGAGGAGTATCCTCACTAGCGAGAACTAAGGGGCATACTGACATATGCAATGTGTGTATACAATAAATGCACATAACTAAATTATGGAAAGGGTAGAGAAAAGGGGAAATGTACCAAAGGAACCGTAAGGAATCTGAATAACGTAATCTAAGCCATACTATGCAAGTGTTAGTGATTCCACGTGCTTCTGTTCTTTTTCAGGCTTAGAAATTTTCCTATTAACCACCGTTTAAGATATTCTTGAGGTTAGCTTTTGGATAAAGTGAAATCTATTGACATGAAGAATAAGAAGTTACTAGCTGGACAAAATAGCAAATACAGGGACTTAAGAAACAAAAATTCCGTTCAGTTGAAGTGATTTTGATAAATAAAAGAATTAACTCTAGTAAAAATAAATATGAATTTAATGTTAGAAAGTTAATGTCTGATTAGTAATAAGCTACCCTTGATGTATTTGATATGCCAAAAACAGTAACAAGTCTCACAATGGAGATGTTACTGGTGCTTGCTTGAGCAAATCAGTGAACAACGGGAGGACAGTGCTACAGTAATAAGGACACTTTACTTCCTTATTTCTGTTAACATTGTGTTCTCAACAATATTTCTTTGAATATTCCACAAAGGTGTGCCTTTATAGTAATAAAGTAGTAATTCCAGTGGAAAAATGTATTCTTTGGGGATTGGAAAATTGTAGTTTTGAAAGAGCAAACTTTATAACAAATCTATAATGAATACAGAATTATGCTTATGTAATGCATTTTATTACTATCCAGTTACAAATTTCTTATACAATAACAGATTTTTGAGGAAACATACTTTTTAAGATACCTTTCTTTGAAATTTAATTACTACAATTAATATTAACATTAGAGATGTTCCTTTATTTATTCAGTGTACTTTGTCTTAAAACTCCAGAAGATTCCTCCATTCAGTAAATTATTTTCTTAATTTACAGTATCTCCCACGGGGATTGAGCACAAAATAAAACTCCTGTCTTTCAGATTACCGCTGTTATAAAGTTGTGATGAGGAACCATTTATTCTCATTAGTTGAGTTTTAGTATTTTCTTACAGACAAATATTGGTGGGTGTTTCTTTTTTGTCCTCTCTATGTGGCAAGTGCTAGAATATTATAAACTTTTATGGCTAGAGAAACGTTAATATCATAAATTCTAGTGACATTTGTGTCTCTGAATATTTTCAACCCTATTTCCCTTTATTTTACCAGTATTTTTCCATTCAACACATTGTTATTATTAGTCAGCAAAGCCTGGCAAGCTCCCCGTGGAGTATTCACTATGCCAAAAACAGTAACAAGAAGTCTCACAATGGAGACGTTACTGGTGGCCACTTGAGCAAATCAATGAACAACGGGAGGACAGTGCTACAGTTCAGTGCTATTATTATTAGTACTATTAACACATTACTATTTCTTACCTCAATTGTTTGTTTGTTTGGGGGGCTGGGACACACCCAGAGGCTGCCTGCCCATGCTGAGGTCACTCTACGAGGTGTTGGTGGAAGATCCCAGGTTAGCTGCAGGCAAGGCAAGATCATTCATCCCTGCACTGTCTCCCTGGCCGCTATTTTCAAACCACTTCAGGTGGACTATTTCTCCCCTGTGGTAGCCCTCTCTTTAGAACCAAGTCTTCCTTATTTGTCCACTTGAACTGGGAGGGAACTACTTACTTCAATAGTTGTTAGTCCCATATAACCAGCCTCTCATAACTACCAGCCTGTATGTTGTCATCAGTTCTGTGTTTCTGACACAGGACAAACATAGAACTGCTATAACATGTATCTGATGTATTGACACAAAGCAAATAGTTGCAGAGCATGACTCATCTTTTCTTTGTTTTGTTGTCTTGTTGTGTTTTGGGGAGGAGACTATACCCAGCAGTGCTCAGGGCTTACTCCTGGCTCTGCAGTCAGGGGACACTCCCGGCGGGAAGCAAGGGAGGGGTCAGGCTGCAGGGATCAAACCTGGATGGCTGCATGGGTTGCAAACACTCAACATGTTGTACTTTTGCTCCAGATCCAATAGCCTTTCTATACTCACTAATATCACTCTCTCTGCATCCCGTCACTAAGATATGTGTTCTCTGCACCACAGTGTTTCTCCTTTTAAAGGTGAAAGATTTCAAATCCTTTCAAACTTAAAATTGCGATAAATACAAAGATTTGAAAACTATTAATGATCACTAGACATTGACATAATATTCTATTGAGACTTTATATTTAGGTTTTGGATAGAGGCTCTGATTTATAAAAAATCTCAGGAAACTTATATAAGACTTATTCTAGAATTTTAATTGGGAGATTTATAGAAAAGATGTGAGTAAAACATTTGACTCGCGTTGCCAAGAATATAATAAAATTTTTCCAGTTTTTTTCCTTCTTTACCTCACTTTTGAGTATATAATTGAAGTTGGAGATTTTAGGTATAATTAATGTCAATTTCATAAATAAATTTTGATGGCAATTTTGATGTAGAAGAGTAGAGATGAAATATTTTATGTTGGTGTATGCTTTTATTTAATTGTTTAAACATTTTATTTTTTATGTTAAATATAATTTCATTTTATTTTGTTAATTTCTTGTCACTCATTCATTTATTTTTGTTTCTTTTCTTTTTAAGGCCCCGTGGAATCCTACATGCACTGAAGGTTTATTTAAACCACTAGATAATATCTCAGTCTAGCTTAAATTCTAAGAAGTGTATCCCAAAATCTGTGGCATGTTTAATGCTGAGCAAAAGCCATATTTTATAATTACAAATGCCAGCTATCTCTCAGAGTACACTATTGAGAAATGGTTTCGTTCTAAATATTTCACACTTTTTGCATTTGTAAACAAAGAATTACATAATATTAGGGATAAAGATTTGATGAATACATCCTGATTAGTCTTTCTATTAAATACAAGTGTGTATTTAAATTTTATTATTACATGCAGCTGTTCTAAAATGTAATATTCCACTTGGCAGAACATTTTTGTTGCTGTTCAACATTCCCATTTCTAATTATTTGTGTCTCTGGTTATAGTATTAATTCCACTCTCTGCATATCTTATGCACGTTAGGTAAGTTGAAAACAGTATTTCCTGCTTTCCCTGTCCGAATGGACAAATCCTATTAAATAATTTGATTAGCTATAAATATTTTTATTCCTTCACTTATGTTTTTATCCCTTCCTTTAGATTTTATTTCACTGTTTGGGGGCGGTATCTCACTGTGCCCAGGGCTTACTCCTGGCTGTGCTCAGGACTCACTCCTGGCGGTGCTCGGTGGACCAGATGTGGTTCCATGGGGATTTGAACCAGGTCTGCCATGTGCAAGGCAAATACCTTCCTCCTCTGCTCTCTCTCTCTCCAGCCCACAGTTAGATTTTTTAAAATAAGATGAGCACAGTATATATTGAAATGAAATAAAGAATGAAGAATCTTTAGTGACCAAAACCAAAAGCCTACTTATGCCTTCTAAAGAGGTAAATTTTAGTGAACATTGGGCAGTTACTGATGCAAGTTTCTGGACCGTGTCATAAGAAACACTTGTCTCCTGGACTAGACATTGCTCGAAGGCGTCTGTGTGTCTCTGATTATTGCTGTCTGTGATAGCCCTCTTGAATTGTCAGGTCCTCACGTGGTAACAGTGCACTCTTGAATGTTGTCATTTATTGCAAGGAACAGCAACGGAACCTGAGAAAACAGCTGTGCATTGAGGGCAGCACCCAGGACCCTCGTCAAACCTTCCTGTGAAGGAAAGCACAGCATGTTCTATCCAGCTTTTGCTATTTTGCAGACAAGCAATGAAATAATCATGGTTGATGGTGGCGAAGTTTAAAAAAATATTTATATCATCTTTACTTGAAAAATTATATAATATGAACATCAAATCTTGGGTTTAAACTTGTATTAAAATAAAAGTACTGTATAAAGTATTTATTTCCATCAAAACGGTGTATGTGTCCTTTTATTTCTTCATTCTTTGCTTTTGTATTCGATTTGGGGGTCACCCCTGGCAGTCTGAGGACTTTTCCTGGCCCCATGCTCAGGGGACCTTAGTTGGCAGAGATTGAACTATCCTTACACAGAGGCCATGCTGGGCTTGCCCCATGTGTGTCCATCTCATGTGAGTTTCTTACCGCATCCTTTCCTGGTCCAGAACACAACACCATTTTTCTCTAACAGTCTTTCAGAATTTTGTCTTTTCTCCTATTTTTCTCTTTTTTTTGTCTTAATTTGTGCTGGGAGCCTTGAAAAATGCATTCTGTGAGCAACTCCATTACCTGAAATTAAGCTCTTTGCTAGTAAAGATTTTTTATCACTTTAAATGGTCAATATCATTTTGAAGAACAGAAATTCAATTAGAGATATTTTGACTTGGATGCAAAGAAGAAGAAAAAAACCCAGCGGTATTAGCAACTAGATTAAGTCAATAAATAAAGGCATAAAGGTACTTTTCCCTTCAAACGCAGTGTAGCAGAAACTGTCCATATAGAATTTTTTTTTAAAGCCAGCTACTTAAAAGGTATAATTTCATCATGAATCTAACACTGGGCTGACATTTAAAGCTGTAGATTTGGAAATCGTCCATTCTTATTCTTCGCCTTTAATGAAATTATACTGAATATTCATCAGTGAACTTGTTTGTAGGCCAATAATCTTATTTTTAGAGAAATACGTGCAATCTTTGGCCCAATGCTTGTTATATAATTTTCCATTTAGCTATAAAAATGTTGTGTTTGGTTACATAAGAGTGGAGGAGAGACTGAAGTTAGTCTGGGCTAGGGACTACTGTTTTCAATTTTGCTTTGGTTGTTTTTTATTATTCCTACTCCTTGAGGTGCTCAGGACATCCTCAGCACTCTAGGCTCAGTGCTCAGGGATCACTGCTGACAGGCTCAGGGGACCCTACGAGGTCGTGGGAATTGACCCCAGTTCACCCACGTGCAAGACAAGTGCCCTACATGCTTATTATACTATGGGCCCTGGATTTCTGTTTGTATTTTTTTATTAAGAAATGCTTTAAGAACCATTGCGAGGGGTCAGGGAGATGGTCAGGGGTTTGCTCAAGACCCTGATTACAGTTAGCTCCCTGGTACCACTTGGCCTGCCCCTCCCCCCGGCCCCTATTCAGAATCCCCAGATGGGACACTCAAGTCCCTCTCCTCACCCCACCTTACTGCTGAACTTCCTTCCTCCGCAACAATTCCCAGGGGAGCACCCCACATCCCAGATTCTGGCAGCCAAGCAGCTCCCTGACGGAGAGGCCCGGGAGAGAGGCCCAGACTCGGTACCAGATTCCAAGCTGCATAAAGCTGATTCACTTCTCAAGGGAGAAAACACATCAGTGTGTATCTGAAGGATGTAAGCAGTGGTTTATCAGTATCTGTCAATGAAAAAATAATAGGCTTAATTCTCCCCCTTGAATATTTATCAGGAAATACAGTTTCAGTCTCAAGATAAGATAAGCACAAGCTCTATCATAGTCACCAAAAAGTCCAGGAGAATTTAAAGAGATTCTCCAGCTTATGTAACTGTGAAGCATCGGGATGTATATAATATTTAGTTGTTCTAGATTAGAAACCAGGATATTTTTCTGTTTTCTTGATTTCAGAATGTTAGTGGCTTATATGCAATTAGAAAACAATTAAAAGATATATATATATATAGAGAGAGAGAGAGAGATTACATGTGCAAATGTATAGGTGTATTGCTAGGTATTTCAACAATTATCAACATATTTTATCTATATTTTAAATCTGAATTTTGTTTTTTCATGATCTGAAATGCATGCATGTTAAAGGTGATTTATCATGTTTTTTTAAGTACAGACTATTTTATGACATACAGCTGTATTTTAAGTAGATTTAATGAAGAAGCAAAATAAATATATATAATGCACATGTGATCTTTTTATGACATTAAAAACTTCCTAATTAATGTGTTGATAATTGTATCAATTTGTTATGATTTCCCAATTTTATAAATTTGTCATCCTTATTTCTGAAACAAAATGAGTTTCCTTTCCCTTTCTTCACTTGCTTCTAGGCCCAAAATATCCAATTTTACCTGAAGAATGCCTTTCATATTGTATTTTGCAACTAATCATACTGCTGGAACTGTCTACCTATTCTTATTTTCTATGAAGTCATTTTTTTCTTTCAAAAATAATCTGTCTTGTATTTTGATTTTTGGGGTGTAATAGTAGTCAACATAAGCAATATTCTTCTGGAATCTTGTGAAAACTGTAACTCATATGTTTTCAAATATATCATATTTATTTGAAATAGGCAGTGGGAACAACCCACATAATTCTGATAGATTATTCATTAAAAATCACTGATATAATTATATTATTGAGTATTCAGAACTGTTATAATTTCACCTGCCCAGTGATGTTAACACAATATATATTTACTATTAATTATGGTGGATAATGTCTGGATATCTGAAAGGGAAAAGAAGAGATAGAAACAGCTTTCTTATTTTATTCTTTACCCTTAGCAAGCATCTTGAGTAGATCGACTTAGTGCTCTCTTATCTCTATGCAAAGTTGCTTTTTTCCTTTTCTGCTTTTCTATTTTGCATTTTGAATGCACATCAAGAGGTGTGTTGATCCATATATTGGAAGTCAATGAATGGGAAGCTCAAATGATGATAAAATATTTTTCTGGTAACTCTTTGTAGTATCAGAAAAAGCATTCATTAAACTTATTTTGTCAATATCATGGTCAGATTAAAAACACATTTTAATAATTTCCACTGTTTTTGCTTCTGCTTTTGGTGGTAATACCAAAACCTTCACTTCCCAAATGGTGTTTTAAAAAGTTTTATACCTGTGTCATCTTGCAGAAGCGTATGGTTTCAAGTCTAATATTTTAGTTTAGATTATTTTGAATCCTTTGACAAATATAAGCTGGACTTTCATGTTTGAGTTTATTTCTAGACCTTCAATTCTGTTCCATTGTCTGGTTGGTGGGTTTTGATTTTTTTGGTCACAACCAGCAATGCTCAGAGGTTACTCCTGGCTATAGACTCAGCAATCATTCCCGGCAGTGCTTGAGGGACCATATGGGATACCAGGGATTGAACCCAGATCAGCTATTCTGTATTATTTTACTGACCTTGAATTTCATTGCTTTTGATGAAAAATATAAATTTAATTGATTCCCTTGTGTCGTTTTGAGGTTTGTTTTCATCATACATTATCTTTACTTGGTTTTTTTGGTACTCCACAAGAGCCAACCCATTTGTCCTCCTTCTGACGCCATTTTCTTAGGATGATACCCTCCACTTCCAAGTTCAAAGAACTATAGGAGCTTATCTTAGAATTGAGTAGTACTCCACTATGTATATAAATCAAAATTTCTTGATTGAATCATGTCTTCTTAAGCACTCAGATTGTTTCCAGGCCTTGACTGTTGTGAATAGCACCACAACAAAGATAAGGGTGCATAATGTTTTAAATTGCCTTGTGTTCTTGACTCAGATGCCAAGGCATTGAGTTCTGGGTCACATGAAAATTCTATTTTTTTTTTCCTCTTGAGCAATCTCCTCCATAGATTTCCATACAGACTGAACTAGACAGTAGTCCCGCCAACAGTGGATAAGGGTTTCCTGTTTTCTCCACATTACTCTGGAACATTTGTTAAAGAATCTTTCCTTGCTCCATTTCCCATACCTAGCAATTTGTTATAGATTAACTGCCCGTCTACCTGACAACTTAATCTCTGAGCCCTCAATTCTGTCCTACTAGGCTAGAGTCTATGCCAGCTTCATACTGTTTTGATTGCTATCGGCTTATCGTGTGATATAAAGTCCGAAAGTATGACAACTCTCGTCTTCTTTTTCAGAATTTCTTTGGTTATTCAGGTAGTTTTATGGAGTCATGAAAATTCTAGTAGCATTTGTTTCAAGTCCTTGATGGATGTCATTGAACTCCTGGTAGGGATTGCATTGAATCTGTATCATTCTTTGGGCAGGATGGTCATTTCTGACAATGTTAATTCTTCCAATCAATGCCCATAGGATTTTCTTCCATATCCTAGTATTTTCCTCAGTTTCTTTCAGTAGTGGTTTTCACTAATGGTTTTATTTATTTATTTATTTATTTATTTTATATTTTTAAATTTTTTTAAATTTTTAATAGTGAGACATCATGAGGTACTAATGGTTTTCAATGTGTAAGTCTTTCACATACTTTATTAAGTTTATACTGGGTTCCGGCTTTCCAACTGCTTTTGGTTTCTCTTCCCATCAAATATGTGATACAAACAAACATTCTGAGGAATCAGACTGTTCTCACAGATAGGCAAAATATCCACACCAAGAAACACATCTGGGTGTGAGTCTTGAAGGAGCGTGTTATGGGAATGTTTTGGACCAACTTTCTGCTTCTCATGGTTTCTCATGAACAGAATTCCACAGGATACCCATGCACCATTTTAAATCAAACTTTCTTTTATTTTTTTTCATTTATTTCTGTTCTAGTTCATTGGTTGCATAGAGAAATGCCACAGAATTTTGTGTATTTAATGATGTTGCCCACAAATTTATTTTTTCATTATTGTTTGTAAGAATTTTTTTTTAGTGGAGGTTTTAGGGTTTTTATGAATATCGTCGTCACATGCAATTAATGATCATTTAAGTTCTCTTTCCACTTGAATGCCTTTATTTATTTTTCTTGACTGATAGTTGTGGTGATAACTTCCAAATTCATATTGAATAATAGTGGTGAAAGTGGCCATCTATTCCTTGAACCTGAGTTCAGGAGAAATTCTTTCTCTTTTTCACTATTGAGTATTATGTGGGCTGTGGGTTTGCTGTATGAAGCATTCGTATCTTGAGTTGGGGTTTAATTCACATTAGCCATATAATTTTTAGAAAACCTTTTATAATGTATGTTTTTGTAGCTTTTCATCATCTGATCTCCATTTGGTTATGCCACATAAATTTTAATAATAGGATGCTGAAAATGAATGGCTAGTCTCTCAAAAACTCCCTAAGCCATTTGAATAACAGGAATGCTACATGAACAAAAATTTACATATCCATAAACATATTTATTGTTTCTTTCATCCTTTATCAGAATGTGAGCTTTGAAACCAAAATCCTTTTTTTTTATTAATCTGATTGAAAATGTGAAAGCTTTTAGTAGGCAAATGCAATTTATACATTAGAAATTTATTATTGGTTTTTTATTGAAAAAGAATATTCAACATCTGTGAATGAACAAAAAGGACTGGGATATCAAACAGACTCTCTCTTATCTTAAATCTTACCTAATATCAAACTTTTCTAGTCATTTCAAAGCTACTGCAATCAAACTCAGATGAAAGAAGAGACTATCTGTGATGTTGAGGACAACTCTCTAAGCTCTTTGATCCGAACTGTACAGCAAACACCTATTCTGTGATCCAGAATAATGGATTTCTCAGTGTGCCTTTGTGGGGTTATCTCACACACCAATTAGAGTGTTTCATCTATAAAACCTTACCATTTTATATCCCAACAATGTGACTTTTTCCCATGAAGTAATGCCCATAAATCCAGAGGTTCTAAGCTTATTTACTGATCAGTCTTTAACTAGGGGCATACCATAAAAGTTTCCATAGCTAAAGCTCTTCCTGGCATATACGTTAGAGCATTTTCCTGGGGCTCTAATTATTATGTTGACATGGAGATTAGTTACATCTCCTGTTTTTCTTCCCTTGGAGAAAATTTAGTGGCTTGAAATATTTCTCCTTTCCTGCTTCATTTCTACCATTCACTCTGAGAATGGCATTCTATTAAAACAAATTGATAAGCCCAGTGACATGGATTCTTAATTTTTCTTTAATTATAAATAAAATTCTTTTTACCAAAAAAATTACCCGTGATTCGTTTCGGCTTCTGTATTTAGAATGTTTCAAATTATAGTCTGAATCAGGGGGAGGAGATTTTCCTTGTAATTATCCTCCCTGCCACCAACCAGTTTTATTGAGGAATGCTTGATATACCTTACTGTATAAATTTAGGGTATGGCAAGATGATTTGATTCCTATGGTAGACAATCACTGCAATTTCTGTTAAAAATATTCTCCTCATGAGAATTCAGCTATTATCAGATAATTATTACTTTGGTTCCTTTTAATTTTTTTCTTCAGACAAACTTCAAGAATTGTCATTTTTTTCCTTAAATTTTTATTAGTGAAACACCATGAGGTACAGTTGTAGGCTACAAATTGTTGTGCTTGGTTTTCAGTTATACAATGATCGAATACCCATCCCTCCACCGGTGCCCATTCTTCACCACCACCAGTCCCAGTATCCCTCCCACCCCCCATCCCCCACCCCACCCTACCTCTGTGGCAGGGCACTCCCTTTTGCTTTGTGGCTAAACTGGAGACAGGGAGTAAAATTGCTGAAAAATTTCGATACTGTGCTCTAACATCTGATACGTAGGAGAAACCAGTTATTGGTATTTGCATTTTTTGTTTGTTTTTGTCTGGGGCCACACCCAACTGGACTCAGGTCTTACTCCTGGCTCTGCTCTCAGGGATCACCTCTGGCAGGCTCAGAGGACCATCTGGACTGTTAGTAATAGGACCTGGGTTGGCCAAGTGCAAGGCAAACACCCTACCTGCTGTACTATTGCTCCAGCCCTATATGGGGTGCAGAAGATGAAACTTGGGTTGGCTGCATACAATGACCTACCCACTGTACTGTCACTCTGACCCATGTTTTGGCTTTTAACATTTGGTATATAATTACTATTTCAACTTAAAATATATAAATTATAAATAATATGCTAAGAATTGGGGTGGAGCGATAGCACAGCAGGTAGGGTGTTTGCCTTCCATGCAGAAGATCCGGGTTCAATTCCTCCACTCCTCTCGAAGAGCCCGGCAAGCTACCAAGAGTAACTTGCCCGCACAGCAAAGCCTGGCAAACTACCCGTGCTGTATTCGATATGCCAAGAACAGTAGCAACAAGCCTCCCAATGGAGATGTTACTGGTGCCCGCTCGAGCAAATCTATGAACAGGACAGTACTACTACTACTACTACTACTACTACTACTACTACTATCACTACTATTTATCAGCATTTAGAATGATTTGAAGTGTTCTTATATTGAGGAAGAGAAGAGAAGCTAGCATAGTAGGTGCTTCTGAGTGCCAGAAACAAGTAGACTTTCTTTTATTTCCAATTTATTTTTATTAATTTTTCAATGAAAATCACAGATTTGGTTTCTGTGTATGAGCAAGATATGCAGAAAATCCTGTTTAATCCTTTCATTTCCATCTATATTGAAAATTGAGTTCCATTCTGAAATAAAGCAAACCTGAAATATGATCGGATGGGTGACCCAAGAGCACCAATGAGGGGCCGGAGCATGGCACAGCAAGGGGGCAGCTCCTCAAAATGGCTGATCTGAGTTCCATCCTGGTACCCCAATCGGTCCCCTGCAGCTCTCCAAGAGTTCAAGGTCAAAAATAATCCCTGACAGCTCAGATAGAGAAGGAAACACCAAATAAAGGGTGTTTGGAGGATCCTTCTAGGATGGGAGATGCATGTTGACAGTAGACTATGGACCGAACATGATTGCCACTCGATGCCTCTTTTGCAAACCACAACACCCAAAAGAAGAGAGAGAACAAAAGGGAGTGCCCTGCTACAGAGGCAGGGTGGGATAGGGGGCATGGGGGTGGGAGGGATACTGGGATCCGTGGTGGTGGGAAATGGGCACTGGTGGAGGGATTGGATAATCGAAACCCAAACACAAAAATTTGTAAGTCTACAACTGTACCTCATGGTGTTTCACTAATAAAAATTTTTTAAAAATAAGCCCTGAGCACCATCGGGTGTGACCCCCCAAACCAAAAATAACTACTGAAAATTCAGACTGTGTGGGCCACAGTTATTGTTTCTACAGTAAACCAGTGACCGCACACGAACCACTCAATTCTAGTTCAATGTCTTTCTCCCATAATTTTTGTTACTTATGCGATATATTAAAGAAAATGTTACAATGCAGTAGAATAAATGTCACACCATCCAGGTACACTCATTTATTTGACACAATATGTATTACTGCATGTCTGTGTAATGTCAGGTAATTGCCTCGTAACTGATATGCATCACAAGGAGCTAAAATTCTCACTGTGACTTTTCATCTAACTCACTGATCTTAACAACGATGATCTCTTTTATCCTGACTCAACAGATGAAGACACAGAGACTTTGAGAGGCTAGCTAGATTCAGTTCACAGTAACTGCTGACTGCTCCAGATACTAGTTCGGCCAGAGACTAAGGAGATTATCATCAAACTACACCCATCCACCCAATGTACACGGGTACGTTGTTAAAAAAAAGTAATTATCTCTTTTCAAAGGAACAGAAAAGCAATGATGCTTTTTGCTTTGTTGTCAAGCCAAAGGAGACAGAAATGAGTACAAGGGACCATAGTTAAAAATACCAGCTATTGTTAGAAAAGATGAAGTCACGAAATTTACATACAAGTGGTACTACATGGAAAGTATCATGTTAAGCGAAATGACTCAGAAAGAAAGGGATAGACATAGAAAGATTGCATTCATCTGGGGAACATAAGGTAACAAAACAGGAGACCAACACCCAAGAATGGCCGAGATTAGTACCAGGAATTTTACTCCATGGCTTGGAGGCCAACCACACACGCTAGGGGAAAAGGGAGCTCAGATAGAGAAGGGAGCACCAAATAAAGGGTGTTGGGAGGATCCTCCCAGGATGGGAGAAGCATGCTGAAAGTAGACTATAGACCGAACATGATTGTCACCCATTGTCTCTTTTGCAAACCAAAACAACCAATAAGAGAGAGAGAGAGAGAACAAAAGGGAATGCCCTGCCACAGAGGCAGGGTGGGTGGGGGTGGTGGGGGGTGGGAGGGATACTGGAATCCGTGGTGGTGGGAAAGGGGAGCTGGTGGAGGGATGGGTATTTGATTATTGTATAATTGAAACCCAAGCACAAAAATTTGTAAGTCTACAACTGTACCTCATGGTATCTCACTAATAAAAATAAAAATAATAATAATAATAAATAAAATACCAGCTATTTGCTAAAATATTAATTATAATTGCATTTTAACCCAAAAAGTGAAAGTGAAATGATAAAGGGTCAGTTTTGACAATTCCATTGTGGTGTTATAGATTGATTCCTTAGAAAATGATTGTGAATTCATTTTATCATATTTATCATATTGGCTTCCCATTTCTGAGTCTTATCAATTCAATTTTTTTTCTTCTCTGACATTAACTAAACTTGACTACAGCATTTTTGTGTGACTGCTTTCTCTTCTGGGGAAAGCACCAGATGAACAAACACCAAATCTTAATTATGGTAGACCATTCTAATACCATGACCTGTGGATCAAATATAGAAACACTTAGCAATCAAAAGCTACACTCGCCCAGTGCTAGCCATCTGATTCAGAAAAAGACGGTGGAAGTGACATCTATTTTCTGCATAGTCTTTTATAAAAGTGTAGAGCCAGGAGGCATATTTATAGCTCTTTAACAAGCTTGCATGGTAATTAAAAACAGCACGAGTTCCGCCTGCCTAGCATGGTTATCCTGGGTATGGAGATAACCACTCGGAGCTCACTCCAGGGGACTCTTGAAAGCAATATGATTGCCTTGCAGAGTCCGTGTTTGTTTATCCTACATGTAATTGAAACAGAGCTGACATGTGACTCTGCCACTTCCCTCTGCTCTGCGCTATTAGGGAACCATATGTTCCGTTTCCAAGTTTTACCGAGATGCTTAGCACTGTTCCCGCAATCATAAACAAGTGTGAAATCTATCACTCTGATTGTCTTTCGTCCCATAATGGTTTCCTGGGCAGCTCCATGGATCTGGGTTAGGTACTGTCCTAAGCAGGCTTAAAGGCAGAGATTTCTCTTTGAATTGGAAGAGATACACACGAGAAATTTTAACTTTGACCTTACAGGTAAGTCCCTGAAGGTGATTTCTGGATGAGCTTGACGCTATGAATCCGAATGACTCACCACCTCAACGCAAAATGTTAAGGAATGAATGTCTCATCTCTCAATTGTTCTAGATTAGCTCAATGTGTCTACTTAGCAAAGTATAAAAGAAAATTGCAGTGTAAAATGTTCTAAATACACTACTCTTGCTTTCTGGATTGTTTGTTTGTTTGTTTCCAGGGTGAGGGGTTTTTGGGAGCTGGTATCACATGCTCTTGTGCTTGAGAGCTACTCTCAGTCTTTGGAGGTCACCTCCTGCAATGCTAACTTTACCACGTGGTGCCAGGGGGTCAAATCCCGTTCTCTGGCATGCCAAGCATGTGCTGTAGAACCACAGCTATCTCCCCAGGCCCTAAAAACATAGCTTTCTAGCTCCACCAATCCCAGTATCCCTCCCACCCCCCATCCCCCATCCCACCCTGCCTCTGTGGCAGGGCACTCCCTTTTGTTCTATCTCTCCTTTTGGATGCTGTGGTCTGCAGAAGAGACTTTGGGTGACAATCATGTTCTGTCTATAGACTACTTTCAGCATGCATCTCCCATCCTGGGAGGATACTCTCAACACCCTTTATTTGGTGCTCCCTTCTCTATCTGAGCTCCCTTTTCCCCTAGCATGTATGGCTGGCCTTTAAGCCATGGAGCAAAATTCCTGGTACTAATCTCGGCCATACTTGGGTGTTAGTCTCCTATTTTGTTACTTTATGTTCACCAGATGAATGCAATCTTTCTATGTCTGTCCCTCTCTTTCTGGCTCGTTTCGCTTAGCATGATATTTTCCATGTAGTGCCACTTGTATGTAAATTTCATGACTTCATTTTTTTAACTGCTACATAGTACTCATTGTATAGATGTACCAAAGTTTTTTTAACCAGTCATCTGTTCTCGGGCACTCAGGTTTTTTCCATATTCTAGTTATTGTAAACAGTGTTGCAATGAACAAACAAGTGCAGATGTCACTTCGACTATACCTTTTTGCCTTTCTGGGGTATATTCCCAGAAGTGGTATTGCTGGGTTAAATGGGCACAGGTGGTGGGATGGGTACTCGATCATTGTATAACTGAAACCCAAGCACTACAACTTGTAAGTCTACAACTGTACTTCATGGTGTTTCACTAATAAAACAAAAACAAAGTAAAAATAAAAAAATAAAAACATAGATTTGGGTCTAAGACTCTTGTCTAGCAAAAGTATTAAAACTCAGGACTATTAAATTTTTTCAAGAATCTATTAACAATAGATTGTCTGAATTTAACTGAACAGAGAAATCAGGCAAAGAATTAAAGAAAATGCAGTGGAAGTCTTGGCCACTTTTTGGATCATATTTTAAAACGTGATTTTTTTTACCAGTTTTCTTCCGTGAAATGCCTTCGTGTACAGCATTTTATGTTCCAGACTTATAAAGTTTGTTAGAAGTGTGACATAAAAACATGCAAGAAATACAGGTTTTAAAATATTAATGAAAAGATGTTATAAAAGCCCTGCTTTATCATTTTATGAACTTCCTGGCATCAAAGAGAACTAGAATATGATTTGACATTTCTATAAATATATTTGAAAACTTTTGGTGAGAATGCATAGTTGTAATTTTTATCCACATCACAATCACAAATCATCCTATTATTCATCAATTGCCTCGAGCAGGCCCCAGTAACATCTCCTTCATCCTGGCCCTGAGGTTATATTTAAGGCTCTTTAGGAGAATGAGACCCATCATTGTTACTGGTATTTGGCATATTGGGTACGCCATGGGGAGTTTGCCAGACTCTGCCGTGTGGGCAGGCTACATTCGGTAGCCTGCCAGTTTGTCAAAGTAGGAATGAGATGTCATAATAAGATGTCGTGCGGCCGCAAATGCGGTTCCGGGAGCTGGTTTTTATAGTCTCAGAGTCTTTGCCGCTGATGGGATTACACGGTGCCAGGGGGCCAGGTGGTGGGTGTGACCCCCGCCTACTGGAATTTGGAGGATCTGGGTGGAGGATGCTCGACTCCAATCCAAGTAGGCATGGAGATCTCAGCCCCGGAACCCACGTGGCTTTGTCCCTCTGCCGGTACCTTCAGGTGTGCAGAGAGTGGTCTCAGCATGGTGGTGGCTGGTCCTGGAGGTCCTGGAGGTCTTCGGCTGCCGGGGCCCTGGTCAGGGCGGGGAGGAAAGCTCAACCCGCTCCCCTCCAAAGGGCCCCTGCAAGGAATAGCCAGGTGTGGGGGCAGGAGACTGGAGCGATAGCACAGAGGTAGGGCGTTTGCCTTGCACGCAGCCATTATCCACATATAATTTAAAAAATTATTTTATCCTTACAGCTTATATAAGAACTATAGTTTACAAATTTGTTTATGATGTTTAGTTACAGGCTGGAGCGATAGCACAGCAGGTAGGGCATTTGCCTTGCACACAGCCAACATGGCGGACCCAAGTTCGATTCCTCCGCCCCTCTCAGAGAGCCCGGCAAGCTACCGAGAGTATCTCGCCCACACAGCAGAGCCTGGCAAGCTCCCCGTGACGTATTTGATATGCCAAACACAGTAACAAAAAGTCTCACGAAGGAGACGTTACTGGGCCCGCTCGAGCAAATCGATGAGCAATGGGAGGACCGTACTCATGTTTAGTTACAGATATTCAGTTTACCAATGCAAATCTCACCACCACCATTGCCCCTTCTCACCACCATGATCTCCAATTTTTCCAACCACTCTTTATGCTTCACCCCATAGCAGGCCCTCAGTAATTTATTTTACATTGCTTGTTATACTTTTCTAAAAGAATGATCAAAAAATGGGGTTTTTTGGAGGAAATTTAGTGAAAATCATGTATCTCACCATGGAGCTACTAAGCTCTTGTATGAAAACATACTCAGATGTTGTTAATAGGTTAAGCCTTTTGTGTTGGTATCTCATTAAATCAAGATCAGATGCCTTCTGCATTACATCCCATCCAATCTGGTGTACTATGCTCCTCCTGATTTATCAGTATCATAGAACTTGAGGTGTCCTTCTAGGAAGTCCAACATGCTTAACGAGTGATACAGCTGGAATTACATTTTTAACTGTGAATGACTTTCAGGGGCTTTCAGAAGTAGGGGGGAGGTAGCCCATCCCAGAGCCCCTGAGAACCTGGAGATTTCAGTCACAAAACCTGTGTGCCTGAGTTTTTGAACAGATTCACGGCAAACAAAAAGGAAATATAAAATTATCTGATCTATGTCTTTATGAAAGTCTATTTTTTTTTAGTTTTTGGGGTCATACTTAAGGATGCTGAGGGGTTATTCCTGGCTCTGTTTCAGGAATTACTCCTAGCAGTGCTCAGGGGACCATCCGGAATGCCGGGTATTGAACCCAGATTGACAAAGCCCTATCCGCTGTTCTGGCCTCTCCATGAAAGTCTTTTATTAGGAATTGCTATCATTTGTTTAAAGTTATTCTTATCGTACCAAAAATTGACAGTATTTTTTATTCCTATCCATATAGTAAAATGAGAAAAGGTGTGTATGGAAAATTAACAATGGAGAATCTCTAATTAGGAATTATTTTTCTGTGACATGGAAAAGTTCACCTAAGTATTAAAGCTTATGTGTATAAATTACCTCTGTTCCCTCTCTTAACCCTAATATTTATATAAAACATTGAAAAGCAAAATAAAGTTATAATCATTCAAAATGAAAATTACAACTATGAATTCTTAAGTCACACCTAGAAACCACCTCCGGTGCCCTGTAAGCTCTTTCATTGGCCATGACCCAAAGACTCATAAAAAAATCTGGAAACAGATCAATAAAGTGAAAAGATTCTTCCAGACCCTGAGCTAGGCTGAGTCATCTGCGGCATATCTTGTAAGGTGGCAGGTGAGCCCAGCACCCACCCAAACAAAGCCCCGGCAGCTGGAATCCTCCATACTAGCTGGGACCCGGGGACAGTGCACCGTGTCTGTGCTGGACACTGCTAGCTCTCTGTCTCTTTTCCACACCACACAGTGAGTGCAGACAGAGAAAGAACTTCCAGGAGTTGCCGTCTCAGGGTGAAAATTCACCTGGTGTGCCCATGGGGGAGAAGCATCCTTTAGTCCTGAGTGAGCCGGGGGCTGCAGACCTTTGAGATCAAACGCAGATGAGGGCCTGAGAAGCGGTGACCCAGGCTCTGGGCTCTCTATGGCAGGTCAGAGTGTGACCACCCTGGGCAGTGTCTCACCCATGTGGGCTCTGTGTTGCCCACCAGGACCCAAGTCTGTTTGTAACTCAGTAGGTGCTGGTGTAAAGCTCATGGTGGGTGAAGAGCACCCGAGAGACAGGGACAGACACAGAACGGTCCCATAAATTGGCAAGATATGGAGAAACAGAGAGGGGAGGAACTGATGTCCAACGGCAGTGGAAATGAATGACGTGAACACTGGTCTCCAGCGGGAAGCTTGTTCCAAGGGCAGATTTTTTTTTTAAATCTTTACTAGTGAAACATCATGAGGTACAGTTGTAGACTTACAAACTTTCATGCTTGGGTTTCAGTGATACAATTATTGAGTACCCATCCCTCCACCAGTGCCCATTTCCCACCACCACGGATCCCAGTATCCCTCCCACCCCACATCCCCCCAATCCCACCCTGCCTCTGTGGCAGGGCATTCCCTTTTGTTCTCTCTCTCTTATTGGGTGTTGTGGTCTGCAAAAGAGGCATCGAGTGGCAATCATGTTCAGTCCATAGTCTACTGTCAACATGCTTCTCCCATCCTGGGTGGATCCTCCCAACATCCTTTATTTGGTGCTCCCTTCTCTATCTGATCTGCCCTTTCCCCTAGCATGTGCGGCTGGCCTCCAAGCCATGGAGTGAACCTCCTATTACTTATCACCCAAGGGCAGATTTAACGGGACCTGTGCTCACACCTCAGCTCCCCCCATAGTGCTGTCACTAAGCCCATGGGGCCAAAAAGGAAAAGAAAAAAATATATATAATAAAGTGCTTGTCATATGGGCATGCAGGGAGTGGTTGGGAGAGAAACTGGGGGCATTGGTGGAGGGTCGTGGACATTGGTGAAGGCACTGTGGTTGGAACACTGTATACATGAAACTCAGTCGTGAATAACTTTGGAATTCACAGTGACTCAGAACAACTAAAGGAAAAGAGGAAGAAAAAGCTCGCATTATCTGAAACCTTTGCATCACCAGGCTGGCACTTTGCTGAATTTCTGGTCCCTGTTCTCCTTCTGTTTCTGTTTCTCCTCTTTCCCATCTTTGCTGTGATTGTCTGCAGGTCTCTGCCCCGAGGTGTGTGATCTCCCAGCGCTGCTGACAGATTTTCTCCGTGAGACCTTTACAGGACTGTGTTTCGTTTCGGTGTTCTTGGTTCTGTGTGCGGGTGCCCCAGGAACGCACACAGAGATCTTTTGCAATCATCTTTGAAGCAGAAATGCTCTGTAACAATTGTCTTGGCTCCCAGCCTAGAACACACTGGACAGGTGGGCAATGTAGGGGACAGTTTAAGTCGTGACATGGGGGTCCCACGGCTGCCTTGCGGCAGGCAGAGACCAGGGATGCTGCTTCTGATCAAAGCAGGCACAAGACCAGTGGCCAGTGGCTGAGAACTGCCCTAAGGGCGAGGCATCCTCAGATGATCTCTATTAAGCTGAAACCGTGTGTGGTAACTGAGTGGACCTGTGGCACTTTTCAGAAAAGATAACCAAACGTGAACCCTAGTATCCCATAGTGCTGGCCTCTTGGCGATGGTCCCTATATGCTGGACTTCAGACACTCTGTTTCTGGAATTCCCACTTTTACGGCCCATACAGAGAGAAATGAGTATCTTTTACTCAAGGTAGCCAATTCAGTTCTCCAAGGTTACCTCTGAGCAGTTCTGTTTTCAGCCCGTCAATTTCCCATGACAGGATTTGAGTGAAGGTATCCAGGGAAATAAATTTTAATTATAGGCTGGTTTTCCATGTGCTTCTTTCCAGCCCACATTTGACCCAGGAAGAGCGTATCCGTGGTATATCCTAGAAACACCCTTGAGATCCACGAAGAACAGCTCTTAATCATCACACTCAGCCATAAATACATTTTCATGTCTCTAAATTTAGAGGCGAAAGGAAATTATTTTGATTATTTTTACTTTACCATTCCCTCTGTATGTGTACTCCTTATTATGTACTGTATACTTCTTAATGTATATTTCTGTATTTTTCTTTATGACGGATTTCAGATATAGCTTCTTATTGATCTCCACATGTGCTTCCTTCATAGATAATTTTTCTTCCGTTGTTATAGTCACAAAACCAAAAAAGAATGACTCTTGTGCTACCGTTAATAATGATAGTGTATGATACCATATTGTGTCATTTATTCAGTTTGCTAAGTTTTATTTCATTACTTTTGCATCTATATTCATCAGGAATGCGATTTTTGTTTTGGTTTTGGTTTTCTTGCCTGGTTTTGACTTAAGGTGATATTGAGTGTATAAAATGGGTTTGGAAGTATTCCTGATTCAGTTTGGGGGAGGCATTGATAAGCACAGGTATCAAATATTGGAATGTTTGATATACTTTCCCAGTGAAGCCAATTAAGTCTGGACTTTTACTGAGAGCCACGCTGTTTGAATACCGAATTAATGTCCTTACTGGTAATTTATCTATTCAGATTTTCTGTTTCTCATTTTTCTCGGAAGGTTGTGTGATTCTAGAAATCAATTCATTTCTTTTGGGTTGTTCGATGTGTTGATACATACTTATTCACGGCGTCCTCATAATTATTTGTATTTTGTTGTACCAGTTGTAACTTCTCTTTCATTTCTGGTTTTATTTGTATTTTTGGCTCTTTTTCCCCCTTTGGTGACTCTAACTAAAGGTTTGAAGTTTTCTTTATCTTTTCACTAAAGTGACCCTTGGTTTTGTCAATCTTTTCTATTATCTCTTTAATCTTTGTTTTGTTTACTTCTATATTTTTCTTCTAACTTTGAGCTTCCTTTGCTTTTCTAGATCATTTGGATATAGTGGCAAATTGTTTGACATTGCTTCTTGAGGTAGAACTACACCCGTGGGGATGTGAAATTTATTTCTTAAGTTTACTTGATTATATTGTATTGTAGTTGAGGTGACATGATTACAATAGGGTTTGTTTTCATGCTTTGGGTATAAAAAGCAACTGCAACCCTCACCCCCACCCCTCAAAGTGTCAAAGACACTCCACCACTTTCTAGGAGACTAAAACCCAAGAATGGCCGAGATTAGTACCAGGAATTTTATTCCATGGCCTGGAGGCCAACCACACATGCTAGGGGAAAAGGGAGCTCAGATAGAGAGGGGAGCACCAAATAAAGGGTGTTGGGAGGATCGTCCCAGGATGGGAGAAGCATGCTGAAAATAGACTATAGACCAAACATGATTGCCACTCAATGCCTCTTTTGCAGACCACAACACCCAATAAGAGAGAGAGAACAAAAGGGAATGCCCTGCCACAGAGGCAGGGTGGGATTGGGGGGATGTGGGGTGGGAGGGATACTGGGATCCGTGGTCGTGGGAAATGGGCACTGGTGGAGGGATGGGTATTTGATCATTGTATAATTGAAACCCAAACACAAAAATTTGTAAGTCTACAACTGTACCTCATGATGTCTCACTAATAAAATTTTTTTAAAAAATGATTTGTTTTGGTAGAGTACTGTTGGGGGTGGGTCACAGTACTCTGGTGATTCCCACCCACCAGAGGAAGTAGGGTTCCCAGAGAGCTTATGGGAAGTGGCGGGAAGAGTCTCGAATCTGTCACCTCTCTCTGTCCCCTCTGTCACGCGGGAAGCACCTGGGAACTGCAGAACTGAGGAGAGTCTGCAGAGAGCAGCAGCGTCAGACAGATACAGAGTCTCAGGCCTCAGGAGTGGGCTTCAAGCCACACCTGGCCCCCACTTGTTCTGCCCGATGACCCTCCTGATTTCCCTGGGGCTGGGTAACCACTGTAGGGAGGCTCTCTTTGCAGGAAAGCAAAGTCAGTCCTATACCTTACCCCAGCTTTCCAGACCCATTGTCTTCCCTCACGGAAAAGAATTCCAGGAGGACACAGTTAATGCAATAAAATAAGTTTATTTGAAAAATGAGGGCAGGAAAAGAGCAACTGAGAGATGGTGTTCAAGAGTGATCACAAGCTTCCTCAGACTGGAAGAAGCCAAGTCCACATCCCAGGCAGATACTTGAGCCCTGTGCTCACAGGGAGAAAGGACCGGATGGAAAGAGAGGCTTCCTGTGGCCTTTGCCTCTGAGATGGTTCGATGCTGCCTTCCCAAGCCTGTTATGCAGAAAGCCCAGAGCTGTTGATGCTCTTTTTTTTTTCTTTTTTTGGGTCATGCCCAGAGATGCACAGGGGTTATTCCTAGCTCATGCACTCAGGAATTACTCCTGAAGGAGAGCTTGGGGGACCATATGGGATGCTGGGAATCAAACCCAGGTTGCCCCTGTGCAAAGCAAATGCCCTACCCGCTGTGCTATTGCTCCAGCCACTGTTCACTTAATCACTTAATCACTTAACTTCCCGTTAGTCGTCGAGTTGCTCGAGCGGGCGCCAGTAACGTCTCCATTTGTCCCTGTCGCGTGCTAGTGTTGCCCAATGGCATCTGTTCGCTCCGGGAACATGAAGGGACTCAAACCGATCGTTCATGATCTTGACGAAGAAGTCTGACCATCTGGTAGGTGGGCGGCCACGCGGTCTTTTAACATCCCGTGGAATCCAGTCGGTAACAGCTCTAGTCCAGCGGTCGTCTTTAAATCTCATTACGTGACCAGCCCATCTGATTTTTGACACCTTGGCAAATGAGACAGCGTCCCTGATTCTTGATCGTCGACGGATGTCGGAACTCCGGATTCTTTCTCTCATTTGAGTGAAACGTGATATTCCAAGCATAGCTCTTTCTAGTCTTCTTTGGGAGACCTGAATAGCGTTCTCATCCTGTTTGCATAGGGCCCAGGTCTCTGAGGCATATGTTAATGCAGGAAGAACAGTGGAATCAAAGAGATGTGCCCGGAGCCGGAGGTTCTTCGTCCTCTTAGCTATTTCTTCGACGTTCTTGAAGGCGTTTCAAGCCGCTCTCTTCCTCCTGCACAGCTCGGGTGCCAGGTCATTTCTCATGTTGACCTCTCAACCTAGGTACACATAGCTGTTGCATTCGGAGATGGTCGTTCCATTGAGAGCGAATGGGGCGTCAGGAACAAGGCTGTTTCTCATAAACATTGTCTTCGTAAGATTCAGCTGTAGTCCTACCTTTCCACACTCACGGTCAAAGTCGGCCAGCATTTGTGCTGCTTGGCTGATGTTTGGTGTTATTAAAACAATGTCATCAGCAAAGCGGAGGTGGTGTAGTTGCCGACCATCTATCTTCACTCCCATTCCTTCCCATTCCAGTCGTCGCATGATGTTCTCGAGGGTGGCACTGAAGAGTTTCGGTGAAATGGTATCACCCTGCCGCACCCCTCTCTTGATATCAACGATCACTTCTTTGTAGAATGGTGAGATCCTGGTAGTGAATCCGCAATACAGCTCACGGAGGATCCTGATGTATTGGGCTTGAATGCCCTGATTGGCTAGGGCTTCAATGACCGCTTCCGTCTCAACAGAATCAAAGGCCTTCTTTAAATCAATGAACGTTAAGCAGAGCGGCATCTTGAACACCCGAGAAACCTCAATGAGCTTGGTTACCGTGTGGATATGGTCGATGGTGCTGAATCCTTTGCGGAACCCTGCTTGCTCGCATGGTTGTCCTTCATCTAGTGTTCTGCCAATCCTATTCAGGATGACTCGAGTGAACAGCTTGTAGATGACAGACAATAGGCAGATCGGGCGATAGTTGCCAATGTCATGGATGTCTCCTTTCTTGAACAGTAGTACGGTCCTGCTGGTTTTCCATTGGGACGGAACCTTGCATTCAGACAGGTAGCGAGTGAAGAGCCGAGCCAGTGTATTGATGAGTACTGACGGCAGGTTCTTCAGGTGTTCAGGTCTGACCTTGTCGGGCCGGGTGCTGTTTGTTTCTTTACCGAGGATATGGCGTGTCGGATTTCGGAAGGGAGAACGTTGGGATCGACATATCCATCCTGTGGAATTTGGTATGTCGGCAAGTGGACATGGCTATCGAAGAGATTTGAGTAGAAGTCATGGATAATCTTCTCCATTGCCGTTCTGGAGGATGTGATGGATCCATCAGGACGTCGGAGGGCAGTCATCTTGGTCTTGTAGTTGGCGAAGGACAGGCGGGCGTTACGAATACTTTTCCTGGCTTCTGCTGCATCTACCAGCCACTGTTGGTGCTCTTTATATGTCCTTAGCATAGCCTTTGTCCTGCAGTAATGTCCTCCACCCAGGGGCTCCAGCCAACCTCTGGGCCTGGAATTCTTCATTTCAGTGGTTTTCTAGGTCTCCTGGGATGGATCCTGTTCTCAAAGGCCTTTATGCTTCAGATAGTTTTTATCTTTATTCTTTCTTGTTTGAGCTACACCCAGAGTGCTCAGGGCTTCCTCCTGGCTCTTCACTCCTGGGATCTCTACTGGCTGTCCTTGCGGGAATCGTATGGGGTGCTGGGGTTGGATCCTAGGTCAGTTGAGTGCAAGGCAAGAGCCCTGCCCATTGTACTACCCCTCCAGCCCTCAGAGATGCTTTTCTCCCAGTATATATTCGCTGCCTCTTCCCACCTCTGCCTGCCACAGGACCAATGTTGGTTTAGCCTGGCAGTTCATTTATACCACGTCTGTCAGTGTGCTAAGACCACCTCCCAACACAATATTCTGTGTACCCCCCCCCAAATTCTTTTTTTAATACGTGCTTACAGAACGCAGATTTTGATGTCCCAAAATTCCATTTAATATGATCTCAAGGGTTTTTCCTTTTAATTTTTATTTATTTTTTCTAATTGAGTCACCATGAGACACACAGTTACAAAGCTGTTCACGATCAGGTCTCAGTCCATCAATTATCCAACACCTGTGTCCATTTCCCATCACCAGTGATCCCAGTTTCCTTCCGGCCAGGAGGGAAAATATTAGAATATGTATAAACAGCTCTAGCATCAATGTGATATAGAATTTCTTATATCATTTGACTAATGTGAAGATTATTATTCCTGAAATTAGTTGCCTTTCATGTATCCTTTTTCTTTTAACCTGATGGCATAAACAGAAAAAAAATAAAACCAAATCAAACCAGAAGTGACTGGATGCTTGCAATGTTTAGATAATATAAAAATATTAAGTCTTTATTTCATAGAGTATTGTTTCTGTGCTAATGAGAGTTTCCACTCAGTTTTCAAAACCCTCTGTGAATGTCTTTGCTCCCATTTAGAAAGTTGGGATTTATAGTGAGTTCTTGAAAAAAAAAACCCACAAACCAGGAAGTACAAAAGCCTATAGTAAAACCAATCTTATTAACTTACTGTACTTTCTACACTGTTTATTTTTATTGCTTATTTAATTATTATTCCATTTAAAAAATTGTTTCCTGTCACAGAAGATTAAAAATAAGAAAAATTAGCATGAGACATTGAGGGCAAAATTATTGATTCCTCCTTTGTTAGAATGCTGAAATGATTGCCAACCCACCACCCAGATCTGACTGCTTCTTTATTAAAAAGAAACAAAGAATAGAATAGAAGAATGTTGATTTAGCTACTTTGGCTTCATCTTAAAATTGGGATGCGTGTATGTGTGTGTGTGAGTGTGTGTATGTGTGTCTGTGTGTGTCTGCATGTATAATGTGCATATGTGTTGTTAAGGATTGAACCCAGGACTTCTGACATGTAAGTTATGTCTCTGCCTTGGGCCACACCTCCAAGCCTTAGCAAGGAATATCATTCATCGAAATTCAGTTTGGCAGAGAGTAGCTGGAATTATAAATATTTATATGCCCTTAAACTCACTCCCTAGAATGTATCACCACATAAGCTAACGTTTTAGCTGAATATGATTGCAATACATTTATGATAAATATGTGGCTTGATAATAGGCATTTGCAATATTTAATGTGTAAGCAAATGATACTGTAAAAGAATTAGACAAATGTAGAGTGCAGATGACTGAAAATTCAATGGTGGCAGACTACAGGTATGATATCTTACCTTCCATTTTCTGAGGAGTCGTGCGGGTGTAAGAGCAGTTTCCCCAGTTACTTTATGCAGAGTATGCAGAATTTTTAATATAGGGTTATTTTAAAATTCATTTATTCACTTTTGGATAATGAAAAATTCTACTAGTCACTTAAGGCAGTTTATTAGCATTAATGATAATACAGCCAGAGTGGCAATAAGGAGCAAATTACAACATGAATTTAGGTAATTATATACTGTTCTGTTTTAGAGAAAGAAAAATCACCTTTTAAATCTGAAAGCTATCTTCCTTTAGTAAAATGATCATGTTGGATTATAATATATTGCTGTTAAGTTGCTGTTGAATATTTATAGCAATACTGAAAACTTCTGCCAATCTGTTTCCATATATATTCGGACTGAAGACATATGTAGAAATCTATATGACTTTAAAATGATGAATAAATTTGGTTTCCACATCTACTGATTACCAGAGGAGCTAAGGAAACACCGGGTCTAGGGTCCTAAGTAGCAGGACATTTAAAGTTATGAATTACAAAAATTGATATACTGATGGCATATATAGGTAGAATGTCTGGGTATATTAATACTTTCAATGGTTTGACGTGTCCTCCCTTCAGTTTATATATTGAAGTCCTAAAATCCAGTGTCCTAGAAAATGACTGGTTTCGAGGCTCTTAACCACAAGCCCATAGCTAAAATCACAGTCGCAAAAACGGAAAGCTTTTCCTCTACACTCAGACACAAGACAAGCTACCGCTATTATCCAGTGTCAGTACTGGACGCCTTTGACTCAGCAATCCGGAAGAAAGCTGTATACCAGGGGCACAGATTGGTAAATAAAAATCAAATTTTCACTATTTGCAGATGAAATGATAATGGACTTAGAAAAGCCTAAAAGTCTCTTTTGTTAAGACCCTCCTAGAAACCTTAAATAATAAATGAGCAGGCTTCAAAAATTAGTACACAGAAATCCACAGCATTGGCATATGTAAACAATGAAGTTGAAATGAAAAGCAAGCCCATCCTCAGTTGTGCCCCAAGTCAAAGTCAAAGGAAAGGACTGGACTCAACTCAACGAAGGAAGCAAAAGACAAGTGAAACTCAATCACTGTTAAAGGAAACAGAAGGGTTGACAAAATGAAAAGGCATTCAGTATTCAAGGACTAGAAGCAGTCACAACAAAGTGATCATCCTACCCAAAGTATCATACAGACGCAATGCACGGTAGCACTGTAGCACTGTCGTCCAGTTGTTCATCGATTTGCTCGGGCGGGTCCAGTAACATCTCCATTGTGAGACTTGTTGTTACTGTTTTTACCATATTGAATATGCCACAGGGAGCTTGCCAGGCTCTGCTGTGAGGGAGGGATACTCTCGGAAACTTGCCGAGCTCTCTGAGAGGGATGGACGAATCGAACCCGGGTTGGCTGTGTGCAAGGCAAATGCCTTACCGGCTGTGCTATCACTCCAGCCCACAGATACAATGCAGGCCAGTAAAATCTTCCATAGTGTATTTGTTTGGGGTCTTTTTGCGTAGGTGGAGGAGGGGCAGAGCTGTTGGTGCTCAGGACTGACTCCTGGTTTGCCCTTGGTGGTACTCGGGGGACTTCATGTGTTGCCAGGAATTGAATCAGTGTCAGCACTGATTTAACCCCTGCCCTAGCTCCCTGGCCCCTCCAATGGCTTTTTTCAGAATTGCTAATCCAGAAAAGAATTTTTTTGAAAGTTAAAAAAGAAAGAGAAAAGGGCAGAAATTCCTGTAGCATGGGATGGATCTCTAAATAAGAGTCTCACATCTAGATGTTTACTTTCTGGCTACTGCTGGCTGTGTCCAAGGCTTGCTCCTGCCTCTGTGCTCAGGGTGCACTCCTGGCAGTGTTCGGTTTATATGTGGTGTTGGGGATCAAACCATGTGCAAAGCCAGCATCTTGCACACTCATTTCTCTCTGACACATGATATTTGGAAAACCTTTCCTATAAAATATGTATTCTAATATTACAAATATTAAAATGGAGCTTAATTATATCCATAATTAGTGCAAATCTTAAAAGAAAATCATAAATTTATTCTGAAAGAGGAAAACAATGATTATGCTTAAACAGCTTAAGATAAACATTTTTCTATATAAGTCATACTTTTCAACTTCTCACAGTTGAAAACTCACATTTCACTCAAATGAGAGAAAGAATCTGACCTCCGTCCATGGTCAAGAATTGGGGATGCTGTTTTGTTTGCCAAGGCATCGAAAATCAGATGGGCTGGACGTGTAATGAGATTTGGAGACAACCGCTGGACTAGAGCCATTACTGACTGGATTCCACGGGACGTCAAAAGACCGCGTGGCCGCCCACCTACCAGATGGTCAGACTTCTTTGTCAAGACCCTGAATGATCGGTTTGAGGTTCTTTGTGTTCCTAGAACAAGCAGACGCCATTGGGCTACATTAGCACGCAAAAGGGACAAATGGAGACGTTACTGGTGCCCGCTCGAGCAAATCAATGAATAACGGTATGTCAAGTGATCAAGTGAAGTGATCAAGTCATACTTTTCAATGTAAAATTATAAACTATAAATTACTTTCTTATGTTTGTCCATTTTTAAATGCATGTATACGCATAATATCTTAAAAGCAGACACATATTAATATCTGACATGCAATCAACCGATTTCCTGCACATTCACCAAATTATCCTGTTATTGATATATTACATTTGTTTATTACAAGAAGTGTTATCTAAGGATCCTACAGCCATATTATACATGCATATATATGAATTATAGAGGTTCAGTCAGAGTCTGCCATATGTTGAGTGTTCCTTATGCTTAATCATGTGTAGAACTGCTGCAATATTATTTTCAAGGACATTTCATACCTATTATTTTCTTTTCAATGCATCCTAAATTCTAGGGAGACATTTAAAAAATTCTCTAAATGTGTTCATATGATATGTGGACTATTCAGTTTGTTGAATTGTTTGTTCATTCTGAAGATGCTTATTCTGTACTATGAGCTAATTGTAGTTATAAGGACAGTCCCAAGGACACAGATTATACTTTTCTGCACTCTGACACGTGACTTGCTTTGACTCATTAATTATTAGCGGAAGTCACGGATTCTGTTACTCTGAGTAGAGACAAAACTAGAGAGCCTGAAGCCCTAGAAGCGTTCAGGGGAGTTTCTGTTCGCCTGTGTGTTCATCTCTGGGACGAGCAGATCTTCTGGAGGCACACTGGCTTAGAGCTGGGACGAATGGTGGGGACTGTCTGGAATACTGTCTGCTGACACCTGATTTGCCATATTCTCACTGATATAGGACATAGGTGCTGGCATGGAACTGTAAGAAAAATACAGTGAAACATCTGCTATGTAGAGCTTATGTTCGAGCAATAAGACTAAAAGACATTTTTTAAGGTAACAAATAATATGATACAGGTAATAAAATACCGCAAATAGTAAAGTTGAATAAGAACATACTTCATATGGCCGTGGATGACAGAGTTCTTAGGAAGGTTATGAAAGCCTTATTTAGTCTTTTAGGGTCACACCTGGTGATGCACAAGGTTTACTTGTGGCTCTGCTCTCAGTTATTACTCCTGGCAGCACCATTGGGACCAGATGGGATACTGGGATTGGATCCCAGGTCGGCCACGGGTGCGGCAAATGCCCTCCCCACTGGACTATCACTAGAGGCCCCAGGAAAGCTAGTTCTGCTGAAGTAAGACTTGGTCAGAAGGAGAAATCAAGAGGACAAGAGCCCCCGGGAAATGTACTAACCATTGACAATATTGGCGAGTTGCTGCAAAAGGCCTAGCACACAGGATTTCAAACCCAACTTCAAACCCAACTGTGCAGGCTCAAGAGAGGCCTTTGCGCCCCACAGACCATCTCTAAGAAGCATTGAGACAAGTGAGGAGACTCGGAGACAGCACAGGACTGCATGCAGCAGCCCTGTGGGGTCCTGGCAGGACACTGGGGAAGTGGTCGATAGAACCTTCTGCAAGCAAAGGCCTTCAGACCTCAATGAGAAGTGCAGGAAGGAAGCTTAGGTCATAGAAATAGCACTGCAATGCTAGGTGGAGGGGATGGAGGGTGTGGGGCTGTCAGAATGAGAGAGTGGACCGACCTTCTCTTGCTTTTTAACTCTCCGAAGGGAGAGGGGATTCATCCCAGCCTTGGGGCCCAGCATTGGTGATGCTATTGGAAGGTCCCAAGGTGGTAAAATGATTTACCAGGATATCGAGTCCAGACTAGCGCCAAGGAGGCCTCCAGGGAAAAGAGACTCCTAGATTTTGAAAGGGATTTTTTAAAATTGTTCTCTAAGCTTCTTTAGGCAGGAAGCGTCTCTTTCTGGAGATGAGTTGATTCTGGGAGGCGAGGGGCCGGTTCTGAGAAGGGAGTGAATGTTCTGAAGTGTTCTGAGCCAACCCTAGGGAGAGCGGAGGAGGCTGTATCTGAAACGCTTTCAGCCGCTCCCCAGAAAGGCAAAGTGGACCCAGTTCTAAGAATCTGCCCAGCGGAGATTGGCATCAAGTGTCCTCCTGGGCCCACTCTGGGCAGGGAACATGAGTTGAAGAGTTAAGCCGCAACGGGGGCTTCAGGGTCTGCCGGGCACAGGAGGTGTGTGAAATCAGGAAAGGAAATATCAGATCCAATAAAATAAGGTCGATTATAATGGGGCCAGACCAATAGCATGGTGGGTAGGACCCTTGCATTACATTCAGCTGATCAGAGTTCAATGCCCCAGCCCCCTCTATGGTCCTCAAGCACTGTCAGGAGTGACTCCTGAGCACAGAGCCACAGAGCTAGGAGCAAGTCCTGACGACTTCTAGGTGTGGCTCCCAAACAAATAAATGAATAAAGATTGTTTAAATATGGGCCAAGACCCAGAGACTATAAAATCCAGCTCCCGGAAGAGAACAGCGCAGAGTCTCCTGCCCCCGCGCCTGGCTGTCCTCGCCAGGGACCCTTGGAGGGGGGTGGGTTGCGTTTCCCTCCCCGCCCCGAGCAGAGCTCCAGAAGCCGAAGACCTCCAGAACAAGCCACAACCATGCTGAGACCACTCTCCACACGCATGAAGGTACAGGCAGAGGAACAAAGGCATGCGGGTCCCGGGGCTGGGATCTCCAAGCCTGCTCGGGTCGGGGCTGAGCATCCTCCACCCAGATCCTCCATCTTCCAGTAGGCAGGGGTCACACCCACCATTACAACCGGTGCCATGTAATCCCATCAACGGCCAAGACCCAGAGACTATAAAACCCAGCTCCCGGAAGCGACATCTGATTATCTCGTTTTTACTTTGGGCAACCTGGCAGGCTACCGAATGTAACCTGCCCACACGGCAGAGTCTGGCAAACTCCCTGTGGCGTACCCAATATGCCAAATACCAGTAACAATGATGGGTCTCATCCTCCTAATCCTGAAAGAGCCTTGAATATGGCACTTTTTAAAATATCTGGGCTAGGACTCAGGAGACGTTACTGGGGCCTGCTCGAGCCAATCAACGAATGAATATGGGATGATTTCACTCCTTGGTGGCATACAGAGAAACAAATCAAGAGTAGAACAGATATCGATGTTGATAAACCATGGCCCTGGATTACAGAACCGTGAGAGCCAGTTGGGGGGGAGGGGTACGGGCAGACAAGAGGTGAATTGGGGGTAATGTGGCAGCCAAGATGGAGTGTTTAGATCCCAGGATGGTGCTAAGGGAATGGGAGAGAACAGGAGCACAACACCATAACTGTCAGCCCAAAGAATAGGCTGGGTGCAGGAAGGAAGGTCAGAAGAGAATGACATCAACTTTGTGCATCAATACCATAAACCCTGGGCTGAAGTGATAGCACAGCGGTAGGGCGTTTGCCTTCCAAGTGGCCAACATGGCCGACCCGAGTTCGATTCCTCCGCCCCTCTCGGAGATCCTGGCAAGCTCCCGAGAGTATCTCGCCCGCATGGCAGAGCCTGGCAAGCTCCCTGTGATGTATTCGATATGCCAGACACAGTAACAACAAGTCTCATGATGGAGACGTTACTGGGCCTGCTTGAGCAAATTGATGAACAACAGGAGGACCGTGACCATAAACCCTAACACCATTATAACCCGTAACTTAAGCTAGAGTAGCACTGTAGCACCGTCCTCCTGTTGTTCATCGATTTGCTCGAGCGGGCCCAGTAACGTCTCCATTGGAGACTTTGTTGTTACTGTGTTTGGCATATTGAATGCGTCACAGGGAGCTTGCCAGGCTTTGCTGTGCGGGCAAGATACTCTAGGTAGCTTGCTGGGCTCTCCGAGAGGGGCGGAGGAATCGAACTCGGTTCGGCCAGGCTAGAGGAAGAAACAAAATTTTGGTGAGGGATTGAATAGAACCTTGGTTATATAAGTATATGTTTTGGGAGTATGACCTATAACTCGACTTGTATAAAGTTACATGGTGGTTAATTCAAGTCCAAATTTCATCCACCATCATCCAGTTGGTTCTCTTTTCTCTTAAATCCCACCTTCCTCCCGCAATCATGCGTTTCATTTCTGTATTCTCTACATCAAGTAATTTGGTTAGGCTTTTTCTTTATAGTCTACAGACAAGTGAAATAATATATGATGAGTGAAATAATGTATTTATCTTTTTTAACCTCATTTTACTTACCATAAAATATAAATATATATTAAAACTATATATATACATTACAGTCATACACATAGGCCCTTTCAAGTACAGAGTCACCTCATTTTACTACAACAGGTTGTTATAATTGTTTAATTTATAACAACATGTTTATAACAACATGACTGCTAACATCCTTCTGTACCTAATTTATAAACTAAATTTTATCATAGTTACTTATATAAACATCATAGAGAATTTATCACTCTCCGCTGTTTTGGGTATCCGGGGAGGTTCCTGGAATTTGTTCCCTGTAGATTTGCTCCGAATTTCTGGGTATAATAGGAGTGTAGAAGTTACGGGAACTAAGCAGGATTTAAAAAGAGATTAAGGAGAATGCCTAAAAAAGTAAAAGGAGTGTAAGAATGAATGATGGACAGCAATACAATGGGAAATCTCATCTCATTCTAAATTCCAAACGGATTTAACTTGACCCATGTTTAGGGGCTAATACTTTAGTGTAGTTAGTCTCTGTTATAAGGAACCTCTGTAATCTAAGATTCTTGCTATGGGCTCTGTTGGTTGCCTGCCCAAATTTCCCTGATAAATGATCATTTCTGTTCCTGTAAATCCAAGTTCTGAGGCTATGGAGATAATTAACTCTTCTAGGAGAAATCTTCAACCAATTACTTAGCTGAAGTTAGTGGGTAAATGATCCAGCTCTTTAACAACTTGGACAGAATAACGCTCAGGTCTACTCCAGAACTTTCTGGCAGAATGAAGCTCAATTGTTTAGATTGCTAACTTGTTTCATAATATTCTTAGTTGTTTATTTTTCCCCCACCCAGTCTCAACCCTCTATTTCCAAGATGGAATTTCCTAATATCGTTCTCCCAATGGACTATTGTCCACAAATATTTTCCTCAAATCTACTTCTAAGGAAACTTAAATTAGGACAATTTATACATTAAATTAGGACAATTTATGCATATAGTGGGGCTGGAGCAATAGCACAGCAGGTGGGGCATTTGCCTTGCACGAGGCCAACCCAGGTTCGATTCATCCACCCTTCTCAGAGATCCCAGCAAGCTACCGAGAGTATCCCACCCGCACAGCAGAGCCTGGCAAGCTGCCTGTGGCGTATTTGATATGCCAAAAACAGTAACAACATGTCTCACAATGGAGATGTTATTGGTGCCCGCCCAAGCAAATCGATGAACAGGACAGTGCTACAGTAAAATTCAATAAAATTGAATATTTTCTAAAATGAAATAATATTTTATAAAATAAAACCTCTGAATTTCTGTACCAGAAGTGATCTGACATATACTGATGGCTCATAGATATACTATTGTGAAGGTGATTACCTTTAATAGTCAAGGTTGTTTTTGAGATTTTAATTGTTTGATTTCATTAAATTTTGTAGTAGAAAGCTTCTAGAAGGGAAAGGAAGTTTATGTATGATTAAAACATAAAAGGGCTATATTTTTAAAATTGGTTTTATTTACTGATGAATCTCAAAGTTCATAGAAGAGTATTTTCACAAATCTGAGTATTTTATTTGATAGTATGATGATGAGTTTTGGGATTTGGGGCCACATGTGGCCAGGATCTGACTTATTCCTAGCTCTTTGTTCAAAGATCATTCCTGATTTTGACTATTGTGAACAGTGCAGCAATGAACATGGAAGTTCAGATGTCATTTCTACTGTACTTTTTTGCCTCTCTGGGATATATTCCCAGGAGTGGTATTCCTGAGTCAAACGGGAGCTGAATCCCTAATTTTTTGAGAATCGTCCATACTGTTTTCCCAAAGGGTTGGACCAGTCGGCATTCCCACCAGCAGTGAAGGAGGGTCCCTTTCTCGCCACATCCGTGCCAGCACTGGTTGCTTTTGTTCTTTTGGATGTGAGCCAGTCTCTGTGGTGTGAGGTGATATCTCACTGTTGTTTTGATCTGCATCTCCCTGATGTAGAGCATTTTCTCATGTGCCTTTTAGCCCTTCGTATTTCTTCTTTACCTGATGGTGTTTCACTAATAAAAATTTTTAAAAAAAGACCATTCTGGTAGTGCTTCAGGGGACCATAGGCAATGCTGGAGATTGAACGAGGGTCAGCTCCAAGACAAGAACCTCACACTACTCTATTTCTCTGGCCCCATAAGAGCGTTTTAAAACATACTTAATTAAAATCATCGACTTCCATCTGCAAAGGCTGCGGTTCTAGATTGAAAACCCATAAGCAAGAAAGTATCTGCCGGATCTGTGAGGAGAAAGAATCTTTCCAGCACACCAGAAAGAACACAAAACAACCAGCTGCTCATACAAATGAGATTTGCTCACCATTTTAGTCACTATAGCCTGTTTTAGAGATTCATTAACTCAATCCCAAAAGTAAAGCAATTTATCCCCAGCCCAGAAGCTGTTAAGTCAAAGAGACTAGATTGATCTCTGGCTTTTCTCCGTCTTCATCCTCACATAATCCTGGATTCTTGAGAACTGTCCTACATTCAATAGGTATGCAGAGATTAGATGCCTGTCCGTGTTTTTTTTTAATTTATTTTTATTCTATTTTATTTTTGTTTCGGGGGCCACAACCTGTGGTGCTCAGGACTTCCGCCTGACTCTGTGCTCAGGTGTCATTTCTCATGGGACTTACAGGAATGTATATGCTACTGAGAATCCCGGCTCTGCACTCAAGGATCATTCCTGACAGTGCTCATAGAAACACCTGGGGTACTGAAGATGGAATGTAGGTCAGTCGTGTGCAAGACCAGGGCCCTCCCTGTGCACTCTTTCTCCTTTGGCCCCTTCAATATTTTTTGTTCTTGCTTGTACCCGCTCTGCTCAGGGCTTACCCCTGACTCTGTGCTCAGGGATCACTCCTAGCGGGACATAGAGGCCCATGTATGATACTGAGGATCAAACCCTGGATCTGGCCAGCCACATGCAGGCCACACACCTCATCCCCAGTACTATCTCTCCTGCCCCAGCCATGGTGTGTGTGTGTGTGTATGTGTGTGTGTGTGTGTGTGTGTGTGTGTTTAATTTGGACTGTTGTAATAAAATATTGTAAACTGGGTGGCTTAAGCAATGCTTGATTCTCAAAGTTTTGGAAACTGGAAAGAGCCAAGATGTAGGTGTTGGTAGACTGTGGTCAGCTGTGAGCCCTCGTTCTGGTTGTGGACAGCTTCTGTCCACCATGTCCTCCCCTTTGAGAGAGAAAAGACTCTGACCTGTTCCTCTCCAGATAACAGCACTAATCCCCTCTGACAGCCCACTCTCACCCTCCCAATTTCACTTACACCTAACTATTTTTTCAAATATCCTAACTTCAAAAACATTGGGAGTTAGGACTTCAGTATATCAGTGGTGGCGAGGGAAGAAATTTGTTTTTATTATCACTTGATCACTTGACTTCCCATTAATCATTGATTTGCTTGAGAGGGCACCAGTAACGTCTCCATTTGTCCCTGTCGTGTGCTAGTGTAGCCCAATGGTGTCTGTTCATTCTAGGAACACAGAGCCTCAAACTGATCATTCATGATCTTGATGAAGAAGTCTGACCATCTGGTAGGTGGGCAGCCACGCGGTCTTTTGACGTCCCGTGGAATCCAGTCGGTAATGGCTGTAGTCTAGTGGTTGTCTCCAAATCCCATTGCGTGTCCAGCCCAGCTGATTTTTGATGCCTTGGCAAACGAGACAACATCCCTGATTCTTGACCATTGATGGAGGTCGGAACTCTGGATTCCTTCTCTCACTTGAGTGAAACTTGATACTCCAAGCATAGCTTTTTCAATTCCTCTTTGGGAGAGCCGAACAGCAGAATAGCATTCTCATCCTGTTTTCGTTTTGATTATAAATATTGGCATACATTTTCAGACACTTTCATTATCATTTTTCAGATTTAATTAGGGATTTTACCAAAACTCTGATCTGAGACCAGAATGGGAATAATATCATAGAATGATAGTTGGGATCAAATGATAGGTGGGGACGATTTATTTTTTTAATATTATAACATTAAAGATAAATAAATACAACATGGCAAAATATGATAAGACCTAGCCTAAAATTTAAGAACCTGCCATCAGAAAAAAAAAATAATAAGATTTAACAGGGTTTTTTTTCCCACAAAGGAGAAAACAGGAATATTCTCTGAATCTAAGCAACTGGGAAGATCAAGAAGTGTCGGTTCCTAATACAATTTTTAAAACTGAATCCCAGGCCAGAGAGATAGTTCAGCGAGTAGGACACAGGCCTTGCAGGCAGCTGACCCGGATTTGACCTTCAGCATCCCACATGGACCCCGAGCTTGCCAGGAGTGACCTGAGTGCAGAGCCAGGAGTGAGCCCTGAGTACTGCCTGGTGTGACTCCAAAACCCAAAACCCAAACAAAGCAAAACAAAGCAAACAAACAGCAAACAATCCTGAGGTGTGACACCCCCCCCCCCCCCCCACACACACACTGTAGCACTGTTCTTCGTTGTTCATTGATTTGCTTGAGCGGGCCCAGCAATGTCTCCATCATGAGACTATTGATTTGGCATATAGACAACGTCATGGGTAGCTTGCCAGGCTTTGCCATGATACTCTTGGTAGCTTGCCAGGCTCTTCGAGAAGGACAGAGGAATCAACCTCGGGTCGACCATGTCAGCTGCGTGCAACAGACACAGCAGAACAGAAACCAGACAGAAACCCAGACAGGCTCTTCATTGCTGACCAAGTGTATAGCTGACCCTGCACTCCCCGTGACCCTCAGGCTATATCTGACCACCAGCTTTTCCTCTCTCTCACCTGCCAGCATCAGCAGCATAACTTAGCTGATACGCACCACATCTCTCCTGCTTATAACTCAGGGACCCAAGAATATCTCTTCATGGAATATTGTAATGATCATTTTAGAATTGCAAGTAATTTTAAATCAAAGCAAAACAAACATTGATTTTTTTTTCAGGGGTGGTGGTGGTGGTTTGGTTTGATTATAATTTGATTTTTGGCGTTGGAGAAAAGTAATTGGTTCTTCAGGCAGCAGAATTTTGTAATATACACCTTGTCATTTAAAAAAATTTACACATTCTTACTTGATTTAAAAACCTGTTTCCACAATTTGAATGCCCAGAGTTGACTGACTTCTTTTCACATCCAAAAGAAAGTTTCCAATAATTTTATCTATTATTTTGTGTCTCTAATATGTAGCATAATAGCACTGTCCTCCCATTGTTCATTGATTTGCTCAAGTGGGCCCAGCAACATCTCCGTCATGAGACTTGTTGTTACTGTGTTTGGCATGTTGAATATGTCTTGGTTAGCTTGCCAGGCTTTGCTGTGCAGGCGAGATACTCTCGGTAGCTGGCCGGGCTCTCCGAGAGGGGCAGAGGAATCGAACCTGGCTCAGCCAGGCTGGCTACATATTAGAGACATGAAAAGGTTTTCTGTTTCCAAAGTGGCTACTGTGCTACATTATTTTGTGACGTTCACTATAAAAACTGGGATTGAGATATGGCTCTAAAGTTTCTTTGCTCCCGGATACTCCAGGATCCTCTGCCTCAATCTTCCTTGAGTCCTTTCCAAACATGATTCTTTATAAGAAATCCTACAATCCTGGTCTAACTGGAGTTATCGGGAACAGAGCCCCTGCACACACATGATTTGGGCATATTCAAATAAGGATAACAGCCTAAAGAATTTAGGAAGAGATTCGACAAATTTCACAAAAGAAGTCACTCCCCAGTAAAAAATGGAGTTCTAAAGACAGGAGATTGGAAATTGAATATCGGGGCTATTAGACCTTCTTCTCTCACGTACTTCATCTTTAATATGTTCGCTAATAAAATTTAACAGCCGACCATTTTCTCTAGAGCATTTTTCACCTTACTCTGTGCTATTCTTTTTCTTTAGTGGATCATCTGTGACACTGATAACACACAATCTGATACATAATCAAATCATGCAGAGTTTATAGGATGCTTTAAATGCTTCTCTCCTTGAGAAGTTACAAATAATTCAATTTTCTAATGTACTCACTTCTCTTTTTCTTTTTTTAGTTTATCAATTACAGTGCTGAAGTAACCATGATTATACTTCATAGTCTATCTTCCTGTACTGGACACAGTGCCCTTATAATAAATTACCTAATGTTGGTTGAGTTAATGAATAAATGAGTAAGTACTTGCTGACTTGAATTTAAGTTAAATGCATGCTGGAGAAAATTACTGTGGCGAGGCATTATGAAAACTATTTTTGGTGTCTAAGCAAAAGTGCCACCCATTCTTATGGATTACGGAGAGTGAAGTGTGAATTACGGTAAAGTGATTTACTTCATTTCACTTAATCTTTATCATCATCTGAAGAAAATCATTCCTCATAAATCCTTCATTTAAAACTATCAGAAAATGTCAACATAATTGGTTGTTTGTTTTGCTTTGGGGGCCATACTTAGTGATGCTCAGAGCTTACTTCTGGCTCTGTGCTCTGAGACCCTCGTGCTAGTGCTTTGGGCAGGGGCGTGGGGTGCATATACCATGCCAGGGATCTGTGGTTGGCCATTTAGAAATGCCTTAATCCCTGTATTATCTCTGGAGCCCCCATCAATCTGGTGGGTTTAAGTAAGGATTAAGGCATTAATGGATTCCGGACACTCTGACAAGAACTTGTCTCCTGGCTTTACATTATATAAGCAGGTTGTCAGGAGTTAACTACAGGTAGCTTTAGGTTTCAGAGAAAATGTCTTTATACTCTCAAATATTGAAAATATAGGGAGGTTTCATTCAATGATGTCTCAGCAAGCGTATCTCCTGATGAGCTATGTATTATCTAGAACCAATCACAGTAACCAGTGGAATGAATATGCCCATTGTTTAAGCCAGTCAGGACCCTCAGCAATGGAATGATGTCAAGTTACTTAGAATCAGGGAAATTAAAAAAAATGAATTGGCAGGAATATCAAGATATATATTCAGAGAATGTAGAAATGAATACTAGGTACAACATAAGATTAAACTGGATGCATTACCTCTGATTTAAAAATAAGGAAACAAAAATGCAAAGGGTTCATGTCATATTTCCCTGAATCACACACAGCTAATAATAGCAGAAGGGCAATTTAAAACCAAGTATGTCTTTAAAAGCAGGATATCCTATTGCCTCCCTCTAATATTTGTCCGCTGTCCAGGATGGTTAGTTTGCCATCTGAAAAGTGCTTTGCAAGATTTCTGCCAAAGAAAAAATATCCTGGGGGCTGGAGCGATAGCACAGTGGGTAGGGTGTTTGCCTTGCATGCAGCCAACATGGCCAACACGGGTTCAATTCCCAGCATCCCATCTGGTCTCCCGAGTACTGCCAGGAGTAATTTCTGAGTGCATGAGCCAGGAGTAACCCCTGAGCATCGCCGGGTGTGACCCAAAAAGAAAAAAAAAAAAGACAAAAAAAAGAAAGGATATCCTGTGGCTATCAGTACTATCACACACACACACACACACACACACACACACACACATACACACACACACACACCCATAGGAGATGGCTTTATTCTCCTATAGATTCTGTCTAAATGAGATTAAGTTTTCATTTCCAGAAGCTAATGTCCAACAACATGTATTTTAACAATGTGCTAAATGAAGGAAAAAGTGAAAAGAAAAGTTATTTGTCCGCTCAGTCTGTGCTTAAAAAATATAATTGTTGGGAGCCTGATTTATGACGACAAAAACACTAGGAACTGAGCAATGTATTCACTCTAAGACTTGCCTGTTTTTATTCAACTTTCCATTCTGGTTACTGACTTGGGGGTCAGTATCAAGAATAGAAATTTTAATAAAAACAACATCAGTAACGGTACGCAGGTCTAACTCCTGACTTCATGCTCAGAAATCCACCCTGGCTCATTGCCAAGAGAAGATGGGTGGTGCTGGGGTGAAACCCAGGTCTTCGCATTCAAGACAATCGCCATCATCTCCTGCACTATCATCTCCCAAGCCTTTAATATCATCCTATTTGTTTGCGGGACACACACGTGGTCCTTGGGGCTTACTCCTGGTGGGGTTCCGGGGACCCTAATGGGATGCCAGGGACCGACCCTGGGTAGGCCACATGCAAGCCAAGTGCCCTGCCCACTGTGCAGTCCCTCTGGGCCCTCTAGGATAGTCTCAGGGGGTCCCTACAGTGGCAAGTGGGGACCTGGGTCGCTCCTGGTCATGTCCTCCAGGTAGTGGGTCAGACTAGCTCGGTGCTGGGGCTGAGCCCTGCCGTAGTGCTCAGACCTGGGAAGTGTGGGCATCTGGAGCTGTCCCCACTGCTCCTTGGGCAACGCCAGGGCTACAGCTGTTGTGCTGGGTGGGAATTTAGGGCCTTGGGCTTGCAAGGCATACGCCCCTCCCTTGGATAATCAACCCCAGCCCAGGATTTGTTTGTCCTTTGTCTCTGTGATGTATTCGATATGCCAAACACAGTAACAACAAGTCTCACAATGGAGAGGTTACTGGGCCCGCTCGAGCAAATCGATGAACAACGGGAGGACAGTGCCGTCCAGTGTCTCTGTGGTATCTTTGTAAGAGGCAGAGCACACACTGGCTCCTGTTGGCACACTCCGGTGGGTGGCAGAGATCCGACCAGGGCTCATCCTTAGGCCGCCCTGCCTCAGAGCTCCTTGCCAGGCTTGCGTGAGAAACAGTGCTGTTGTTTTCACGCCCGGTTTGCTTTCCTAGTTTGTTTGCATTTTTCTTCTGTTAGGTAGGACCAAGCTATAAAAAAAATCAATTCAAGATGGATAGCCGAGTTTATCCTTTCTCCCTTCCTCTCTTCTCTCCCTCCTTCCCTTCCCTCCTTTCCCTTCCTCCTTCCCTCTCTCTCTCCCTCCCTCCGTCCCTCCCTTTTCTTCCTTTCCTCCTTCCCCCTTCTTTCCTTCTTCACTTTCTTCCTCCCTCCCTCTTCCTTCCTTCCTTCCTTCCTTCCTTCCTTCCTTCCTTCCTTCCTCCCTCCCTCCCTCCCTCTGTCCCTCCCTCCCTCTGTTCCTTCCTTCCTCTGTTCCTTCCTTCCCTTCCTTCCTTCCCTTCCTTCCTTCCCTCCCTCCCTTCCTTCCTTCCTTCCTTCCTTCCTTCCTTCCTCTCTTCCTTCCTTCCTTCCTTCCTTCCTCTCTTCCTTCCTTCCTCTCTTCCTTCCTTCCTTCCTTCCTTCCTTCCTTCCTTCCTTCCTTCCTTCCTTCCTTCCTTCCTCTCTTCCTTCCTTCCTTCCTCTCTTCCTTCCTTCCTTCCCTTCCTTCCCTTCCTTCCTTCCTTCCTTCCTTCCTTCCTTCCTTCCTTCCTTCCTTCCTTCCTCTCTTCCTTCCTTCCCTTCCTTCCTTCCTTCCTTCCTTCCTTCCTTCCTTCCTTCCTTCCTTCCTTCCTTCCCTTCTCTCCTTCCCTCCCTCCCTTATTTCCCTCCCTCCCACCTACCTTCCCTGCCTCCCTCCCTCTCTTCTTTCCTTCCTTCTTTCCTTCCTTCCTTCCTTCCTTCCTTCCTTCCTTCCTTCCTTCCTTCTTTCCTTCTTTCCTTCTTTCCTTCCCCACTTTTTCTTTTCTTCTCTCCTCCTCCTTGTTCTTCTCCCTGTTCTGTGCTTGACTCCAGGCCCTTTATTGCTGAGTCACATCCTTGAGTAACCAACCACCCCAGATTCTTTTTTTTTTATTCTGAGGACATATAAAATCTACTTTCAGTTTTCAAGTCATTAGTATAGTATAATTCATTAGTATAGTATAGTATAATTCATCGTGGTGAATAGTAGATATTTATGCAATTATTCATCCAGACCAGAAGTTTGACCAACATCCTCTGCCATTGCTCCTATACCCCAGATCCTACTGACTGCCATTCCACTTTCTATGGAAGAATTGAGTTTTTTATATGCCTATGTAAGAGATATCCTGTCCATTTATCGTTTTCTCTATGACATGTGACTTAAAATAATTTCTCACACTTAATTCAAGGTGTGACAAATGGCAGCTGTTTCTTTCTCAGGGTTGAGTAATCTGCCTTTCTGGATATATGTTATAAGTTTTCTATGCATTCATTTATCACTGGACACTTGAATTGTTTCCATTTCTTAAATATTTTAAATACTGCTGCTGTAAACATGGAGGTATACAGTTTTTCAAGTGAGCATTTTGTTTCCTCTTTAGTCTGGGAAGTAGCTTTAGTGGATCTGCGCATTTGATTTTAAGTTTGAGGATGTTAGAATGATACTATCTTTTGAGCCAAACCTGGCAGTGTTCTCAGGGTACTCCCTGCCCTGTGCTCAAAAGTTATTCCTGGGAGAGGGGCGGGGAGCATGTGTCCCTGAGGATGGAACCATTCATCAGAACAGTCACTCAGCTCATTCATTGAGTATCTCTCCTGCTCCTATTTTACTTATTCATTTATTTCCTTGTGAATCTTTTTTTAAAGATCTTACATACCTTTAGGAAGAAAATTGTTTACTGTAGAGTCAATTTATGTTTCCACCAATGCTGAGAATATTGTCCCCATTTTCTTGCCAATCTCTTGTTCTCATAATCACAGTAATTTTGAGTAGGTGTGTGGAGGTACTCATTGTGATTTTCTTTGTATTTTCCTAATGATTAGCTATGGGAAGCATCTTTTCACGAATCAGTCGACTGCATGTCGTCTTTTAAAAAACTGTCTACAATAATTATGCTCCTGGTCACATTGGCCCGGAGAACTGTTTGTTCTCATTTTAAACTTTTTTCTCTTTTGATCTTAATTCCGCTCACTTTTTTTCCAGTTACAAATAAACAACGGGATGGGGGCATAGAGATATTATATGGTCGTGGCACTTGCCTTCCGTGTAGCTGACCTGGGCTTTCTTCCTAATACATATTCACCAGGAATTTTGCCAGGAGCAATCTATGAGCACAGAGAAAAGGGTGAAACTGGGAGCACTGCCAGGTGTGGCCCAACCCCCTCTCCAGTAAAAGAAACAATAGTGTCATTTCTAAATACAGTATTGTGCAATGCAATAATTCCATCAGTGCCTTGGGAAGTTCGAATATTGACTGATTTCTTAAGCACATGCCTCTCCTGCTAAGATGTGAACTATTCAAGACTTAAAATTGATAGACAAATCGGGAGAAAAGTATTTAATGTCTGTTTTTTCCATATATGTATTTTAATACATTAATGTATTTATTAGACACATAATTATCATTTTTGTCTCTATCACTTGGCTTAGAAATATACTTGCCTTATCCCATAGACCTCAGGGTCGGGGAAGGACAAGCACAATCTTTTTTATTGCTAATTCCGCTCTTGAGGAAGTTTCACAAGTTCTAAGACAACAAGATCATTAATCTTAGACTGCAGCATATTTGTATAAATTTCATAAGATTTATTATAAATATAATATCCAGAATGTTTATGACATCAAACTTTTATCGATCTCGCTAACATTTCATTAAAATTGTTTGAATGATTTTATGTGTCATAAAATCAGAACAAAAATCTATACATTAGGGTAGGCTGCATAAAAGAAAAACACACATAATGCCTTTGTTCTGACATCTCATCAGTTAATATAGCACAATATTGATATTTTTTTCCTCATTTTCCTGCTAGACGAACTTACTCTGCTATATTATCTTTCCATGATGCTGGCAGGGCAATTTGATTACTTTAAATAATCTAATTATAATGGCATTACCATATTTTAGCTTTAAAATGGCAAAGGGACATTTTTAAATTACATCACGATGCTATCAGAAAATGATCAGGGTAGATTCAAGATTTGTTTTTTTAAGACAAGCAGACCATAAATATGTATAATATTGTATGGTATATCTGTTAGATAATTTGTTTCTTTCCTCTGGTTGCAGTTCTCACATATTTTCTTTGCGTTGCTGACATGTTAGCTACAAATTTCGAGCTTTGAGAGAATGTGGGAAATCAGAAGCTATTACCACAAATAAATATCTTAATGAGTTTTTCCTGCTAGATTTGGCACAAGTCAATAGATTGCTTGTTTGTTTTTGCTGTTTCTTGAAAGGAAATAATGAAAAGCTATAGCAAGCTATACCTTCTCCATTAGAGAGAATGAAATATGAAACACCAGGATGAGCTATTGGACTGTGTCTTTCATACATTGACCAAGGTTGCCGGTTAGCAATTCGTGATATAAAAATTCAAAGGTGTCTATTTTCCAACAATTTAAAATTTTTAGGTTATCGCACTTTGAGTTCCAAAAATTCTGAGACTACAAAATAATATCTATAACCCAACCACATTTCCTTTATAATTATTTCAAGAGAGGTATTTACAACTCTGTAACAGAAAACAGGGAAAAATCATTTAATCGCTCTCCTTCTCCTTCTCCCTCTCCCACTCTGTTTCCACCCCACCCCTCCAGCATGCATGTGTGTGTGCACCTGTGTGTACATGTGTGTGCACATGCATGTGTGTTTCTCTCTTAAAACACTTAACTGGAAAATCAGGTCTCCTGCTTGCAAAGAGAGTGAAATGGGGAAGAAATAAATGGACAAAGGGAGAAAAAAACACAAGGGAGACGCTCTAGGTATATGTGAAATGTTAATATCAGCAGACTTCTGGTTCAGTACTTGGACCTTTAAGTGATGTCTATACCTTAGATTTTTAAACACACATTAGAGCTTGAAACACAAATGGGTTTAGAGATATTGTGTGGTACGCAAAAACTAAATCTGTAATTTGTATCTACACAAACCACATTCATGTCCTTTTATCACAAGTTTCGGTATCAATCTAAAATGGCTCTCAATGGATGAATGTTCCAAGCAAATGTGGTGCTCTCTCTCTCTCTCTCTCTCTCTCTCTGTGTGTGTGTGTGTGTGTGTGTGTGTACACAATAGAAATTCAGCATCAAAATAAAATTTCACCTTTGCACAGAGGTAAGGCGTTTGCCTTGCACACAACCAGCCCGGTGGAGCTGGGCTAAATGCTACATGGTAACACTGATGTCTAAAATTTCCTTTAAAAGGCCAAACGTACAGAAACTAACGCAGAAAAGTAGTTTCCTATGCCTGGGAAGTGAAGGAAACAGGAAGAAGTGGGGCATGGGAATAACCTTTCACCTACTGACTGGGGAACTTCCGAGTCTCTTGGGTGTAAGATGCTGACTCTGGCATGTGATACAACTGTTTACTTGAAATCTGATAAAAGATAGTACTTATAAAAACAAACACTGTTCTCCCGTTGTTCATCGATTTGCTCTATCAAGCGGGCCCAGTAACATCTCCATTTTGAGACTTGTTGTTACTGTGTTTGGCAATGCTGCATGGGTGAGATACTCTCGGTAGCTTGCCAGGCTCTCTGAGATGGGTGGAGGAATCGAACCCAGCTCGGCAAGGCTGGCTGAGCTAAGGCAAACACCCAACCGCTATGCTATCACTCCAGCCAGTACTTACAGTTTTTACAATAATAAAAAATAATGGTGATTCCCAGATGTCTTGGTGGTAAAATTTTTATGTGCAGACGTGAAGCTGCAAGTTTGATCCTAGACTCCTCCCAACTTACCAAGTCCAACCGCAGCAGCCCTGCCTTTCCCATCCCTGACACCACACCGAAAATTTGATTTCCAGTGCACAGAGAATACCTGACTAAGGGGTGTGAGCCCCGCACCCAAGCTAGCCACCCCAGGCTACTTGGCACCAAGACCAAAGGGGCATGATTCCCAGCAATCAACACAACAAGAGAACAAAAGTGTGTGTGTGTGTGTGTGTGTGTGTGTCCACAGGCTAAAAAAATGAAAGAGAAAGAAAGCAAAAGCAAGAAAAGATTGTAAGACATTATGTGATGGACCCGTGGTTGTCCTATCACCCCTATTGTAGACCAAACACATTCATCATTCATCATTTTTTAATAAATTGAAGTAGCTATCTACAATCCAGTGAACGTTTGCAGGTGGACACTAATGTGCAGTATATGATAAGGTTCTGGGAGATGACCTTGCTAACCTTATAGGAATTAACCTGTTAACTGAGAGTTAGTTAAGCCAGCTACAGGAACATGATATAGCAGTACCGCCAGACACAAATCTGAATGCTGCATCTCATCAGCATTTATGAGATGGATATGAATTGCACTTGAGAGCTGAAACTGTCCCACCCGGACTCTGATGCATGCCATTCTTAAAATATGACACGCATACCAGTATTTCAACCTCCAGTTGACCATTGCGGGGAATAAATACTTATGTTCCTGATCAGGATGTTGTACAGCTCTTAATGCTGCCAAATATTTCATTAGAATTTTTGGCTGCTTTGTGAAACTCTGTAATCATTCTGAGTTTGCAGTGATGACTACTTCTCTTTGGAAATGTTTCTGGAAGTTGGTCCAGAATATATGCGATCTGTTCACATGCTGTGTCTTTCTCATACGCTCTATGGGGAATGGGTGTGATGTTCTACCAGAGAGTTGGCAGGGGGGTTATTATCACCTATAAGCAGGTATCATTGATGTGTATTTGAGTTTTAGGGGGAGGGAGACAAGAAAGTCAATGACAGACCTAGGGTTGAATCTGAGTATAGCAGTGGAAGTGTTGGGGAAGAAAAACCAACAAAACATTGAGAAGTTTTTATGTGGATAGAATAGTTTACTTTGGAGAACAAATACAAAACCAGCATCATGCCATATTAAAAAAAAAACAGGATAATGAAATTTATAGATAGCCTGGTTTAGCAACATGAAGATACATCAAGATAGTGATTGTATTGCAACTGCTTTTAATTTTAGTTAATTGTGTGAGTGGGTGGAGAGGGGAGGTACCGCACTTGGTGGTGCTCATGGAATTCTCCTGACTCTACGCTCAGATATCAATCCTGGGGATGCTTGGGGGACTATGCGGGGTACAGGAGACTGGACCCAGGTTAGCTGCCATAAGGCAAGTGCTGTAACACTGTCCTACCTCTCCAGCAAAGCACGGAAGCTCTTCAATGATAGTAAAGACACAAAATGGAATTATTTCCAGTAATTTATGGACCCTGATCTTATCTGGCTACCTAATATTTTGCAGCTCACACACATATATCTAAGGTTAGTCCCAATTGTAGTATGTTAAAGCTGTTAACTTTAGAATTTCTAAGTCCAGTTTTTCTTTCTCTGCTATTTTACTGCCCACACCTATATATGCCCACACCAAGCAGAGCCCCAGCAGCTGAGGACCTCCCGAGCCATCCATGGCCATGCTGGGACCACTCTCCACATGTCCGACGGGCCTCATGCATGAAAGAACTGACAGAGGAACCCAGGCATGCGGGTCCCGGGGCTGAGATCTCCAAGCCTACTTGGATTGGGACTGGGCCTTCTCCACCCAGACCCCCCATCTTCCAGTAGGTAGGCGTCACACCCACCAGCTGCCGCCAGCGCCAGGTTGGTCCCATGAACAGGCCAAGATGCAGAGACTATAAAACCCAGCTCCTGGAATAAATAAGACATCTTATTATCTTCCTTTTTCTTTAGAGAACCTGGCAGGCTACCAAAAGTATCCTGCCCTCACGTCAGAGTCTGGCAAACTTCCCGTGTTGTACTCAATATGCCAAATATCGGTAACAATGATGGGTCTCATTCTCCTAATCCTGAAAGAGCATTGAAATGGCTCTTTTAAAATCTCAGGGCTAGGAAGAAGGAGACGTTGCTAGTACCTGCTTGAGGAAATCGAAGAACAACAGGATGATCATGATCGTCACACACACACACACACACACACACACACACACACACACATATATCAGTGTTTCTTAAACTTGACTGTATTCATAACACAATAAGCACGCAGAATTAGAGGTTCTTTTTTAGAGACTAAAATTTTAGACATGATTCAGTTGTTCTTGAATCGGTCCTTTGTTTTCATCTTGTTTTGTGTTGGATTTGGGTCTGTACTCAGGGTTACTCCTGGCTCTATGCTCAGAGATAAGTCCTAGCAACACTTGGGAGGACACTTAATGCTGAGGAATGAACTGAACTGGCCAAATGCAAATCAAGGGCTTGACCTCCTTATTATTGCTCGGCCCCAAATCTACCTATTTTTACTTTGTTAGGAAATAGTCAATGGGACGTTTCACACATGCCTCTTGGTTTAGTCCTCTTATTTCTTCAAGTTTCTCTTCTAATTGAATCTTCAACTTTAGATCCTTCTTATTACTAACACATTTTATTTTTATAAAGTAAATAGATATTTAAATAATGGCATCCTAAGTTTTTTGTTCTTTACAACTAGTTTTGAAATTCATTTAATAAACTCCCATAGACAATCTCCCACATACCTGATGGTTTAATGTAATATAAATGTGTGGGGAGGATTTTGTTTTGGTTTTGTTTCTATTTTGGACACACCCAGCAATCTCAAGGCTTTCTCCTGACTCTTTGCTCAAGGGTCACTCCTGGTGGGACTTAGGGGACCATCTGGAGTATCGGAGATCCAACCTGGGTTGGCCACATGCATGGAACGTGCCTACTTTTCCTTTGTTCTAGTGCCCCAGTTACCTCAAACTTTGCAGCAGAAACTTCCAACTTCTGCCTTCACCTTTGCTTGGTAACTGCCCTTTCTGTTCATATGACTTTGTTTTTTTTTAATGTAAAATACATGTATTTTTATCATAGTATGTGTCATTTTATTTTTTATTTATTTATTTATTTTTATTAGTGAGACACCATGAGGTACATTGTAGACTTACAAATTTTTGTGTTTGGGTTTCAATTATACAATGATCAAATACCCATCCCTCCACCAGTGCCCATTTCCCAACACCACGGATCCCAGTATCCCTCCCACTCCCCATGCCCCCCATCCCACCCTGCCTCTGTGGCAGGGCATTCCCTTTTGTTCTCTCTCTCTCTCTCTTATTGGGTTCTGTGATTTGCAAGAGAGGGAATGGGTGACAATCATGTTTGGTCTATCGTCCACTTTCAGCATGCTTCTCCCATCCTGGGAGGATCCTCCCAACACCCTTTATTTGGTGCTCCCTTCTCTATCTGAGCTTCCTTTTCCGCTAGCATGTGTGGTTGGCTTCCAAGTCATGGAGTAAAATTCCTGGTACTAATCTCGGCCATTCTATTACTTTGGGTTTTACATTGTGTTCCTCTCCCTGTTTCCATTTCATTGTTCCAGGTCAACAATCAATTTTTGACCAGGGCTCACTCTCAGTGTACAAAAATTTTCTTTCCAAGTAATCTCACATGAAGAGATACCAAAGATCAGGACTCCAACATGTTGTTTGAGAAGACACAATTCGTTCCATGATAAAACTTTGTTAGAGTGTCGAATTAGAACAACTGCCCATGTTAACATCCTGTGACATGGCCTAGGTCACGGAGTTGGTGAGGGACAGGGACAGAGAGGGCTTAAAGGGGACCTGGAGACCGAGGTGGAGGGATGTGGCACTGCGTGGGCCTGGGAAAAAACTGTCTGGCTGAAATATTACGGTCATCAATACTATCAATCACGGTTCTCCCCCCAGATATTAAGCTCATTTCCAGATGGTTCATGGTTGGGTCCCCTTGAGTGTGAGGGATTGGTTAGATGTGAGCACATGATTAGGAAGTTGGCTTGGGACTAAGAAATCACAAGCAAACCCTTGAATAATATTGTTTCTTTCATTCAGTGCCATTTCCTTTTAATGTTGACGAGAGAAAAAAGAAAAAAACATTCGAATGATATTGAATGAAGTGAAAAAGCAAAACAAAGCTGTATTCAATGGCAAATCAAACTGTAAGCTAATATAATTTAATTACGCCCCGTTCCCTCTCCTTTCATGCTCATGTAAAATTCTGTAGCAAATAGTTCTCATCACCCCTTCTTTTTTTCCCCTAACAATATAGGTCTAGGCCCCACTAGACCACTTAATACACTTGATGCAGGAGTGACTGAACTCATCCTCATGGGCAAATGCAGAGTGTCTCTTGCTCTGCTCTGGCTTGCCCTGTTTATTGAACATCTCTTCAGAAACGCCTTTCACTTGAATCTAAGTCAATCTGGATTCACATGCTTTCACTTTTGCCTGGTGGATCAATAAAGGAATGAGAGAAATTACAGTGAAAACAAATTTCAGATGAAATTCTGCCATATGTGCGGGTAATTTTACTTAATACCACCTGACAAGACCCACAGGCAGCACAAAAACATCGACACAAAAATTGTTTCTGAAAGCCGTGCTTTTCCCTGAGAGAATTTGCTGTTCTTTATTTTGTTTTCTCAGTGTTCTGATCATCACTTTGCCTGCAAGGTTTACACAAAGCAGCAGCATCACGAAACAGGACTCAGTTACTTCACATAAGCTCATGCATCATGTCACGATTCCCATACAATAGAAGATTGAATTATAGTTTAGATGCCGTGCTATAATGACAGCTCTTACTTTTTTTATTTTCACATCTCAAAGTGTTTTTTTCCATTTAGTTCAATAATTCCTATCCTTACTGGATTATTTATCTACTGCTGAAGAATGACAACTATATTATTAATGGCATAAATGAATACATGTTGATTATCTCATAGATTTTGTGGGACAAGTATGATTTAGCTGTGTCTTCTGCATAGGGACTCAAAGGCTATGATCAAGGTATGATATCATCTGAGAAAAGATCTACTTAGGAAGCTACTAGATTCTTCAGTCCAGGCTTGTTGATGCTGGAGAACATTCAGAGCTCCTAAAGTTCACAGAAAGTCCTCACCCTGCGGCATCCCCCACAGAACCATTCACCTTCTGTAAGGAATTTAGCCCCTGCAAGACGAGTGTCAAAATTTTAATCAATCACATGTAGTCATCTATACACACATTTACTGTTTACCAGCTAGATAGGACTGTTTTGTGTACTGTCCATAAAGTAAAGTAAAGTAAAGGCCCTCCCGTTGATCATCGATTTGCTCGAGCGGGCCCAGTAACGTCTCCATTGGAGACTTTGTTGTTACTGTGTCTGGCATATCGAATACGTCACGGGGAGCTTGCCAGGCCCTGCCGTGAGAGCGAGATACTCCCGGTAGCTTGCGGGGCTCTCCGAGAGGGGCGGAGGAATCGAACTCGGGTCAGCCATGTTGGCTGCGTGCAAGGCAGACGCCCTACGGCTGTGCTATCGCTCCAATGTGTATTGTCCATAAGCAAGTTTAAGATCCTTCTCACACACGGGAGTGTGGCTGACAGCAGCCAGAAGCAACAGAGAATGGCAGACTAGTGGTCCCCTATGTCTCTGCTCTTTCTGCTCGTTCTTTCCACTCTACGTCTCTCAGTCTTTGGCTTCGAGACTTAGACTGTAGACTCTTAGGCTTGGGCTTGTAGACTCAGCTTCAGACTTGTTGACTTACAGTCTCTTAAGTCCCGTGCTAACTCACTAGGAGTGTTCTCACCCTAAGTCTCTAAGACTTAAGAACCTTCAACTTAGAGGCTTAGCCTTACAGACTTAAGTGCCCCACTCTGTCTTTGGACTCTAAGTTCTCTCCCTCTAAGTCTGCTCTATCTGAAGATACCGTCCTCTGCACAGTCAGCATCCCAGCCCAGATATCTCCCCAGTTACTTCCATCCATATATTTTTCCCATTTTCGTGACTGCATATCCTGCAGCAAGAACACGTGAACCACAAACGGACTGAGATTTCATCATCTGGGATGGGACCCAGATGTCAGTTATTTCCAGGGACACATCTGGCCATGCTCTGGGTTTACCTGTGGCAGTGCTCGGGGGCCAGGTGTGGAGTCAGGGAGTGGGCAGCTTGCCAAGTGATCACCTAAGCCCTTGTATGATTTCTCTGACCCCACACATCAATGTATAAAGAACTTTCTGAATGCTTCCAATTTTCAGTTCCGGTTAAAAACCAATAGTCGGTAGGACGACTTTGCTGTTTCATAATATATAGCACTGTAGCACTGTCCTCAACCATTTGCTCGAGCAGGCACCAGTAACATCTCCATTGTGAGACTTGTTGCTACTGTTTTTGGCATATCAAATATGCCACAGGGAACTTTCCAGGCTTTGCCGTGCGGGCGGGATACTCTCGGTAGCTTGCTGGGTTCTCCAAGAGGGGCAGACGAGTCTAACCCACGTCAGCCACGTGCAAGGCAAATGCCCTACCTACTATGCTATTGCTTTGGCCCTTCATAATATATACCATCTGAAAAGACAATTTAAATTGCCTTATTTTTCTATATATTTTTTAGAAAGTAATTCTACCAAACTTGTTCACACTGTTTTCTATATAGTAAGCTCAGTAGTTTACTTATTGAACGACTAAATTCTGAAAATCGCTTAACAGCTGTCAGCATTAGGAAAGTTTATATACTTGATCTATCAACCCTCACAAAATTCTTAGGAGTCTATATTAAATTTTATTTTATCAGTTACATAATTGTGATAAAGTGATTTACCAAAGGTCACACATAATGTAGAGTTAAGAATGAAGACAGTTCTGCATAATTCCAAAGTTCATGATTTTAACCAACATGCTATACATATGCTTTCAAGCTATACATATTTTTTTCTCAAATTGTTATGCCTCTAAGTATGCTATTTTTTTGGAATCTTTTTTCCTTTGGTGATGTATTAATCTACTGAACTAAGACTAGAAGTTAGGCAATCTATCATCACAAGACGATAGTTCTCTTTTAATTTTTTAAACTACCTCACCCATTCCATTTTCTGGCTCTTCGAATTATTCTGAATGCAGTTACTGTCAAGCAAGGCAGGCCGTTTACCAACAGTTTTGTAGGTACAGAGCTGATGTGTGCATTTGACATTCTCTCACTTGGCATCTTGATCCATAACTTTTATCTACAAATCTTTTGCATTTTATAATCATGAATTCTCCAAACATCCCAGGAGGTAAATGAATATTTATTACCTTCATTTTATAGATGCATAAAGTTAGAGGTAGACTAATTAAATAAATTCTTCAAGGGCAGACAATAAGTTGATGGAAAACCAAGGTTAGCATTGATCATTCCAGATTCTTGCTTCTAAAAGAAATGGACAGTATTTTAACTTGGTTTTACTACATGCAGTTGAACATGTTTTTTTAAAATTTTCACAATATATTCTCCACTAGGCCTTGGATATTGCCCAGAAGAATTCATAGTAAATTGATATTCAGCCCTTATATCTGTATCCAGTTTGGGTCTATTGACTACAGTGGGATATGTGAAAATGAAGCTGAAGAAAGAATTTAGCCCACAGTAATTTTATCTTACTATAGAGATCCTGGTAATTATGTTTGGAAATTTTTTTCATTATATAATTTAAAGGTTTTTATTTTGTAATGTAGCTCTAATTTAGCATAAAGAAGTAAGCAGCTAATTAAGCTGAGATTATTTTCTACTCAGCCCATATCTAGAACGTAATCAAAGTTATTACAAAATTGTTTACTTATAATACTATTTATGAATATGAACCCAAACCAATATGCATGACAAAATTAAGAAGGACGATATTACTTCAATATGTTCCTATTCAAAGACTGAAATTAAAACTATGTTTTCTAATGCACCATTGGTGAATTTTGATTTCTCCCACTGCACAGTGGTTGACAAATTTTTCTGGATAATACAATTTCTATCGAATTGTATACTATGTATTCCTTTCAAGTTTCTCTTTTAATGGTTATGTGTGTGGATCATGCTTCAGTAATTTCTTATTTCTGAAGGCTTCTCACTTATTTGTAAGTACTAAAGGATCCTAGTTTGAAATAGAAAGTAAAATAGGTGAATAAAAACAACTGGGAAAGTGAATTTTTTTAATACCAGTTGAATATCACAAGAACGATTATAAGACTTATCAGTGAAACTAAAATGTCATTCATTCCATCAGTTAAAGTTCTCTTACTGATTTGCTAATTTCTCACCACAAAATTTCACACCCATCTTCCTCCTACCCCTCATCCCAAGCCACTGGTAAACAGTAATATGTTCTCTAGTCTGAAATATTTTTCTTCTTAAAGTGACATACAAATGAAATCACACATTATATCATCTTTTTTTGGCATTGACTTTCCACTCAGAATAATTTTATGAATATCAACCCCAAAAGGAGCCATCAATAATCCCCCTCTTTTTATTATAGAGTATTATCACTCTTGCTTTGACCATCCCTCCAGAGAAAGCCATTTGGAGCCTCTGCTCATGAAATACTGAGAGTAAAGTTTCTCCGAACGTCATCTATAAGGTTTTGTTTTGACTGGTTTCAACTGGTTTCATTTGTCTGGAATTCCCAGGCTCACAGTCTGTGTCATACTGAACTTCAGGTTCCTTTGGATACTATAACAAATTACCACAGGTGTGCTGACTTAAATAGCATCAATTTGATATCTCATAGTTGCTCAGGCTATAAATCTTGTGGTCTAACCTGAAGGGACATCCAGACTGTTCTTGCTCAGAATCTAGGGAGGAATCCAGCTTTGCTGGCTTGCAGGGACCAGACAATTTCCTTATAAAGCCTCTGTCTGTTTTCTTTCCTTCCTTCCTTCCTTCCTTCCTTCCTTCCTTCCTTCCTTCCTTCCTTCCTTCCTTCCTTTTCCTTCTTCCTCCCTCCCTCCCTCCCTCCCTCCCTCCCTCCCTCCCTCCCTTCCTTTTCCTCCTTCCTTCCTTCCTTCCTTCCTTCCTTCCTTCCTTCCTTCCTTCCTTCCTTCCTTTTCCTTCTTCCTCCCTCCCTCCCTCCCTTCCTTTTCCTTCTTCCTTCCTTCCTTCCTTCCTTCCTTCCTTCCTTCCTTCCTTCCTTCCTTCCTTTTCCTTCTTCCTCCCTCCCTCCCTCCCTTCCTTTTCCTTCTTCCTTCCTTCCTTCCTTCCTTCCTTCCTTCCTTCCTTCCCTCCCTTTCTCCCTCCCTTTCTCCCTCCCTTTCTCCCTCCCTCCCTCCCTTTCTCCCTCACTCCCTCCCTCCCTCCCTCCCTCTCTTTCTTTCTTTCTTTCTTTCTTTCTTTCTTTCTTTCTTTCTCTCTCTCTCTCTTTCTCTTTCTTTCTTTCTTTCTTTCTTTCTTTCTTTCTTTCTTTCTTTCTTTCTTTCTTTCTTTCTTTCTTTCTTTTTTGTCACACCCCGCGATGCTCAGGGGTTACTCCTGGCTTTGTACATGGAAATTACTCCTGGCGGTGCTTGGATGCTGGGAATTGAACCCGGGTTGGCTTTGTGCAAGGCAGATGCCCTCCCCACTGTGCTATCGTTCCAGTCCCAGCCTCTCTCTGTTTTCAAAGCCACAGTCATAGAACCTTCTAAACTTCCTCTCCTCTCCCTCCCTCAACCTCACTCTTTCTTTTTTTTCTTCTTCTTTTTGGGTCACATCTGGCGATGCACAGAAGTTCCTCCTGGTTCTGCACTCAGGAATCATACCTGGCAGTGCTCAGGGGACCATATGGGATGCTGGGGATCGAACCAGGGTCAGCTGTATGCAAGGCAAACACTCTACCCACTGTGCTATCACTCCAGCCCAACCTCACTCTTTCTATCTCTTTTTCTTATCTTATTTGGGCTTTCTTCCGTCTCTCTTCCAATTGTGACTTTCTGGATACATTTCACTAAGGTAGTATTCACTTAATGTTTATTTTTGGTTCTTTGACTATTTTTTGGGGTGCTCAGGGCTGACAACTGGCTCTGTAGTCAGGGTCCACTCCTGGAGGGGCAGGGGGGACAATATGTCTTGCAATGGATGGAACTCTGGTTGGCTTTATGCAAGTTGCATGCCCTACCCACGGAACTAGAAGTCTGCCCCCTTAAAATTCTTTTTTTTATATATCTTAATTAAAAAATTTTATTAGTGAAACACCATGAGGTACAGTTGTAGACTTACAAATTTTTGTGCTTGGGTTTCAATTATACAATGATCAAGTACCCATCCCTCCACCAGTGCCCATCCACCACCACGAGTCCCAGCATCCCTCCCACCCCTCCATGCCTCCCATCCCACCCTGCCTCTGTGGCAGGGCATTCCCTTTTGTTCTCTCTCTCCTTTTGGGTGCTGTGGTTTGCAAAAGAGGCATTGAGTGGCAATCATGTTTGGTCTATAGTCTACTTTCAGCATGCTTCTCCCATCCTGGGAGGATCCTCCCAACAACCTTTATTTGGTGCTCCCTTCTCTATCTGAGCTGTCTTTTCCCCTAGCATGTGAGGCTGGCCTCTAAGCCATGGAGTGAACCTCCTGGTACTTATCTCTGCTATTCTTGGGTGTTAGTCTCCTATTTTGTTACTTTATGTTCCCCAGATGAATGCAATCTTTCTATGTCTATCCCTCTCTTTCTGACTCATTTCGCTTAGCATAATATTTTCCATGTAGTACCACTTGTAAGTAAATTTCATGATTTCATCTTTTCTAACAGCTACATAGTACTCTATTGTGCAGATGTACCAAAGTTTCTTTAACCAGTCATCTATTCTCGGGCACTCAGGTTTTTTCCATATTCTAGCTATTGTAAACAGTGCTGCAATGAACAAACAAGTTTAGATGTCATTTCGACTATACTCTTTTGCCTCCCTGGGGTATATTCCCAGGAGTGGTATTGCTGGGTCAAACGGGATCACAATTTCTAATTATTGGAGAATCATCCATACTGTTTTCCAAAAGGGGTGAACCAGTCGGCATTTGATTTAACCCAACTTCCAAGTTCTTTTGACTTAGTAAAAACAACATGTTACAATACAAATTAAGGTATCAATCTCCACCCCACTACCCCCCCCCCCGAACCCTCGTCCTGAGGTAGGCATTGCCCAGCCACATAGAGCAGCGTATGTGGTATATGATTAGAAGTTGCGAAGCATTTCCAAAGTGGTGTTTTTTTTTCATTCCTCCCACTTACATAAAAATGATTTTATTTACTATATCACCAACAGACTGTTTTCATATCTGTTTATTTATTATGAAATGTTTGTAGTGGTGTCACATTGAGGTTCCCGTTTAAAATTTATTTCTTGAAATTTTGTTTTCGGCGCTATGATTTGCAGTACTGTTAATGATGGGATTTCATGTCTAAGATACTGCAGCAACACACCCTTCTCCAGGGTCTCCTTTTCCCTTCTCTAGAACTGACCAGCCCAGTCCCCCACCCAAGCAAACCCCGCCCATGGGAATCTCCCTGTGGAATCCAGTTCTCCACTCTGGCTGTATTCCTTACTATTTGATCATTCTGTAGCTGACTCTTCTTTTGGATGACTTCACTCAACTCGATGCTCTTCAGAGTCATCCATGAAGCTGCAAACCACATAATTTCATCTTTTCTTCTCTCTTTTTTGGGGGGAGGGTGCTTTATTGTCTTTTTTAAAAATGTATTTATTTTTTCTTGAATCACTGTGAGATACAGTCACAAGCTTTCATGTTTGAGTTTCATTCATACAATTTTCGAGCACCCATCCCTCCACCAGTGCACATTCTCCACCATCAATGTCCCCAGTATCCGCCCTCTTCCTAACCCTCCCCCAGCCTCCTTGGCAGAGAATTTTGCCCCATACTCTCTCTCTACTTTGGGGCATTATGGTTTTCAATACAGATACTGGGAGGCCATCATGTTTGGTCCTTTATCTACTTTCAGCACACATCTCCCATCCCGAACGATTCCTCCAACCATCATTGTCTTAGTCAAGTAGCGTTCTACTGAGGACTATAGCACTTTATCTGTTCTAAGACTTACAAATTCAGGCTATTCTGAACAGTGAGCATGTGTCAGTTCCCAAGAGAGCTTTTGGATCCTTGGAATAGATGTCCAATAGTGGGATTGCTGGGTTTTCTGGATGCTCATATTTTCTTAAAACATAGTAGCTAATCCTAGCAATAGCATAGCGGATAGGGCATTTGCCTTACATGTGGCTGATTCCAGTTCGATTCCTCCATCCTTCTCGGAGAGCCCTGCAAGCTACCGATAGTATCTTGCCCGCACGGCAAAGCCTGGCAAGCTATCCGTGACATATTCGATATGCCAAAAGCAGTAACAACAATTTGTCATGAGATATTACTGGTGCCCGCTCAAACAAATCGATGAATGGGAAGACAGTGCTACAGACAGTGCTATAGTAGCTATTTGGCATATCAAGAGAAATAGAAGCTGTCCAGAACTGCACTAGAGTCCACATCCCGTTTGTGGAGTGGAACGATGAGCTGAAATAACTTATTCACTACGTTTTCCCTTGACTAAGTGTCCGATAGAGACTCTTGTGGTTGGCTCTTGCTTGTTGGTCACTGGGGGAAAATGCCATGCATTTTTCAATTCTTTGTGGGATGCTTCCATTATTATTGATCCTGAAGAGTTTTACATCAGAACTAAAGAGGTACTGATGAATAATATTTTTTGAGATGTTATTTTCTCAAATTCGAATGTCTCTTCATGGACGTGACTATGCAGCAGTGGTGCTTGGGGCCTCAGGACATTGGCTGGGGTGCCAGGGATCAAACTGGCCTTGGTTTGCACTTGGTGAGCCCTGTGCTTTCTCTCCAGCGCCGTGATCTTTCTTTAGTGCCTGGGTTGGTCTTGGCAGACTCTGTTGCTCCCCTGGAGATTAGCCTCAAAGATGATCCGAGTGCAGACTGTAGAAAGAAGTCCCTGGCACACTGGAAGATACTCTGCATAATAAACTATGGGCCTTTCTCTTTTGTCCTTAAATTTGCCTTCGTATTATGTTCCTTTTTTCAACTTTATTGAGTATCATGGATTATAATTAAGAAATGGTATTAATATTAATTTTTGAGGCTTACTATGAGATTTATCATGACTTTCACTAGAATGATTCTTAGTCCCAATTTTTTTCTAAATACTTTCTTTTTTTAAAAAAAAAAAATTTATTAGTGAATCACCATGAGGTACAGTTGTAGACTTAGAAATTTTCGTGCTTGGGTTTCAGTTATACAATGATCGAGTACCCATCCCTCCACCAGTGCCCATTCTCCACCACCAATGATCCCAGTAGCCCTCCCACCCCCACCCCCCACCTCACCCCACCTCTGTGGCAGGGCATTCCCTTTTGTTCTCTCTCTTATTTTGGGTACTGTGGTTTGCAAAAGAGGAATTGAGTGGCAATCATGTTCGGTCTATAGTCTACTTTCAGCATGCATCTCCCATCCTGGGCGGATCTTCTTTAAGAATTTTCCTCACACACTCCCCTGCAGTGCCAGGGATTATAGTTTGGTCTCAAATGACCAGATTATAGTCTGGTTTTATGAACGCAAGACAAGTGTTTTATTACCAAGTCCCATCCTTCAGCTCTTAATACAAGTTGTTCTGGTGGAAAATTTGCATTTAGCTTTGTGGAATCATCTGATAGCCAATATTTGTGATTGCCAAAGGGATAGAGGAAACAGATAAATGTCTGCAAATGTTTGAAAGCTGCTAGGATTGATATTAGCACCCTTGGCTTGTTCATTTCTCAAAGCAATTTGAAATTTTACAGGACTAGACTAAGCCTCAGAAATTATCCAAAAATGGGGCGGGAGTGATAGTACAGCAGGTAGGGTGTTTGCCTTGTACACGGCTGACCCGGGTTCAATTCCCAGCATCCCATATGGTCCTTTGAGCACTGCTAGGAGTAATTCCTGAGGGCAAAGCCAGGAGTATCCCCTGTGCATTGCTGGGTGTGACCCAAAAAGCCAAAAAAAAAGGAAATTATCAAAAAAATAGCATCCGTTATAAATGCTGGCAATGATTTAGTATAGAGGTGACAGTGTATATGATATTTGGGCCTCTGTTATGTAAGAAAGATGAGAGAGAGAGAATTTTAGGAAACTAAATGAGTATGTATAGATGATGGCATGTTTTAAAAGCTCATTTAAAATATGAAGTGGTGATATTTTGGCACTAAAAATATACAATAGTATAATGATGTATTGTTTTCTTCTGGGCATATAGATGCAGACATCTAACATGCAGGTGAGTTAGCTGCTTTTTTGGCTAAATTATTTCCTGACTTTTGAATCAGTGCTCTTGGCCAAGTTTGTGTTGACAAGGACACCGACGCCTCCAACACCTCTTTTATCGCATGTTCCGAGGAACAATTCTTCTCCAGTGTCGAAAACGGCATGGTGAGATTCGTGCCTTCTTGTCTCGGTCAGACCAATGATGTCGTACTTGATCATTCGCGCTTGTACCATCAGGTCCTCGATGGATGCATCTGATGCTAGTGTACGTGCATTGAAAGTACAGACGATCATTTTTGTCTTCCTTCCTTGTGGCAGCCTAGGTCGGCCTTGAGATTTTGTCGGCCTCTCCTTTCTCATCCTTCTCAGTGCTGCCATGTCGGTGAAGCCTTCAGGGTCAGGTGAATGAGACCAGTTGTAGTTACTGGTTTTGGCATATCGAATACACAACGGATAGCTTGCCAGGCTCTTCCATGTGGGCGGAATACTCTCAGTAGCTTGCCAGTCTTTCCGAGAGGGATAGAGGCTTTTGGGGAGACCTCTAATCACCCTTGTAGGTGTTACCATATTTGAACCCGATCAAATACGGTACGACAATTCCAGAAGATGGGTATTTAATGTCTTATGATGTGTCGCGGCCGCGCGGGTCCGGAAAGCATCCTTGAGTGTGGCGACGGCTGGGTAGTGGGAGTAGTGTCCTAACAACACGAATCAGACGTTTACATTTGAATAGATGTGGCTCACTGCCTGCAGTTTCTATCTTCGTTGTCTACGCACCAACATCGCATTATGATGAAAGAGAAATCGAGAAGTTCTACATGGAGCTAGAGAAGTTCTATAATAAAGAAGACCACACCTTCTACAAGATCATTGTGGGTGATTTTAATGCCAAGATAGGACCGAGAAGATCAGCTGAAGAACTTCACATCGGGACCCATGGCCTAGAATGGAACGAACAGGGTGAGAGACTGTCTGAGTTCATCATGTCGACCAAGACCATTCATGGTAACTCACAGTTCCAGAAGGCAGAATCTAAACGATGGACATGGGAGTCTCCCGGTGGACGATTCCACAATGAAATAGACCACATCATATTCAATTGATGGTTTTGCCTGACCGATGTCGCTGTTGTCCCAAAATTTCGAACGGGATCGGACTACCGTCTCCTTTGTGCAAAATTCTACTTCACAGAGCGGGGAGAAAGGGCTGCAAAGTTCCAAAAAGGAACTCCCAGAAAGACCACCAACTGGGAACTCTTTGGTACTATTGCGGCAACATGGGAAGATGCCATTGTTGACAACATTGACGAGGACTACGATCGACTGGTTCAGCACCTCCATGAATGTGCGAGGAACGCCAAGAGAGAGATAGCCACAAAAAATCACCTGTCTTCGAAAACTCTTGAGCTAATTCTCCAGCGTGGTTTGGCGCATACCTCAGGCAACCGCAAGCTAATGTCCGAGCTCGCAAAGCAGTGCAGAGATGCGATCAAGGAAGACCTCAAAGAGAGAAGAGCAGAAGTACTGGTAGATTCGGCAGAAGCCGGGAAAAGTATTCGTAACGACCGCCTGTCCTTCGCCAACTACAAGACCAAAATGACTGCCCTCCGACATCCTGATGGATCCATCGTATCCTCCAGAATGGCAATGGAGAAGATTATCCATGACTTCTACTCAAATCTCTTCGATAGCCATGTCCACTTGCCGACATACCAAATTCCACAGGATGGATATGTCGTTCCCAACGTTCTCCCTTCCAAAATCCGACACGCCATTTCGTCGGTAAAGAAACAAACAGCAAAAAAAAAAAAAAAAAAAAAAAGAAATAAACAGCACCCGGCCCAGACAAGGTCAGACCTGAACACCTGAAGAACCTGCCATCAGTACTCATCAATACACTGGCTCGGCTCTTCACTCACTACCTGTCTGAATGCAAGGTTCCATCCCAATGGAAAACCAGCAGGACCGTACTACTGTTCAAGAAGGGACACATCCATGACATTGGCAACTATCGCCCCATCTGCCTATTGTCTGTCATCTACAAGTTGTTCACTCGAGTCATCCTAAATAGGATTGGCAGAACACTAGATGAAGGACAACCATGCGAGCAAGCCGGGTTCTGCAAAGGATTCAGCACCATCGACCATATCCACACAATAACCAAGCTCATTGAGGTTTCTCGGGAGTTCAAGATGCCGCTCTGTTTAACGTTCATTGACTTAAAGAAGCCCTTTGATTCTGTTGAGACGGAAGCGGTCATTGAAGCCCTAGCCAATCAGGGCATTCAAGCCCAATACATCAGGATCCTCTGTGAGCTGTATTGCGGATTCACTACCAGGATCTCACCATTCTACAAAGAAGTGATCATTGATGTCAAGAGAGGGGTGCGGCAGGGTGATACCATTTCACCGAAACTCTTCAGTGCCACCCTCGAGAACATCATGCGACAACTGGAATGGGAAGGAATGGGAGTGAAGATAGATGGTCGGCAACTACACCACCTCCGCTTTGCTGATGACATTGTTTTAATAACACCAAACATCAGCCAAGCTGCACAAATGCTGGCCGACTTTGACTGTGAGTGTGGAAAGGTCGGACTACAGCTGAATCTTATGAAGACAATGTTTATGAGAAACAGCCTCATTCCTGACGCCCCATTCGCTCTCAATGGAACGACCATCTCCGAATGCAACAGCTATGTGTAGGGATGTCAAAAGACCGCGTGGCCGCCCACCTACCAGATGGTCAGACTTCTTCGTCAAGATCATGAAGAATCGGTTTGAGGCCCTTCATGTTCCCGGAGCAAACAGATGCCATTGGGCTACACTGGCACGCGACAGGGACAGATGGAGGCGTTACTGGCACCCGCTCGAGCAAATCGACGACTAACGGGAAGTTAAGTGATTAAGTGATTAAGTGATTATTTCCTGACTTAATGTCAGATTTAGACATTTCATATTTTCAGATTTCTAAGCTTCCTGGTGAAATTAATGCCGGACTGTGATTTCTTAACACGATTTTTCTTCTTCCATTTCATAACAATAATCGGCCCAGAGTCCTTGTGAGAGTTTGCACACGTGACTTTGAGATCCCTCGGAGACACCAAGAATCATTTATGATATTAGGGAAGTTGCAGTTTGTGATGCTTCAAACAATAGCTCAGTTATATAACTTCATACCTTCTACTATGCTTATTTTCATGAAGCTTTGGTTTTATGAAACTCACGAAGTAATTTCGTGGATGCGTTTCTGTTAATTTTGCAGAATTCGAGTCAGTTCATCTTCACCAGGACTGCACTGCAAGCCTGACAAAGTGCTGTGAAAATAGCCACTTTAGCAACAAGTGAAAATCTACACACAGTACATAAGTCAATTCAAGCTTTCCATGAGGACATACCTGTGTGTATAAATGATTTTGAGTTTTTCTTGTGTTTCTGTCTGCCTGAGAAATGTATGTTCTATTAGGTTTTAGAATCTTCTTAAAAGATACCCAAGTTCCCTTTTCCCTTTTCTCTTCATTTCTATTACAGCACCGTGATTTATAATGCCATGAATGATAAAGTTTCAGGCATACAGCATCCCAACACCACACGCTCCACCAATGTCAGGGGACCTTCCACCCCTAACTCACTTTGGTTCCTCACCCGCTTGACAGACTCAGTTCCATAGAGCAACTCTCTGATCTCATGTTTTGGCTATCTACCTCCCCCCCCCCATCCCCCGTATCACGATCACGATCATCCTGTTGTTTGTTGATTGCCTTGAGCAGGCCCCAATAACGTCTCCTTCATCCTAGCCCTGAGATTTGATTTTATTTGATTATTTTTTTTATTAGTGAAACACCATGAGGTACAATTGTAGGTACAGGGTTTCAATTATACAATGATCAAACACCCATCCCTTCACCAGCGCCCATCCTCCACCACCACAGGTCCCAGCATCCCTCCCACCCCCCATCCCCCCTATCCCACCCTGCCTCTGTGGTGAATCACCATGTTCCCCCTTGTTCTCTCTCTCTCTTCTTTTGGGTCCTGTGTTTTGCAAGAGAGGCATTGAGTGGCAGTCATATTTGATGCATAGTCTACTTTCAGCATACTTCTCCCACCCTGGGAGGATCCTCACAACACCCTTTATTTGGTGCTCTCTTCTCTATCTGAGCTTCCTTTTCACCTAGCACTATGGCTGGCTTCCAAGTCATGGAGTAAAATTCCTGGTACTAATCTTAGCCACTCCTGGGTGTTAGTCTCCCATTCTATTGCTTTATGTTCCCCAGATTAATGCAATCTTTCCCTAGCCCTGAGATTTTAAAAATTGCCATATTCACGGCTCTTTCAGGATTAGGAGAATGAGACCCCTCATTGTTACTGGTATTTAGCATATTGGGTATGCCATGGGGAGTTTGCTAGACTCTGCCGTGTGGGCAGGTTACATTCAGTAGCCTGCCAGGTTGTCCAAAGTAAGAGCTAGATAATAAGATGTCTTCCGGGAGCTGGGTCTTGGCCGTTGATGGGATTACAGGGCGCCAGGGGGCCAGTTGGTGGGTGTGACCCCTGCCTGCTGGAAGATGGAGGATCTGGGTGGAGGATGCTCAGCCCCAATCCAAGCAGGCTTGGAGATCTCAGTCCCGGGGCCTGCATGCCTTTATTCCTCTGCCGTTACCTTCATGTGTGCGGAGAGTGGTCTCAGCATGGTGGTGGCTGGTCCTGATGGTCTTCGGCTGCTGGAGCCCTGGTCGGGGTGGGGAGGGAAACTCAACCCGCCCCCCTCCAAGGGGCCCCTGCAAGGACAGCCAGGTGTGGGGGCAGGAGACTCTGCGCTGTTCTCTTCACCCAACCCCCCATCCCACTTTATTTAAACACCAGGTTTACAAAGTTGTTCAGGATGTGTCTGTTACAGGCCTTCAATATTCCAACCCCAATTCCACCACCACTGTCACCTTCTCTCCACCATAGTCTCCATTTTCCCAACCACTCTCAGCTCCAAAATAGTTTATTCTATATTACTTGTTACCGCTAAATGGCTACTGGGATGAACAACAACAAAAAATTACTTCTGTAAAGAAACATTTGTGAAGACTGTTGTCTCTCACCATGGAGACATCAAGTCCTGATCTTAGGGTTCAGAAAGCCGCTGTTTCTAGTTGAGCCTTTTGTGCTAATGATTCCGTTGATGGCCAGGCTGGTATATTCCCTCCTGAAGAAATATTTCCTTGGCTCAATGTTAAATCTACTCTGCAATGTTAAAATGCTAGAAGTCAAGATTGCCTGGATTTCTGACATTGCTGGGAGCTTCACTGCGGTAGCATCCTATAGTTACACTAAATTATTGGGTTAATGACATGTGTTGGGCTGTTTAATTGGCTTTTCCCTCCTACTCCCCTGTTTGTGGGAGAAAAGATGAAATGAAATTCATCATCTTCATCACCAAGCACACATGGTCTGACAAAGCCTCTCCATGAATAAGAGAATATTCTGAATACTGTTACTGAATAAGAAATGTGACAGGGCCAAGTGATAGTACTGTGGTTAGGACACTTGTCTTGCACACACACCTGGTTTGATCCCTGGCACCGCAAATAGTTCCCAGAGCACCAGGAGTGGTCTTTGAGCACAGAGGAGGAGTAATTCCTGAGCAGAGCTGTATGTTTCCCCCACCAAAGAAATAAATTAAAATATTATTAGTTCAAATGCATGAGAATGGGTATTTATATTTTTTACTTTCAAAACCTCATTTTAGCTCCCAGCCCTCTCAAACTTTACTTCCATCTTTTTCCTGGCAAGGTGTTTACATAAACTACTATAAATAAATCTTTATAAACGAATTTTCGCTGAGTTACTCAATCCACTCCACTCTGGCTCTTTCTAAATTTCAACCTTAATTTTCATGGTATTCATGAATATTCAGAATGTATTATTCTGAACTATTCAGAAAGTAAACACTTTCTATTTACTAGGTAAGTTTTTTTTTCTTTTTTGGCCAGTTTTCCTTTGCAAAAGCCATAGTCCTATCTTCCTGAGTCTAAAACAAAATGATCTAAACTAATTTTGTGAGAGAATTTCTTATTAGTTTGCCTTAATGACAATAACTATAATATAAAGAGCAGGAAAAAGGCAGTATTATCCACTCCGTGCTGGATTTTATGGTCCTCTTGCTGATTCAGGGGTCAAATAAGGCAAATTGGTCCCTCTGGTACATTTAATTATGCGCGTGATCCTGCCTTTCTTCATTTTTGCATCTGTTGCTTACTAGCAGAGAGTATAATCAATAATGATGAATAATAATGTTACGTAACTCATTTAGAAGAGGCACATTATATGGACTTTAGAAGTGAATTACATGAAAATCTCCCTGAAATACCACAGGAGTATTTGATGAATGGGCCCCTTACGGCACAATACCGATCAGATCTGCTGTAGGCAGCGTAATGGTTTTGCCATAAGTAAATAAGTTAATCTCTGTCATCACACGCTGCTATTTATTTAAGCTGTCTTTCCGGATTTGGACAACTCTGGGCAAATTTGGTTTCTTCTCCCATACAGCTTTAAAACAGGGAGAATGTTAAATCTACTCTGCAATGTTAAAATGCTAGACATTTCAGACTGTAGATGGCTTTCAATATGAGAAACAGCTGCCAATTTTAATTGAAAATTTTGTCAGAGGACTATCTACACTCTCTTCGAAGGAAATAGAGAAAAAAAGAAGATACGTATTTAAAATTAGTTGAAAGGCCAGGAAGTTAATTCGTGGGCTAACGGGGGTGTTTTGTGTTCAAAAGAACCTGGAACTGTCTCTAGGATAGTCTCGTCCCCTAAGGCCTGCTTGAGTGTGACTCAAAACCCAAAACAAACAACAAATAAATTTATTAGAAAAAATTCACTTTGAAAATTTAAAGCTTCCTTAAAGATACTGTTAGATCCTTGGTAGGAGTTCAAACTTAAAAATTGCATAAAAAAATAAAAAGAATATAAGCTTAATTCTCTAGAGCAAGATCACTTGTAAAGTTGTATGTAATTATTTCTTGAAGATTTATAGCCTTTTGGTAACTTTCTTTATTTTTAACTAATTTTACTAAACCTTTTTTTTTTGTTTGTTTTTTGGGTCATATCCGGCGATGCCCAGGGGTTACTCCTGGCTCTGCAGTCAGGAATCACGCCTGGCGGTGCTCGGGGACCATATGGGATGCTGGGAATCGAACCCGGGTTGGCCGCATGCAAGGCCAACCGCTGTACTATTGCTCTAGCCCCAACTTTACTAAACTTTGTCTCATCTATAACTCACCAATTTTGTGAGAGCAAATGCTAAGGAATCTGTATTTTGTATAAATAACCAAACATTCCCCAATTTGTTATGAGATAAGAATAATGTAAAATTCTTCTATTTCCTTTGTTTCTGTTTGCTCTTTTTCCTTTTTATTGGAAACTAAACTCACATGTACAACACTTGTATCACTTGTCATCCCGTTGCTAATCGATTTGCTCAAGCAAGCGGGCACTAGTAACATCTCTTTTCGTCCCTGTCACATGCTAGTGTAGCCCAATGCTGTGTGCTTGCTCCAGTAACATGAACAGCATCATACCATTCATTCAGGGTCATGATGAAGAAGTCAAACCATTTCGTAGTAAATGGGCGGTCAGGTGTTCTTTTGACATCCCATGGAATCCAGTCGATAATGGCTCTAGTCCAGCAGCCATCTCCAAATCACGTTACATGTCCGGCCCATCTGATGGTCGATGCCTTGTCCATCAGGCTCAACATCTTTGAATCTTAGGAAATCTTGATCTTGAGGAAAGCTTAAACCACTTTTGATCACAAGTAACCCAAGAGCTGTGTTCCTTGACATATTTCCCCAAAATGAAATGGAACAGAGCCTGGCAAGCTACCCGTGATGTATTCAATATGCCAAACACAGTAACAACAGTCTTCAATGAAGACGTTACTGGGCCCACTTGAGCAAATCGATGAACAACGGGAGTACAGTGACGGTGACGGTGAAATGGAATATGTCGCAGTCAAGGTCTTGAAGAAATAAGGTTGGTTGAAATACCTTTCCAGAAGGAATTCTCCCAAGACCACGGAGATACAGCACAGGCCTTGCATGCTCAGGGTGCCTAGTTTGACTCCAGTCCACATGCCCTGGACTCCCCCCACACACTCCCTCCCCCACAGGGCCCGGCATCACCTGGTCCTGACACAGTGCCCTCCGCTCTGGACCGAGTGTGATTCGGAGTGGCACAGGTGCCCTCTGAGCATTCTTGGGAACACCCCCAAATTGACCGCAACAGGAAATAACTAAGTTTTGAAATTCTATCTAAATGAACAAGAGGGAAAATGATCAGGTCTTGCTTTTAATGTTATAAAGGCATTTCAAATGTATTACTGCATTTTGAATTAGATTTGTACTTTTACTTTGCCTGTGCTCCTTTTTCTGTTTTCTTCACCTTATTTATTATTGTTTTCGTCCCACCATGGCCTTTTCCAAGTGGCTGTTGTGACAAAAGCTACAGCACACTCTGGAAAAAGAGTCAGGGAAATAATTTTCCCTGAGAAAAATAGTAAAAATTATGCACTGTAGCACTGTCCTCCCATTGTGCATTGATTTGCTCAAGCGGTCACCAGTAATGTCTCCATTGTGAGACTTGTTGTTACTGTGTTTGGCATATTGAATATGCCACAAGTAGCTTGCCAGTTGCTGCCGCGTGGGCGGGATACTCTCGGTTGCTTGCTGGGCTCTCCGAGAGGGACAGAGGAATCGAACCTGGGTTGGCTGCATGCAAGGCAAACGCCCTCCCTGCTATGCTATCACTCCAGCCCAATAAAAACTATTCTTATACATTCTCTTCCTCCTCCTTATCTTCTTCATCTTCTCTGTCCCCCTCCACTCTCTTTTCTCCTTCCTTCTCCTCACTCTCCCTCCTCTTCCTTCTTATTCTTTGTTTGGGGGCCTCACCCTGAGGGGTTCAGGGTTACTGCTGCTCTCTGCTCAGCTGCTACCCCTGGCAGGACCCAGATGACCATATGGCATGCCTAGAATCAAACCTGGGTCAGTCCTGTGCGGGGAGAGAGGCTTAACACCTGTGCTACCTCTCCACACCCTCTACTGATTATTCTTTTTTTTGGGGGGGGTCACACCCAGCGGTGCACAGGGGTTATTCCTGGCTGTGCTCAGGGGACCATATGGGATGCTGGGAATCGAACCTGGGTTGACCGCGTGTAAGGTGTAAGGCAAACGTCCTACCCTCTGTGCTATTGCTCCAGCCCCTCTACTGATTATTCTTATATAGTCAGTATTGGAAGCGACAGACTTTGAGAAAATCATTCACCAATCTAGGGCTAACGATATAAATCATAAACATTTAAAACTGATCTTTTGGCAAGAAACAATCCTAACTTAAACTGATAAAGTAGACTTTTGCAGTCTAATTGTTCAAGCTATATCTATATCTATATCTATATATCTATATCTATTTTAGTAAATAAACCACAGAAGTAGTTTAACCTAAGGTATCCCAAATGGTGCAGGCAGTATTATCGAAAGATTTCAAAATTCCCTGAGTTTTTACTGACAAGTGTTCAAATGATTCCTTGGTCTCAATTAACAAGTTTTCATACACACACAAACACACACACACATAAAGAGAGAACTAAGATATATCCAGGTAATGCGTATCTTCAAAGGTTAATGTTTTCTACATTTCATAATTGTGAGTATTCTTAATTTTTCTAACACTCCCCACCCCAAAAACACACCACATACATTCACATTGCTAAATTCCCTACTGAACACGAGTTTTCAGTTTTTATTGTCTTTGGTTATTTGTTAATTCCCTACTATGTTTCTTAAAAAAAATATGAAGACACCATGACTTACAAATTTGTTCACACTAGAGTTGTGTCAGGCATATGATGTTCCAAGAGTACTCCCACCACCAATGTCCCCTATCCTCCATCAGTGTCCCCAAGTTCTCTGCCACTCTTAGTAGGCGTAGAACACATTTATGTCATGTACTTGTTCTGACAAAACTTAAGTAAATGGCAAATGGAATTATCAGAAAATCAATAAACAAAAGTCAATTTGTAGTGATCGACTGCTATATGATTTTAACCAATGTAAGTAAATCCAAATCATGTAATGCAATATACTATACAGCCTATTCTCATTTACATAACTAAGTTTTCAACTCTGGCATCTAAAATCCATTGAATTACATTTTCTTTCGTACATGGATCTGATTGCAGTAACCATCATATCTTCTCTGTCATAAATGAAGCTTCTTTTTTTTGGCCTCCTTGGTAGCCATATAACAAATTTAGTTCATACTATTTGGTCCAAAAAAAAAAATAAGCTTAAAAGAGTGGCAAATAGAATTACCAGAAATAATTGTGAATATTCTTAAATGCACATTGGGTAAATTAATATAGTGATTTATGTTTGGATTATAAGGCAAAATATTGGTTGCTTCTGCAGAAACAACTATGAATATTGAAATTGAAAGTAAGTTTTTTCTACAATACAAAGTTTTGTAGAAATTGGATTACTTATATTGAATTCAATAGTAACAAAAGATTACTTTTGTTATATTGATAAAATGGGTTTGCACTCATTTCTATACATGATGATTTATTGAACTGAGACATTTTAAAAAGTAATTTTTCAAATGCTTAACTTCCCTCCACCGGGGTCCTTGGGTCCTTCACACATTCCGCCACCCTGTCTCCTTAGAGCTACTTTTTCTACTCCCTTAGTTTCATATTTAACAAGCACATTTTTACTTTTAAGTACTGTAGGGAATGTGTCCCCAAGTAATTCTTCACATCTTCTGAGAAGTACTGATTTTTGAATTGTAAATAAAAAAATGCAAATGAAGAATTAAAGAAAATTTTCGCATTTGTTGGTCCAACTCTAAATAAAATCCGTGAATGTTAAAGTTTGTTATTATGAACCCCTTTCAAAATTTACACAGAGGAATTTTAATTATGTATTAACTGCTATTGGTGGGTTTAAGATAATCAACCCTAGAAAGAAAGCCTCTGACTTATTTCATTCCTGTTACCCAAAATACAGTTAGAATATACAGATCAGGAGAGTTCTACTTCTTATTTCTGTTGACATTGGAGGTAACCTGAAAGCATCTAAGAATACTCCTATTGAAAAGGCACAGTTGCACTTTTATTAATCTGCAATATTTTACAAAGTATTTGATCATAGTTAGCATATACTTTATTTTTTAAAAAATTTTATATTTTTATATTATTTTATATTATTTTGGGGGGGTCACACCCACCAGTGCACAGGGGTTACTCCTGGCTCGTGCACTCAGGAATTGTTCATGGCGGTACACAGGAGACTACTGGGAATCGAACCTGGGTCAGCCGCATGCAAGGCAAACGTCCAACTAGCTGTACTATTGCTCCAACCCCTAGCATATACTTTTTTTTTTTTTTACTTACTGGGTCACATCTGGTGATGCATAGGGGCTAGCATATACTTTATTTATTTATTTATTTTTTATTATTGAAACACCATGAGGTACAGTTGTAGACTTACACATTTTTGTGCTTGGGTTTCAGTTATACAATGATCAAGTACCCATCCCTCCACCAGTGTCCGTTCTCCACCCCCGCTGATCCCAGTATCCCTCCCACCCACCCCCACCCCACCCCCATCCCACCCTGCCTCTGTGGCAGGGCATTTCCTTTTGTTTTCTCTCTCCTTTTGGGTGCTCTGGTTTGCAAAAGAGGCATTGGGTAGCAATCATGTTCGGTCTAAAAGTAGACTTATACTTTAGATTGAACAAAAATATATAAGATGAAATGACTCTATAAAATGTCTTTGTAATGACAGATGCATTGGAACATCTTTTAGCCACGATTTAATGCACACAATTATTTTTCAGAACGTTTGTTTTGTGAAATTTGTGTTTCCTGAAGTGGCCAACATGGGCATTTAAAATATAGAAGGAATAATACTGTTTAAAAACTTCACTTTTGTCCTTAATCCACTTATATGGAAACCACACTTAAGGTCAAAACTTTGTAATTTCTGAGATTTGGAGAAGGACCCCATTAATGATTTGAACGTGTGACATCATCCTTTTTTGTGTCATTAATGCATTTTTCAGCTTCTACTGTGGTGCTTGAAGATGAGGTTGGGTGCTGAGGTTCCAAAATCCATGTGGGATGAAGGCTCACACCGTCTGCTCCTGCAAAGCCACCGTCTATGGGTCACTGCAACTGATCCAGTGACAGCTTCCCCAAACTGACAGGCTGTTAAACAGAGTCCCTTTGAAATGTGTCCCCTGCAATGACTAGCACAGATCAGCAGACCTGAGAACAGCCAGAGAATCACCTACTATGCTGAGCTGAAGGGCTTATTCTCTCTATCTTGCTAGCACATTATTGGCTGCAATGGACACTCCTGCCCATTCTATGCCTGAAAGGTTATTGTTTAAAGGGGTGTGTGTGTGTGTGTGTGTGTGTGTGTGTGTGTGTGTGTGTGTGTTGGTTTTGATTGTTTGACCTGTTTATTTCTTTAAGAAAAATTTTTGTATTATAGTCACAGTCCACAGAACTTGGATGCAGGTAGAGGTTGGGATTCAGTCCCAGGATCTCACACACCCTATGCTTGGGTTCTACAGTTTGACATAACTCCGAATTCAAAAGCATTTTTATTGTGAATTTATACATTTTATCTTTTTTGCTACCTTGAATGTCCTTGTTGGACTAATCCTTCCTTCCTTCCTTCCTTCCTTCCTTCCTTCCTTCCTTCCTTCCTTCCTTCCTTCCATACTTCCTTTTTCCCTTCCTTTTTCCCTTCCTTCCTCCCTTCCTTCCTTCCTTCCTTCCTTCCTTCCTTCCTTCCTTCCTTCCTTCCTTCCTTCCTTCCTCCCTCCCTCCCTCCCTCCCTCCCTCCCTTCCTTCCTTCCTTCCTTCCTTCCTCCCTCCCTCCAACCCTTCCTTCCTTCCTTCCTTCCTTCCTTCCTTCCTTCCTTCCTTCCTTCCTCCCTCCCTCCCTCCCTTCCTTCCTTCCCTTCTTCCTCTCTCTGTTTCTTCCCTTTTCTCTCTTTCTTTTATTCTTTGTTTCCCTCTCTCTTTCTTTATTTCTTCTTTCTTCCTCTCCTGTCTTTCTTCCTCACAGATTAGACAGGAGATGGAATTATAACATAAGCAAGTGTTAGCATCATTTGCTAAGTGGGATATAAATGAGACTTTAAATTAGCTTGTTTACTTGACTGTACAGTACGGTCATCATAAATTTTGTCATTCCTCATATCTTCTTTTCTTTTTTGGAGTCAGCCTCATCCTCTCAGTCCCCACTATGAGCTTTGCAATCTTTTCTCTACTGAAAATAGAGGTAATGTTTGACTACAGTGAATAAAACCTTTAAAGAGGTTGAAATTAAAAATAATGTTAAAAGTAATGTTTAAAAACTCATCTTTACAATTTTTCTGAATTTCAATTGATCTGTCAACATTTTCTGAACTATTACTCTCATTGTAATATTTATTTTTATGTTGTTCACCATTTTACCAACTTTGAAATAACTTATTAGAAAGATACTTCCCATTATGAGATAGACATGATCCTTAAGAAATTAATTTTTTTCTTTGTAATAAGAAAATAAAATCTTTGGTGGTATTTACAGAGAATAGCAATTTGAACTACCTTGATTATTCTTCAATGAAATTTCACTATTACTACTTTTGCACTTATCCTATAAGTACTTCCTGAGTTAATAGCTTAGTGTAAACTTTAAAAAGCTATTAAGCACATTTATGCAGTCTTATCTCAGGGAAAAGTCATGATTTTGCACACCATTAGCTGGGTGTTATTAATAAAATATATGACTTATTAGGCAATAAAGAGTATAACTAGAGGCATTCACTTTGCCAAAAAAAAATCCAGATTGGCATGGAGCCTTTGAGCAAATTCTAAATTTGAGTTAAATTTAAAATTTAACTGTTTTTTTGGGGGAGGGCAGAGTTATTACTGGAGTATTATTTTCTTTTAGCACTAAGAAAAACATTTTTTAATACCAGTAGGAATCACTCTTATAGAACTGCAGAGATTAGCACTACTAGATAAAAGGGAAAATGCACAAATGATTTCAGTTTCAGGTAAATAACAAATACTTTTCAGGATATATGTACCATATATCACAGGTGACATATTTATATTAAAGTTGTGTGAGATTTTAATTTAAATATTTGTGCTCCAATTTTTGGCAAATATATACCCTAAACCAGAGCCCCAAAAGAAAATCACAAAAATGATGACGAATGAACTAGTTAATGACTTAGTTATTTTTTCACTTTCTTCATCAAAAGAATAGTAATGATCTCTAAGTAATAATGATAGGTCATGCACACTTAGTGTAATAGTAGGTTATGACATGTAAGTCATGCTCATTTAAATATCTTTTTGCATTAGTTATTAGTCACTGTCACTGTCACTGTCCTCCCGCTGTTCATCGATTTGCTGTAGTGGGCCCAGTAACATTGTAAGATTTGTTGTTACTGTGTTTGGCATATCAAATACATCACGGGGAGCTTGCAAGGCTTTGGCGTGTGGTGGAGATACTCTCGGTAGCTTGCCAGGCTCTTGGAGAGGGACAGAGGAATCGAACTCGGGTTGGCCCGGTAGGCCGCGTGCAAGGCAAACATCCTACCGCTGTGCTATCACTCTAGTTCAGTTATTAGTAGTGTGTAAAATATAGTTTGTTTTTTTAAATACTCACTATACTTAAACCTAATGTGGAAATATTTTACTGGTATGTGTTTATTTAAATATATTCATATATATATATATATATACACATTTATCTACACACGAGAGAGAGAGAAAGAGAGAGAGAGAGAGAGAGAGAGAGTGAGTTTAAGGTGCTTATTCTGCTTTTTCTGCTCGTTACCTACTTCTTTACTTTGAAGTTGGGATGAGCTTGAGTGGCAATGTTAATAAAACTCATCTTTTTTCTTTTTCGCACTCCAGTCATCCCACACTCATTGAGCCAGTGCTGGTGAATTGCTGGAAAAACCACATTCATTTAATTTAGTCATTGGTGGATCAGGATACACCTGACATTTCAATGGAGGCATTTTACCTGGTAAATAAATTATTATAGGATATTTAAAAAACATGAAACTATGTAAAAGTTCTGAAGTTCTTTGTTATGGAAATTTTATACCAACATCAGAACAGTGCTCTGAGAGACTTAATCGTTTTGCAGGTAAATCTCAGGGCAGGATAATATGAGCTTGAGACAATTTTCACTGGGGAACTGAGTTTGGATTATATTGAATTCTAGCTGGAGTCATTTGTACAAAGCACAAATAATCCAAATTTGTGAAGAAGCATAGCCAATTGCATTATTATACATAACTTGAATGGCTTCTATATAACTCTGCTAAATATATTCTGATCACTGTAATTTTATTCATTGTTGTTAGCACATAAAGAAACAAAAATGAAAGGTGAGTAAAGTAAATTACTGTATGTACAAAAAAATAGATGTAGAACACTTGATTCAATAACCACCACAATTATGACATACTATTTTATTTTAATAATCAACCGGAAATATTCTACTCTACATGTGTACATTTACAAATTAATATTTTATTTTTGATTAAATAAGCACTTTATAGATTTATCAGCATGGGATGCTTTTATTCTCCAAGAATCAGGAAAAAAAAGAATACTGTCCTTAAGCATAGGAATTTTGAGTTGGTCACAGAATGAAGTTGATAATATGTAGTTGTAAATAATATACTTACAAGTTCTATTGGAAATGACTGAGTTTAATAAAAGAAAATATTACTAGGCTAGCACACATTGCTATTGGTACAAAAATGACATGTCTTAATACCATTATAACAGGCATTGTTTGCTACCAACATAAAAAATGAGTTGTTTTATTATCTGCACATGATTATATGTAATACTTACCCGGCATGTCAATAAACCAAAATTAGAACAAAAGAGAGCATGAATATTAGCAGTAGAATCTTATTGGGTCACATAATCCTCCATTAATACACAAAATTAATCTTCTTGTTTCCTTGGTGCTTGTTAACAGTTTCCTGATTATTCATGTGTCCATAAAAAAAATTAATGCTTGAAGCCCTAAACCTGGTGAAGATAATGAGCATGGCTCCCCATGGATCTGAAAAAATTAGATTGTTGGTTTGAGACAGATGCAGCTATAACCAGAGGGAACGCTTTTGCAGTCACACCACAGTGTAGCAGAAACATCATTTAGAAGCTTTAATACATAATAATACCACTTTCAAAACAATTATAAGCTCCAACAAACAGAATATAAGGATCCAGAAGAATGACGTTATTCATTACTAGAAGATCCACTGAAGACAGTTACAGCCTTTTGGTAATGCTGTAATTAATTTGGGTACGAAAACTGGGAGAAATCTTACGTCTTTGCTCTAGAAACACATTCAAAACAACGTCAGGAAAAGCAATTTCAAGGTCCCTTTTCAAGTACAAAGCCAATGAAGCAATCTGAAGGCATAGTTTCCTTATTTCTTCTTATTGAAGCCATATTTGTGCTCTGAACATGCAATTATTTGCTTCAAATTATATCTGATCCACCTCACTAATTTGGGGATTTTATAAAAAAATATGTAAAAGTTCTGAAGATCCTTGTTATGGAAATTTTATACCAACATCAAAACAGTGCTGCAAGAGATTTAATCTTTATGAAGCAGAATAATACCCTCTAGTCCATCTTTGATACACCAAGGTCAAGACTTAATACATTGTTTATGACCTAGAAGTGTTCTATTCTGCGTAGAGACCACGTCTTATTTTCCTAATTAGCTGCTGATGAACACAGGTTGTTTACCATTCTCTAGTTAACGGCGAACAATATTGCCATTAAAATGGGTGTGCACCTATCATCGGATCTCTGTTTTGTGGCTTTTAAGTAAATACCAAGAGATGGGGTGACTGAATCATGGAATATTGATTTCCTATTTTGAGTAATTTCCATATTATTTTTCATAATGCTTGTACCTATATACATTTTTCGTAGTAACACATAAGGAATCTCATCTCTCTGCATTCTTTCTAGGTCCTTGTCTGGTTTTCCAGATAAGAGATATTCTCACAGTTGTGGAATGCTATCTCAATGTTGTTCTAATTTGTGTTTTCTAACTAGTAAGAGATCACAGACTTCTCTTGATATGCTGATGGCCTTCTTTGTAGAAATATCTATTGAAATCACCTGCCCATTTTAATGAGGTCATTTGTTATTATTGAGTTTCATGCATCCATATATTTACCCCTTGCCAGATGAATAATGTCAACTGTTTTCCTATTCTCAAGATGTGTCGTCACTTGCGTGATTCTTTCTTTCACCGTGCAGACGTGGTCTCCGTTTGATATAGGCTCACTTGTTTATTTTTAATTTCCCCCCTTTGTCATTGAAGTTCGCTGCCTAAAGAGCTGTAGAAATGCTAGTGTCATGGAACTGATCACCTAGTTCTTCCTCTCTTTGGCGGGCAGGGGCTCCCCCAGGTGGCGCTTTTGGTGGTTCTCAGTCAACTCCATCAGTGGTTGAGAAAGGGCGTGAGAGTAGGTGTTGTTTAGACTTACCCTACCTGGTGATGCTCTGGGCCTTCCTGGGACACACTGGTGAGCAGTTATGGGAGTCAAGGGATGCCTCCAGTGATGTTCTTGCTACTTGGGCAGATCATACGATGCTGTGTATTGAACCGGGGTGAGCCAAATGGAAAATATACGCCTCAATCGCTGAGCTATTTCTCTAGTCCCTACACCCCTCGCACTGTCTACTGTAAGGTACACAGCGTTACTTCCAAATATTTTCATCCACCCACTCAACATTCATTTTTTTCTGTATGGTTTTAGAGAGTTGTCTCATTCATTCTTTTGCCTGCAATTATTCAATTTTCACATTACCATTCATTGACTGAATAGACTTTCTTGCTCCATTTTCTTTTTTCTGCTCCTTTGTAATAAAGTAGTTTTTCTCCTGAAACTATACCCTAAAATATTCAGCCTGTCTTTCCAAATCAGTAGTTTATGTGCTGAGTCTGGTGTAGCACCAGGAAGACATATGCTTGACAATATCCGTTTAGTTAATAACTGGATTTTATTTACATGGCATTTATCACTTTGAGTCATTGATTTCTAATAAATATTTTTAAATGTTTATTCAATAAGATTTTCCAGGAATTTAGAAATAATGACTGCAAAATTCATAATAAATGTTAGGTTCCTTATATAAAATCATATTAATTTCATCTGGATGACAAAGGGATTTTCAATGATCTGAGCCCAATGGCAAAGATAAAAAAAATTTAAGCAAAGGCATATATTTCAAGTTGAATTGTTTTTGAATGGTAAAAGAAACTGGGGCTGACTGGAATACAGCTGATAAGACACTTACCTTGTATGTGTCTGACCTGGTCTAATCTTTGGCACACCATATGGTTCCCATTTAGATCTCTGCCAGGAGTGATTCCTGAGAACAGAGACTGAGTAAGCCCTAAGCACTTTAGAGTCTGGCCCCAAAACAAAAAGGAAGAAACAGGCTAAAATAAAGATTTGCAATGGAATGGGAGATAATATTCTGTGATGACCAATCGGCATGTGGAAAAGTTTTTATTATCACATAGTATAAGGCAAACATATCAAAATGGCAATGAGGTAGCCTCTTACACCAGTGATAATGACATATATCAAAAAATCTAAAAGCAGCACAGGTTGGTGGATGTGTCACAAAAAGAGGCCTTCTCTCACTGCTGGTGGGAATGTCACCTGGCCTAGCCTCTATGGCAAACAACCTGGAGCTTTCTCGAAAAGCAAGAAAGTCGGTCCTGTTTGACTCAGCTCTGCCACTCCTAAGTATCCACCTCCCATACACAAAAACGTTGCCTCAGAAAGACACAGGAACACCTATGTCCATCACAGCTCCTTTGGTGAACATTGGGCAGGATATGACCTCAGCTAACTGTCCAACAATAGATGGACAGATAAAAAAGAAGTTGTGGAACATACACACAATGGAATACTATGCAGGTCAGAACTTGGATTGAATTGCTGGGTGTCATTCTCAAAGATGTAACTCAGAGGCAAAAAAACACAAATGCAAGGTGATCTCACTTGCCTCTAGAATATTGAGAAACAAAGCCAAAGTATAAAATTATTCATCAATAATAAAACTCGGATGCTAGAATACAGACCCGAGAATGCAGTTTGGAAAGAGTGACGAGGGGAGTGAATAAGCTGAGGACAGTGACACGAGCACAGACAGAGGGTCTGGAGCATGCAGGTGGCACTAAGGGAACTCTGGAATGCACTAAAGCCATAGCTGTGGTCATTGACAGGAGTGAGGCGAGGGACATTGGAAAGGAGCTTTGGACCTGAGATGACCCAGGCAGTGGTCCTGGGCACAATGCAATGCTATTGTGCAGTAGCTTTGGACTTCCAGAAGGCTGAGTAGTATTGTAGCCCAACTACTAAAACTGCTTTTAGAGATATCACTGTCACTGTCACTGTCCTCCCGTTGTTCATCGATTTGCTCGAGTGGGCCCAGTAACATCTCCATTGTGACACTTGTTACTGTGAATGGCATATGGAATATGTCATGGGTAGCTTGCCAGGCTCTCGGAGAGGGGCAGAGGAATCGAACCTGGGTCAGCCGGGTCAGCCACATGCAAGGCAAACGCCCTACCCGCTGTGCTATCGCTCCAGCCCTTTAGAGATATACTTCAGTCAAAGCCTATTTTTATTTTTACATCTTTATTGGTTAACTTCCACTTTTCTCCTTTATAAGATTACCTGACTTTCCAGGAACTTAATCTTCCTTTGGGCTACTAAATTTGCTAATAATTTAAAATACCACAGATTATTTATGCTTAATTTTATTTATTTATTTTTTGCCATTGTCCATTTCTTTGGATTATTTTTCACTTTATTATTTTTTTTATTAGTGAAACACCATGAGGTACAGTGGTAGACTTACAAATTTTTGTGCTTGGATTACAGTTATACAATGATCGAATACCCATCCCTCCACCAGTGCCCATTTTCCACCATCACTGATCCCAGTATCCTTCCCACCTCCCACCCCCCCATCCCAACCTGCCTTTGTGGCAGGGCATTCCCCTTTGTTCTCGCTTTTCTTTTAAGTTTATGCTTAATTTTAAATAATTACATAACAACACTGGTATTTTGGTCTTGCATGGCCTCAAATAGATGAATGGGCAAGCCTCTTCTCCAAAAATGAATCTCTTACCACAGATTCTTTCTTTGTCACATCTGTCTGTTTTTCCCTTAAGATTATTTTGTCTTGGTAAATGTTGTATTTGAAGTAACACTGATTATTTCTGAACTGTAAATATTTTGGCTGCTAAGTTGTTTTTAGTGCCCCCATTAGTTCTGACTCATTCTCCTATATCTATAGATTGTTTACGGGACAGTAAATGTTATAAAGTAATGGTCAAGCAATTAAAAAATGTGTACTAATTTCCTATAACTCTGTATTTTACTTTACTACTATGAAATTAATTGTAGGTAAGGGACGTTACTTGTGCTACGCACCTGCCTGGCACTGAAGAAAATCTGCGTGGGATTCCGACCACGAAATGGTCCCTGAGAATCACTGTGTGTGGCCCCAGCAACAATAGGAAGAACAGTAAAAGTATAGAAGACATATGCACCTTTCCCACTGTCTCTAAGCCCCAGGAGGGAATATTTTGATGTGCTTGTTGCATCATCAACACTATTTTGGTGCATCAAGCAATGCAAGAATAGTGTCTGAATTTTTATTTTTGATAATAATGGAATATAAAAATAAAAGTGAGCTGGGGGTGGGCTCAGTGATAGAGTACCAGCACCTTTTGAAGAAGGAAAGGAGGAAGGAAGGAAGGAAGGAAGGAAGGAAGGAAGGAAGGAAAGAAGGAAGGGAGGGAGGGAGGGAGGGAGGGAGGGAGGGACAGAGGGAGGGAGGGAGGAAGAAAGGAAGAAGGGAGGGAGAGAGGAGAGAGAGAGGGAGGGGAGGGAAGGTAGGGAGGGAGGGAAGGAGGAAGGAAGGAAGGAAGGAAGGAAGGAAGGAAGGAAGGAAGGAGGGAGGGAGGGAGGGAGGGAGGGAGGGAGGGGAGGGAGGGAGGGAGGAAGAAGGGAGGGAAAGAGGAGAGAGGGAGGGGAGGGAGGGATGGAGGAAGAAAGTAAGAAGGGAGGGAGAGAGGAGAGAGAGAGGGAGGGGAGGGATGGATGGAGGGAAGGTAGGGAGGGAGGGAGGGAAGGAGGAAGGAAAGAAGGAAGGAAGGAAGGAAGGAAGGAAGAAAGGAAGGAGGAAGGAGGAAGGAAGGAAGGAAGGAAGGAAGGAAGGAAGGGAGGGAGGGAGGGAGGGAGGGAGGGAGGGAAGGAGGAAGGAAGGAAGGAAGGAAGGAAGGAAGGAAGGAAGGAAGGAAGGAAGGAAGGAAGGAAGGCAGGCAGGCAGGCAGAAGAGGTATTTCCCCCAAAGTGAGGCATAATTCATATTCTGACAGTCCAAAGGAGATTATGAAAGACAAAGTGAAGACTAAGACAGGAGAAAAACCAAACACGTTGCTGTGTAAGAGGCAACCCATAACACACACACACACACACATACACACACACACATACACACACACACACACACACACACACAGAGTAATGGGGGAAAGGAACTTGCTTCTGGAGAGCAGGAGAGATTTTGAAGGCAGGTACCGTTCATGCCAGACTGGAGTTAGAACAGAAAGGGGTTTTGCTGTTGTCTTGGACACTCCCGGGTGTGCTCCAGGTTTCCTCCCAGCACAGCACTCGGGGCTGTCTCCTGTGAGCGTCCAGGAGACCATCAGGGAAGCCTGGCCAGGCCATGGGCAAAGCAAGTTTCTCCCCACGGCCCTTTGCTCTCACCCAACTCAAACACTTTTGCTACCAAGTGGCGTAGAGCAAGGGGGTTAGACCTATCGTCACAGTCTGCATATTTGCATTAAAAACTGGTATTGCTGCAGAAACTAGGGAGGTTTTTCATTTCTAGCATGTGGGTGGAACCTATTGAATCATTGTTACCATGAAGGGCAGGGAATCCCGCTCAGAAGCCAAAGTGAAGCCCCTTTTTTTCTAGGACCTGGGTAATGTTGTGACTGAGCGCAGAGTTGAGAGGAATAAGCAGAGCATTTAGGGCCAAGGATCTCTCACCAGGAAAACCAGGAACAGAGACTCTGCACGCTCGGACGTGAGGGCACATTCAGCCCTTCTTGGCTGAAACCAACTGGAGGCCAGTATAGGAGGGCACACGTGGAAGGGAGTTGGTACCCCGTTTCTCTGACAGATGATCAGACGATCCAGAAGTCCAAAGGTGCCGGGCAAGAGGCCTGATTCTCCTTCCTTCTGGAATGCTTTTTTCCTGGGCTGTTTCCTGCCCGTCTTTGTAGTCTAACCCAGATGCTTGAGCACGGGCAGCGGGACCATGAGATGAGCACTGTGATTGCTTGCTGAGCACAAATGCCCTTTGTCAATCAACCAAATCCCCAATAGTTCCGCTGGCACTGAACCTTGAGCAGAAGCATTCATAACTCACAGGAATGCGGTTAGAAGCTTCTTGCTTTTTTTGAATATGAGATAAATGATTGTCCGATCCAAGCTGCCCCGGGGACGATTTGCTCTTTCTTTCGGAATTGATTTCGAAGGTCCCGAGGCTGTTGGATAAATACCAAGAAGGCAAGAAGAGATTAGTAACATAACCAACAGAAGAAGGGGAGGCAACTTTTCGAATCGCGTCAAATATCTGACGGTAGTTCAACATACCAGCACTCTTTTCTAATTCTCAGTCCCAAACAAGAGATTGACTTTGTTGTCTCGATTATTCTAGGATCGGTCCTTGTGGTCTTGCCAGAGTTTCTGAAACAAGAGCAGAAGTAGGATTTATCGTCTGGTGATACAGGCAGACAATGCTTGACATGCAAGATGATAGAAGGATCCCAATTGTCTCCTTAGTTATAAATCCCAGGACTTCTCTATATGCATCCAAAGTATAAGACAAAGTAAATAAATTATTTTTCACCAGAAAATGCTGCAGATTGAATTCACTCCGCAGGGTTGCCTGTGCAATGTATTCTGTCATGGCCACTTTTTCCTTCTTTAAGGAATAGGGAGTGAAACAAGTAGGGTTTTAAATGAAATCGTGATACAGTTGTGTTGGATTTCCTGGGAGGCTATTTAGAGGCGAGGAAGGATGAACACCGTCAAATACAATGATCAAGATGGTTTTGTTTAACAGAAGATGAAAAGCTATGCAGGAAAACATAGATTTGCTGTGTTGGAAGGAGCAGAATAACTTATAGATGTCTGTAACATTAGGAACCTAGGATGAAAACTGGAATCCCTGTAAACATTTTAGTTTAGTGGAGGGCCCTTAAAGGTGTGGTAGAGACCTAAGAGAAATATGTTTTTGGAGGCATTTTACGAGGCATAAGTGTATCAAATTGGCTAGGGATGCACAATCAGGAAAGCAACGTGAGTTGTCATGGGAATTTTACTTTTCCGTGATGATTTATATCATGGAATATAAAGTGATGTGATACCATGACGTGATAGCATGCTCAGAGATATCATTCTCAATGACATATCACACTCAGAAATGAGGTAACTCTATACTTTCTCTAGCCTAGAAAGTTTTATCCTTATGTTTAAATGCCATGGAGAAATGCATGGCCACGTGCAAGGCAAACGCCCTACCTGCTGTGCTGTCACTCCAGCCCTTCATCTAAACTTTATTCCATCTTGCTAATAACAACTCAGAAGTATAAGTACCACTGTAGCACCATCCTCCTGTTGTTTATTGATTTGCTCGAGCAGGTTCAGTAATGTCTCCATTGTGAGACTTGTTGTTACTGTGTTTGGCATATTGAATATGTCACGGGTAGCTTGCCAGGCTCTGCCGTGTGGGCAGAAAAAGCTTTCTGGGCTCTCCGAGACAGGCAGAGGAATTGAACTCGGGTCGGCCAGGTTGGCTGTGTGCAAGGCAAATGCCCTACCCACTGTGCTATCACTCCCAGAAATATAAGAAGTGGTAAAATGATAGGAGTAACTCTAGTTCTTTACTCTTGATCTTTTTTTTTTTAAGTCATCTTTTTTAAAGTCATATTGTACTGCAGATTATATTGAAGAAAGTCACTCTGGAAAATATCCCCTTCATTCCCAATGCTTAGTTAAGACTCTGAAATAGATATGTACCACTTGCAGAACTTCGGAATCAAATAATCCCCATGACTTTGGACAACAGACCCCCAGATATGGACAATGCCATCACTTTCAGTGGCAGAGTTTGATATGACAGCTAGCAGGTGTTCGAACCTTACTTTTTTTTTTTTAATAAAAGAAAAAATGCAACTACTGGCACAAATAAAGCAGAACATGTTCTGCCAACATAAAACACCTGGCATGCATTTCAGCTAAGTAAATTCCAGCTGTTTTAACTAAGGGCCAAAGTACTGTGTCAATATACATGAATCATAGTGTTCCTCAACCTTTGTTCTCAGAACTATTCTCCTGCACGCTGGGTGTTTGTGTGGATTCTTGCCGAGCTCCTAAGAACGAGAAAGCCTTCTTTGACTGACGTGGTCCAGGCCAGGGTACATTCCTTAGTCCTATGTTTATTAGAAAATATGATTTGTAAACAATCTAAATTTTCACATGGTGAATTGACCTATTTCATTCCCTTTCAGAATGGAACTTGAACAAAGTAAACAGACTTTGCCCTATATCTTGTGGTATATTTTTGTTTTTAAAAAAAAAAATAAAAGGATGTGTAGAGGTAAGATGAATAAGATGTCTCCTCATTTGGTTTACCAAAATATGTCTTATGTGTGAATTTACAAAGATGGAAGAATCACCAACATCATGCACTGATGTTCTGCAATAAACTTATTTTTAAATCTATTTTTAAATTTTTATATTTAAAAATTGATTTAAAAATAAATTTTTAAACTTACTTTTAAATTCCTCTTTTCATTTTCCCACATTAGTGAACATGGCTGTTATTCTCTAAATTGTTACCTCAAGTGGAATTCTGGAGACGTTTGGTTGACTGTAAAAATTTTAATAAGTTGGTATAGAGAAGTGACCAGGATGATATTAAGACTTAGAAATGATCATACTGGACAAAGACCGAGTTGTTGAAAGTAGGTAAAGGGATAGACATGATAAGCTTTCAATGTCTGTATTGTAAATTATAATGTTCAAAAGGAAAGAGAGAGGGGAAGAGAGAGAGGGAGAGAAAGAAAGAAGGAGAGGGAGAGAGAAAGAGAAGAAAAGTTTCTGCCATGAGGGATGGGGGGGGTTCTGGGAGGGAGATTGGGGACATTTGTGGTGGGAAATTTACACTGTTGAAAGACAGGTATTGAAAAAAGAATATGACTGACATGCAATCATGAACAACTCATTAAAAATTTTTGGAAAACCAAATTTTAGAAATAGGCACCTTCATAAGGGTTCACCAAAATGACAAAGATTTAAAGTTACAATCCCTAAACCACAACACATTGATTCAGTATCTGAAGCAGATAACAAGTTTTAATCTTCCAGAAGATGAAAAGGAGAGAGCAAGGTAGGAACCGGCAACAGATGAAAAAGCAAAAAGCCGATGGCTCGTGAGACAGGCCAAGGGGCGCAGCTGAAGGAAGAAATCACGGGGTTTTGCAGAGCCTCAGGAAAGGTGTAACTGACAACCTTGGAAGCTGCAACTTTGAACTTGGCTCAGTGGTGAGCTAGAGGACAGTGACCCAGGATGTCAGTCTGAATGTCGGTCTCACAGTTGCTAATCTCTCCATTATGAGGTTCCATGTTTTGGCAACTGTTTAGTGAAGCATCAGGGAGAACAAGGTCTGGATGGTATGTGCGGGGGGACCGGAGACTTTTTTTTCTTTTTTTTTTAAATTTTATTGAATCACCATGAGACAGTTACAAGCTTTCATGTTTGGGTTACAATCACACAATGATCAAACACCCATCCCTCCACCAGTGCACATTCCCCACCATCAGTATCCCTGGTATCCCCCCCTTTCCCACCCTCCCTCTGCTTCCATGGCAGACATGATTCCCCATACTCTCTCTCTCTGTTTTTTGGCATTATATCACTGTATCACTGTCATCCTGTTGTTCGTCGATTGCCTCAAGCAGGCCCCAGTAACGTCTCCTTCGTCCTAGCCCTGAGATTTTTAAAAGTGCCACATTCGAGGCTCTTTCAGGGTCAGGAGAATGAACCCCATCATTGTGACTGTTTTTTGGCATATTGCATACGCCACGGGGAGTTTGCCAGACTCTGCCATGTGGGCAGGATACTTTTGGTAGCCTGCCAGGTTCTCCAGAATAAGAACTAGATAATAAGATGTCGCGTGGCCACGAATGCCAGGAACAGGTTTTCTAGTCTCTGGGTCTTGGCCGTTGATGGGATTACACGGTGCCGAGGACAGTTGGTGGGTGTAACGCCTACATACTGGAAGATGGGGGATCTGGGTGGAGGAGGCCCAGTCCCCATCTGAGCAGGCTTGGAGATCTATGCCCCGGGTCCCGCACACTTGAGTTCCTCTGCAGGTCCCTTCATGTGTGAGGCTCATCCGAACATGTGGAGAGTGGTCTTAAGCATGGCTGTGGCTGGAACTGGAGGTCTTTAGTGGTCTCTGAATGCTGCTTTTGGGCATTATGGTTTGCAATACAGATGCCGAGAGGTTATCATGCTTGTTCCTTTATCTAGTTTCTGCACACATCTCTCATCCTGGCCGATTCCTCCAGCCATGTTTTTCTTAGCGATCCCGTCTCTATCCCAGATGCCGCCTCTCCTTTGCTCATGAGGCAGGCTTCCAGCTATGGACCAATCTTCCTGTCCCGTGTATCTACTGTCCTTAGGTGACCGGAGACTTTTCTATGGAAAACAAGCGAAGGGTCTGCAAAGAGCCAGAGCAGCTGCAGAACGTTCTTAGGAACGGCAGCGGCGTGTGGGGCTTCCTCAAAAGGAAAACAAACCCAAACCATCTGGTTTCTTACCCATCACCCTCAAAGCACAGTCTTCTCCGGTAAGCCTCCCTCGCCGCTTGATACAGAGGTCACAAACAGCTTCCGTTGGCTTATCTTAAAATACGTTGTCATCATTATCTGTACATTATCATCATATGTACAGACAACAAATGTTAGCCAGCATTTGAGGTCAGAAAAAATAGAAAAGTGTGGTTCTAAAGAAGGGACTGATCACATAAAATAGGGAATAATTAGTGTAAAAGAAATTGTATTTCATTTCCTACGCAAACCTTCGAAGATATGGAACTTGCATAAAACAGGAAAGGTGCTATGAAAAGTAAATACTGCATTTGTAAAGAAAAAAAAACATACCTGAATCATCAAATATAAAATAACCTGGAAAGAAAAATGTGTTTTCTCTTGACTTATTTTCCTTAGCATGATTTCCGTCAGTGTCATTCATATTGTTTCAAAATGGTGTTTTATTAATTTTTTTCTTGTTTTGAGAAATAGAGCTACTGGCTATCCCATCACATATTTATGTGGATACACACACAAACACACAAACACACACACACACACACACACCATATTTTCTTTATCCATACTTTTGCTGTTGGTCATTTGGGCTATTTACATTTCTATCCTTTTTTTAAAAATTTTTTGCTTTTTGGGGTCACACCTGGCGATGCTCAGGGGTTACTCCTGGCTCTACACTCAGGAATTACTGCTGGCGGTGCTCGGGGGACCATATGGGATACTGGGAATCGAACCCGGGTCGGCCATGTTGGCTGCGTGCAAGGCAAACGCCCTACCGCTGTGCTATCGCTTCAACCCCTTCTATCCTATTTTAAATAGCACTTCAATAAGTGTATCTTTACAAATTAACGTTTGTGTGGGTTTCTTATTTGTTTTTTTTTTTTGCTTTGTTTTGGGCCATACTCAGTGGTGCTCAGGGTATACTTCTGGCTCTGTGCTCAGGGATTATCCTGGTGGTTTCGGGAACGTGTGGCATGCCAGGGATCAAACCCAAATAGACCTAATGCAAGGAAACGCCATGCCCGCCGCTCCATCTCTCCAGCCTCACTTGTGTCTGTGGAGAGAAAGCTAAGTGTGTAACTGCCGCATCAGACAGCTTATTTTATATTTGTAATATTTTGAGAAATCAACATGAAAATTTCCATAGAAAATAGTATGAGTGTCAAAGGGTTTCTCCCACTCCACAGTCTTTCTGATTGTTTCCAGTCTTCTAGAAAGAGGGGTGCAGTTTTCTCTCCCGCTACCTGGTGTGCAATTTCCTGACCAAGTGATACTGGCCTTTTGGGGTGTTTTCTTTTAAGAAATTAATCTGTTCTGCCCATTTTTGATGAGATTATTTGCACTTGTGCTGTTGGACCTTATGAGTTCTCCAAACTCCTTAGCCCTTGTTGAATGTTTGGAGTATGAATACTTTCCTCCGTTTGATTGGGTGTCTTTGTGTTTCTGTCTTTGCTGAGAGGTCACCCAAGCCTGTCCTGTGTCTCATCTTTCAATGCTGAGACCGACAGTGACGTGTTCCTTGGGCCCTGGTGTCTGGGAGCATCTGGACCTCCTCAGTCCTCTAATGCGGGACTTCACCCACGTTAGGTGTGTGTGCTTTGTCATGGATGTCTTCTCCTCCCCTGCCCCCGAATGGCTCTGTGTTCCACTTTCCACTCATAGTTTCTTTTCTTTCGTTCTTTTTTTTTCTTTTTGTGTCACACCCAGCGATGGACAGGGTTTACTCCTGGTTCCGCACTCAGGAATTACTCCTGGCGGTTCTCAGGGGACCCTATGGGATGCTGGGAATCGAACCTGGGTCGGCTATGTGCAAAGCCAACGCCCTAATCGCTGTGCTATTGCTCCAGCCCCTCCACTGATAGTTTCTTACACCGTGTCCCAGGTCTTTAGTCTTTAGTCTAACAGGATCATGTTGAGAGGTTTCTCTCATCACCTTTTCCTGCTGGTGTTCATGCAGAAACCAGACAAGTGCCTTCCATGAGGATAGTTGCACACTTCCTATCAGGCTACCCGCCCAGAAATCTGCTGAGCTCTGCCCAGGGCTGGGCGGATGTTTCATGAGACTCATCCTAGATGCTTTTAGCTGAGTCCCCAGAGCTATCTCCATAGGAATCAGCCCCATGGTTCCCCTATGGCATTAGGGCTGGGGGGACGCGTGAAGCCCGACAGGAGGATGGGATGCTGAGCCTGCCTCCTGACCCAGGTCCTTTCTCACCCCCCAGTTCCACGGACTGGACCGGGGCTGTGGGGTGATGGCTTAGGGACAGTGCATCCTTCCAGAGGCTGGGCGACAAGGAGAGCAATTCTTCCAGGGCTGGAACACACACACATGGAGGGCAGGAGTGGTTTGGGGCCGATTGTTGGCCAGCAAGGGAAGTTTAGTGGCATCAGGACCCGCTGACATCTGGTTGCAATCTGGGAATTGTGCAAACTTGTGCTGGCCGTAGGGACTGTGGCTCCCAATTGGTGGAGACTAGCACAACTCTTTCTGTCCCATATCTGATGGTTGTTGTTGCTTGGCCCTCCATTTGCTTAACCACTCCCCAGGGGAGGTGGGTGATGAGACCTCACCAGGGGTCTGTTGTCAGGGTCTATTCCTAAGAATGGGTTCCGGGATGCTGTCTGCCTGTAAAGCTCCTAGCCAGGCTGCCAGGGAGAACAAGAACTGGTTACTCCAGTGTATTCCTTAAAGTTTCTTGTCTCTCTGGGTTTTCTTTGCTTGCACATTGGATTTCATTCATCTGCTGTTACTGCTTTGAATCCCCGGGAGTGAGTGAGTCTGCTCTCGGGCTCATTAAGGACTGTTCCTTAGTGTTTCCTCTCTCCTCGGCTTGATACCCCTACCCCTCTGCTCAAGGCTTGCTAGTGAGTTATTCTAACTGCTGCTTTGTGGGGTTGGCACCAAGAGTCTCACTGCACTGTAGCAGAGTCCTTTATTTGGTCATCGATTTGCTCGAGCGGGCCCAGTAACGTCTCCATTGTGAGACTTGTTGTTACTGTGTTTGGCATATCGAATACATCACGGGGAGCTTGCCAGTCTCTGCCGTGCGGGATAATCTTGGTAGCTTGCCGGGATCTCCGAGCGGAACAGAGAATGTATATAAAAGAATACAAGCAAATATGTTAAAAACCAAACACATGTGTGCTGCTTTAGGTAATTCAGTAGGTTATACTCTAAGAGGAATGTGGCTGTGCACTTCTGGGAGCTTTGTTTTATAGTCTCTGGATCTTGACCATTGATGGGATTACATGGTGCCGAGGGCAGTTTGTCGGTGTGACTACCAAGATACTGGAAAATGGGGCATCTGGGTGGAGGAGGCCTGGTCCCGATTTGAGTAGGCTTGGAAATCTGAGCCTCAGGTCCCAACACCTGGGTTCGTCTGCCAGTTCCTTCGTGTGTGAGGTTTGTCCAAGCATGTGGAGTGTGGCCTTGAGCACGGCTTGGCTGGTTTCTGGAGATTTTTGGCTGCTGGGGCTCTGTAATATTCCTAAACCAAACCTTCTTCATTTAGTAATTATGTCACTGAGAAACGGTGACTTTTGCCATTGCCTAGCATGAGAAAAAAGGTTACTTAGGAGTGAAAGTTATTTAAATCTCTCCTGATCCGGGTTCAGAATTCAGTCACAGGATTACCCCCACTCTAAGGAATGCTGGGAAGCGTGGTGGCACTGAAACCTTAGTAACTTGGGCACCTCGAACAGTATGGTTAGAATCTGTATAAGCTGATTTTCAGCCTTTTGTTTTATTTCTGAGTGTCTATTGGACATTAGATATATACTTTTATCTCTAATAATTTCCACATAGTGCTGTGTCAAACACCTCCTTGGGTATATAAGAAGAAATATGCAAACTGTGAATAATGGGTCATGTTTTATTTTTTGCTTCCTTTTCTCTTATTTGGTGATTGACTTGGGGGTCCCGCTGGGCTCATTCAGGGCTGAATCTTGACTCTGTCTTCTAAGATTACTCCAGGCAGTACTTGATAAACCAGGGATCAAATCAAGGTCAGCTTTGGGCAAGACAAGCCTGTGACCTCCTGGACTGTCTCTGGCCCCTTCCAGATTCTGCTCTTTAAACAAGAATAATGAAACTGTATGTTTTGGCTGTGTTTGCGGGCACAGACTGTTTACAGACCCAATGTCAAATGGACTATTTCCTCTCCCAGTCCTTTCTGATTTCTCACCAGTTAAAGTTGGCCTTTGATTAATTCTTGGTTCCATTTGTCATATGTGACGTAACTCCAGCTGACCCATAATTGTATTGACATTTAGACATCAGAATCTACCTCCAAACTTGAATTTGGTTTGCTGTGAAGATTATAGGTGAGATTTCAATTGTGTATGTAAAATCAGCTAATTCTAATCCATCACAAGCCATTTCAGATGTATACAGATGTCCAAAAAATGCTAAATAAGCAACAATTTGTGTAGGTAATGACAGGTTATAATTCCAGTCCAAACGATAGCACAGCGGTAGGGCGTTTGCCTTGCACACAGCCAACCTGAGTTCAATTCCTCCATCCCTCTTGAAGAGCCCGGTAAGCTACCCAGAGTGTCCAGCCCGCACGGCAGAGCCTGGAAAACTACTTGTGGCATATTCAATATGCCAAAAACAGTAACAACAAGTCTCACAATGGAGACGTTACTGGTGCCTGCTCTAGCAAATCGATGAACAGTGGGAGGACAGTGCTACAATGCAATAACAGGGTACTTAAAAACTCGAGTATTCTGCAGAAAGTTAGCTTAAATATTTCTAAATCTTTTATCCTCTTTAATGAACATCAAATATTCACTCTTCTATTCTTGTAGATAAAATTCTGCTCAGTTTAGGTAACTACCAGAATGTTTTAGTCAAAAAGGTAAATAGTGATTAAAATATATGATGCTTATTTTGTGTATATGTTATATCAACTCCAACTGCTAAACATTCCAATTTATTCCCCTCTTCCCCTGATATTCAAAAACACATTTGTATACTTTTATTTTTATTTATTAATTTGATGAAATTTATAAAAGTATTCCTTTTGATATAGGAAGTGTACATATCATTAACCCATCAAATAAAATGTTTTATGTACAGACGTATTTCAGAAGAGGTTATGTAAACTTAATAATTGTAATTAAATGTAGTTTCTATTAATTGATGACTCATTCTCTTTTTTCTCATTAGACTGTAGTACAAGAGAGGGATGAAAATCAATTTCATGTGTACAACTTCTTGTAATTATCTAATAAACTGATATTGTTCTGGAGAACTTGATTTAAACTCTCTTCCACTTTTGCCATGGGTAAATGACTTCAAAAATATCATACTTATGATAAAATCCTTCTGGGTTTCTGAAAATTTATTAAGAATCCAAAATACAATCACTTGTGAAGTGAGTTAATGTTAATTGAGCGACCATTCTTTATAATAATTATGCACTCCAAAATTCCCAAAATTATTTTCAAGTCACACTGCAGCATGGTCATCGAAAGATCAAATAAAGGCATTCCTTACAACTCTCTAGCTTCTTCCCATGCTTAATGATCCATTACGAGCATAAGGGCTTAAAAACTGTTGAAGATAAAATTAGAGTAATAAGTAAATATAGATGGTATTTATGGCATACACATACTTAAAGTATAGTTTTAAGAGACTAAGACTAGACCTTAAAAGACTGCAGAACACCAGATCAGAACATCGTTAACAATCTTAATACTTAGATTTTCTTAGTATTAAGTAATAATGAATATCATCAGTACGGATTCATTTAATAGATAAACTTGTAGATGAGAGAGAAGATCAACTATAAAGAATGAAGGCAGGACTAGAAAGATAGTACGGGGTTATGGAACCTTCCCTGCACCCCTGTCACTAGGTTTTAACCCCTGATATGGCATAAGGTTCCCTGAGTATTTCTCCTGTGCACAGATCCAGGAATAGACACTAAGCACTGTTTTGTATTGAAATAGCATTGAAATCCTAACAGTATTCACAGTTACAATCTATAAGAATGACATGTCTTTTCATTTACTTGTGCCTTCTTTAAATTTCTTGTAGTTTTCGATATAAAAGTTGTAAAACCAATTTGAACTTAGAGCTATTTTATATCAATACCTAAACCTTCTGAATTTATAGCTATTTTATATAAATTGTATATGAATTGTATATGAATATCTAGATGGAAGTTTAGTATGTTCTCTATGCAATATTGAGAAGCCTGCAAATAGTAATGGTTTTAGAGTTTTGTTTGTGGGGGCACGCTCAGGCCTTACTGCAAGTTCACTGCTCAAGAATCACTCCCGGTGAGGCTTGGGGGACCATATGGGGATCAGGGATAGAACCCAAATAGGTTGCTTCTAAAACAGATGCCCTATCTGCTGTACTATTACTGTCCCTGAAAGAGTAAGAGTTGTACATTTGACTTTGCAATTTAGTAAAAAAAAACCTTTTAAATAACTTTCTTAGTGATGCATATCTTTTATCTTATTTACAGTATTTGTTTAAATGAACAGAGACCAGATTAGTCAAAAATAAATAAATCATAAGCTCGAGGAAGAAATATAAAATGTCAAGAGAACACTAACCAATTATTATTATTTATAAACAAAGCAAATTTAACCACATCATTAACCTAATGTCCTGAAAACTAAAATACCGACACTAAAATGACATGTGTATTAAGGTGTTATTTTCATGTCATTGTGTTTTTTCTTTGTTGTTACCGTGTTTGGCATATCAAACAAAGTCTCCAATGGAGACTTTACTGGACCCGCTCGAGCAAATCGATGAACAACAGGAGGACAGTGACAGTGACAGTGACAGTGTTTTTTCTTTAAAAAATAGAATAAGGATGCCTTTATTTATAATCTTGGACATGTTTTCTGATTTCCTAGTTATAGCATAGGTTACCGATCTTTATGTATTAAATCTAGAAAAAAATTACCAAAAATCCAAACCTTAGCCTAGATTATTATACATTCTTTTTAGCATTTAAAGCAGTCACTTCTCTCTCTTCCCATGTAAAATTATTGTCTCACTTTCCAGTGAGGTAACCTTACTTACCTCATGAGCTTGTCTTCAAAATCAACTGATGCAGTTCATAAACATGTATGTGTGCTTGTATTTATGTATGCATATTGTCCTGTCACTGTCACTGTCCTCCCGTTGTTTATCGATTTGCTCGAGTGGGCCCAGTAACATCTCCATTGTGGACTTCTTGTTACTGTGTTTGGCATATTGAATACTCTCGGTAGCTTGCCAGGCTCTCCAAGAGGGGCGGAGGAATCAAACCTGGCTTGGCCAGACTGGCTACGTGCAAGGCAAATGCCCTACCGCTGTGCTATGTACACATATTGGCATCTATATAACTGAAGAAAAAGATTTACCAGAAGTTATAAACTTGCTACTCTTTCTTTGTACAAACAGATCTTATTAAAGTAGTTTAAAGTAAATAAATACCTTTGACTGCCACAAACCCATTGACTAATAATACCCATTTATGTTTATGCAAATTAGCTCTACAGAAATACAAAGGAGCATACTTAACAGTCACTTGTTGACCTGATTCTATTTGCTTTGTTTCCTAGAAGAGTTTTGCTTCTAGTCATTCAAAGGCACATTCTTTGAAATTGAGCCTCAAGAACAACTCTGAAATTTAGAGTGGAAGATGGAATCCCATAGCAGTGTAATATCTAATTAACCCTGTTTTACTCTGAATTCCTTGGTGTGTGTGTGTGTGTGTGTGTGTGTGTGTGTGTGTGTGTGTGTGTGTGTGTGTCTGTGTGTGTGCTTGTTGTTTTGTTTTTCTTTATAGCACAGATAACAGGTCGGCTCTTTAGTAAAGATTCTTTGTCTCCATTTTCGTATAACTGTCTCTTTAAACAAATAAGAAATTTTAAATCCCCTCTGCAGTGTTATAATGTCATTCTTTTCTCATAATATTTACAAACATGAGGAGGGATAGCACAGCGGTAGGGTGTTTGCCTTGCGCACTGCCGGCCTCACCAAGCCGGGTTCGATTCCCCCGCCCCTCTCGGAGAGCCCAGCAAGCTACCGAGAGTATCTCACCCGCATGGCAGAGCCTGGCAAACTACCCGTGACGTATTAGATATGCCAAACATGGTAACAACAAAGTCTCCAGTGGAGACGTTACTGGGCCCCCTCGAGCAAATGGATGAACTATGGGAATGACAGTGCTACAGTGATACAGGAAAAAGTATGAATCTTTTCTTGATTAATGATATTCTGGATATTCATTTATTTATAGTTTCTTGCCAGATAGCAGTATTTACTAAAAGTCACATTCATTTTAAGTCTATAAATAATCAGTAAAAATCCAGATTTAGAATGGATGTTTTACACGGATTTACCTATTTTTGATAATAGAAATGTTTCTAAAGAGATTTGAAACCCAGAGATAAGATTGTGGTCTAAAAGGTAAAGGTAAAGGCCCTCCCGTTGATCGTCGATTTGCTCGAGCGGGCCCAGTAACGTCTCCATTGGAGACTTTGTTGTTACTGTGTCTGGCATATCGAATACTCTCGGCAGCTTGCCGGGCTCTCCGAGAGGGGCGGAGGAATCGAACTCGGGTCGGCCATGTTGGCCGCTTGTAAGGCGAACGCCCTACCCGCTGTGCTATCGCTCCAGCCCTAATATCTGTAAAATGGAAAGAGATCTTAACAAATTCCAAGAAAGACACTAAACAACCAATACTAAAAACAACCCATCAAAAACAAATGAAACACAAAAGAGGAAATAGAGATGAAAGGTCATCAAGCTTATTACTTGAGTTTGAGCAGAATGGAGCTTACATTTTTATGAGTTATCACTTTGTTGCTGGTAACTTGAATGAAAGGGGGAGGGGGGAGGGAGCTTCAGAGAAATTAGCTTCTGTTTCTCTGCCCAATGCACTGGGATGGAAATATGTCAAGGGTAACTGACATACAATTGCAGGATATTTAAAGTAGAACTCACGTGATAGATATACATCATGAAAGATTCCTGCCTTCTAGTGAAACAACACACCCGCCCGCCTCCTTACATATTTCTTTTTTCTCTTGAGAAGTTAACTTTTGGATCAAGAATAATTATGTCAAGATCACTCTGATAATATCTGTTAAAATGCAGGAGCTCTTTGATTCAACAACCCCACTCTCAAAGTCCGTCATGCAGATATAGAACTGTCAGAGCTGGGGTTTGTACAGCAGATAAGGCAGATAGCCTGGCCGCATTGAACCCCTCTCATCTTGTATTCTCCCCTGAGCCCTGCCAGGTGTGATCCCTGAATGCAAAGCCAGGAGTAGGCCCTAGGCATCACCAGGGAGGAAAAATATCCAAAAATATAAATAAGTGAATAAAATAAAACTGCCAGTGCTAAATGATACACGTGCAATTTTATTTGAATCATTATTGATGGAGTCAAAACACCAGAAATAGATAAATGATCTGTCAATATGGCAATAGGCAGGTAAATTGTTGGGTGTTTAATGAAGTCATGGGAGGAAGGAAGGAAGGAAGGAAGGAAGGAAGGAAGGAAGGAAGGAAGGAAGGAAGGAAGGGAGGGAGGGAGGGAGGGAGGGAGAAAGGAAGGGAGGGAGAAAGGAAGGGAGGGAGGGTGGTAAGGAGAAAGAAAGGAAAGAAAGAAAGGAGGAAAGAAAGAGAGAGAAAGAAAGAAAGAAAAGAAAGAAGAAAGAAAGAAAGAAAGAAAGAAAGAGAGAAAGAGAGAGAGGGAGGGAGGAAGGAAGGAAGGAAGGAAGGAAGGAAGGAAGGAGCGAGGGAGGAAGAAAGGGGCAAGAAGGAAGGTATTTTTCTGAATAAAAGATACTTCATAATAAATTAACATTTTGCATGCATTTCCAAGGTAATATTTAATTTATGATGTCACAGCATCTGAGTGTGCATTTTGATTTGAGCTTTGTCACACATGCATGTTGCTTCATTCTGTGTAAATATTAAAAAGTAGGTTTTTTAAAAGTAAGAGACCCTGTAAAACAATTGTTTTATATTTTACTAAGAAAAACAGTTTTGCAGAAATATTTTACAAGAGATGCTACTGTGACTGGAGGTAGTTTGGAGCTTTTATCAGACCTTAACTACAAAAGACTCTACACAAAATGTAAAAACTGCAAAAACTTCTGCAAAGATAGAAGCTTTGAGGTCTGCAAAGATATTTCAGGACAGCTTGCTTCAGAGAGCAGAAACATAGCAGTTAAAGCAATGGATGGAAGAATATGGCTTTCGTTATTTTCCTTTATATTGTTTAAAAAACAGACGTGTAAAAATAAACTGGAAAGGAAATGGGCAGAAGTTTGCATTTAAAATTTTGTTCATTATCATTATGTTCACGGTCATGCTGGGACCACTCTCCACACGTCCAGACGGGCCTCATGCATGAAAGAACTGGCAGAGAAACCCAGGCATGCAGGTCCCGGGGCTGAGGTCTCCAAGCCTATTTGGATTGGGACTGGGCCTTTCTCCACCCAGACCCCTCATCTTCCAGTAGGTAGGCGTCACACCCACCAGCTGCCGCCAGCGCCAGGTTGGTCCCATCAACGGCCAAGATGCAGAGACTATAAAACCCAGCTCCCAGAAGCTTATTAAGTGACATCTTATCTTATTTTTCCTTTGGAGAACCTGGCAGGCTACCAAAAGTATCCTGCCCACATGGCAGAGTCTGGCAAACTTTCCGTGTCGTACTCACTATGCCAAATACCAGTAGCAATGATGGGTCTCATTCTCCTAATCCTGAAAGAGCATTGAAATGACTCTTTTAAAATCTTAGTGCTAGGAAGAAGGAGACATTACTGGTGCCTGCTCGAGGCAATCGATGAACAACAGGATGATCGTGATCGTGATCGTGATCATTATGTTGTAGGTCACATGGTTTACACTAGTGTCAATGTTTATAATTTTCATGTATACAATGACTGTGCCTTCATCACTTCCAAGGTGCCTCAAACCTTCCGTCACTGTCTTGAATTGAGAAGTCACATTTTTGGTTGTAGTCTTGCCCCTTCAGTTCATGTAGATGTGAGAACTACACTGCGAGAGTTAGAAGGCAGGTGCTGTGCTCATGGCCAATGCCCAGCTCACCTTGGCTAGATACTTTAGTCTGAACAGTGAAATGACATATTACTCCCTGCCCACAACGCATACATACACACACACACACACACACACACACACACACACACACTAGAATGTTCTACTTTTTTTTTAAATTTCAACTTTAAAAATCTAAATAGCTTCCACATTGTTACTCCTTTGTTATGACCAAACCCACACGTGGGTACAGACCTGACTCTCTCACTAGATAAACCTGCACAACGTCTTAGGCTGCTGGTTATTAATACACAATCTCTACTTCCTCTTGATTTGGGTTTGATTTTGTTTGGGGATCTAAACTAGAGGTAAAGGGTAGCTACACCAAACTCAGTGCTTCAGGGTTGCTCCTAGCAGTCTGATAGGAGTGTGTTTGTGTGTGTGTGTGTGTGTGTGTGTGTGTGAGTGAATCTTTTTGTATAGCCTTTCAAAGCAACATTATGTGATGCATTTAGTAGATGAGGTGAGTATCCTCTATCCATGCCTGATCAAATAAATGCCAAGATCCATCCAGGTCACATCTGTCCATGGTGCCATTCTTAGAAACTTCTATTGTCAAATATCAAATTTTTATTTATTTGTATTTTCATTATAATTACAGTCACGATCACGATCATCCTGTTGTTCGTCGATTGCCTCGAACAGGCCCCAATAAACGTCTCCTTCATCCTAGCCCTGAGATTTTTTAAAAAAGTGTCACGTTCAAGGCTTATTTCAGGGTCAGGAGAATGAGACCCATCATTGTTACTGGTATTTGGCATGTTGGGTACGCCACGGGGAGTTTGCCAGACTCGGCCGTGTGGGCAGGTTACATTCGGTAGCCTGCCAGCTTGTCCAAAGTAAGAATGAGATAATAATAATTACAGCGATAGGACTAAAATAGTGTTGCTTTTTTATAGTGTTGATGTACAAAGCTAGCGTTCCCTGCATTGCCTCTTTAACCCTCCACTTCCCTCTGGGACCAACTTAGCCCTCCACCCTGGCCCTGCTGTGTGTAAATAAGTTTTGTAATCCAAGGCCAAGGAATTAATATTAACTTTTTTTTGAGGAGGGATGAGGTTGGGGGAGGGGGGGTACCAGACTTGCTCAGGGCTCACCCCTGGCTTTGTGCTCAGGGTTTACTCCTACAGAGTATCTGAGGACCATCTGGGGTGCTGGGGATTGAATCTGGGTTAGACGCCTGCAAGAGTAAGACCCTATCTGTGATCGTTGCGCTGGTCCTGATATTAATTTTTTAAATTACCTCTTTTTACAAGTCCAGGATGTTCTATTTTATACTACTTTAACTTCTAAGTGCTATCACGGTCTGATGTCTCATCTCTCGTTTCAGGAAATGTATTTAGTTGGTATTATCCATGATGATAGTTGTTTTAAGCAAGTTTTCCAATCTCATATTTCGTCCTGTTTGCTCAAGTGTTCCTTCATCTTACTTTCCCCGGAAGCCATGTCCTCCCAATATTTTTCTCTTCTCTCACCTGCTTGCACATTGTTTTCTCTTCTTTTGAATGGGTTCCATTGCTCAGGGCCTTACAAGCCCTAAATTTAACAGATTACTTTATGGAACACTATTAAGTGTGCTTTTTCATTTCCATCCTGGAGATCAGAAAATTGAAGCTGATGAACTCTAAGTAACTAGCTCAGGGGTTACAGAGCCCATAAGTGAAAGGTCTTGAAATTGAAGTGTGTCTACACTTCACAAATGTGCACTCGCCCCTTCTTCCAAATTAGGGATTCACAAGCCTGATTCATCATGATTCGTATCTTGCTCCATACTACTTGCTGCAGCGTTTTCTCCTCCAAGTATGGAATCCAAATCCATTTCCCACATACAAAGAGGAGATTTTTACAGTTGTTGAATGTGATCTGGGGGAGGGCCTCTCCCTGACGTGCTCAGGCTTATTCCTGGCTCTGTGCTCAGCTGTCACACCCTGTGTTACCTGGGGTGACCATACTTGCTGCTGGTTTGAACTGGGCTGGGTACCGGGGCAGGGGGCCAAGGAAGACCAGAGCCCCGGTTCCTGTCCTGTTTCTCCAGTCCCAGAAGGTGAGTTTTGTTTTTTAAAGATGATACCCACATTGTTTTACTGCATCTCACAATAACATGTAGATCTAAAGAATCATCCTGGCTGGCCTGCTGTTTCTCTAGCTGGGAAACTTGGTTAGACATTATTCATCAGCCTACTGTACTGTTCCTTTTTTAGAAACATAGATATCAGTCAACCAGTTTTGTGGTTATTATTTTTTAAAGAAAAATGTTATGGGCCAGAGAGAGAGTACAATGTGCTGGAGCACAAGTCAGCTATGGATTAGGCTGTGAGTCAGATGACTGGTACCCGAGTCCCCTTCCCAGCATCAAATGCCTGGTACCTATGCCCCAACCTGAGGATCAGATGTCTTGTACCCAAGCCCGCATCCCAACACCACCTGTGCAGCCCAGTAGCCTTTCACTACTGCTGGGTTTCAGCACTGATGTTGTTTAAAAGGTTGGAAGGTTGCAGATGTGGTCATACCTCCTCTCTCTCTGTCTCTCTGTCTCTCTCTGTCTCTCTCTCTATCTCTCCCTTCTTCCCTCCATCTCTCCCTCCCTCCATCCCTCCCTTCCTCTCTCCCTACTTCTATCCCTCCCCTTATGATGGTCCTGAGTATGACTGAGACCAAGCAAGGCCACAATGTCAAGGCCAATACCTGATCCACAGGTTAGTACAGCAGGTCAAGGGTCAGAGGGCACAACCTCTAAGAACCCCCATCTCACTGATAGGGGTTCTCCCTGAAAGAAAGTTTTCATACGTTTTGCAAGAAAATTAATATGAAATGATTTTGATTAGATTACTTTTTCAATGTTTTTTGATTACCAAATAAATGAACTTAGAAGCATTATTTTATGTCCAATCCTGAATTGGTTTATAATCCCTATATTCATAGGAACTCCTTAGCTCATAAATTCTTGCATTTTCTTGTGCATAATCCATAACAGTTTTTTGGTAATAAAGTAATTTAAGATGGAACAGTTTGTTTTTGATTTTGGCTCTTTGGGTCACACCCGGCAATGCTCAGGGGTTACTCCTGGTTCTGCACTCAGGAATTACTCCTGGTGGTGCTCAGGGACCGTATGGGATGTCCAGCATCAAACCTGGGTTGGCCGTGGGCAAGATAAGTCCCATGCCCACTGTTTATCACACTGGCCCCTGGGGAAATGTGTGTTTAGTGAATGATTTTATTTGCATTTCTTTGTTAAGATAATAATATGCAACTAATTCAGTATTGCTCCTCTAACTTTGAGTACTAAATCTCTTCTGTGAGAATGATGATTTAATAAAAGTTCATGATACAACTAAAAAGATTTAGGTAGAAATATACTTGATAAGATATAAATATATTATTTGTTGATAAAATGAAAGCATATAAACAGAAATTTATATTAGCAAGTCAGAAATAAGTCCACACAGCCGCAGAGAAGAAAGGCCGCGTGGGGGGCTCCACAGCTCCCGGAGAAGGCACCAGGTTCCAAAAAGAGCCGAGATCACCGGGAAGTTCCAGATGGGGTAGGTGCCGCATCCCGCCTCCTCCAGGTCGAACCCCGGTGACCAGAAGCCTCTACAAGCACAGCTCGAGTATGCGGGAACTAGGACTTTTCCTCCAAACCGTGCGGCCTCTTATGCGGCCACATGACATCTTTGTATATACAAAGTGATCAATGGAAAGTAAATCATCCAACGTTTCTCCCTGAAAATCAGGCTTAACTCTTTTGCAAACCATAACACCCACAAGGAGAGAGAGAACAGAGGGGAATGCCCTGCCACAGAGGCAGGGTGGGGTGGGGGGATGGGGGTGGGAGGGATACTGGGATACGCGGTGGTGGGAAATGGTCACTGGTGGAGGGATAGGTATTCAAAATAAATAAATAAATAAATAAATAAATTTAAAAAATAAAATGAATGAGACGGGGGCGGGGGGGGGGATAAAAAGCTGAGTTCAAAAAAAAAAAAAAAAGAAAGAAAGAAAGAAGTCCAGAAGTCAGTATCTCTTTTTTAAGAAAAAAAAATGTATAATTTTCCTCGGGTTCTATCAGTCATTGTTTTCTGTGCCTACATTTTAGCTTTAGAAACATTGCTTATAGGTAGCATGAGAATGCATTTGGAGAATTTCTCTTTAAATTTACGTTTATGGAAGATATCACCAGTGGAGAGTCAAAATGCGTTTGTATGCTTAAGGACAATCATGATTTTTAGAAAGGCCTCTATTTTAGATCTCTTAAAAACCTCCTCATTAGTCTGAGTAGTGACAGATTTACACAGAATGTGTCTAACAGCTGAAATGCCAATGAAAATACCAATTGCTTTTTTTCTCTAGGATCAATTTCCTTGCCATAGTTCATGCTGCTGAGCCATAATTCACTCAGTCCTTTGTTTGTGGCCCGTTAATAAATTTTCCTTTTTCCCACCCCTCTGGGGTCAGTGTCTATTTCAGGAGGATTTACTAGCGTTTTGACTGTGTGGAAACTTCTTCCCTTTTTATCAATCTTTTGGAACTGTTATATACTAATAATATTTGCTAACATAAGCACTGTCCTCCCGTTGTTCATCTATTTGCTCGAGCGGGCTCCATAACGTCTCCTTTGTGAGACTTGCTGTTACTCTGTTTGGCATATCCAATACATCACGGGTAGCTTGCCAGGCTCTGCCGTGCGGGCGAGATACTCTCGGGTAGCTTGCTGGGCTCTCTGAGAGGGGAGGAGGAATCGAACTCGGTTTGGCCGGGTTGGTCTGTTGCAAGGCAAATGCCCTACCTGCTGTGCTATCGCACCAGTCCAGCAACATGTTATTTTTAAAACCTGCATTTCCTGTAATGTGGTTGAAGGGTCTTGGGCATTCTCAAGTATAACTATGTAAAAGATGAAGAATAGTGACTAGGAAATAAATATCGAGATGTTTGTGTGTATTTCTTTGGTTTGGGGACACACCTGGTGATGTTCAGGGGCCGGACCACGGTCAGTCACAGGCAATACAAGTGTCATTACTCACTCAAACAACATTAAGAAGTTTTCCCATTTATTAATTTTTTAATTGAGTCACAATGCCATACACATTGGCAAAATTGTTCATGGTTGGGTTTCAGTCATGTAATGTTCCAACACCTGTCCCTGCACTAGTGCACATTTCTCACCACCAGTGTCCCCAGTTTCTCTCCCTGCCCCCATCCCACCACCTGCCACTATGACAAGCACTTTCCCTTTCTCTGTTTCTGTCTGTCTTTCCATCTCTCTCATCTCTCTCGTCTCTCTCGTCTCTCTCTCTCTCTCTCTCTCTCTCTCTCTCTCTCTCTGCCTTATGGTTTGCAATACAGATAATGAAATGTTATCAGGTATAGCCCTTTACCTGTGCCCTTCACCTCCCCACCACACACTCCTGTGGCAAGTGTCCAACCACTGACCTGTCCTCCTGGCCCTGTTTACCCTCCCTTTGGATATTAATATATATATATTTCCATTAATTAATGCAGTCATTCTTTTTTTTTACAGTTGTAGACTTATAAGTTGTTGTGCTTGTGTTTCAGTTATACAATGATCGAGTACCCATCCCACCACCAGTGCCCAATCTCCAATCTCCACCCCCCACCAATCCCAGTATCCCTTCCATCCCCCATCTCCCATCCCACCCTGCCTCTGTAGCAGGGCACTCCCTTTCCCTTTTGTTCTATCTCTCCTTTTGGGTGCTGTGGTTTGCAGAAGAGACATTGGTTGGCAATCATGTTCTGTCTATAGACTACTTTCAGCATGCATCTCCCATCCTGGGCGGATCTTCCCAGCACCCTGTATTTGGTGCTCCCTTCTCTATCTGAGCTGCCTTTGCCCCTACAGTGTGAGGCTGGCTTCTAAGCCATGGAGTGAACAACCTGGTATTTATCACAGCTATGAATGCAGTCATTCTATACCTGTCTTTCTGCTTCTAACTCATTCCACTCAACAAGATACTCTCCATGTTAATTCATTTTTTATAAGCAAATTTCATGATTCCACCTTTCCTATCAGCTGCGTAGTATTCCATTGTGTTGATGTACCATGGTTTCTTTAACCAATCGTCTGTTCTCGGGCACTCAGGTTGTTTCCAGATTCTGGCTATTGTGAATAGCGCTGCAATGAACATCAAAGAGCAGATGAGAATTTTTAACCTTCAAATCAAAATATTTAGCCTGTCTGCTTTTTAAAACATTATCATCTTTGACTTTGGCCAACATTTGGATAACTTAGAGAGCAATATAGTAGAATACATTTTCAAATGTACAAACAAGATTCCCACTTGACATTAAAATGTATATACCCACTGGGAAAGACTAACGCAAGTCCTTCTCAAATGTCATTGAATGAGTCCTTAACCACTTCTTTATTTCTGCTATTAAATTGTTCTATTTTATTTATATATATATTTTTTTTTTTCCAAAACACTTTCACATTTGTAGTCATTCCTCAGGTCTTGTATGTCACTCTCTTATCTCAAGCTCTATAATCTCAATGCCAGACACTAAATCTTGGGGGCAGAGTGGGCGGAGCCATACCCAGCTATTCCTGACTCAGTGCTCAGAGGTCACCCCTGGCTCTGTTCAGGGTTCCTATGTAGTGGCTGGAATAACTCTCATGTTGACTACATACAAAGCAAGCATCTTAACCCTTGTATCATTTATCTGACTCCTCAAACTCTATCTGAATATATTCCTAGCTTAATACATCAAATGAGATTGGAGATGGTATAAACATTTGTATATGCCAAACAGCTTGTGTATTCAATAGGAAAATATTCATTTTTATTTGCTGGCTATAATTTTATTAGTTTTTTTTTTACAAGTTCTACCATAGACTGCTTTTCTCTTGAAAACTGAATGTAAAATGTTAGTAAAGTCTAAGTTTTCACATGCTGTTCAGTTATATTATTGGTTACATAAAACAAATTGTTTTTTTCAATAAATATGGAAAACAATATTCAGGCATAGTGTTTTACTACTTAATTTTCATGAGCATAGTTCTTAGGGAGAATAAACAAATCCGATTACCATTTTCTGCTCCTATGTCTAAATGATGCCTTTCAAAAGAAGAGAATGATAATGGAAAGCACATTTAAAGTATTTAATAAAAAGTATTTAATAAGCTAGGTGTTCATACTACAAAGAAGAAGGAATTATGAGGTTTAACGACTTCAGTAAGGGTGATAGCAGTTAAGAAATTTTCCTCCTTTTATCTAACAGTAACAAAAAATACCTCCAAGTCACAGTAATAATAAAGAGATGCTTCAGTTTATGTGAGGATGAAGACAGGCTTCAAGGCCATTTTCAGCTCAGTGGTTTCAATTCTGGGACAATTGTCTGGATGTTCTGCCCTTTCCGCCAAGCTAATTGTATCATTGTCAGGCTGGGAATGTCAGAGCAGAAAGTGTTGTTTTAGATTTCACCATGGAAATTTCCAGCAGGAAAAAGAAACTGTTTCTCTAGGTGGCTGAAGTAAGATGAAATCAAGTTTTCCAGAAGCTCTAAATAGTGTCATTTTTGTCCGATTGTTCAAAATTTGGTCTTAAGTTTATTTCTAATGTAATTCATGGTTACAGGGATACGTTATTCAATGATAATATTAGATTAGTCTTCATAATAATTATTAGATTAGGAAGAGTTTGCATTTGATACTGAGTGCCACCATTGTCTCACCTATAAAAGAAGGTAAGTTCTTCAGAGTATGATCTGTGTCTTTACAAAAATAAAAAATCTCAGTGCAAAAACTAGCCAAGTTATTTAAACATAGTAGGTAAATGATAAGCATTTGTTCACTTTGCTAACTAAAAGTAGAGGAAATCTTTGTAATCACTTTTCCAAGGTGAAGTGGTCAAGGGAATAAAGGACTTCTATGGACAATGAACTTTATAGAAGATATTTAAGCTAAAACTTTGTATTGCACGATGATAGTAATTATATACACTCTCCTTCTAATCATTCACCATTAGTATAATAGTATGAGAGCAGAATTCTTATTTATTAACAATAGTAGACCGTGAAAATGGTCTTATCTCTTCCACCAATTAACTGCAACTAGCATAATTTCAATAGCCTTTGACTGAGTTTTTTTTAATATATTGCATTTTAATTTATTTGATTTATTTTTTTATTGAATCACAACTACAAAGCTTTCATGGTTGAGGTTCAACCTTACAATTATTGAACACTCATCCATCCACCAGTGCACATTTTTCATCACCAATATCCCCAGTATCCCCCCGCCCCCACCCCATATAATATTATCTATGGCAGACAATATTCCCCATACTCTATCCCTACTTTGGGGCATTATGGTTTGCAATGCAGATGCTGAGAGGTTATCACGTTCGGTTCTTTATCTACTTTCAGCACACATCTCCCATCCCGAATGATCCCTCCAACCATCGTTGTCTTAGTGACCCCTTCTCTATCCCAGCTGCCTTCTTCCCCAGTTCATGAGGCAGGCTGCCGACCATGGCACAATATTCCTGGCCCTTGTGTCTACTGTCTTTGGGGGTCAGTCTCATATTATTTTATTTTAAATTCCACAAATGAGTGCAGTCATTCAATGTCTGTCCCTCACTTTTTGACTCATTTCACTTAGCACAATACTCTCCATGACCATACACTTATAAGCAAATTTCATGACTTTATCTTTCCAAATGACTGCGTAGTATCCCACTGTGTAGATGTACCAAAGGTCTTTGACTGAGTTTTGCTCTCCCATAATTTATTTAATCTACTCCAACTTTCATGGCCTGGATAGAGTACAAATTTTGTTTCTTTGCCCTTCATCCTCAAAGATATGGAATCTATCTGGGTTCTCCAACGTTTGTTCATATAAGAGCAAGCTGGACTTTTGAGACATTTTATCTTCAAATTCTTTATTATCTCTCTCACTAAAGAAGAGAAAAAAGATAATCGACTAATATGTTATATAATAGGAGTTCCCACGATATGAAATTCTTCTTCGTTTAAACCTAATTTGTTTTCTCTCTGTGTGTGTGTAAGACTGACAGTGAGTCTTGAAATGCAGAATTCAGGGCTAACCAATGATTTCATTAAGCCAGACTGATCTCTCTTATTATATTATACTGAGATATCACATAATACTCACTATATTAAATATGGTGCATTTAAAATGAAAAACCAGACTCTAAATATGATTTGAAGAATTATATGCAAATAAAATAAAAATAATAAAGTTTTGTATATCAAATCAAAGCAGCAGAATGGGAAAATTTATGATGTTATTTTAGAGAGTTTTACCATAACTTTCATCCATACATACTCTGTTGAGCCCTCACTGATTGTGAAAACGTATTGGAAATATGAAGCTATCAAGTAGTTCATCAATAATTCTACCTAACTCTAAGATGCTGCATAGAATAAATAAGATAAATTACCCAAAACAAATAGCAGCTTATTACTGGACTTATAATAAGTACCTAAGTGTTACTACTACTACGATTATTGTCTATTATTCTCTAACACATATTTGGAGATGAAAATTAGAGATTTTTCTTATTTCTTTCTATATCAGTATATGTATATATGGAGTGTCTCTTTATATATCTCTTATATACAGACTAGAACCAGATGTGTTCTAGAAACTCCTGCATTTAAAATAATAAATTATTTAGAACTGACATTCATACTTTTGATCAGCCATTATTTACCATAACTATTACAGATGATTCTTCCTAGTTTTTTCCGAGGTGAAGGTGTGGGCATGATCTTGTGTGGGCAGATGAGAACTGAATGAAATTACATTTTCCTGCTGACTTTTCCAAGCTTAAGTCTAAAGTCTAAAATTAGAGAGGAAAGAAGTTCTAATTAAGTATAATAATGTTCAACTGTTTTTTTCTAACACAATTTAACTTATTCTGTCTTCTCAGCATTCCTACAATAGTGTCAGAGACATTTTATTATCCTAAATATGCGTAGTCAGAATTGGTATTCAATGAGGTTAAATAATTTCCCTGAAGTCTTATGTCTGGAAAATGTCAGGATTTAACTTGGTCATAAAACCCAGAGATGTTTTCTTTTTACTGCATTATATTCCCTTCTTTTTTTTTTAAAGACACAATTTAGAAAATACATTTTAATCATCTTTTCTTTCACTCACACATTTCTCAAGCTCAAGGTAAAGGTAAAGGCCCTCCCGTTGATCGTTGATTTGCTCAAGCGGGCCCAGTAACGTCTCCATTGGAGACTTTGTTGTTACTGTGTCTGGCATATCGAATACTCTCGGTAGCTTGCCGGGCTCTCCGAGAGGGGCGGAGGAATCGAACTCGGGTCGGCCATGTTGGCCACTTGTAAGGCGAACGCCCTACCCGCTGTGCTATCGCTCCAGCCCACACATTTCTAACTATGCAAAATCACGCTAAAACTGCGTCATTATTGTGAACAAGTAGGACTTGTCTACAGAAAGATGAAGTGTTAGTTTGCAGTTCATTTTTCTGTGAAAGACTGCATTTCCCTTCATAATGAGTGTACTGCAATGAGTAGACTGCAATACCTTCCATAATGAGTTTATCCCAAGAAGAAGTCTTCCCTGGGATATAACAAGACAGTGTATAAGTAGTTCCTCCTGTCCCATGAGTCCCAAGATTACCTGCGGTTGGGTTTCCATTAGATGGACTCATGGGACATGAAGACAGTTGTCCCTACAGCTCTGGCTAATTAGAATGAACAGATACCCCAACAGTGTCGGCAAGGCACACGATTTCAGTCACTCCTTTATTTCCTTTGTTTCCACTTCGCTTGAGAGTGGAGGGTGGGTTCACAAGACCTGCACTTCAGCCCATTTCTTCAGTGCAAGGGCCCAGTGTGAAGTTCTGCTCAGGCCCGGCTCTTCCGAGGATGACTGGGGACACCCAGGTGGTGCTTGGGACCTCCAGGGCTGCAATGGATGTGATGCTCTCTGGGGTCGGTAGTGCCTTGGGTCAAGCCTGGTGGGGAGCGTGCTTACTCCTAGCTCTGTTAGTTTTGTGACCTCCCAACAGGAAGTTCTTCTGGAGGGAGAATATTTTTCTTGTTCCAACAACTAATTCTGGAACACAAAAGTAGTGTTTCTAGAGAAGCCTGCTATAGACTCTACAGGCTCACCCCACCATGTTTTTCTAATGTTAATTTGGAATGAGTTTCAAAATGTGAGCTGAGTCAAGGTTTGAGGGGGTTGAGGTCCATCCCAAAGGGCTTCCTTTGCTCATTTCTCTCAAGAAGTGAACAATTGGCCTTCCAGCTCGTACCATTGGCTTCCAAGCACAAGTTATTCCCTGCTGTGTTGGATGATAATGCGATTGCATTTGTGTTAATGTTTAATGTTAACGTTTTTAATATCCTTAGGAAATTGCTTTGGGAGCTGTGTGCCACAAATTGTGGGTAAGATCTCCAAAATATTTATTACAATTCACAATATCACAAATTGCCTATTTTTTAATGACCTGTGTAGATTTAATTTTTTGCCTTATTATCTCCAAAGAACTATAAAGAAAATTTAACAAGATCCAATCCACGTATATTTTTTAAAAATTTCTTAGGAAATTTAGTTACATTTATCAATAAAGATTTCAACTTCATTGAACTTAAGTCATTATCTGATACCCTTATGTTTAGAAATTTTTAAAAAAATTACTCAGTCATGTAAAAATATCTTTAATTTTGCTTTGGTTAGGGGGTCACACACCAGGTAGTGCTCAGGGTTTACTCCTGGCTCTGAGCTCAGGGATCAGTTCTAGAGGTGCTCAGGAGATCAAAATCAGGTCAGATGTGTACAAGGCAAATGCTCTACTTATAATCACTTCAGCCCCTGTATTCATCTTTTCTGAATCCCTTTGAATGCTAATTCTTAAGTCTACATTGACTAAGTTAAAATATCAGGAAAGTCCTGCAAGATTCAATATGTCATAATTATTCTATGTGCTAAAGCAAAACATATTATATCTATAAAATTAAATGATATAGTATTCAGTTATTACACTAGCATTTTTCATTTATTTGAATTAAAATTGTATTTTAATTTGATGCCTAATTTGGGGGTTTATGTTTTTCCATCAATTTATTTTGTTTCTCTTCGATTGATTAAAAAATGTAAATGGGGCAGGATTAGAAATAATTCAGAAGGAAGGAGACCATTTTATTCAGGTCATTCCTCATGTAAACCATTTTTTAAAATATCAAGGAATCACAGAAATGGGTCACCCACTGCACATGATAAATTTGGGGCTTCAAACAGAAAATGTTGCACATTTTCCCCCTTAAAAAACAATTTGCCATTCTACACAAGGAACTAATTATCTGAAGGCTCCGAGTCAACTGTTGCCAAATGGTCTCACAGTGAGCAGAAAAGAGAAATGAAGCACGCAGAGCAGCGAACCTTGGGGATTCACCTACCGCCTTTGCAGCCAAGATTGTTCCAATGGCGTCAGACAACAATTAAATAACCTAGAATTGAAGGTGATTCAGAAAAGGGCAAAGAGAAAAGTATAACTCTTTTAATGAGGTTATCCTCAGCACAGTAAAAGACGGCTCAAAACACAGTTTCAAAAAAAAGAAAGAAAACAAGAAGAGGGGGACAAAGCTTTGTAAAAAACTAACAACCCAGATACAGCTAGATAACTATCCTTAAGGATTTGTGGCGAAGTAGGACACACTTTGGCACTGTGTATATTATGATTGTGTCATCCTGAGTGGTTTTATTTCTTATCTCTAAGCCCAGTTTTCTCACAAATAAAATAAGGATGACAGGCTAAATGACTGTCTGCTGGCAGTCTACTGTTCTGTAAAGCGTGATGGAAGATGGCATATTTGCAAACCAGTTTCATTTTAGAACTATGGGACATATTCCTTGTCTGTGTTTGCTCAGTACCACGGTATGGAGCTAGGCACCCAGTGAGACTGTAGAACAGATCTTATAGGATGAATAAATCAGAAAATAAAAATGACAACGAGAAAGGCTGGTCTAGTGGCTGTCATTGAGGAAATGAATTTCAACACACATCACTATATTGAGTGTTTTTTTTTAATCTTTAAGGCAAATGACATTCTGAAGGGGACAAGGTCAGTAAGATAGGAGTTCACAGAATTTTACAATCTGTCACAGGTGTGGTCACTCAGGATTGGATAAGAACAAAGTGGATCGAGTTTTTTGTGAATAAAGAGCAACATTCTGATGAGTTCTTTGCCATTTAAAGTACCACCAGACTTTCCTGTTATGGTGTGAACGCTACTCCATGAGAAGCAGTGATGAATGTTTCCACGGCTGCATTTTTTTTCTCTTTGGGTCACACCCAGTATTGCACAGAAGTTACTCCTGGCTCATGCACTCAGGAATTACTCCTGGAGGTGCTCAGGGGACCATATGGGTTCCTGGGAATTGAACCTGGGTTGGCTGCGTGCAAGGCAAACGCACTAAATGCTGTGCTATTACTCCAGCCCCTCCATGGCTGCATTTTTAAGTTTAATAAACCTGAAGAAAAAATATCACTAGATTTAATACATGATATTGAATTTTAAAAAATGTCTTCCCAACTGGTAACTTGTGCCAAATATAACCATAACTTTTGTTCAACTAGCTTTTCCGATAATGAATGAAATCTGATTATTGCAAATTATACATATAAAGCATTCTCATCTGACTTTTGAAAGATACTATTGACAGAGGTGATAAAAACACACCACAAATAGTTGCATTCTGTTTTTAATGTTTGTAGATGTCTGGGAGGTGCAATTTCTAGTTTTTCATGATCCCAGTATAGCTAGAATGTTTACTATAGGAAAATTGAAGTGATCATCTCATTTTCAGGTAGGCCTTTGACTTTGAGATGGCATCAAAATACGTTATGAAACAGAGACCTTTACTATTATGGAACATTCTTCTGTCAGAGAAAATTGAAACCACAGCCTTGTCTGAGATGACATGGCTTTCTATGCATTTGCTGTTCTAGAAATTAACTATGACCTTAAAAATAAAATCCACACACAAGCACACACATTTTAGGGGGCTGTGGACATAGTATAGGGATTATGATAGGATTTATGGTGCTTGTCTCTATGGTTCATGCCTGGAGGATCCACCCAGCTCGCCCACCTTCCAGTAGCTAGACAGTAACATCCACCAATTTCCATGTAACCCCATCAATGGCCAGGATCCAGAGACTATAAAACCAACCTCCCGGAAGTGCACGACCATGGGCCTCTTATTCTCTAGTTCTCGCTCTCAGAGAACCCGGCATGCTACTGAGAGTATCATACCTGCCTGGGAACACCTGTAATATCATATCATATCATCCCTGACTGGGAACACCTGTAAAGGTGATTAGAGGCTGCCCCAAAAGCCTCCATCCCTCTCGGAGAGCCCGGCAAGCTACCGAGAGTATCCCGCCTGCACGGCAGAGCCTGGCAAGCTACCCATAGCGTACTCAATATGCCAAAAACAGCAACAACAATGAATGGCCCTCATTCCCCTGGCCCTGAAGGAGCCCTCAAAATGTCATTGGGCTACACTAGCACGTGGCAGGGACAAATGGAGAGGTTACAGGGCCCGCTTGAGTGAATCAATGAACAACGGGGTGATAGTGATAGTGATAGTGATAGTCTCTAATAACATGGCTGTAGACAATCAAGAATAGTGCATTTTGAATAATATATGTAAAGGTGAGATATTTCAAATGGATTTTCTGAAAGTGGTGACACTTTTAAGGTAATATCTAAAATGTATTTACACTAAAGTTTAATGTGCTCATTCTGCTGCTGGTTACTTGTTTAGTCATTTGAAGAGCACTTAGGATAGTTGAGGGAGAATTTTTAAAGAAAAGCACTGAAGTATTCCTTTAATGTAGACAAAAATCACAGCTCTTGTTACAATTAGAGTTGAAATAGGTTTGATAACAAAGCTCCAATATTTAAATCAATAAGTTTTAAAATCAACTTGAAAAAATCCAATATCTTAGTGCTGAAGGATATATTCCAGATGCTCAAGTTCAAGTTTTTAAATTTTCTTGAAAAAGAATTGTGATCTCCAAAGTTTAGATAATTGGCTCTCGGTCAGTGACAGAAAAAAAAAATCATTCATTTTCATCATCTGACTTAATTTAAACTATAAATGCTGGAGTATATATGTAAATGGGATGATTTTAAAAGAATAAACTATGTCTGATTTTAAGACACATAAGAGGCTTCTTCAATTCGCTAAATAAATACTTGTTTAACTAGCACTATTTACTCTGTTCTAAACATTGTATGTAAAATTTTATTTCACTTTGTTATTTTCTTATTAAAAACCCATGATTTACAAAGTTATTGACAATTGAGTTTTAAACATATAGCATTCGAGCACTAATGCCACCCCCAGTGATGTAACGTTTTATAAAAGACACACGTTACTTTTCATCTTGCATCTTGCATTCTGGCGGGAGATTATAGCTAGTGACTACAATGAAATGAGAACAAATAAGAAATAACTTTGGATCTTTGTTTTGTTTGGGGTGTATGCAGGGCTGTGCTCAGGGTTTACTCCTGACCATCATCAGATCATATGTGGTGCCAGGTGCCAAACCCTCCCTAACCACTGTCCAGTCCCTGAACCAGGATTTTTCATCCTGGTCAGAGGAGAGAAATACTAGTTCAAGGAAGAAAAGAGATTCTCCAGAGGGAAAAAAGGCAGAGAACAGCGACTGAGAGAAAATTCAGTACAATTCCTCCAAATTTTCCTGGGCTGGAGATCTCTGCAAACATCAGGTTAACCCGAGTGTTGTCAAGGGAAGCCTTGTACCTTGATGACCCTTTCATAGCCTATCAGGACCTTTAGAATCTCCTGTAGCCTCTCCTTTCCTGAAGGACCCACCTTTTTTTGGGGGGTGATCCTCAGTTCCAAGCCGCTCTCTTCCTCCTGCGCAGCTCGGGTGCCAGGTCATTTGTCATGTTGACCTCTCGACCTAGGTACACATAGCTGTTGCATTCGGAGATGGTCGTTCCATTGAGAGCGAATGGGGCGTCAGGAACAAGGCTGTTTCTCATAAACATTGTCTTCGTAAGATTCAGCTGTAGTCCTACCTTTCCACACTCACGGTCAAAGTCGGCCAGCATTTGTGCCGCTTGGCTGATGTTTGGTGTTATTAAAACAATGTCATCAGCAAAGCGGAGGTGGTGTAGTTGCCGACCATCTATCTTCACTCCCATTCCTTCCCATTCCAGTCGTCGCATAATGTTCTCGAGGGTGGCACTGAAGAGTTTTGGTGAAATGGTATCACCCTGCCGCACCCCTCTCTTGACATCAACGATCACTTCTTTGTAGAATGGTGAGATCCTGGTAGTGAATCCGCAATACAGCTCACGGAGGATCCTGATGTATTGGGCTTGAATGCCCTGATTGGCTAGGGCTTCAATGACCGCTTCCGTCTCAACAGAATCAAAGGCCTTCTTTAAATCAATGAACGTTAAGCAGAGCGGCATCTTGAACTCCCGAGAAACCTCAATGAGTTTGGTTATCGTGTGGATATGGTCGATGGTGCTGAATCCTTTGCGGAACCCTGCTTGCTCACATGGTTGTCCTTCATCTAGTGTTCTGCCAATCCTATTCAGGATGACTCGAGTGAACAACTTGTAGATGACAGACAATAGGCAGATCGGGCGATAGTTGCCAATGTCATGGATGTCTCCCTTCTTGAACAGTAGTACGGTCCTGCTGGTTTTCCATTGAGATGGAACCTTGCATTCAGACAGGTAGCGAGTGAAGAGCCGAGCCAGTGTATTGATGAGTACTGACGGCAGGTTCTTCAGGTGTTCAGGTCTGACCTTGTCTGGGCCGGGTGCTGTTTGCTTCTTTACTGACGAAATGGCGTGTCGGATTTCGGAAGGGAGAACGTTGGGAACGACATACCCATCCTGTGGAATTTGGTATGTCGGCAAGTGGACATGGCTATCGAAGAGATTTGAGTAGAAGTCATGGATAATCTTCTCCATTGCCGTTCTGGAGGATGTGATGGATCCATCAGGACGTCGGAGGGCAGTCATCTTGGTCTTATAGTTGGCGAAGGACAGGCGGGCGTTCAAGAACGCCTTCAAGAACGTCGAAGAAATAGCTAAGAGGACGAAGAACCTCCGGCTCCGGGCACATCTCTTTGATTCCACTGTTCTTCCTGCATTAACATATGCCTCAGAGACCTGGGCCCTACGCAAACAAGATGAGAACGCCATTCAGGTCTCCCAAAGAAGAATAGAAAGAGCTATGCTTGGAATATCACGTTTCACTCAAATGAGAGAACGAATCCGGAGTTCTGACATCCGTCGACGATCAAGGATCAGGGACGCTGTCTCATTTGCCAAGGTGTCGAAAATCAGATGGGCTGGTCACGTAATGAGATTTAAAGATGACCGTTGGACTAGAGCTGTTACTGATTGGATTCCACGGGATGTCAAGAGACCGCGTGGCCGCCCACCTACCAGATGGTCAGACTTCTTTGTCAAGGTCATGAACGATCGGTTTGAGGCCCTCCATGTTCCCGGAGCGAAGAGATGCCATTGGGCTACACTAGCACGCGACAGGGACAAATGGAGACGTTACTGGCGCCCGCTCGAGCAAATCGACGACTAACGGGAAGTTAAGTGATTAAGTGATTAAGTGATCCTCAGTAGTTACATCTGTTTTGTGCCTCAGTCTCTCAGTTTCTCCATCTCCAAAGAGCTCAGAATTTGTACCTCAAAGGGAATCAGTTGCCTTTCTATATAAAAATAATAAATCAGAGGAGAAAGAGATCCAAGGGTCTGTCCCATGTAAAACAGTGTCTAGATTTAAAACTTCAAAGGAGCATCCTGAAGTTGGCTGTTTGCTTCCCCTGCTTGTAGACGTCTTCTGCTATTATTTTTTTTTTCTGTTAAATATAGAGAAGGGATCACAAAGAAAATGATGGCTGGAGGAACCAGTCGGGATGGGAGATGTGTGCTTAAAGTAGATGATGGACCAAATATGAGAACCTCTCAGTGTCTGCATTGCAAACCATAATAGTAGAGAGAGAGAGAGAGAGAGAGAGAGAGGGGGGGGAATATTGTCTGCCGTGGGGCTGAAGCCATAGCACAGCAGATAGGGCATTTGCCTTGCATACGACCAACCCAGGTTCGATTCCCAGCATCCCATATGGTCCCCTGAGCCCTGCCAGGAGTAACTCCTGAGTGCAGTGCCAGGAGTAACCCCTGTGCATTGCCGGGTGTGACCCAAAAAGCAATATATACATATATATATATATATATATATATATATATATATATAGTCTGCCATGGAGACAGGGGAGAGGGTTGGAAAGGGAGGTTATACCGGGATATTGGTGGTGGGGAATGTGCACTGGTGGAGGGATGGGTGTTTGATCATTGTGTGATTATAATCCAAACATGAAAGCTTATAACTATCTCACAGTGATTCAATAATATTAATTTTTAAAAAAGCGCAAAAAAAACCAATTAAAAATATTTGGCTTCTTTCCCTCTCTCCCTTTAGGATGTTATAGATATTGGTCCTTTTGTTGCTGTTTCATGTTATCTTCAGCTTATAAGTTCTTAAATTTTTTTTCTGGTTTAAAAAGGGATTCTGGTTTCGGTCTTTGCTATCTGCTTTTCACACTCACTTTTCAGGTTTTCAGCTCGTCCGTTCTACCGCTGAGCAGTGCCACTGTGCATCTTTCTGCCCTTCCCTTCCCTTCCCTTTGTTCTTGCTGTTAGTGGCGTCAGGAGCCACACACTTGGCATCTGTGTTTTTATGGAGGTCGGGGTCTTCTTGCGCACTGCTTGTGGCACTGAGGGTCAGTGAGCTGCAGTGCCACTGGGTCTCAAGCTTGTGATGCTGAGATTCCAAGTCACAGCTTGTGTCTACAGGGCAATGCTTGGTCACTGAGCCACGTCCCTGCACCCCTTTATACAGCTTCTAGGTCCAGCCACCGCCTGGTCCTCGGCTGTGTCGTTTAGGTGTGGAACGTTCTCGTATTCCCCGCCCTTGTTGAGATTCTCCATTTGTGCATCCCATGATTTTCTAATTCCAGTAAGCTTTGTCTGACTCTTGTGTCAAGTTCTCTTCAGGTAGTTTGCTTAGTTATGTCACATTGGAAATTCCCACAGGTTTTTGTACTACTTCATCCATTGTCTTTGGTGAATTCTTCTATATCTTCACTAATTAGATCTCTCCGTATTTATTTCCCACCATAGCTCAAGTAGCTTCCTTTTCCAGCCCGGAGTAACGGTCTGGTTCAAATTGGAATTTGCAGAATATCAGCCTGGCGAGATTGAACTTTGGCTTGGCTTTCTGTGCTTGTCCAGGCGGAATCTGCATCACCTCGGAGGGTGACTGGAACATGGAGCCAGAATTTACTATCTCAAAAAAGCCAGCATATAAGGCCCAGGGTGATGGGTGGCACTGGGATTATTGTGTGGTCTTTGGTGCTTGAGCTGCCCAAGGGCCATGCAATCACCTTCTGGTCATGGTCAGTTTGACCTGTGTTACCTTCTCTGAAGCCTCATACGCCAGCTGACCCCTCACTGGGTCTGACTCTGAGCTCAGTAGATCTGCAGGTCCAGCTTTTTGACGCAGAAAGCTCGGAAGCAGGATGGGTGTAGAGGCCAGTTTTGAGAATATATTGAATGTAAATTATTGACTACAGATTGAAGCCTAACACTGATTTTTCTCTAGCAATGCTTCATTGCTAGGTGTAGTTATTCTTTACATAGATGATACACAGGGTTTAAGCTTTGCTTGAAAAGTATAATAAAGAAAGAAAAAGTCAGCCAAAAAAAGGATATTTACATTAGTTAAATGATATTCCTGTGCCCTGGAATCTATGGTAAATAAATATGAAAATTAAAGGGTGACAGAGAGAAAGTGGTAGATTCAAGTGATTAATGATTTTCATGCATTTGAAAAATTGTTTTGATTAAAAAAACTTGGAGAAATAGCGAGAAACTCCAAATATGTATGAAAAAACTTGTTATTTGTTACAAAGCGAAGCTTTGAATGCAATCTACAAGGCATGATATAAATGCACAATCAAAAAGAACATTGGGGAGATAATGAGCTGTCTTTGAAATCCTGCCTGTTATTCGCTTTAGGTACATTTTGGTGGGGTGATGGTTCCTAAAATAGAAAGCCTGTGTTCAAAGCGTTTCGTTCTACATCTTCAGGAAGATTCTTTTGACTCTGAAACGAATGCGTTCTCACTACAGAGTGACACTCCCATAAGTTCCTCAAATCCTATATATTTGATACTCGTAAGCCTATGAGCCAAATACAGGTGTGAACAGGCATACATGTGTGAACAAGTGTGTTGGTATTCATCAGTTTTGAAAGGAATATGTCCATGAACTTCTAGGGCTCAATTACTACAAATCATGTAAAAGACACTAGTGAAAGATAGAGAATGAGAAAAAGCATCCATTAAAACATGGCGCATACAACCATAGAGAAAGGCTGGGTTGGGACTGATGTGGAGGGTGGGGGGGAATCTAGGGACACTGGTGGGACTGGGGCAATAGCACAGTGGGGAGGGCATTTGCCTTACACGCGGCCAACCTGGGTTCGATTTCCAGCATCCCATATGGTTCCCCAAGCACCGCCAGGGGTAATTCCTGAGTGCAGAGCCAGGAATAACCCCTGTGCATCGCTGGGTGTGACCAAAAAAAGCAAATAAATAAATAAATAAAACATACTTCTATTAAAAAAAAAAAAAACTAGGGACACTGGTGCAGGGAAATGACACCGGTGGAGAAACCGGTATTGGGAACATTGTATGACTGAAATGCAATCATGAACATGGTGATCACTGTATCACTGTCATCCTGTTGTTCATCGATTGCCTCCAGCAGGCCCCAGTAACGTCTCCTTCGTCCTAGCCCTGATATTTTCGAAAGTGCCACATCCGAGGCTCTTTCAGGGTCAGGAGAATGAGACCCGTCATGGCTTTTGGCATACTGAATATGCCATGGGGAGTTTGCCAGACTCTGTCATGTGGACAGAATATATGGTGACAGAATCAAAAAATAAATAAAATAAAATATGGCATAGAGACATATTGTACCTACAACCTCACACTCTACTAAAAGACTGAATAGGAAAAATCTACAGTTTTTGACATGTCAGTAGTGGATAAGATTCACCATATTTTCTTTAGCATATTTTCCAGGGAATAAAAAGGACAGTACATTCTTTTGGTTTCAAATTATTTTTGATGGTCAAAAGAATTTTTTCCCCTCCATGATCTAACATACACATACACGACTATGTATCTCTAAACTTCAGAATTAGGTGACTTGAATGAAAAGCCAAGAAGCAAATAAGAGAAATGTTCCACATGTTTTGTGCTTTTGAAAGTCAAATTATAGAAATACATGTAGACATGGATTGCTAATTAACTTCTAATTTTTCACCAGATTTTTAATTTAGTACCTAATAACACATTTATGCAAAAATTTGGTGACGCAAAAATTCAAGGAAGTAGTTTAAAAATATCCCCACACAGCTGGTTCTCTGGTAGAAATCATTTGAAACCTGTCATTGTTCTCTGCACTCAAAATCTGATATTCGAAGAAAAAAATCTTTAAAGATATTATCTTGTCATATAAGTAGATCTAGGATCCAGATGAATTTTCAAAAAGCAAAATGTCATCATATATATGTATATTCAGTAATATTAATATATTGGTCCAAAACAATAGAATCACAATTATTTGGCTGGAATATATAGAAGTCAAAAATTGCTGTTTTATTCCTGGCTCTAACTAGAATATCCAGAAGTCAAAAATTGCTGTTTTATTTTAGGTTATTTCCATAGGACAAAAAGAAATGAGCAAGTATTTTTATTCATAGTTTGTAACAAAAATACTGAAAGGATTAAAAATTTGAATTTAATTATAAATTTTTGTTGATTTAACTTTAAAAGGAACAAATGAATTTACATTATCTTTTTTATTTTTAATTTTTATTAGTGAAACACCATGAGGTACAGTTGTAGACTTACAAATTTTTGTGCTTGGGTTTCAATTATACAGTGATCAAATACCCATCCCTCCACCAGTGCCCATTTCCCACCACCACGGATCCCAGTATCCCTCCCACCCCCCACCCCATCCCACCCTGCCTCTGTAGCAGGGCATTCCCCTTTGTTCTCTTCCTCCTTTTGGGTGTTGTGGTTTGCAAAAGAGTCAAGCCTGATTTTCAGGGAGAAATGTTGGATGATTTACTTTCCACTGATCACTTTGCATATAATGAAATGTCGCACGGCTGCTCACGTGGTTCAGAAAAAAATGTCCTGGTACCCACATGCCAGAGTCATGCTTGTAGAAGCTCATGGTCACTGGGATTCCAACTGGAGAAGGTGGGACGGCAGCACCTACCCCATCTGGGACCTCCCGGTGATATCGGCTCTGTTTGGGGCCTGGAGCATTCTCCGGGAGGTGTGGGGCCCTCCAGCCGGTTTTCTTCTTTGTTCTACATTATCTTTTAAGTTACTAAACTCAGCACCACTTAAACAATTCACAAATGTAATTTTGTAGTATAAATTTGGTATAGCAATAGTTATATGAATGAGTAGAAATGGAAAGACTTCCTTAATCAAGATGTATTAATATATATTCAGCAATGCATCGGGCATTGTTTGGGAAATTGTGGATGATTTAGAAATATACCAACAAGAAGACATTTAGCATATCACCACCTCCACTATCATCATCAAAGACTTTTATTGTATGTTACAGGCTTTGAGTATCCCTGAAAGTGGATGAGGCCATGTACTATAGTATTAATTACAGTGATAGAATTAGACTGTGTGGAGAGCTGAGATATAAATCTATTGTGGAACTTATCTGAGTTTATCATGCAGATTGCCAAGTGAAAAGAGTATTTATTGTGATAAACATCTAGAAAAAACCTTTGGTAGAAGAATACCTGATTTTTCCAAGGACAACTAAGAAAATCCAATTCTTTAATAAAACGATGGGTTTGCGGCACAGATAGGGATGAGATTAGAGATTTTATACGACTAACAGATAATCATATTTTATTATGAATTAATCATTTTAACTTCTTTTGTATATAATATGTTTGTTTTATTATATGAACTGAAAGTTTATTTGACATATGATCAATTAATTTCATATCTCCAGAAAACAATTTTATTTCTTTTTGACTCATTGTTGTACCATTGTTTTACAACACTGTATGTTTAAAAATAAGATTCACATTTCCTCGCATATATATTATAACTGATACCCACCATCAACTAATTTTAACCCTCCATCACTATGCCTCTTCTTTATTCTGCTCCCATAGAAATAATTTTCCAAATATTTCACAAAGCCACATCCTGCACATTAGGTGCTCAGCCTGTCCATACCTTTTAAATTGCGTTGATTTGATGTCTCCAACCAAGAGAGACCTCTAAAGTGACGTGCCATTCATTGTCAGTATTTAGCGTTTCTTATTTCCTGGTTTCTTATTTTCCCACTTAAGAATTAATAATTAGATTTTGTAAGAAATAGCATTGTGTAAAGTCCAGTTGATGTTCTTTGTAGCTGATACCTTCACAAAAAATAACCACCTAGCTGTGAAAACCAAAAACCCTGGAAATGTTCCAATTTTGGATCAACTTTATTGTATCACTGTATCACTGTCCTCCCGTTGTTCATCGATTTGCTCGAGCGGGCCCAGTAATGTCTCCATCATGAGACTTGTTGTTACTGTGTTTGGCATGTCGAATACGTCATGAGGAGCTTGCCAGGCTTTGCTTTGCCGGTGAGATAGTCTCGGTAGCTTGCCAGGCTCTCTGAGAAGGACGGAAGAATCGAACTTGGGTCAGCCATGTTCACTGCGTGCAAGGCAGACACCCTACCCACTGTGCTATTGCTCCAGCCCAATTTTATTGTATATATATATGTATATATATAGTCATAAAATATGAGGACCCCAAGTCTCCAGAGAAGAAATAATGTAACATATGCTTTATTCTAAGATGAGAACTTCTAGAAAAACTGGAGGCATAGAAGTTCTATACTTGTTTAATATTTTAGTTAGCCTACAGCAATGATAATCACAGACAAACTCTATGAGAAGCTATTTGTGCCCACAAAGTAACATTAATTTTCTTTTAATCTTTATCTGCCCCAGGAAATATTTCAATTGAATTTCACATTTCTTTCCAAGAAATCGGGAACTCTGGAATCCAACCTCATTTACTTAAACTTTTGCCAAAGTTATTTCAAAGCCTAAATGTATTTAAAACCCAGAATTTATTATCCTGCATTTGCTTCATCAATATGTAGAAGTGATGCGATTCTGGCGAACTTTCATGAAATCTGGAATTAGGTGTATTCATCCAATGAGTTATTTAATCATTCATTTTTATGCACATGCTTATCACTCATTTTATTTTTTTAAAACATTTCAAAAATGTTACGTAGTCATCATGAAGTTACAAGACTATTCAATATTGATTTTCAATCATACAATGTTTTAACACCGATACTTTCATATATATATATATATATGCACAATCACACAAAATCACAAATCATCCTGTTATTCGTCAATTGCCTCGAGCAGGCCCCAGTAACGTCTCTTTCATCCTAGCCCTGAGATTATATTCAAGGCTCTTTAGGAGAATGAGACCCATCATTGTTACTGGTATTTGGCATGTTGGGTACGCCACGGGGAGTTTGCCAGACTCTGCCCTGTGGGCAGGCTACATTCGATAGCCTGCCAGTTTGTCCAAAGTAGGAATAAGATGTCATAATAAGATGTCCGGGTTCCGGGAGCTGGTTTTTATAGTCTCTGAATCTTGGCCGCTGATGGGATTACACGGCGCCAGGGGGCCAGTTGGTGGGTGTGACCCCTGCCTACTGGAATTTGGAGGATCTGGGTGGAGGATGCTCGGCCCAAATCCGAGTAGGCTTGGAGATCTCGGCCCCGGAACCCGCGTGACTTTGTCCCTCTGCCAGTACCTTCATGTGTTTGGAGAGTGGTCTCAGCATGGTGGTGGCTGGTCCTGGAGGTCTTTGGCTGCCGGAGCCCTGGTCAGGGCGGGGAGGAAAGCTCAACCCGCTCCCCTCCATGGGGCCCCGGCGAGGACAGCCAGGCACGGGGGCAGGAGACTGCACTGTTCTCTTCTGGGAGCTGGTTTTTATAGTCTCTGAGTCTTGGCCACTGATGGGATTACACGGCACCAGGGGGCCAGTTGGTGGGTGTGACCCCCGCCTACTGGAATTTGGAGGATCTGATAAAAACACAATATAAGATGCATATATATAATACATAGTATATGTATATGTTATGCATACACACATACACATATACACACATGCACACACATATATAAATACACATATATACACACACATATATATACACATATCGTACTGTGGTTTACAGTGTCATTGCCAATAGGGTTTTGTACATAGCATTTTATCACCCTTCATCACTACCTCTTCCTCCCTGTTGAACCCTTCCTTCTACCATCATTAGCCTTGTCCACCCCTGTGTCCCATCCCAAGCCCCCTCAAGTGGCATGCTCCCTGTAAGACACCAGTTCTCACGTTCTTTGCTTCCATTGTCTTTGAGTATTTGTTATTCTCCCACTATGTTTCTTTATGTCCCGACTAAGAGAGAGCCCGGACATGAAGTTCAGTCTCTCTCTCTTGTGCTAACTTCACTCAGCGTGATGCTCTTTATGGCGTGGCAAACTGCATGCCTTTATTTTTCTCATGGTGAAGTAATATTCCATTCTGTGCATGTTTCTTTATCCAGTCATAATTTCTTTTTTCTTTTCTTTTTTTTTTCCTTTTTGGGTCATACCCAGCGATGCTCAGGGATTCCTCCTGGCTCTGTACTCAGGAATTACTCCTGGCGATGCTCAGGGAACCATATGGGATGCTGGGAATTGAACCCGGCTGCGTGCAAGGCAAATGCCCCACCTGCTGTGCTATCGCTGCAGCCCCGTATCCGGTCATGGTTTCTTTATCCAGTCATCTATACTTGAACGATCATGATCACTATCACTATCACTATCATCCTGTTGTTTGTCAATTGCCTCGAGCAGGCACGTATCCTTCATCCTAGCCCTCAGGTACAAGGCTCTTTCAGGTTTAGGAGAATGAGACCCATCATTGTTACTGGTATTTGGCATATTGGGTAGGCCACGGGGAGTTTGCCAGACTCTGCTGTGTGGGCAGGTTACATTCAGTAGCCTGCCAGGTTGTCCAAAGTAAGAAAGAGATAATAAGATGTCGTGCAGCCACTAATGCGGTCTCTGGGTCTTGGCCATTAATGGGATTACAGGGCGCCAGGGGGTCAGTTGGTGGGTGTGACACCTGCCTACTGGAAGGTGGAGGATCTGGGTGGAGGATGCTCAGCCCCGATCCGAGCAGGCTTGGAGATCTCAGCCCCAGGACCCGCATGCCTTTGTTCCTCTGCCAGTACCTTCATGCGTGTGGAGAGTGGTCTCAGCATGTTTGTGGCTGGTTCTTGAACACTTGGGTTATTTCCAGGTTTTGTCTATAGTGATTAGTGCTGCAAGGAACATAGGGGTGAAAATCCCTTTCCTCAGTTTTGTTTTTGTGTTTGGACCCTTGAAATGGAGAAGAAATGGAGTTGCTGGATCAACTGGAAATTCATCAATTATAGATAAAGTGTACAACATAAATGAGGAATTTCGTGACCTGTAGGACCAAAGATCTTTAAAATCCATCTAGAATAATAAAATAGTACAGTAAACTAGTATAAACCAAGTCACTGGTCTAGAGATAATAACATCTCACTTTCATTGCATATTTTCAATTACATTATAACTATTTTGGTCACACTCCTGGCTCTGCACTCAGGAATTACTCCTGGTGGTGCACAGGGGACCATATGGGATGCTGGGGATCAAACCTGGCTCAGCTGCGTGCAAGGCAAATGCCCTCCTCGCTGAACTATCTCTCTGGCCCTGGAAAAGTCTTAAAATTGCAACCTTAGCGATGTCTCTGGCTTAAAATTTCAGTGTAAGAAAAAGGAATATTTTCCAATATAATTACTAAAAGAGATAAGACCTCACAAAGAATATTTAGTAAATTCTTGTTAACTAAGGTATGTTCTCAGACTAGAATTTATATGAATTTGTAATTATTGTGGCTTTTAAAGAGATTAGAAAGTTGGAAATTTTCCTGAGTATTTTTTTCTATTCTGTAAACCTATCACAAGTTACATCTCATCAATACCACTTAAAAAAATGATTCCTATAATAAGACTAAGGTTACAGGTACGATTATACAATGGATTGTGTTTTTTTAGCAATCACTGTCACTGTCACTGTCCTCCCGTTGTTCATCGATTTGCTCCAGCGGGCCCAGTAACGTCTCCATTGGAGACTTTGTTGTTACTGTGTCTGGCATATCGAATACGTCACGGGGAGCTTGCCAGGCTCTGCCATGCGGGCGAGATACTCTCGGTAGCTTGCCGGGCTCTCCGAGAGGGGAGGAGGAATCAAACCCGGGTCAGCCACGTTGGCTGCGTGCAAGGCAAATGCCCTACCGCTGTGCTATTTAGCAATGTTAACCGTAAGTTGACCATGAATATAAAATTTACACAGCCAGCTGAAAGATGGAACTATACAAATAGAGGAAATCAAAATGAAGTAATCAATTAGGTTGATAGTAGGTATCTCAGCTATGTTCATAGTTTCACCTGCACACCGAGATTCCATATGAGATAAAAAGTTTTCCAGTTAGACTCTGTAAGTGAACCAACATGCCTGTCTTTAAACTATCGCACAGATCATAGATTTTAGGCACTATCTAGAGCATGCAATAGAATTCTCTATATCCTTTCACCATCATTCATTTTCTTGATTGTTAAAATAAATCCTAGGGTTGAATATTGTAAGCATTTTCCAATAGTAGAACAATTCCTCTTCCAAATGACAACCATGCTTAAAAAGAAACTTAGTGTTATGTTTTACAAATGCTTATTCTTAATTTTTTTAAATCAGACCCAGTGGTTATCAGGGTTTATTCCTGGCTATATTCTCAGGATTCACTCTTTGTGGTGCTCAGAGAACCATAAACAGTGCCATGGCTGAATTAAGTCACGAGCAAAGCAAACCTCTTAACCTCTGTACTTTCTCTCCAGCCTCAAACCCTTATTCTATTATGCCATGTGCCATTGCAGCAAAGTGACAAAACTACAGCAAGAACTTATTAAAAACTTATTAATTTGCCTCAAGGAGTCAGTTAAAAAAAAACAGAGCTAAACAACTGAAAGATTGTTTTCATTTGAAGTCAACATAGAAAGAGATACTTGTCTTTAATATCAAATAAGACCACTATAAAAAAAATTGATTAATCCAGGTAAAGTGCTTGTTCAAGTAGTTGATGCAGAGAACAAAGAATATTAGTTACGAGGCTGGAGCGATAGCACAGTGGGTAGGGCATTTGCCTTGCACAGGGCTGACCCAGGTTCGATTCCCAGCATCCCTCATGGTCCCCCGAACACCTCCAGGAGTAATTCCCGAGTGCATGAGCCAGGAGTAACCCCTGTGCAAAGCCGGGTGTGACCCAAAAAGCAAAAATAATAAAATAAAATAAACACATAAATTCTAAAAAAATATTAGTTACTTGTGTAACTGTCAACATAAATAGCCTTTAATTTGAATTGTTTTAACCAGAGTCATGATATCTTAAGCTACAATTAAGAATCAGTATGGACTGGCGTCAGTAAGGAACTATGTTTTATAGTTCAGTAGGAAACTATAGTTTGTTATGGGTCCTTTCATTTATTTTTTACAAATTGTCTAATTTTATTATTTTATTGCTCTTACTTGTAACATAAAATGATGAAGACATTCTCCAAAAGTATACAAAATATTTAAGAAAAAGATGTATTATTAACCTACTGAAACAATTTGGTTAAAGGAAGATAGTCTTGGATTAAGGCTGTACTGGCAGAATATACTGAATCCCTCCACAGAATACCTACTGAGTTCAAGCGCTGGATAATTCTGAGTAGAAGCTGACATCCCTGTTCCCAGTTCTCTCATCAGTCAAATGAATATACTGAGTTACCTGTTATTTAAAGTTTCTTTCTGACACCTTCTTCATTCCTTTATGGTTAATTTCAAGTTGAAAATGATGCTCAATTATTTGAGGTCATAAAAGACAGTTATTAAATAAGTCAAATAATAAATATGTCTTAATATTTACAAGAAATCATTTCTGTGAAGTTGCCATAGCACGGGATATCAGGTAGCTTTCTGTAATTTTTCATACTGGATAGCAGAGCAGCCCCATGAAAGGAGTGTTGAAAACTCTGATTTCTGACTTCCGGTTCCTAAGAAAGTAGGGAAATCTTTCTAACATGATGGCCGTTTTGGAAACATTAGCAATTATTGTGAAGAGTCCCCACACCCATTGCCCGTGTATATTTATTTATTTATTTATTTATTTATTGCTTTTTGGGTCACACCCAGCTGATGCTCAGGGGTTGCTCCTGGCTCTGCACTCAGGAATCACTCCTGGCAGTGCTTGGGGGACCGTATGGGATGCCAGGGGATCAAACCCGGGTCACCCACGTGCAAGGCAAACGCCATACCCGCTGTGCTATTGCTCCAACCCCGCCCGTGTATACTTCAGACTGTGGTGACCTTACCCCCAAACATAGTTATGGAAATTGGGGCAACAGTACCCTGGACACTCCTTGTCATGGGGTGGCTTAGCCAGTTTTAGTCCCCGACACCGCATATGTTTCCTGAGCCTGCTAGGAGTGACCCCTGAGCACAGAGCCAGGAGGAAGTCCTGAGTGACTGTGAGCATGGCCATCATTAAAAAAAATGGCTTTCAAAATAAGCATTTGCTTAAACAACACATCTAAATGTCTTCTCTTGAAAGATTTTACACGTCAGTCAGTGTTTTAGTTCCTATCTAAGCCATCCACATTCCCTTAGACTTTTGCTGCTTCTCGTATTTCCGCATGTGCATGGATCACCCAGAATCTATTAAAATGGAATTCTTACTCAGCAGCGTCTCAGATAAAGGACTGTTTTATTACTTACTTTGATCTTATAAGCGTCTTGCATGATACCATTTCTATAGTAAATTCACAATAAATGTGCAAAATATGGGAAATGACTGAGAATGAAAATGAAATTGGAGAGAAAAGAAGGGAAAGGAGGTTAAAAACTAGAATCAGGTGATTGTACTGCATTTCCTCACTCTCAGCATACAAAGAGGCTGCAGGAGAAAAGATAACAGGAATTAACTTTTCATTGCATTTAGACTGGGCAGACGCCACCCCCACCCAAAATTTCATAATTGAGTTTTTAAATGGGAGTATTCCCAGTGAACAAAGACAGGGAGACTGGTCATCTTTGATTCTTTTTCTTGCACGTAAGTACGTTTTGCACAGGTCTTGCCAAGAATAAGATGACCTTGTATTCCATTTAATTAAGCATAGTATTTGGGACGAGAGGTGAGGTATTAAGTTAAATTATTCGCCCTTCATTGTAGGAGGCAGTTTGTAATAATAAAATAAGTGCGCTATCTCATCAGAAGATGGACTCCTGAATACTTTTCAGATGATCACCAACCTTATTTATGTTTATTTTAATTTAAAGAATTTCTTTTTAATTTTGGGGCTGCACCCACGGATGCTCCGGAGTGACTCCTGGCTCTGCACCCAGGAATCACTCCTGGATGCAGGGATCAAACTTGGATTGGGTGAATGCAAAGCAGATGATCTACCGTCTCTATCATCGCTCCTGCTCACCTTTTGTTTTTAATGTTTAGTCTGCAAGATGCAGCAGATATAATAGCGAAGAAGACTACTATAATAGTATATCCTATGTGTACAACTTCAGCTCTTTTTTTTTTTAATAAAAACAATTAGGGCATTAGCGGGCATCCCAAGCTGTCTTGTGAGGTCTGGGGTTTTTGTGCTGGTGATTCTCAGCCAGCCAGGCCAGTGGGTTGGTGCAAGGGCCCCGACGCTGTGGAACTATTTAGACCCGCAGTTATGGGGGTACCCAGGCCAGCACAGTGGTGTTTAGGGGTCACAAGGACTACACCTCTTAGTCACATGCCAGGTGAGCACCTGAACCCTGCAACATCTTTCTGGTCTCACCATGTGAACTTTAACCAGCAATATTTAGATTGTGATTTTCCCAAGGAACAATCATTGCTGAAGCACTCAGTATACTCCAAAAAAGTGAAAACAAACTATTAAAAAAAAATAAATCCTGGAGCTGGAGAGATAGCACAGCGGGTAGGGCGTTTGCCTTGCCCGCGGCCGACCCGGGTTCAATTCCCAGCATCCCATATGGTCCCCTGAGCACCGCCAGGAGTAACTCCTGAGTGCAGAGCCAGGAGTAACCCCTGTGAATTGCCAGGTGTGACCCAAAAAGCAAGAAATAAATAAATAAACAAATCCTTCTGAATGAGAAAAAATATTTGTACATCCTATATCTTAAAAGGGTTGAAAATCCAACATACATAAAGCTGAGAGAAGTTAACAACAAAACTCCAAAACCCTTCAAGAATGGGGAGAAGAGCTCAATGGGACTTCCTCAAAAAAACCATAAAGATGATCAACAGGCATATAAAAAAAGTATTTTAATCACTGATTATGAGGGAAATATAAATCACGAGGTAATGAAGTATCACATCGCACCAGTGAGAATCGGGGTTGCTGACAGTTCCAGAAGTGGCCAGTTCTGTCCGCTTGAGCCTCTGTGAAGAAACGCAGGGACCCTTCTCCAAAATCTCAGCATAGACCTACAAAACAAACCAGTGATCACATCCTTGGCATCTCTCCAATGAATAAAACCATATTAATTTGAAAATAGTTCTGCATTTTATGCTCATTGTGGCATTAATTTACAATAGCTATGATCTGGAAACAACCCTCCTGTCCAATGCTAGAGAAGTGGATAGAAATTTTGCTATACCTATATAATGGAACACTGTAGCACTGTCCTCCCATTGTTCATCAATTTGGTCGAGCGGCACCAGTAACGTCTCCACTATGAGACTTGCTGTTACTGTTTTTGGCATATCAAATATGCCACAGGGAGCTTACCAGGCTCTGCCGTGTGAGTGGGATACTCTCGGTAGCTTGCCGGGTTCTCTGATAGGGATAGAGGAATCAAATCTGGGTTAGCCGCATACAAGGCAAATGCCCTACCCACTGTGCTATGGCTCAAGTCCAATGAAATACTACATGGAGAATATTGTAAACCGTGTTCTATTGATCATGGGCTGGAGTGATAGCACAGCAGTAGGGTGTTTGCCTTACAAGCGGCCAACATGGCTGAGCTGGGTTCGATTCCTCCACCCCTCTCGGAGAGCCCAGCAAGCTACCCAAGAGTATCTCGCCTGCAGGGCAGAGCCTGGCAAGCTCCCCGTGACGTATTCGATATGCCAAACACAGTGACAACAAGTCTCATGATGGAGATGTTACTGGGCCCGCTCGAGCAAATCGATGAATAATGGGAGGACTGTGTCCATGACCGTTCTATTGATCATAATAAAGTTAAAAGAAAAAGAAAAATGCATGCATGCAGTTTTATTTTTAACCTGTGTTCTTAACACTTAGCTAAAATGTATTGCCAACATCCTGGAATACTCAATATTGACATATACATGTGATCATCATTTCTATTCAGATCTTTTAAAATAATTTTGCTACTTTAAAAACTTTGCATTAATATTAATTATTATTTCTTTTGTTTTTGTGGATTATTTTTTACCATATCTGGTGGTGCTCAGGAATTATTCTTGGTGCTGTGCTCAGGGATCACTGAGGGTGGGTTTGGGGTACCTTATAGTTACCGGGGATCAAACCTGGGTTAGCTGGGTGCAAGGCAAGTGACTGATACACAGTACTATTTCTCTACCTTCTAGTTAGTTCTTCTTTGTGCACATTTACATATATATGTCTTTTAATTTCAGGGTTTGAATCTGAAAAGACTGGACGCCGTGCAAGGAGGGAGAGAGGTAAGACATCTAAAGAAAGGGAGAGAGAGAAAGTAAATGGTTGCAGCATTGATGAATTTGATGGTGGTGATGGTGGTATTTGTGGACATGTGTTGAGAATTTTGCATATGCACATTCTGTTCATCTAGCCAAACTCATCGACGTGTTTATGTGATATATCTGTGCATGTTCTTCTAAACCTTCTTTCTGTTTAAGCAAATGCTATTTCCATTAAAGTGGATTTTTACATCAACAAGGATCTATAGCTAGGGTTGAATGGCCTTTCAAGTAGACTATTATGCAATGTTTAAAAGATTGACTGAGAAATCAGAAAGTTTCTAAGAACCCAAACATTGTGTGACATCTGGAATTCTCCACTCTAATCTCCAAGATCATTGTATATGCTCTTAGTATGCTATGAATTATTTAATAGTGGGAGGTTGTTCTGAAAAGAGCAGTAAATCATAAAACTTTAATTATTGTATATCCTAAATGTTTCATAAAGTTGGAGAAGCTTTAATAACAACACAGTACCATTTCACATTTATTATGTGTTTTATTCTTTTCTAATCTAACTGAACATAAATATTTAGCCTCGATAAAAGTTATTTTCATGCTAAACAGAAATTCTTGTAACTTTATTCTCTGATTAAAGTCTCTGAGTGTTGTGGTGGTCAGGGTGGAAGGCTTAATTCAGCGGAGTGATATTTTTTTTCTGTTGTCCAAAAGGTAACTTTATTTATTCCAAATAAGTCTTATCCCTGTCATTATTTATGGTTTCTTTTTATACTAAAAATTAAGATTTCTTCTGTATTGGTTGAATATTGTTGGCCTCTCTTGATTTTTTGATTTTCAGCTTTGTACTTTAAGAATCTGAATTTCTAGAGAACTTCTTGTTTCGATTGCTTCCCTTCATTTTCTGTTTTCCATCAATAAGAATTTGTGTATTGGATGGACTCATAATAGCTGGTTCATGCTAGTAGAATAGCTAGGAAAGGTGACATATAGAAAAATATCTAGGTGTTTCTCATGTTCTAGGGGAGAACGGCAATAAGGATATTGTTGTCAGTGATGACAGAGCGAGAGGAAAATTTTATGTATAAGAAAGACCTCAGGACCATTCTGGTTTTGTGAGAGTAACTGCTTCTGCTCAGACAAGAACTGAAACGGATCTCTTTAGAGAAAGAACCTAACTCATCACCTCATACAGGAAGGTTCACATCCAAGAAGTATTGCCGGTTATCTTTGCTGATTCAGTGACTTTAAGGACAAATAATTCGGAGTTACCCAATTTTTTACTCCTGAATCCTAGTCCAATGATAACTGTGTCTCAAAGAAAACTTAAATCAAAATACTCATGGAACACCACAGCTAAGGCATAGTAAAATTCTTAAATGACTTTGTTAAAATTTTGTACTTTTTCATGACACTATACAAGTCTACTGGTTCTTTTTAAAGTGACTTTTACATTATGCTTATTTTTTAATTTTCTCTGTATTTATTTTATTACAAGTGTACTAATGGATAGGGGAAGTAAACCATGTGTTTTCCTTAATTTTATTTTGAAATGATTTTATAGCTGTTGTAAAGGCCAAATTTTAATGACTTACAGCTTAATATCCTCATCTGCATATATGAACAACACTAATTTGGACTTTCTCCCTGAAATTATTGGAATGCTTGTGGAAAAGATGAGATCATCACATTAGTGATACTTAAGTAATCTCTTGCTCATTTTCCAATCAAGAGTGGAAAGCAAAATTCATGTTTAAAATGTGAAACAATGACTTCACTTCCTTTCTGAGCAATACCTTGTTACTTGGGCAAGCTAGAATTCTCCTTGTTTTTATCCATGATGTACCGGCCACTGCACCCTACAGTAAGACTTTAAGGAGGTGTCAGAACATCAGGAGCATGTGGTGGACATTGCTGGGTCCAGTCTCATTTGTTGGTGAGCTGCTACCACTAATGCAGCTACAATGTCAGTCTCCTCGGTGCTTTTGGTTAGAAAACGTGACATATTCCTTTCCCGTTGCTTTTTTGCATCTTCTTGTTCTATGGGCACAGTGAAAAGATACACATTATACATCTGGTTGAATAAAATTTAAATGTGTGGATTTAGCAAGTCTTCCTCAAACACTCTCTTGAATTTTTCATCCTAATACTATTGTGATTGATGAAGACTTAATAACAGCGATTACTTCTTAGGATGAATTAATTTGTGTTAGTTCAAATGACAGGTGTTCCCAATAGGTGTTGATGGATGTGACATTAGGGCTCATTACCAAATATTTATAAGAAGGCTTAGGAAGTGTCATTTAAAAATGTCCTATTTACTTACTTGAGATAATGACAACAGTTAGAGCATGCACAGAAAACTGAATTAGGCAGCAATATCCTATTTAACTAAGCGATACATACTATTAAAATGCTCATCGTGATACAGGAAGGCCAGATTGGAACATTACATGATGCATAAAACTATAAATTAAGAAGTGATTAAAATATAAATTACTTTTCTGAGGAAAATAGACATGGGTAGCACCAGAATAACTTGCTTTATTGAAAACATTTGATAGTTTTATTTTACGTTTAGAACATAGTTATATTTGTATTCTTACATAGTCATCCGTGCATTATGTATATATAAATTGCAAGGGATAATTAGAATAGATGGGGTTGTTTAAAAGTGGGGTCAGGCGTTGGAGCCAGTACGGTGCTTGCCTTGCATGCATCTAGCCAGAATTTGATCCCCAGCATCCTACACGGTTCCCTGAGCACCCCTGGGATTAATTCCCCAGTAAAGAGTCAGGAGTAATCCCTGAGCACTTGGGTGTGGGCCTAAAAAAAAAAAAACAAAAAATGCAATTATAGCTACTTGCTTTGTCCCGGGAAAATCCTGGGTTTTATCCCCAGCACTGCCACCCCCTCTAGCCCAGAGTGAGATTAGTGAAATGTTCTCAAAATATGAGTATTTGATTGATATTTCTATCTGATTGCAAATGAACTTCCTCCTCCCAGAAAGAGCTAGTAACTTATAGAAAGAATTCTCTGGGTATGACGTATAGATAAATTATTATATTTCTCTTATCAAGGATTTTGTTAGTCTATACATTTTTTTGTTATTTAGTGTAAATAATGTTGAGTTACACTATTTTCTTAAAGTATTGTATTTTACAAAGCATTGATTTGTTAACTTATTAAACATTCGTATGTGTAGTATTGTATCTTAATTTTAGTATATGCTTATATACTTATTACATATTACTTATTACGTTATTATATGTATTATTTATTATATATACTTAAATGAATTATATATTTCTTTCTCTTAAAACTACTCCAGCAGCAATATTCATCAAATCTTGTCACAACTTTTAATAGACATATAAACCTCATGTCACACGTAAAGAGAATTAATGATTACGTACAGACACTTGCATTAGGCTCAACGATGTTCTTAGAAATTCTACTGAATGTGGTAGCGACCGTGAGAGACAATAGTTAACGGAACTTTAGGAGTGTGACCTTGTTGTTGGAGAGTGCAGTGGCTTAAGCACTGTAGAGATGATCAAAATACAACCCAAGTACAAGGGCCAGGGATCTAGCACAGAGACTCGGGGGCTGGCTTCGCACATGGACACCCCCAGTTTGGTCTCAGCACTGTCTTTGGTCCCTCAAAGCACCACCAAGAATGACCCCTAAGCAGAGAGCTGGGAGTAAGCTCTGGGAACTTCCAGGGGTCCAATCATCAGTATTAAGTATGTAATATTTTAAAGTAAGTGTGTGATATTCTTGATAAACTTTCACTATCAATATTGCAAACCACAATGCTCAAAAGGAGAGAGAGAGACAGAGAGCGACAGAGAGAGAGAGACAGAGACAGAGAAAGAGAGTGAAAGAAGAGAGGTGGCAGTCGTAGAGGCAGGCAGAGGGTGAGGGGATAATGGGAGGGAACCTGGGGACCCTGGTGCTAGGAAATGTACCCTGGTGGAGAGACGGGTATTGGAACACTGTAGGACTGAAATCCAATCACAAACAGCTTTTTAAGAGTCTATCGCAAGGTGATTTAATAAAAAAGTTTTAAAAATCTATTATAATTTAGGTGGTTTCAATACTTTTAAAGTTTATGGTGGCAGCATACAAAATCACTCCACACTCCCTACCACCACCACCTAAATGACCATGATCACTGTTCCTGTGTCACCTTTGTTCTCGTCTCCCTCCCGCCCCCATTGTTTGTTAGTTGGCTTTATATTCTTGTACCTTGATGTATTGATTTATTGTCTACAAGATGTTTTTGATGGAGTCTTCAGGGTTTCTTGTGTATAGTCATCATTTCTTGTGCAAACTGTGATAGTTTCAATTCTTTTCTATGTTGAAACCCTTTGATTTATTTTTCTTCTCCCTGAGGGCTGGAGCGATAGCACAGAGGTAGACCATTTGCCTTGCACTCAGCCGGCTCAGCTAGAGCCGGGTTCGATTCCTCCGCCCCTCTTGAAGAGCCAAGCAAGCTACAGAGAGTATCCCGCCCAGCTTGGCAAGCTCCCCGTGGCATATTCATATGCCAAACACAGTAACAACAAGTCTCACAATGGAGGCGTTACTGTGCCCGCTCGAGCAAATCGATGAACAGTGGGAGGACAGTGCTCCCATCCTGGTGGTAGGGACTTCCCAAACTATAATGAATCAAAGTAGAGAAAGTGGATCTCCTTGACTTTTACGTGATCACAAGGTAAAGGTTTCCACTATGATGTTGGCTCTGGGCTGTTTGTAGAAGACCACGGCTATCTTGAAGTATGCTCCCATCTCTGTATCTTCTGGAGGGTTTCTGCATGCTTTGTTTTCAATTCTAAAAATAACAAACTTGTGTTTGATAATGTTTCCATCCCTCCTTCAACCCTGAGTAATACACTTAACTAGGTTGAAGCTTTATGAATTGAAATTTCTTTTCATTCAAACATCTCTACGTATAATTCTCTCTATTCTCTTCTTGCTTGTCAAGTTTTATTTGATAGATATGCTGAGAAAATTCTGTTTTTCCCCCTTGTTTGTGTGGTTCTGCCTTTCTCTTGTGCTGTAAGGAGTGTCTCTATCTCTGGTGCTTGCCAGATTGGTTACAATGTGCTTGGGTTTTCTCTGGACGATGCTCTTCCCTCAGCTAAGAAGGCACCCACCTTCCTCTTCAGGTTGGGGAAGTTCTCACCTATTATTCCTTCAGATAGCCATTTTTCCCTTCTTCATCTCTCTTCTTCTGGATTTCCTATGACTCAAAAGTTGTTCCTCCTGATTTAACTTTTTTTAAAAGTCTGTGTGGTCAGACTCTATTTGCTGTGATCAGAATCCCTTGACCAGTTTTTCTCTCCATTTTCCTTTGTGCTTATTAAAATCCTTCAGGTTCCTTTGTGTTTTCTCTTTGTTCTCTGCGGTGTCTTCTTTCAGGCTGGTGACTTTCACAGGATCTTCACTGATTCATTCTTAGGCTTTCTCCATCCTGCTACAAGGACTTGTACTCTTAGCCCTGGTGCTTCTATTCCAATGGGTTCTTTCACACCCCCATCAGGTTTTCTTCAAATTCACTGATTCTCCCTTCACATGTCTTTTTCAGGTCATTAAAATTTGGTATTATTATTATCCTCAATGTTTTCTTCAGGAAGATTGCAAAGGTGTGAGGTCAATGGGGGCCTTTGTGGACTTCTGTGACCCTCCCACAAGGTGGCACTCCGATGTTTTGTCATTTCTCCTGGTGCTCTGTGGTGGCTGAGGGATGAGTTGAGTCTGGAAGCACTTTGGATGTGTGCTCGGAGGCAAGAGAGCACAGGCTGCTGAAACTTGGGAGAGGAGCCATTAGGCATTGCTTTGGGTCTCTGCTTCACCTCTCCATTGGGGGTCGTGAGGGAGAGGGTCTGAAATTATTTATTTTTATTTTTGAAGTAACATTGCATTACATGATCGTATGTTTCTTGAGTTCATGAATGAAAAACCTTGACTTTTAATGCACTCCTTTCGTATAACCCACTGAACTCACATCTCATAAAGTGCTGAGCCAAAGAAGTGGAAATCTTGTTTTCCTTTTCAGTGGAAATTTCAAATCAAGTGCTAAATATTTGCACACTTAAAAATGTACGCCTTCATAAAACATGCTGTGGATCTGAATCTGAACAGAAGCCTATTTTAAAAAATTAACACTTTAGGTTGGGTTGGAGAGATAGCACAGTGGGCGAGGCGTTTGCCTTGCACGTAGCCAATCTGGTCGGCCCAGATTCGATTCTTCCATCCCTCTCAGAGAGCCCGGCAAGCTACTGAGAGTATCTAGCCCACACAGCAGAGCCTGGCAACTCCCCGTGACGTATTCGATATGCCAAACACAGTAACAACAAGTCTCACGATGGAGACATTACTGGGCCCGTTCGAGCAAATCGATGAACGACGGGATGACAGGACAGGACAGGAACACCTTAGGTTAAGTTCTCCAAACAATTCCTTACGAATATGAACAAATATGACCAAAACACCATTCTAATGTATTTATCAATTTAGTAGAAAAGTTCTATTTTGATGTTTGGATGTACAGCTGCGTACATCTAGCCATGCCGATGATACCAAAAAGCCTACTTTTAGTTGTAGGATAGCAAGTATGAGGAGATAGACTCTAATAGATACAAAATTAGGAAAAAGTCGATACTTCGAATCCTTAGAGTAGATGGTTTCTGAATTTGTCATTCTCAAAAAAAATTGTGGGATGCCTGTCAGTCTGTGTTTTGTTGTCTAGAATGCTTTACTTTATTGAGTTAAGTGTTGTATCTTTTCTGCAAAAAAATAAATAAATAAAAGTAAAGTAAAAAGTAAAGGCCCTCCCGTTGATCATCGATTTGCTCGAGCGGGCCCAGTAACGTCTCCATTGGAGACTTTGTTGTTACTGTGTTTGGCATATCGAATACGTCATGGGGAGCTTACCAGTCTCTGACGTGCGGGCGAGATACTCTCGGTAGCTTGCCGGGCTCTCCGAGAGGGGCGGAGGAATCAAACTCGGGTCGGCCATGTTGGCTGCGTGCAAGGCAAACGCCCTACCACTGTGCTATCGCTCCAGCCCAAATAAATAAAAAACAGTAAGAAATACCAGGAGAGGGTTGGACGATAGTGTAAGCATTAAGGTGCTTCCTTCCCAGGTGGCTGACCCTGGCTCCAATCCCGCAAGCCACAGTGCTCACCTGAGCACATCCAGAGGTCACATCTGAGTCTCGACCAGGAATAACTGGTGAACAGCACTAGGTATCACCCCAGTTCATCTCCCTAAAATGAAAATGAAATAAATGATAGGTAAAATAAACTTCTAAAACTTAAACATAATGAGAAGGCCCTCCCGTTGATCGTCGATTTGCTCGAGCGGGCCCAGTAATGTCTCCATTGGAGACTTTGTTACTCTGTCTGGCATATCGAATACTCTCGGTAGAGAAACATTTGAAAATTGTAGACTAAAGGTCAATTATTGAACCTAATCATTTTCCAACTTACTTTATATTAAAATAATCAAACAATGGTTAAGAATTTTCTATTTACAGTGCCATTTGCATAGACAATGTTTCTAAATGGGGGACTTGCTTTATCCTGCCAGGGGACCTCTTTGATACTGTGGCTGAATAGAGACTTTGTATGTCCCTTGACACATGTTTGCTGTGGTGGGGGCTTTCTGAGCACTGTGTAGGGAGTCTTTACAGTGATTCTTGGCCACTGTTCCTTGTGGGTCAATACCCAGGGCCAGGAATGCATTGTTTCTCTGGTCCTTCAGTTCTCAGGATCACCAGTTACTCTGCCGTTGTGCTTAGGGGTCTGCGTGGCCAAACACAGCGGTCTTTGGTGGTACGTGTGATGCTGGAGATTGACCTAAATTTCCCAGCATGCAAAGTGTGTACCTGGTTCCCTGCATTCTCTCCCTGACCCCAAATTACTTATTTCTATTTGAAGCCAGAAGTCATTTTTCAACCTGAGCCCCAAAAGAGAAAAAATTCAAAGAATGAGACAAAGGACATTGTACATTTCAAACAACTTAGGTTGCCTGGAATATTCACACAAGTTTTAAAATGGAACCATTGATTTGTTTTTCTATTGATAGCAATTAGAAATTTTAAGCATGTTATTTTATGCCTTGGTTATTGCTTAAAATGTGAAAATCTATTGTCACTTTTTCCTTGTTCAATGGATATAATTTTTTTTGTTAAGGAATAAAGGACATAAAATACATGACTACTAAGAATAAGGCTGAAATTGGAGAATGCATATTGTTCCGGGAAATGACAGAAAAAGTAAACTGGAACTATCACTGTTCTCTTAAAATCTAATATTTTCTATAATTTTAAAATGATAGAAGATAATATTTTTAGAGCTTTGTGTATCACATAATAAATCTTCAGCAATAAATGAGTTGTTATCACTATCTTTTATATCTATGTATATATATTCCTACATGTTTGGCAAACTTTTCTCTAATTGTGTTTTATCTATTGTTCAATATTCAGAATACACTGGATGTTTGTATTCTTCTTCAAATTTTGTCTTCTCTTTTTTTGGTTGCGGTAAGATTTTGAACAATGGTTTCTTTCATAAGATAAATGCCGTTTTTGAAAAATACATATTGGTCAATACTCTGTATTCTTTTTAATATATGAAAGTTGAAACCAAGTAACTTTGCTTTTATAAGTAGACTGACTCTTATGTTTTAGTGACTGTAGCTTGCCATCAAGAAATACCTGCTTTTTTGTTATTTTTGTTTTGTTTTGGGGTCACTTACCATGTAAGCATGTTCCTTAAATAAGAGTACCCCATAAAAGGGAACGATTGGTATTATATATCATTTCCTAACATCATCTCATCATTTTGAATCTTTGTATTGTTTTTTGGGGCTGGAGCGATAGCATAGTGGTTGGGCATTTGCCTTGCCCGCAGGCAGCCCGGCCGAGCCGGGTTCGATTCTTCCACCCCTCTCAGAGAGCCCGGCAAGCTACCGAGAGTATCTCGCCCACACGGCAAAGCCTGGCAAGCTACCCGTGATGTAGTCGAGATGCCAGACACAGTAACAATGAGTCACACAATGGAGACGTTACTGGGCCCGCTCGAGCAAATAGATGAACTAAGGAAGCACCGTGCCACCATGCTACCGTATTGTTTTTTGGGGTGACAGACCTGTATATCTGTATATCTATATCTATATCTATAGATATCTGTATATACCTGGCTCTGCTCAGGACTTACTCCTATCTCTGTGTTCAGGGATCACTTTGGATGGGGTTCAGGTGAACATACGCATCTGGGATGGAATCTGGGTATCTGAATGAATGGCAGGTATTTTATCTCCTGTACTGTCTGTCAAGACTCAATTGTTTATTACAATTGTTTGTTAATTTTGCGAGGTGCTCAGCAAGAGTGTAGGTGATGCCAGCCCTGTATGTAGCATCCCGGCCTGAGGACTAAGTGCGGTCGCCGCCACTCAGACCAGACTTGTGGCCACATGCAAGCAACACATGTGTCTTCATTTGCCTATGGTTGTTCTTGGGGGCCCACTCTGGCTATCTGTCTTCCTCCTTGCTCTGTACTCAAGGGTCACAGCCATGGAGGTTTGGGGAACCAGATGGACTTCCAGGGGTTGAACTTGGGCTGGCTGCAGGCAATGCAAGCTCCCTGATCACCATACCAGCTCTCGGCTCTTTCTGGCACATTTTCATTTGTTTCTAGGGCCAGTATTGAGCAGCGCATGGGGACTGGACATCGCTGCCTGCAGAGCTTGGCCTGGGGGGCTTGGGGCAAAGGGCGAGCATTATTATGACAGGGGCTTTGGGGTTCTTTTTTTTTTTAATTTTATCGAATCACCGTGAGATAGTTACAAGCTTTCATGTTTGGGTGACAACCACACAAAGATCAAACACCCATCCCTCCACCAGTGCACATTCCCCACCACCAATATCCCCGGTATATCCCCCCTTTCCCACCCTCCCCCTGCCTCCATGGCAGACATGATTCCCCATAAACTCACTTTACCTTGAGGCATTATGGTTTGCAATACAGACCCTGAGGGGTTATCATGTTTGGTCCTTTATCTACTTTCTGCACACATCTCCCATCCCGACCGGTTCCTCCAGCCATCATTTTCTTAGTGATCCCTTCTCTATCCCAGCTGCAATCTCCCCTCCATTCATGAGGCAGGCTTCCAGCTATGGAGCAGTTTTCCTGTCCTGTGTATCTACTATCCTTAGGTTTCAGCCTCATGTTATGGTGTTTTGTACTCCACAAATGAGGGCAGTCCTTCTATGTCTGTCCCTCTCTTTCTGACTCAGTTCACTCAGTGTGATACTCTCCATGTCTATCCATTTATAAGCAAAGTTCATGACTTCATCTCTCCTGACAGCTGCATAGTATTCCATTTTGTAAATGTACCAACGTTTCTTTAACCAGTCGTCTGCTCTAGGGCACTTGGGTTGTTTCCAGATTTTGGGCCTTGGGGTTCTATGCACCGCCAGGGATCAATCTCAGCCAGAGTTTACACTGCTTGGTATTTGCACTTCAATCCCAACCCTCTCAAGCATTGTTTTGGTCGGGAGATTCAACTGTGTGCTTGGACTGTTAGCCTACACCGATGCTATCAGTGATTTACTTGCCTGACTATTCCATCTTAGCTCCGAGGTAGGAAATCCCAAACAGGGCAAAACAATTTCTTTCGATCCATCACAAAGCATCAGCAATATTTAATTTCCTGTTCATAGTATAGACCAGACCATGATATTGTATAGGAGAGACTACCTTGCCTGTACAATGGCATTGTTTACAGGCAACAGATCCGAGGAAATACCAGATTAATAAACTACTCATAGCCTGCGTGCTTGGGGGAAGATCTTTAAATTGAATTCTGAGGATCTCTTCAAAACTTGCAGATCTGTTCTAAACTTTATCAAAAGGCTTCCCAAATAAGCCTATTTTTTTTTTACCAAAACTGACCTGTTAGTAAGACAAACAAAAATCTGAGAGAGAGCATATGATTATTTTGTTTCTCTTTGTTATGAAAATTGTTGACTCATTGTCTAAATAAGATATCTCTGAAGTAATATTGATAGAACGTTATTTCCCAAGAAAAGCTAAACAAAACCGACAATAAGAGTAGTGAGAGAGAATCTTGTATAAGTTTGGTCCACAGAGACCAGGCAAGCAATGTCCCCACACCCCATTCCCGAAACGGTCCTGCGCGTGTTTTCGGGACTGACTCCAGGAGAACAGGACGCTCCTGACTAATTTCTCTGCTGTCCTGAGCATATTTTTTCTCAGGATCCCTCCTCTCCACACTAGCATGTAAAATCATCAGGGCAGTCAAATAACAGGAAAATTATGGATTATAAATTTTTATCAAAAATTTTTTCTTGTCAAAATATTATTTGAAAAGCGATTTTCATTCCATTCAAGTGCAAAGATCAACAACTTCCTTCTCATCACATAAGTTGTACCTAAATAAGGCCTAAATTTATGCACAATTGCTTTAGATCAGTTTGCTGAGTCTACCAAAACGGTATCACACATGGGGTCACTTTAACAACAACACATTTTCTCACAGTTATGGAGCATAAATTCTAAAATTAATGTGTTAATAGGTTTCATTGCTTATAAGATTTACTGAACTAATATAACTAAAATAATGTAAAATATAAAAATTTCTCAATAAAAATTATATATTTATTATATGAATATTAATATTTTGCTGTCCTATTCATACTAGTTGTTACTTCAATTATATTAAAAAGATAATAAATGAGCCTATTCGAAATATCTGCTATATGCTCTTTATCTTTTTAAATTCTGGATAATTTTTATTTACCAGACACATTTGAGGTTATGAATTTTGGATAAAGGTTATGGAATTTGTGTACGATGTACCTCACTCTAAACCAGTAAAAATTTCATGTTTTGTCCATTTATAAGTTTTTAACTAACAATGGTTGAGTGTTTATTATGTAAATATCAAGTGCTGAACATTGTTCTAAGAACTTTACACATATTAACTTGGTTGTCCTGTCCTGTCACTGTCCTCCCATTGTTCATCAATTTGCTCAAGCGAGCCCAGTAACGTCTCCATTTTGAGACTTGTTGTTACTGTGTTTGGCATATCGAATACGTCACAGGAGCTTGCCAGGCTCTGCTGTTCGGGTGGGATACTCTCGGTAGCTTGCCGGGCTCTCTGAGAGGGGCGGAGGAATCGAACTCGGGTCAGCCATGTTGACTGCGTGCAAGACAAACGCCCTACCACTGTTCTATTGCTCCAGCTATTTCTCATCTGATGTTTTTATGAGTCACGGAATTTCTTAAACCAGAGAGAAGTCAGTATGGTTCTTGAACATTGGTATGGCCAAGAGAAGGGGTGATAAATCCTTCCGTAAGCCGAAAAAAGGAGGGACAGACAACATTGTGCTTAAGAACGCTCACAGTTGGGCCAGGATGCCTGGGCAGAGTAAAGAACTCACCGGCCACAGAGCTGAACTTTCAATTCCCAGCACCACATCTGATCTCTTGGGAGCTCAGATATCCCTGAGTACAGAGCCAGGAGGAATCCCTGAGCAACTCTGATGTTACCCAAGCAACGCCCCCCCCCCCCCCCACTTAGCAGCTTGGACTTAGCCTATAAAAAGGGAAATTTGCATTTGTATTCTAAGTACTCTAATGTTATTTATTTATTTATTTATTTATTTGTGCTTTGGGTCACACCCAGCGATGCTCAGGGATTACTCCTGACTCTGCACTCAGGAATTACTCCTTGCCGTGTTTGGGGAACAATATGGGATTGCGGGGATCAAACCCAGGTTGAACATTTGCAAGGCAAATGCCCTACCCGCTGTGCTATTGCTCCAGTCCCTGCTCTAATGTCATTTCTAAGTGTTTAGAAATGAGTGCTTCTCATGCTGAATGTCGACTATAGACCAAACATGATTGTCACCCATTGCCTCTTTTGCAAACCACAATACCCAATAAGAGAGAGAGAACAAAAGGGAATGCCCTGCCACAGAGGCAGGGTGGGATGGGGGATGGGGGGGAGGGAGGAATACTGGAATCCGTGGTGGTGGGAAATGGGCACTGGTGGAGGGATGGTATTTGATCATTGTATAGTTGAAACCAAAGCACAAGTCTACAACTGTACCTCTATGATGTCTCACTAATAAAGATTAAAAAAAATAATAAAAATATAAAAAAAGAGTTAAAAAAAGAAAGAAATGAGCGCTTCTAAGTATTCAAAAGGTTAGATTTAAAATAGGTAGATTAATAATATTGAACAAATTGTTTTGTTTTGGGGCCATACTTGGCAGTGCTCAGGGTTCACTCCTGACTCTGTGTGCTTGGGATTTGGGCAGGATTTGAGGATTATGGATTGTGCCTGAGATTGAAATCAGGTCAGAATACACCTAGGACAAGTGCCCTATCTGCTGTTCTCTCTCTCTCTGGCCCGGTACCGAACACTTGTTAATTTATCTGCATATTCATAACTGACGCAATTGTCAGAATGTCACCCCGAGCCTAGATACATAAAAGTTAATTGAAATACAGATTTGTTTAATATGATGAAAGTCTCTAATTTTACAAATTAAAGACATTTTATGAAATCTGTGGAATCCACTTTAAAATGATCTGCAGACACGCTACTACAACCTGTTAATTAACTCAAGCAAGAGCGGCCCGTCATAGACGTTTTCTCCAACAAGTTAAATTTGGCAACATGTTAGCTCAAGTTTACTTTCTGGATATAAAGGTCACAAAAAATATTGAGAGTGTTACGTTACCTAGTTTAAAAAATGTCAAAAGCACAGAAAGGTCAGAAACATCAGGAAAAGAAAATGATCTTCCTATTTTGCCTGGGAAAACACATTACTAATCGAGGGACTAGCTTTTAGTGGGAAAAAAAGGCGATAGCCAAGCTGAAAATAACCCAAGAGTTGGCAGCAGAGAAATGAACATTCAAAGAATATTTAAGAACCTGGCAGTGGAAGGAATTTAAAAGAACAAGGAGGTGCTCCCTGGAGAACACAGCGGCTTCAGTATTTTTGTCTTGAGAATGAATTAATTTATAGATATTTTTTCGTAGTGCACAGATACCTCATGTGAAGGAAAACTACAACTGATTTAGTGTAGAGTTAATGACTTTGACAGGATCATAGAATAATTTGTAAGGTAAAGGTAAAGGCCCTCCCGTTGATCGTCGATTTGCTCGAGCGGGCCCAGTAACGTCTCCATTGGAGACTTTGTTGTTACTGTGTCTGGCATATCGAATACTCTCGGTAGCTTGCCGGGCTCTCCGAGAGGGGTGGAAGAATCGAACTCGGGTCTGCCATGTTGGCCGCTTGTAAGGAATTTGTAAGATAGCACAAACCAATTCACATGCTTTTCATGTAATTATACTTTGTGGCAAAAATCTCATTAAGTATTTTCTAAAATGAGAGATCTCTGTGTAATGAGAGACAATACGAGAAGTAGTTTTTGCGTTGAGACACATTTTCAAGCTCCAACTGCCCATTCCAACCTTTTATTCAATGGTTTGGTGTGGAGCAAGTGGAAAAACCTTTCTCTACCTCAGTGGATTCATCTTAAAATTAGGAACTGAATCAAGAAAACAAGATTGTATATGTAAAAACAAGGATCTCGGAGCATTGCATCAATAGTGACACTCCAGAGAGAAGTTTTGATGACTGTCACTGTTATCACAGGGTTATTCCTGAAGTGTGGTTTCTGAATTAATGAAAGATAATAGACATTTTTCTCTCTACATGCAAAGTCACCTACCCAGAAACACACCTCAGAAAGAAAGTTGTCAAGGAAAAAAATTTCCTGGGATTCCTATTTGAAAACTTAGTATTTTTGAGGGCTGGAGCGATAGCACAGTGGGTAGGGCATTTGCCTTGCATGCGGCTGACCCCGGTTCGATTCCTCCATCCATTCCGAGAGCCTGGCAAGCTACAGAGAGTATCCCACCAGAACGGCAGAGCCTGGCAAGCTCCCTGTGGTGTATTTGATATGCCAAAAACAGTAACAACAAGTCTCACAACAGAGATGTTACTGGTGCCTGGTCAAGCAAATGGACGAACAATGGGAGGACAGTGCTACAGTATGTATGTCTGAAGAGTGACACCATGGTGTTTTTTCAGAGAAAGCAAATGCTTTGTTTCTCTTTGCAGAAGTTGCCTGGATAGGTTAAGTTTAGGGATGTGTTGAGAAGATGTGGATAGGTTGAGTTTATAGAAGATGTGAAGACTTAAGCCTCTCTCCCCCATAAACTTTTTACAGTTTTAGAGATACATAAGCACCCCATAAACATTTTTCCTGATTCAGACCATCAGGAGTTGTGTTTAGAGCATTCTGTTTATCCCATCCTAAGGAATCATTTTCATTGACTCCTTTTGCTTTTAATGAACTTAATTGGGTTAATTGTAAGTAAATAATAGTAATGCTAATAGGTCTATTTAATTATGTTTCATTATATTCTAGTTAAAAAGATAGAGACAGATATTGGGGACCATATCTTGGGTTAATTTGAGTTTCTAAATGGGAACTAGTGAGAAATATTCCTAGGGCTTCATTTAAAGGGAAAAATTTAGATGTAGTTGAATTTGTTTTAATTGACCAAGTTTCATAATTTGGAGCTGGTGATCCAAGAGAATTGTCAAGTGAACATAAAGCTCATGTACATGGGGTAATTCAGCTTCGTAAATTACCCATTACCTTCTGTCAGGATTAAATTATGCAAGACCTCAGGCACTTATCATCATTATTTAACATGGCATTCCTGGACTGAAATTTGCTTTTGAACAAATAGGACTGATTCAGGTGTAGAGAGAACGAGCTGATTGTTCGGAGTTAAACAATGCAGGAAAATTCAGGAGATGGAGTTTGAAATGACGTAGTAAAATGGCATTTAAAAGGAAATTTAATTTGACATGGAAAGTGATATACAAGTATGAAGGCTGAGCACTGTAGCACTGAGCATTAGCAGGTAGGAAAATATTAATCATGGTGTAATAAAAGCCTATGCAAAACCGGTTTTTAAAATTATTTTCTCTAATGTAAGATGAGAAACTAAGAAAAGTTAAGAAAATTGGAGTCTGTATATGCTTCTGTTTAAAGTCGGAGATGTTTTCTGAAAAAAACTAGTGACTTCTCTTTCAGTCAGACGACACTAAAAGTATAGAGTTAATACCCCAAATTCTGGAGGTAGTCCGCAATAATAAAACACTAAACCAATTGGGCATTTTTCCCAGAAAATCAGTGAAGAAATGCGTGTATCGAAAGAGAGGAAAAAGAGATCAAGAGAAAGAAGATAATAAAACCAAAATACGCAAGGAAATTTTGATGGCCAAATTAAATGGGATAAGTAGAACAACTGCAGTTTTATATGCCGACAAATAAAATCCGTCCCTCCCTGCCTGTCGATCTAGAAGGACTGCCTTCAAAGTATAAAGGAGAGTTTAAGGTTATAAATAAAATATTCATAGGCAATTTATTTTTGTGAAACTTGGGTGAAATCACTTTATGACAGTTTTTAAACCTTAAGTTCAGTTTAAATGTACTTAAAGCACTATTCTGTTTATTAAGAGCAGAGGAATTTCTATTGACAACATGTTTACAAAACCATTTTATGATCCACACCTGTGTTTAATGCATTTTTTTCCAAGGGATTGCTGTGAATAGGTAGGGTTCATCCAGGTCTTATACGTGACCTTTTTGTTAAGTGATGGTCTTTAATACCATCCCTTCCCCCGATGCCCGCACACTTAAGTAATTTTACCCACTGTGGTGCTGTAATTAATGTTGGATGATGCTACGATTTGTAAGTTCCCATCTCCTGAAGTCGGTGTCGGTTCACTCATTGGACTTTTCTACCTAAGTCTTCTTTATGTCTTAAAGATATGTACCAAGAAATGGATTAAACAATACTTATTTTTCCTCCACCACTCTAAATCAGATCTCCTTACTGTCTCCTGTTTCATTTAATGCCCTACTTGACCCGTTCTAGAAAACAGAACAGCCTCATTGCACTTTCTCCTACGCTCTATTCTCACTGGGCATCTTCTCTAGGTTGCAGATAAATCTCTCAGTTAGGGGGCTGGAGCGATAGCACAGTGGGGAGGGCATTTGCCTTGCACGTGGTCGACCTGGGTTCGATTCCCAGCATCCCATATGGTCCCCCGAGCACTGCCAGGAGTAATTCCTGAGTGAAGATCCAGGAGTAACAACTGTGCATCGCCAAGTGTGACCCAAAAAGCAAAAAAAAAATCTCATTTAAGGTTTTTTTTTTTTTGTCTCATTTCTAT